>NC_089980.1:5918732-6608046 GCF_036417845.1 Apteryx mantelli
TATTTACTTTCTGCCATGCTAATATAGATAGAAAACATAATGCTTTGCAATGCTTCAGTGAAATTATATGAAATGGCTCATATTAAAAATATTCAAAGTTTTGGAAAGAAGCAATATAATAAAAATCATAAAGATTTATGACTAATTAATAGCCATACCAAAACATTAAAGATGATATCAAAAAGCATTTAAATTAAGTTTTTTTATGAGAGCTAACCTGCTAGGTAAGACTTTTACACTGAAGCATCTATTTAAAAAAACAGACATCAACCAAACTTAGCTCGCATATAGAGTTCCTGATATTTCCAAACAGGAAGGATCTATGACTGGAATACTATTTGATGTTGACAACACTGAGTTACCTTTTTCCCTAGGACACATTTGATCTTGGATGCTAGGCATTTAAGAACAAACATTTCTACGGAAGGGACTCCGTCACTTCATTCCTCCTCCCACAATCAAATGTAAAGACAGTCTCATTAATAATATGTCTCCTCTCAGAACCTTTAAGATTTGCGTATTAGTGCAATCTAAACACAGTTTGAACCTCTCTGCACTCTCCATGGCAACATCAATATTCAGCTGTACCTCCTTTAACTTTTTTAAAGTAATTAACACACATCTTGAGTGCATCATATTTAAAATATTACCCAATATTGTCGCACTGCGAAAAACATCTAAACCCATTAGTTGACATTCCACTTAGGCAACTCAAAAAACTATTTTTCTTCTTCTTTTCCTTTAGGATGGTGAAACAGGTTAATACAAGATCATCTATTGGCATCTGATGTAGCTTGCAGGTTTACTTCTTCAAACAGAATCAGTTTAAAGAAGGCAAACTGTTTCTAGCCTAACACGAAAAGCTGTAGAAAGTCAAAAGAGTCAACCACACCAGAAAAGATAAAAGAAGCCTCAGCTTTAAGGAGCAGAAAAGAGTAATTGCTAAGATCATAAAGTGAGGAACAGCAGCAAGTACAGTACTGCAGGGGGTTGCTAATAGGATTGAGAGCTCTGTATTTAATATTTCCATTAGCAATCTAGGCGGAGGCACTGTTTCAGCCACAATCAAATTTTTCAACAACAGAGAAACCAGAGTCGCAAAAACCTGCAGGAGGTCCAAAGAAAACTACAGAGCACTTGGAAGTACAAAACCCAGCACACTGGGTGCCACAGGTAAGATTTATTATTAATAAGGGTAAAGTTGTGTAGCTCAGGAGAAGAAATTAATTGTGCACCTGCAATTTAGAAGGTATTTACCTTAAATGAGAAAATCTGCAAGAGATTTCAGACAATGTGATGAGCTTGAGCCCTCTCCGACCCCATCCAGTCCTATTTTATTTCTACTTTTACCCCAGGCCAAAAGATGTTTTGAGTAAGTCTAGAACAGAACAGAACTCTTGCAAATATTATTGTTGCTTCTTTTTCAGCAGATGGACAAATCCTATCATTGCTTTGAATGGGAGCTGAATTAGTCCAATCCCTGCTTCAGGAAATATCACTCAGCATGTTTTCATCCAAGTGCTTTCAACAATTAATTTACACTCAAGAATACGATACATAACATTTTCCCTGGATACAGAGGTACACTGCAGATGCCTGTGTAAAAAAAACAACAGGAATCAAAAAACGTTAGCCCAGGAAAATCTAGCACTCTACTTCTCATTCACATTTCTGTCCATCTAGAAGCATCAGAGGGCCTTAGAGCAAGACAAATGTAATTTAACATCACTTCAAGTCCTTTTGAAGCTGCCAAAGAGCTGCAAGGAGTCTTAACTTTGATTTCTTTCTCAACAACCCACCTGAAAGGGGCAGAGTTCTCAGTTTGGAGTGAAATCTCCGTTTCCAGGGAGGCAAATTAAATTGCTGTGCAGCTCTTAACAGTCTTACCATGACACGTTCTGTTTGTTTCTTTAGCATTATCTATATCCTGCATACTTTTTAAATGGGAATCCTCCCCCAGGCTCTTTACTAAGCCTGAATTCTTTCAGACACGTCCAGCTTTGAAACAAATCTGCGGCATGCTTCTTACAGGGAAGAGGATAGTGCCTTACACATTCGAGCCTATTCCCAAATCCAGACAACTCAAGTGATGGTAAGGGGAAACAGAAGGGAAGACCCATGGCACTCAAAACTGCCTGCACACTGTCCGAGCTGCTGACACCACTGCTTACTTCAGTAACTAGACACCTCAGTCTGGAGCTTTGTTCCCTCTGGTTTTAGCAACACAATCACCCCGACTTTCACGGCACATTCAAAACACAGAAGGTTAACAAAGAAGCACCATAAAGGAAGGAAAACAGTCGGAAGAAGGCAAAGTGGCAATTAATCAAAGCAAGTCAAATATCTCTTCTGATCATCCTTTAAATGGAGGAGCGGCAGAAGACCTCTCCTCCTTGCACGGAATGGAAAATGGGAAGAAGTCTATCTACTAGCTAGCTACATAGCTACAGTTATGTCCATGCCCTTTTTTCCTGAGGTAATCTTCCTCTTTGCATCCCTGAGACTAGGTGTTCTCCCTATATGAAAGAAATGGGTAGGCAGCCTACTGCCAGTCAAAAAGAGAGCAGATATACTTCAAATATTCAGAGATCAGACAAATGACTACAGCTACTTTTAGCAAAATCCCCTCCCACCAAAAATTTCATCTGTCAAAAAACTTCTCAACAGAATAGTTCTAAAATTGCAAGAACTAGATGGGAAATGAGGAGGCTAACTAATATATAAGCACACACAGAGGAATGTCAGCAAATCATGGAGCTCAGCAGCTCTTCTCTCCAATTTAGGCACACATTTTTACTTTTGTGCCTCTAATTATAGGTTCAGAGTGGGAGAGATTCAGTTGGAAATTCTCCTCCTCAACCACATCAAACTGCCAGAAGTAGACTCTTCGCCTGTATAATGCACCACTTGGAGAACCTGATCAACATGACCATTTAAGAAAAAAATTAAAAAGATAAGAGAGAAAATACTTCAGCGGGATCAGATAGGAGAGGAGATGAACTATTTAGCTGGCCCTCTTTAGAGGTAGGAATGTTTGCTTCATAAGGAGAATAGCCTGAATCTTTTTTTAGCAGCTTGGCAGAAAGTTACAGACCCACCGGTTCTGGGAACTAGCTAGGCCTGAACCTTTACAACAAGACATTGTTCACATGCTAATTTGTCAAGTCACACCTCTGGGCCCATGACTGGGGTAAAAAACCCTTTCGATTCATTTAATTGGGCTGGTCTTCTCACTGGCCAGCAATTGTCATCCTATTGTCCTTCCTGTTTCAATTTTTGCTGTTCAGACATTGTTTTTTCCTCATTTTGGTGGGCTATTCTCTTCTCTTCTCTATGCTGGTACCATTCCAAAGAAAACCATCATAAGCATTAAAATAAGTCATAGAAGGAAAAGTATCATTACCTAAGGAACATGCGCAAAACAGGTTCTGTCACTGCTAGAGACAACACCAAAACCTCCTTCTTTCAAAAGTGGTACACAGAAGGAGCAGAAAAAAACAATCATTTTAATGGCATGCATCTGTGGCCTTAATATCTCAAGCTGTTTCAACAACAGTGGAGATCCCATCTCTGCCTGCAATCTGGTTTGAAGCAGTGTAGCTGCTCTGAGCTGCCTGGACAATCATATGCCTCTGAAAGGATGCAGATTGCAAAGCTGGAAGAGAGCCCATGAGATCTGGGAACAATCAGCTGGGGATACCTGAGCTAAGGAATGAACATCTTCCAGCTTCATCGAGCCTTTTCAGTGTAGCTGAAATGCCACCCATGATGTTCACCCTCCTCCTGCCCAGCCCATCTGTAGGCAGAACTTTCTATAAACACCCTGTTCTTGCTCACCTATTTCACCACAAAAGAAGCACCCTCATAAGATTCATCCTGCACTTGGCACTCAGGAAATTCTGGCTGAATTTTCACAAGAGTGATACTGCGACATAAAACCTCCCAGCTCAGGCTGTCACAAAATGGTATGGGATAAAGACGTCACTTTGTTAAACCACAGATGGCTTGAGTTTGATCTCATTTATGCCAGACTAACTGCAATAGCTTTGGTACATTTAATCTCAGGCTATGTTGCCATACAGAGGGTCTCACTCACATGCCTGAGATCTGGCAAACTGTTACGGAATGGCTCAGATACATTTTATTCTATACCAGGAAAACCAGAAATGGTGTATTATGCTTTCAAAAAGAAATGACACTTCTGAGTTCTGAGCTCATTTCCTCCTGTAAGGGACCAGGAAAGCTGTACAGGTAGCCCCTTCAGCCTGCAACTTGAATAAATTGCTTCATGTCCTTCCAGCGACCCATTTTAATTACTAGGCAGAGTTCATTTAACGAACTCAAGTGAGGGCCACTGTGGTTCAATGTGGAAAGGCAGCAGTGGACAAGAGGAATAGAACAAGGGGGGAAAGAAAGGAACAGAATGGATTTAGAAAGTTCCTTCCTTAAAATTAGGTAGGAAGGAAAGGAGAAAACCAAGATATGAGACCCTATGGAACTAGTCTAAAAAGTTTGCAGTGTGTCACCAGCAGTGTGCTGTGATCACTATCTTTTCACATTTGTAGGCAGACAGTTCTCTCCCCCATTCTCATCCTTTATTAATAAAACTTCAAGTATGATAAATGCGCTTCTTGCTTCCAAGATACCATGCATATGAAATACCAGAAACCAGAAGGCAAGTAATCAAGATAATTACATTTTAGGTTAGTTCAATATCGTAAAATATTTTAGACCAGCTGCACCAGCACTGTGCAACTGATTACACCATTCCAAGACAATCCCCATTCCTCCCTAAAACAAAATCACAAGCTGAAGCAATGCCATCTTTGGGGAACCTAAATGCCTTCAGCAAGATTGTATTAAAGGTTTTAACTGAGAAATGATAAAAGAATCTAAAAACTAGGTGTGGGTTTTCTTCACATTCAGCAGAGAAATCAGTCTTGGCTGCAAAGTTATGAGAATTTTTTAAAAGCATAAATGATAGAATATTCATCTGGAATTCGTTTAATGAATTTTCTATACTCAAGATCCTCCTGCCATTTAAAATATAAATCAGTTAAATCTCAATCTTAAGAAGATCCTCTCTCATTCAAAACACTACTCACTGACAGTTCCAAGGGGCGTTATATTATTATTTATTCCTTTCATCATACCAAGCACGTGCATCACGCTTTACAGGACAGATGAAGACAGGTTCACTGACAAAGATCTGTTCCAATGTTTCATTCTTCCGATCTTTCCCACTACAGTGTCCAGTTCCAAAATATGGTCTAAAATAGAATTTAATTTATTTCCTTCTGGACAGTAATGGAACAAATGGGCCCATGGAGATCAATTCAGCCTTCTATTACTGTACATGCATTAAACATTAAAACTGCTATACTCCTTCCCTTAGTAAAAGTATTAAAAATGCACAGAACATTTCCAATTTAAATTCCATAATTATCCATAATGCTTTCAAAGGTTTTTATTTTTTGAGTAGTCACCATGTCACCTCCTCATGCACCCTCTAAAACCTCTTCCTCTGCCATCGCTGTCTGGCTTCTTCTGCTAGCTACAGATTCCTTCCAAACAGACCATTCCACCAAGCCAGTCTTCCCCTGAAACAGGATATAAACGTACAAAGCGTTCTGGGTATAACTAACCTAAACTCAGCAATGACCACAACAAACTTCAGTGAGAGAGCAGAGAAATTTGCTGCACTCCTAGTATTGGCCTCTGTAACTGGTGTTTTCATCATATAGTTACCGAACACAGGTTCTTTATGGGTGTTGGTAGAATACATTTGCACACAAAGGTTTATACCAAGTGTTAGTTTTGAGAACTAGTCCATTAATTCCAGAACGAACAGCGGATCTTCCCCCCAAACCCCGTAACTCTCAAACAGTGCTACCAGCAAGATTCATGCTTGTTTCCATGGCAGAAGACTGCTTTCCAAAAGCAGGCTATTGCCCACAGCACTGGTAGTTTGTTCAAGCAATAATCGAATATTTTATTTCTTAGGTAATCAGCTCCCCTGCCCTTGCCTCAAAGAGGGCCTTCACAGTTCATCAGCACTGCCTGTATTAAAGCCACAAGAAACACGGAATACCGAAAGCAGACATTCATGACTGCCTTACATATAGTTTTAAGTTTGCGTATGAAGGAAAAAAGCCAAGCAAGCATTAAGAGGACACTTCTCTCTCACCCGGGGACAATCCTTCCACCATACCCATGCCAGGATCGGACTAGTAGGGCTGCCTTGACCTGCAGCCAAGGACTTACCAACAAATTGTTCTCTGCGCAGCAGAACTAACATAGCCTCGTTTCCAGTATCATTCTCCTGGGTCATTTCCCACACTCACATAAGGCTCATCATCCAAAGAAAACAGGCTTAAACAGTCCTCTCTTTCCCAAACTACACTGTAGGTATATTTAGGGTGACCAGCAGATGAAGAACATTTCTCAATCTAATCATCTAACTTAATTGGTTAGATGTTGCAGAACCAGGGATGTGAATTTTGGTATGACTTCCACAGGTCCTCGGTTTATCTATGAAAATCAAGTATTGTCCGGTATTATCCAAGTGGATGCATCTAACTTCAAAAAGGAATTATCCAAAATTGCTTCACAAATTAAAGCTAGAAACTATAGTGCTTATGATTTGTACTAGGCTATTAACAAAAATCCTTCTGTTTTCTCCATCATAACCAAGAGTGAAAAGAAATACCTGATCTGTCCTCACTCTCAAAGACTACTCGTTAAAACACACATTATGCTGAAGTTGTCCATACAGATATTACACATTCAGCTGATTTGCTCACATTCCTATGAAATGCCTCATATCTTTTTCTGCTTTTTACTAAAAACAAAAAATACTGTCAGAATGAATCCTACAATCTTGCTGCTAAGAGCCCAGCATTTCCTTAATAAAATGTAGTCACTATTATCAAACTTGGAACAGAATCACAGCACCCTTATATTGACCCTTTGCCATTTTATGCCTTTATATTTTTCCGTTTCTTACCCAGTTTCTAATCTATGGTTTTATTTTGCCTTTCAAGCAAAATTCTTTGTACGAAAGACATGGGAAAAAGGTGCTTTGACAGCTCAATTAAAGCTCAATTAAATGTCAGCTCTTTTTGTATTATTACATTCACAAGTCTAAAAAAATTCTAACAGATTTGCAAATCGCAAGTCTTCAGAACAGGCCCAGCAATCAGCAAGTACTGGTGGTGTAAGAAACTTCTGTTTCACTTTAGACTTTCAAATCATTTACTTACTATTAAATAAGACCAAAACAGAACTGAGCAGTTTACAACCAATTAAACTGTAGTAGCTACTGCTGCTTACTAAGGTTTCACAAGCAGCTGGGATATTGTCTTTTTCTATACATATGTTTATTGAATGAGAAGGATATATTTATTTTTTGATTGATTTTGTAAGCAATTTACTTATAACTCTGTATCACAAGGAATATATAAAATTACATTTGGATTAGGTAGGCATAGCACTAATGACACCATTACTAAGGGATTATAAAGATCAGGTTACCAATTACAACCACAAATAACCACTCCAGAAAAAAGTCGTTTCATTGTCACATCCAATGACATAAAAGAATTATTCATCAGCAGTTACTTGTCTAATCTCATTTTGTCAGCATTACATTAAGCATTGCACGATGGTTTATTTCTCTCTTCTTGCTAAAGTAGAAAGCAGAAAGAAAAAAACCCCACTGTTGCCTTAGTTCCCATCCTACAAGCAAATCAATGGACTAAATGACAACAAAAAGAAATACAATGGGCAGGGAAGAGGAAAGAGAGTAACAAATTTAAATGCGGTTCTTCTTCATCCCACATCTTGTCTAATGAATGAGGGGTGCTGGCACACACGTCAAACAATTTTGTGAAAGGAACTTTACGAGTGTCTTAAACAGCAGTGCCTCTGACACTACATGTTAAGGTCCCCAAATGAGCTAGAAAAGATACCCAGTAACAGTTAAAAGAGCTGCTGATCTTCTGGTAAATAGGGTTCCTTGAAATGTGGCATAGATAACAATCACATAATAGTTGAGGTTGGCAGGGACCTCTGGAGATCATCTAGTCCAACCCCCCTGCTCAAGCAGGGTCACCTACAGCAGGTTGCCCAGGACTATGTTCAGTGGGGTTTGAATATCTCCACGGATGGAGACTCCACAACCTCCCTGGCCAGCCTGTTCGAGTGTTCCACCACTGTCACAGTGAAAAAGTGTTTTCTTACATTCAGATGGAATTTCCACTGTTTCAATTTGTGCCCATTGCCTCTTATCCATGACAAAAGCCATCCTCTAGTGACTCCCCCACCCTTACGTCAACGATTCCCACTAGACTACTAGAGTCATTGATGCTCTCAACTGCAGGCCACAACAAATGCTGCTGATCAAAGGATATGGCCACCTGCACCTGAGGGAGAGTGATGCTAAGAGCATGAAGAGTCTGCACAGAAAAACATGGGAAGGAAAATTTGCCAGGTGGCATGGAAGGAACATTTCCTTTCCTGTTCCACAAAGAGCTGGAGTGGCAAAGCCAGAGGGTCAATCCTGTCACAGTACCCTGACTAAACCTCAGTCTTAGCAGCTCTATCCCATTAACATGGCACCGGAAAATAGTGGGCTATGACTCTCTTGAGATGTTGACTCTCCTGAGGGTTGATGAGCAATTCAAAGGGGAGAACAAAGCGCACTGCCATCCAGCTTTCTGCAGACACGTTTCCCAGGCAAATGGGGCAGCAGCTCAGTTCCTCCAAGTGGCGATGTGGATGCTTACATCTGCAGGCACTCCTCCTCTCAAGGACAGAGCTGCTACTCCTAAATATGTGGGCTGAGAACTCTTTGTGTTAAAGCTATGAAGGTCCAGAGAGAAAGAGGGGGAACAAATGTGATGGATGTAGTTCTTTCGGGTGAGTAAAACATAACAAAAGGATACAGAACAGAATTTGGAGGTAAAGGGAAACCAACTCCAAAACAAAATACCGTATCTGTTTAAGGCAACAGAAATATCAGCCACACACTGTTTACCGCTTCTTAGTTTATATAGTTTTAATTCCAACATGTTCCCTCCTCAAATGCTTTAGTCATGCATTCCGTGTTAGGAAGACTAGTCTGCCTGCTGATAAGCATCAATTCCTTTTTTAACTTTAACTTTTATTTAATTTTACCAAAAACCCTCTGGGGGTTTTAAAGGCAACTATGATAATAAGGATAAGTTTTGTTCTTTTCATACTTTTATCTTATTGATATTTCCACTGGGGAAGGGAGTTAACAGTAATATTACTCAAGTTGTGAATTCCATTCAGTTGATGGGATTTGGACACACAGGAATATGAAAAAACACTTCATTTGTAAACATGACCACTCACCGTGAGTCTCACTGTTGAAGCTAAGAAACAGCACTTCTTGCCCAGTTGTTGCACGCTTTGCACTTCACAGACAGTTCTCCAGTTCGTTTGCAAGGTCAGAAATTTCATTTGCTTCTGCTCTGCCCTACTAAAGATCTTCCCCCTGAACAGAGAAATCAGAAAAAGAGCAGCCTAGTGACCCTAACAACTGGTATAGTCAGTCACTGACTCCCTACCACCTCTTCTGATGGCCTGCTGCCCCCTTTTCCTGTCATGGGAGCAAGGAATGCCCAAATTTCCCCCCCCCCAAAACAAGCCTACCTGCCGTTTCTTGGGTGCAGAGCTGACTGTGTGACATGGCAAACATGCAAGCATTGGGTCATATAACTTAATACCTGTTTGGCCATGCGGGAAATGTACATCTAGCCTGGGAGTGGAATATGCATACACGTCTGACCATGATAGGGGGTGACTGGTCACATGATGAATACCTGGAGCTTCTGAGACAGGTCCCATGGCAAAAAGACTGAGGTCAAAGTCCCAGGGAAAACTGTCTCTGTGCAGCCTTTCCAGCTATGAAACAAAAGGAAGAGAAAAGGAGACCAGAAACCCAATTTGGAGAGATGCTGCATGCCTGTGACTCCCATGGAAGCTGGAAGAAAGTTCAGTTAGATAAAACCACTAAAAAATTAAGTCAAAAGCAAACTGCCCCAAGTCACACAGAAAGTTTGGTTTAGAGCCAGCCTGTAGGCACCAGACAAGTCCGTGCAACCTGGCAGCACAAGTAAAAGCTGGCCCACGCATGGGGAGGATGCTCTGAACTTTTCAAGGTCCCTTGCAATCCTTGAAAACAACTATGGCAAGTCTGGCGGCCTTCAGAAAAGTCCCTCTGCCACATGTAGGGAAAAGTGCATTAAAATGTCCCTTCTTTACCAAAACATTATTTTATAGGAACAAGATCCTTAAAGCTGGCAGCCCCTCAGTTTTTCACTCTTACACAATGCTCAGTTAGGACTCAAGGACGAATATCTTCAGGGTATATTCCTCAGTTTTATTTTACTTCTGAGCTCTTGCAGAAGAGATAAACTAACCATTAATAAAACACAGCTTACGAGCATATATAAATGTTTATCTCCTTTCAAGAGCAGATATTTTATTGACTGATTGCATCTACAGAAGTGGAATGAAAGCACAAATACTATAAATCCCTCATAAAAAGCAACCTATAAACAAATAAAAGCCAACTTCAAGCAAGATAACATGCAGAATAAGATCCAGGAAACACAATACATGTTCTTAAAAAAGACAGACTGTGGCTTGTGAACTTCAGTAATTATCAGATACTGATATAACACCATAGAGCGCCTTTCCAGCAGCAACTGTTACTAAGTTGGCTGGCCTTTCAAATCAGTCACAGAAAATAAAATTGCACCATAAAACAACCTTCAGAGAGAGGGTAAAAAGTATTTACCTCCGATTTTACAATGGAATCGGGTCCTCTTTTAATGAAGTAATTCTATGAACAGGAGTATTTTAAAATAGTTGTTCCGGAATGAATGCAGCCTAATTCCCAAAGTCTTTTTCCCTTTGTGGATTCTCCTCTGTCTGATAAAAGGTGAGCTGATTATCTTTTGACTGTATGAATGCACTACTAGGTTCTCCCTCTTCTATCTGACAACCTGATTTTTACAAGATGTGTAAGCATTTCATACTTCAAAAGCCCCTAACCCTTGTCACATTCAGCTGAAATTGGCCAGAAGACCTTGAAGCAGCTGCAAGAAAGGGGACAGACAACTGCAGAAGCCTTATTTTCTTACAAAACCACACAAAAAAAGGAGTGGGGACTACATAGCCCATGTTTCCTTCACTTAAGGAGCAAATGGCAGAGCCAGTCTCCACTTCTGTGAAGATGCTACCTCCCTTCTTCACCCACGTGCTCCGAGACACAAGTAACTCCTGTCCATAAAGCTCCTTGAACTCCTACTGAACCCAGGGCCACAAAGCGTCAGGGCCCACGCAGTGTGCGCCCAAGTGACCCCAGGACAGCAGGCACTTCAAGAGGCTTCCTTTCATGCCAAGGGAAGCAGAGGGTTATTTATTCAGTGGGGTGTTTCCCCTCGCCTCTTCGCTGCTAGAAACTTTCTCCAGCAGGAATGTTTCTTCTCCATATAATCTGGTGATAAATCTAAGCAGGTCAGGCATGAGCCAGTAGGGTACTTTGGTTTCATAACTTAAACTTTATGTCCTGCAGTTCTTCAGAAATGAAGTAAACAGACATAAAACAAATGGTCAAAAATATTTTAACACCTATTCCAAAACACAAATCAGAGAGATGACAGAGGGTACCAAAGGTCAAACAGAAAGGAATCAAGCACTTCACACTTGCATAAGAGATCGCAGAATACCTAACTCTGGCAGCCAAGAGAAGAAATGCTACAGAGAACAATGCTTTAGAAACTGCATAGCTTGGAGTCTAACCAGCCAAAACCCAAACTGAGTATTTGCTGCTGAATGGTAGCTAAGAGGACAAAGGATCTGCTAAACACACTTCCCCTCCCTCCCATAATAAATGTAATTAAAGAGTTAAATAAAATATGCGATAGCTTAAGACATTTCATTTGTCATATTACTTTTCTTATATGAATATATTAATAAATAAACTTGAGTGCAAGAAGCAGATTCCATGGTTAATAACCTATAAAGGAAATAATTCAGGCACATTTAAAATTTATAAATTTATGCCCTGAGTACAGAACTCCCAAACAGAAGAAAAATGAATCAAAGGAGCAGCACCAGACAGACTTGCAGTACAGGGAAAAAAATAAAAATAAAGGGGATGACTTTCTTTTGCCTCCTTCTCACTTTTTATGGATATGAAAGGCCACGTACTTTGAAAATACTGCTGAGTTCAAAGAGCAGAAGTCACTGTTAAACTAGGTCTGGTTGACTATGGGTGCTGTTATCCTCCACAGCTAACAGGACATAAGGTGGAGCTGGCTGGGAGAAGTATGCGACACCAGGCACTGTGAGCAGAAACGCCCGGTGAATAGCTGGAGGTAATCCCTATGTGAGCAGACAGACTGGGCTACCCAGAGAAAGTGGTGCAGGTTTCAACTGGAAGCTAACATTTACCATCAGAAATATGCCACTTCATATGATCGGAAGTTACCATGGAAACGATGGTCCTAGAGAAGTCATCCAGTCTCTTCCCAGGACTCCCGCTAAGAGTTGAGATCTTGTTGAACCTGGCATTAGAACGGTTTGAGACATATTGCTTGGGGTGACTCATGTCTATTTTAATTCCCGGTTGCTATGAACAATGTGGACATCAGTCACAAAGTAGTCAAACTCAGAATGACAAGGCATCAGGAACTCTTAAATAACAATTAGCTGGCATCGGAGCTAGGCAAGATTATTCAGCTCCATTAAAGAAAACCCTTGTATCATGTATGCTACCAGTCATATTAAATCTTTCCATATAAAAAACTGAAGAACCCAGTGTCACATTTGAGTACTTGGAGCCAAATTTGGGTACCAGATTTTAAGCAGAGTTTGATTAAAAAGCAATAAATACCTTTTCACTCCTACATATATACTGGGTGTTTTTAAGACAGACCTCACATCCTCCCATTGCTATGATCTACAGCGCTCTCTATAATTATATCTAGACATACTTATCTGAAAAAAATCCCAAAGGTATAACAGACAACCACCTATTTGCTCAGCAATAGATTCCTGTGAATATGCTGCCTTGCTTTTCTGCCCTCTGTTCTTGCCTCAGGAGCTTATGAAATTCAGGTCACAGTTTTTGTTCTAATACTCAAAGCCCTCCACCTCCATGAGACTGTCTATAAATACCACAGAAATCACCTCTTCTTCCACACAACCATGGACTGGCCTTCCACTGCAGAACTCATTCTCCAAGAAGGAAAAGTATCATCTAAGGAGCTTCCAACTCTCAGAGCTAATTGAAAAACTCATTTCTTTGCCAGCAAAGTGCCTTCCAAACAGAAGAACACGGCACACCCATAAAACAAATGAGCAATGAAAAGAAAACCTTAATAAAACTAATCAATACATTCTTTCTATATTCTAAAACCAAAGGAAGAACAAGATTATTTCTAATTTTAAATGCCTGGGAGGAGCTCAGATGCTACAGTGGTTTGTGGGAAAGGGAATGGCTGAGCACTGGCTCATCAAGGCATCTATAGCTAATGCTATACATCTCCAGATCTGTAGTTAACTTACCAAAATGTATGTTACAACTAGCCTGGATATTATGTTCCTTTTAAAAAATACACATTCTATAAATATAAAGGTATGTAAAATATATACTATATAATATATTAAAATATATAATTGTAATGAATTAAATAATTACAATTAATTGTAATTAATTTGTTATAATTAATTCTATAATTCATATATATGCATACACACAGCAAAACTTTCCACATTTATTTTTAATATGCACTTTGCAGGGACAGAAATAGTTCTTCACATTCCAAATAGGTGTCATTTATCATCAGAGCAAACTGCCACCAAAAGATGGTGCTGGTGGCCGATACATCCTCTGAGCACATGTTCCTAAATCTCTGCCAACTACTTCAGTGTTATCCAGCTATGGCTTACATCTGCTTTAAAAACTACCTGTTTAAAGTCTTGTTTTGTTATATTTGTCCAGTAAGCAAGGATCATCTTTTCTGATAACTTTGAAAGAGGCAAGAAAAAACAATGTTTTAGAAAGTAAGCTATTTGACTCAGTATCTCTAAACTAAAGTTGGCCAACACAAGCTACATATTTAGAGACTTAAACAACTTGAACAGAAGGCCTGGCTTGATACAGAAAATACTGATTCAGTGTTTGGTGACGGGCTTCAGGCAGACTCTCCCTAACCTCCTGATTCTTTCTGAAAGCTGGATTTTGAGGAGAAAGAAGGAAAGAGGCCACATGACTGGTACCTTCACAGGCCTTGGTGCCTTCAGCGCTGTGACGCACGGATGAGGCGCTGACGGGTGCTAACTTGCACAAGGCTCTGCCTGTGTCAACACAGAAGGGTGGGTTACAGAGCCAAATTAAGCAAGATAAGAGTAAAAATACCAGAAACTACTTGATCTTCACCTGCTCATGCTCTTGCTGCTGCTGCTATGAGTGCACTGTAACAGCATAGCCCCCAGCAACTCTCAGTGCTCCGTCTTCGCAATTTGGTCAGAGAAGTGCCTGTGTGCAAGCAGATAACACGCTCATTCGATGTCTATTTAAAAAGTCACAGATTTTGTATGACTTGCCTTCTTCTCTTACATATTTTCATATCAGTTAGATATGTGGACTTGTTTTCAGAAATACTACCTTTATATCAGAGATTTCCCTTCCTTTGAGAGAAACGCAGCCATGTACTTTTGGCCTGTTTTTTTAAGGAAATGGAGCTTTCACAGTCAATGTATTTGTGTACCATCTGCCCCCTCAGCACTTTTCCACTTGCCACTTTTAGCTGAAGAAAGTGGCATCAGAGATATCTGGTTATCACACTTCTGGTGAGAGCAGGGAACCAGAAAAAAGAGATACCTCCTCCTTCAAACAAAAAGTAACAGTGGAGTTCTTTCCTAATTAGATATCATAGAATTCAGCTGCAGGACACAAACTGGGATGAAATCTGCCTTCCTTGGCACCTCCTCTCACAGAATTGTTTTTTTTTTCAAACCAGTGATGGGACCAAAGGAAAAAAAAAAAAACTACCCAGAAGGGGCTTCTGTCTCACATTTTGAAATTGGCCAGCTCAACTTTCAGATCCTAGATTGTCCACAGAGTTGGCAGAAATTTTATTTGTATTAGTTTAACAAAATGCAATTTTTAAAAGGATATTTAAAAGAATGTGGAACTTCATGAACCTGTTCCTACAAAGTCACCTTCCACAGCACTTTTCTCAATGTGAGCTTTAGCTCTGTTTAGTATGGCACTGGAAAAAATAACAGCAAATTTTATCATAAAATTCCAGGATTTGAATGAAAAACTTTTCCACTACAATTTGATTGCTTTTTAGAGATTAGATGTGTCATGTTGCCCCCATCACTCAGGTGTCTTTGCTACATCTGATACAGAAGTCCATCACTGGAATTAATTATAGCTAGTCCAAGAAGGAGGGAGTCTCGGCCATTGCTCCTTTGTAACTTCCTTATTATTTTCAGTAATTAGGCTACACACAAACCTTTCAGTCTGATTTGCTAACACACTCACATCCCAGCATCCCCATGACCATAGTTACCATCTTATGTTGATCTTTCTCTTTATGAGAGTTTCAAGGAAAAAACAAAAAAATCTTAACCACATTAATCTCTCAAAGCATTTAACATGCTATACACAAAATCACTTATGCACCTTTTCTGACAATTTAGCAGTAATTTAACCCTACTTAATACCCAGGACACAACTGTGAAGTATCACTCAATAAAACTGTAACTGGGCTAGGGAATAATAATCTTTGAACCACTGTTTAGCTATTTTTTGGACGACAGTCCTTCTCTTATGGATATAATATCACCAAACTGCACCTTAGCGGGTTTGCAAAAGTTAAAACTAAAGTTAGAAAATAATCATAAAGTCAGATTTTTCATTTTCTTTGAAAAGCATGGAACAGTACTTCACTGTTTGTCATGTCAAACAGTGACATTACAGCTACTCTGAAAAATTAAAATGTACCTCTTAATGATTTTACTACACATGTCTTAACAGCTTTTCTAGCACTAATCCTCATCTTCCAAAACATTTTCCAAAACAGGGCTTTACTAGTACTACAGTGGTTATTAGACACTCAAAATACCTTACAATTACCAAACTCCCCAAGTAGCACTTGGGATGTAGCAGGCTCTGTTTAATGAGGGCAATTGCTTTTTTCTGCTTCTGCAAAGGTTTAGTCTTTGTGCTTGTGAAGGTTAGTGGTTTCTTCCCCAGGATGAGCTATGGGAGCTTTATGGTTTGGATTCCCTGATGTTTCATAAAACACCTGCTGTGGCTGAGGAGCAAGCCTTCCTTTGATGGGCCTCAGCTGCTCAAGACAAATACCCAAGGTAACCACTACTTTTGAATTGCTTCTGCAGTGGAAAAAAACCCTTCGTCTGGAAGGACAGCCCCCCTGCCTCAGGAACAGTAACTAGCCTGCTTTTCTCTGGAAGTTACAGTTCACTAAGTTTTCTCCCTACCTTTTTTTCTACCAGAAATCACTTTCAAGTTTTGGCTTTCCTAGTTCAGATTACTTCCCACCTCCCACATAACACGAAGGAGTGTGAGTGATCAAGTACAGCCAAGTCCTACCCAAAATTAGTAGGGTAGAATAGATAGGAGCTCTGTAGATAAATATACAGATCTCTGCTCTTCTTTTCCTGTTCCAACCCAACACCACACAGAGGAAAAATCAAGTTTATGTAGATGCTGATAACATCTGCAGAACTCCCTTCCTCTGTTCTTCCATGAAGGCTCATTTCACAGGACTTCCATAGAAAATCTGTTTTAAGTTCTTAACCCACACTTCTCTTTAGAAAGGTGATAGTTACTTATGGGTCCCCGGTCACTCCAGTCTCCATATACCTACCCATCCAATCGCAGCTGTAGCACATGACCACTTTGGAAAGGAGAACCCTTTAATTTCCATTACTTTTCACTTCCTTAGTTCCACTGCAGCACAAAGTCACCCTGAGTCCAGCAGCGTCTAGGGCTAATCCTTCGCAGCACAGCACTATTTCTTCTAAACACCATGGCAGCCAGATTTTCATCGATAATTTTGAAGGAATCAAGCACATAGCTTCTTGATTATTCTTAAGAACAGAGTTTCCAGGAAAATGACATCTCATGTGACTTAGAAATTTAGGTCATGCACTTGGAATGGACTTCTGGACTGCTCTTACTCTTTGCCTTAACAAATACCAAACTTTCCATTCAGAGAGCCTGCACTGTCACATATTCTAGACTCTCTCATCCGCAAGGATGGCACCTCCACACCAAGTAGTCTTTTCAGCTTGCATGTATTCTAAAAATTACTGAGATGCAGGAAAGTTTCTGGACACCAAAGGAAGAGTTAACTTTAGCAGGAAACAAGATTCAATGGTTCAAGAGCTGTCCTTTGAACATGTGAAACCCTGCAAGCAGAGAGACTAGATGGAAGAAACTTCAAAGCTTTCTGAGATCCTATCTGACAGGGTGGAACATGCATTATGTCAAACAGTTCAGAGCACTGTTTATTGTGTTTCCACGCTCTAGAAACAAGGACTGCCACAGTACGCAAATTATAATTGTGCAGTCCCTCTTCATAGTACTGGTCAAGTTCTAGGAGGTCTTATTAGAAGAATGACCTGTGCAGGCACAATAGATGCTGCAGAACTAGAAAGGGCAGAAGCCTCTCATTTGATCCTTTCTTCTGCTGGAGCAACAGGTTTTCCCCAGGGGGTAACTGCATCACTTTATTCAATCTAGTTTTAAAAAAGCTAGACACAAATCTGTAACATTCCTCATTTTTTTCTTTTTTTTTAATTTTAGGAACTATTCAAAGAAATTAAGGCCAAGCTATTTAAACTCACTGAAGTCCATGGACCATGGGACTAAAAAAAACCCCCCAAAAACAAAAAAAACACCCAAAACACAAGGAAAAGGACAAACATCCCAGGGATAGGAGAAGATCACAGCAACCTATGGAAGGTGTAAGTGGAATACAGCATTTTTTCATGAGTTCAAAGCCACCCAAGGTATTTTCAGATGTTCACTGAACAAAAAAATGCTCAGAGAGAAAGTGCTCTAATATTAGGGAGCAGAGAGGGAGGGCTGCTCACTAACGGATGGGGAACGAGGAGCCGAGCATGATAACAAGGGCGGCAGGGTAGAGGCCTCGCCAACTAGAGCCCACAGTATCCAGGTGAGGTGAGCAGGGCAGATCTGAAAATGGTAGTCACACTCAACCAAGAGTCCAGATCATCAGGCAAGTTCATAGTGATGAGGTAGGTCCAAGGTCAAGCTGGGAAGTCAATCTGCAGGTCAAGTTCAGGATCTGGTCCAGTGATGGTAGTCGGGGTCAGACACAGCCCAGTGGTCTCTGGGCAGGTCGACAGTGATAAGACAGGTCCGAGGTCAAGCAGGAAGCCAGTCCATGGGTCAGAGTCCAGCAGCTCAGTGGGGGCAGTGGCCAGCCATGGACACGGCTGTGGCTGAGCTGGAGACAGATACTCCTACAATATAGCTTACACAGGGACTGAAGGCCCAGGGCTGAACTTAAACGGAGCCCCTGGGCCCATGGGTGGGGTGTCGACGGAGGCCCCAGGGGATGTCGGTCAGGGCAATTAAGGCACTTGGGGCCCTGACACCTTAAACTTTCACTGTTTATCTACTGGTTTGATGCACTCCAGAAAATGAAGAGCAGATGCTAAGCAACCCTCCAGGTCTGACAAACTGTTAAGAAAAGTATATTAAAAAAAAAAAACACCTAAAAATCAGTAAGAACAGAATCAGAAAGAAACTGTGAGAATTAGAAGAAAATACAGACTTGAGTGAGTATAATGCAAAACTGCAAGTCATGCATATTTTTTTGACCAACCATCCAGCTTTTACCAGTTGATTAAACCAACATTTTTGGTACAAGTTTCACCAACAGTTCAAAAGTACTACTGAGCTCGAAAAGCAAATGTAATACAGTGTAGAAGGACAGGTGACAATTATTTGAAATACCTCTTTACTTACCTTTGACAGAAGTCTGACCCCAGTTCAGGTATGTAAAATTGATAGGTTTCCTCAAGTTCTGTCACAGAGGAATACCAAGGAAAAGAAACTAAACCACTGTCTTGTACTGTAGCATTAATAACAACCATTTTTTAAAACTTTACTGGTCAAATAAGGGATAGAAATATGCTGGGATAGAGGGCATCTGAGTCACTGTGAAGCTGGATCTGGAGGCATCTGCCACAAGCACATCCTATTATTTCAGTCAAACCTGAACATCTTAACCCCATGGGAGACATAGTTCTGGTTACATCTCATTGTGCGAAAGTTTTATACATGAGGGAAGCATCTCTGTGCTTGGGTCAGTGCTCAAGAACATCACAGGAGACAGAGACATGCTTCAAAAGAAAACAAAACAACACTGCTGACAATATAGTTCTTCATCAGGGAGAACACAGATGACATTATAGCCTGTATCAGAATCAGCTCTTTCGTTTTTTGACGTGTGCTACTATTTAATTCAACATCACTTTTTGACACGTATGTTATAATTTCACGTAAGACTCATTCTACAGAGCACTTTGCAAAACAGAAAGAAGCCTGTTCAGTGGCACTTGTCTGGCAAGGAAAAAGGGGGAAGGCAGGGAAACAATTGAAAAAGCCGGTGACAAGTACAGGCAAAATCTTGAATAGTAAGTTTGCTTTTGTTCCTTGTGTCTCAAAAAAGCTACAACAAGAAATCAGGAAGCCCAGAAAAGGGAATAAAACTCACCATCCTGGAGAGACACTCATGAGGAAAAAAACATTCAACTTGAGGATGAGACAAACAGCAGCAGCACAGTAAGATATGGATAACATAACAAACTTGAGGAGAAAATGGAAACTTTACAAACCATAAGAAGGAGCGGCATCATTAAATGACTAGAAATGCCTTGCTTCCGGGCACCATCTGAACATTGGCCAGGACTGCTGATTATGGTATTATTCGAGAAGAGATATGCCATGTCCAGCAGGACCTGGCCTCTCGGAGGATCTTCCCAGTTACTGCCCTGACAGAAGATCATGGACTTACCTGCTTCCAGTTACTGAAGCACAAGTCAGCTGCGCTGCATACTTGGTACAAGCACAATTCAAAGATTTGTGTTTTTTAATATCCTGCCTGAAATCTACTGCCTGTTCTCATTTGTGAAAAACAGAACTTTACAAACAAAGGTTTAAATCACTTAGGTAAGTCAGAGAGGTTTTCACTTCTGAAGTTAACATCCATTGGAGTTCAGGAAACTGTAAAGAAAGCCTCAATGCCATGTAAATTATCTTTCATCTACGGAAACCATAATGTTGGTTGTCGCCCCTTAACCTAACTGAACGGCATGCTTGATTAAACAGGTACGGCCAGCCTCTTTGCTTGCTGGATAGCTGTTTATAACCAATAAAAAACGACAGTCCTTGCAGTCTGTAAATTGCTATTCCCAGGGCTATGGCTTATCAAAATGCAAACAGAACTTCAAGGACTTTAGATCGCAACAATGGAATTAAGAGACATGATAACCATAATATGTCAGCTGGACAGATTTTAAAATAAATAAAGCACCCCAAATAAAATCAACCACTGTATTGTCAACAGATTTTATCAGCAAATCATTTCAATTGCCAAACCATGAATGCGTGTGAATCCATGCATTCCTTCTGGCAGCTAGCAGACAGACTTGAGTTTTTAAAAATATGTTCAAGAGGTATTATCCATACGCCTGATGATAAAACAAAAAAGTTGCTATTAAATACAGAAGCGCTGCATTTTTGGTTTTTCCTTTGTGGGGTAAACTGAAATGACACAAGAACTCAGTGGTCTCCAAAATACCGTATTATCTAAGACTGGAAATTGATTTTCCATTCAGAATCATCCAGCCTTTGAATGCCATGGACGCACTCTCACTACACGTTTTAGGACTGCTGTGGCTGCCATAATCTTTTGGTTAAGAGCTTAGTGTCGTTGGTTGACACAGCACCACCTTCATAGACCTGCAGAGGGTCTGGTGCTTCTGCATCAAAGCAAAGCAGTCCTCACAGCCTTGCTCACTGTCCCCCTGCCATCCACAAACAGTAAATTGTTTATAAAAGGAAGAAGCTGATTTGGCCCTGCTATCAGTGAACTCAGTCCACCGCTGATTTCCTTCTAGAAGAGTGCTGGAGGAGAACAGACCTTTCTCATCTTTCTTGCTATTAACAGCAAGTAAAAGCAAGTCATCTAGTGCCCACAGTTTTGTCTTATTAAGTGTCTAGCCTTCAATATTGAAGGGGTAGTCACACACACAAAAAAGTTCCTTTTGTCAGCTTCCTCTCCCTATGGACTGGGTGTTTCTCAGTTGGTTTCTCTTAAGGGTATTGTTGCCAGATGCTATTTCCTACTCATTAAACTTGAAATCTACTCCAAGGCCTGCAAAAATACTGGCAGACCACTTTTAATAATGTTTCAGAAATCAGAAGTTTGTGGGGGAAAAAATGTATTACAATGGATACCTGGAAAGCTGAGCCTTATTAAACTTGGCACGCCAACTTCTGAGGTATGCAGAAGATTAATACTGAAATCATTGCAGAAGAGCTTAAGTTTTCTGCTCACACTGCAACAGAAGTGGCCAAGTACTCTTAGAGAATATAAGATCCCTGGCACAAAGTGTCTGCTTTATAGGTATCTCACATTTTTCTAAGGAAAACCGAACAGAAATCTGTGTTCATTTATCACTCTAGAAATAACAGAACCCCTTCCGTCTCCTAGACACTCTGGGCTACACATTGCTCATTTTTTCCATTTGACTATCAGAATACACACTGCCTGGTAATTAAAGCACTACTCCCCACCATTATCCAACAGAAATACAAAAATTTGTCTATTTAGCAAATGCCACTTAGTCTGTGCCTTTCTCCTTGGTGCAGCAACGATCCAGTCACCCTCACAGATCTGGGTGATAAAGCTTGCTGTCTAGCTAACCATGGACTGCGGGTTTCACTTAGGGAGACCTAGACAGCAAGAGCTTTGACCAGCTTTGAAACAAAAAATGCTTCCCCTCCCTACAGTCAAGCTCCAGACCAAAAGGATCAGGCAGAAAGAAACAGCAATGTTACTCACTCCAGTTACAAGCAGTTGCAAAGTGACCACATGTTACAGTGAACGACAAGCCGACAAGGGAACAAAATTAGTGATCCATAGACAAATGACAGAGATACTTTTAGCTTCTCCAAGGACTGTAGACAACCACGGACAAAGACCATCTCAAAAGTTTGTTGTTTTATTTTGCATGTTCCTCCTATGTTTGCCTTTTGTTAATCCCTAGTTTTGGCAAGTGGTCACTCAACCTTAATAAAATAAAGCTAAGCAGCTACTGGATTACAAAAAGACCACTCTCTCTGGAGATGTTTTGGAAAGCTCTTTTAATAAACTTCCAGAAAATTAGTAAGTGAACATGAGAATGTTGTTCTTTGGAGCTTCTCTCCACAAGTTACTGTCAAACTTCTTCAAGTTATGCTACAGTGTCTAACAAACAGATTAATTCCATCTCACTATAGTTGCAGCCCTTGGGTTATTTTCTCCTTATCCGAGTCATTAAAATCCTGAATATTTAGGAGATGTATCATCACAAGTTTAAAAAGACAACTTTGTCATTCTGTTCTATGAAACAGAAGTACACGTGTTTGAACTTGGGAGTAGATTTTGCTAGCAAGGGTCTCACATGGTTTGTTACTGTACAGTATCAGTGGAGGAGACAGAGTGCACATACCTTTGCAGAGTTTCAGGCTCATCCTGACAACTGAGGATACATTACCCATCCTGAGGATTTTGCTCAGCAAACAACATTGGTTATGTTTAAAGTACATAGTTGCAATCTTAAATGCATTTACTGATCATACTGAGCTTCAACATTTCAGTTCCCACGTCTCCTCCATCACACGAAGACAGACATGGAGACCACTGTACATTATTATGCCCCAAACCTGATGATCAATAAGAAGCTGACTAAAAGAAAAAAAGAGAAAGATTGGCATCAGGCCCTTTCCAACCCTCAGCTCTCTACTGAAAGCAAAACAGAGAATGACCACTACTAATGCTCGATGATAGCTTTGGGGGTTATATGTAGTACTCCAACCTTAAACTACTGCTGACTAAGGAAATGGGTTACTTTGGCTGGATCATAGGAGACCAGCTGCAGGCCCTGATATGGTACCTAAGCATGTTTCAAGCTATGTGAGCATTTCCACCACCTCCAAGATGACTGCTCACATGCAAGGACCTTGCAGAGTGACAGTTACCAAACTATGCGCTGTGAGCACACCAAGATGTCACCACAACCTGCAACTCCCCATCATGTCCCAGTGGGCTCATCTCCTACAAGGAAGAAATCTTTGAGAACCATTTCCTGAAACCTGAAAAGACTTATCTGAAAGTAAGAGAGCCAAAAAAGGCAGACTTATCACTCATGTCATGGCCCGTGACAGAGCTATTCAAGGAAGCAAGAGCAGCCCTCTGTTATTTTTTAGTGGTGATATCTCAAGCTTTTAAAAGCTGTCTGACAAGTTTAGCATTCTTCTATCTCCTTAGATGTTATCCAATCAATAGAGATGTCAAAACCTGCTATAATTAAGTCATTTGTACAAAGACAGAGTGTATATGTAGAGAAGAACATAAAGGAATTACTGTTAAACCTCATAAGAAGTTCAGGTACACAGACAATCATCACTGTGTTTGTACATAATGTCAAAAAGAAACAGAAGTCTATGCTTTGAACAGGGCAGCATTTGACTGTACAAAAGCGACCAGGAAGTTACAGTATCAGATATATTTTGCTGGGCTTGATATGGAATAAAAATCTCCTATTTGCCTTTTGCAAGCTATGCTTGTAACTGGGAGAGAAATGAGGTGGAAATCTGTCTGCGACCTGAGAAATAAATTAAACATGTATAGTCTCATTAGTGTTCTGAAGGGTGGGACAGTTTTACTACGACAGATGTTTTGTTCACCATTTCAGTCCAGATTGTTGATCACCGATGTTTTATGGTTTAAACAGAAAGACTAAACTGAGTCTCAAAGATTCAGATTACAAACAGGTAAATGTGGAATAGCTCTGGAAGGCCAAAGGATGAGAAAACGGATAAGTCTAAACATTTGTCATTCCAGGGGCATGGAACAGAATCGGACAGGTTTTGCTATTTTGGGAACACATGTGTTAGGGAGAAGAAACAGAGGACCATAAATGGGGATGTGTGCTGTGCAGTGGTTGCCAATGAATTGTAGTGTTGTATTTTGTGGAAATAAGCCTTTAATCTTGGAATTTCAGTTCAGAGGCAGTATTCTCAAAAGAGACAAATTAAAGTTCTTATACTTAAAATAGTGCTGTGACACTCATCCCCTAACCCTCCTCCCCACACCCTTCTTCCCTACTGCTTCTCATCAAAGCCTTCTTCAGCAGAAGAAAATTTCTGCTTAATCAGTTATCAGGGTTCCTTCAGGACTTTCACAGATCTCCCAAAAGGAGTACAGCTGATAACATTTGGACAGCTGAACCAACAGGCTCTCACAACATAAACCCCACTACTCAATCCATAGACACAGAAAGGAGCAACCTTGCAGCAAAGAAAGGTTCAGCAAGCAAATCCCTGTTCAGCAAGTGTATCCTTGAATACACTTAAAAAATGGAAGAATAAGATCACACTTCCACCTTTTACTTTCTTCTCTATACAAATTAGCATTCTGCAGCTCTGCAAAGTAATGGGGCTAAAAGGATCCCCAAAGGCAGTAAATAAGGGGAGTGGGGAGGGGAGGGAATCAACTTGCTCTCTAGCCCTGTAACAAGAATGTGATGGAAAGAGAATTTGCAGAGCATGTACGAGAGTAAAGCCAGTTCCACAAAATAACTATCAAGCTGAATTCAAAAGAGCACCTTGCACAAAAAGGGGGTTACTTCTGACAATTTGCACCCAGCAAGAAAAGACACCATACCTCTTTTCATATACGGAAATAAGCAACAGCAAACAGGAAGCACATCAACTATGACCATAGGAATGAAGGCAATCAGTCAAGGGTTTAGATCACACCAAAAGTTGCACAATTTTTCTTAACATCTAGCCTAATAGTAAAGCTGTAAAGCACTGCAACAGATTGCCCAGAGGAAAACTAGAATCTCCATCCCTGGAGGTTTTGGAGAATAGGATAGGCAGCCTCTGACACAGATGGATTTGGTCTGCCTAGTCCTGCTGTTGGGCAGGCTGACAGCACAGGTGACCTCTAGAGGTCACTGATCTCTATTCCATGAGTCTAAAAAGCAACATTTATTGATTTTACTTCTTCCTTACTCAGACACTGAGGAGAAAGGGGAAATTGCATATGAGAGTCTAAATGATTAGAAACACCAAATGCTTCATCTGTTACATTAGCACTAGGATCAGCTTGCTTCTATTTTTATCTGATGTTCTTCATTCAACTTCTACTTTCAAAGCAATCACCACCCTCGCTTTCAGCAAAGACAGCTCAGGATAAATCAGTCGTCAGTATAGCACTGCTGTATTCAGTTTCTGTTATGAATATTATTAATTGAGAAAATCCTTAATACACTTGAGATATGAAGGTGGGCAAAATAGGAGAGTTTATCTAGAGGATATTCATTATTTCAGATTTTAGCTAGTCTTACTGTGCACACACCATGAAGCCCAAAGACTCACTGAGCAAGCAAAGGAAGTGCCCTGAGTCACCAGATTGCTCTGTGAACCCTCTCTCCTCCAGAGCTCTCTCTTTTAACATATGCACTTTTATTTTTCTGTTGGCAACCTCTTTCAATAGCAACAATTCACAATTTTAAGGAGAAACTACTTTGGAAGAGAGGCTTCTTTAGGTTTTCCCATCCTCCCTTCCCATTAGGCCCCAAATGTGTTCAGCATGATATTTTGAGATATGCACAAGTTTCAGGACATACACAATTCCCAGGACTTCCCAACTTCTGTTAAGAACAAAGAAATGACAAACAGGAACTTGTGCATGAACACACAACCTCAGCAGGAACAGCTCTGCTGCCACCTGGTGCCCTATGTGCTCTCCAGCAATCTCAAAGAGAAGACTAAAATGCAACTGGACTGCAACAGCGGGCTTCCCATCAAAAACTAAAAAAGCAAAATGCTGGCAAAATTAAAGCCCAGAAGACATAGGAGCCGGGATAAGCTTAGATGCGCTAGATATTTATATTATGTGTCAATATGATCCTCTTGGTTGTCATGATAAAGCAGCACTCCTTTACTGTGTGGACTTTTAGGAAGAATTAGAGAGAAAGAAAAATTGGTGCAAACATACAGCAATCAGATGTCAGCATTACAGCCACCAGCTGCATTTTGGTTATCACAGAATCAATAATCAGGCTTTAAAAAAGCAGGTACAAACTTACATGGCTGGCTGGGAAACCCAAATGTCCGATTTTAAATTCAGAAGAGTTATGGTTAACTAGTCACCTAAGGACAGACCCCCACCAGCAAAGCAATTTCTTCTTGCTGGTCAGCCAGCCAAGTAAGTTAGCAGGATCACCATACATGGCACAAAACGGGGCTGGAAGGACTTACTAGATTAAGCGAACCATTGTACAAATTGGATTGGTCTGGCCCCTCCAAAGCATAGCTGGAAATAAAATAGCCCCCTTCCTCTTCAACATGGAAAAGCTGGCAACCAAAAGATGCCCAGAGGGCTTGAGTGCACTGAAAGGCAAATGGAAGGCCCTGGGGGGGGCAACAAAAAGCACACAAGGCCACCCCAAAAAGGCAAACGGAGGGCCCTCAATAGCACCAAAAGGCACACAGAGATCCCTGAGCAACAAAAAAAGTCACATGGTGGCCCCGTGGAGTGCACCAAAAGGTGCATCGCGAGCCCCCGAAGCCACCAAAAGGCCCATGGAGAGCCCTGGCGCACACCCAAGGGTACGCAGAGGGCCCAGAGGTCCACAGAGGGTCCTGGGGGGAAACGAAAGGCTCGCGGAGGGCCTTGGGGAGCACTGGAAAGGTACACGGAGACTCCGGGGGTGCTGTGAATGGCACATGGAGGGCTCTGGGGGTGCAGAACAGCAAGCCAAGGGATTTGGGGAACACTGAGAACTATGAAGCAGGCTCCAGGGCTGCTCCATGTCTGGTGTTTCACCCACCTCCTTGCTCCTGCTGTACACATCAGCCAGGCAGGGCTAGGCAAGCTTCTTCCCTGGGCAGAGGCACTGGAGAGGAGGCTGCTCTTCCCCATCCGCTGGGTCTTTGGCGGTGAGGTGGGGCTGCTGCAGGTCCAGGCCATCTCACTGACTATCTGCTCATGACTCTGCAGTGCAGGATGTGCTAGAAAGAAAATAAAACAGAGCTTCATTTCCCCTATCCTGCAGCCCTTCCTCGGGCACACAGCCCTGCGCCCAGCCCTCGCTCCGGGCTGCTCTCAGGACAGAACAAACCAAACCAAACCAAACCACAACAGCAGCATTTTGCTGTGCAAACAGATCTCTCCTCTCAATCACCCTTCCATGAGCACAGACACGATTCCCACCAGTACTGAACATACTCCCCTTTTCCCAACCATCCCAGGGACCCTGGTGACACAGATCTCCCTGTCCCGCCACCAGCTTCTGCAGGACCTAGTCCCAGCTCCCACATGCTCTCGGGGAGGCTCAGAGCAGGGCGATGGGCACAGCAGCAGGCCCACATACCCTGCTCCAGGCCCATCAAGGCTTTTCCTTCCTGCACATGTGGGTCAACTCCTTCCTGGGGCTCTTTCCCAGCTCCCCTTCCTGCAGCACCAGCTATTGCCTCCCTGACCCAGCTGGGTGCCTGGGGAAGGCCCCGGGGGTCCTTGGGCAGTTGCTAGCAGCAAGCTGGGGTGCCCTCGACAGTTCTCCCAATGTCACTAGAGCCCCGAGGTAGGGGCTTTTCTCTTGGATACAAAACAGAAATATTTCTCATTCCCTTTCTGCAAGCTGCAGGTGAATTGCGATATCAGTTAGTTATGTAGCCACACATTGTCCCCTCCATGGGGGGTCTTGGATGTCTGCATGCTCCTGACTTCCCAGTGTATTCCCAGCCAAAGCTTCGCTGTCAAGCTGTCAAATATGCCGTAGCCCTCTCACACAAGGTACAAATGTTGGTAGCAATGAATAAAGCCGGGCTTTTGACTAGAGGGAAAGATGTCATGGAAGTGTTTCGAAATACCAGCCTGACTGTAAGGGGAAATGCGATGTCCATGGGAGGCATTGCATTCTTCCAAGAGCTTTTTAACTCCTCACGACACCCCACTCTTCAACAGCTTTCATATTATTTCAGCTCATTAGTGTTAGCAAACTTTTCCAGATGCATCAGCTTGCATAACATAAATTTCAAACATAATGGGCACAGCTCTTTGGTGCGCACAGACTGATATTTTTACCATTGTAACTGTTGTCTAAGCAGGCATCTATAGATGTCTTTGCCACTGACACAGAAGTAGTGAAGAGCATCAGTCTAACAGCTTTATAGATGAACAGCAGAGGACCCACTAGGTCAAACCTGACGTTGTTTCAGCCCATTACTCTCTCAGACAGCAGTTAACAGCAGATACTTGGGAAGGAGGTGAGAACAGGGCTGTATACAATGATTTTTTCCCCAGAGTATTCTTCCAGCAACCTGTGGCCTGGGAAGTTCCTCAGCCAGAGGCGCTAGCCCAATAGCCTTTGATGTATTTGCTTTCCAGAAGTGCACCTAGTATGTGGGCTGAAGGCACACCATGATTTTATGGAAGAGCATAATGAGGCTGCTTGCTTGCTTTTTCTGTTCCTTCTCTAATAACATTTGCTTTGCTTGTTTTCACCTCTGCTGAGGAAGCAGCTTAAGCTTTCATGGACATCTCTGTTGGAATTGTTGGGTCTCCTTACTGACCAACAGCCATTAGCTCAGAGCCTATCACTGTGTATGTGAAGTTAATACTTGGGGTTTTACCCCCCCAAATGCCTTACTTCACTTGTAGTGAATATCCCATAGCATCCTGCTGTCTGCAGCGAGCTTTTCTTAAAGGGCTTGTAAGCTGTTGGTAAATGAAGTAAGCGTGGTTTTGTTGGGTTGTCATGTCTTGCACTCTTCTAGGCGAGGCAAGGATAAACCCATGCAGCATCCAAAGGCGTTGGCTGTTCTTAAAGTGAACGTTGTCACATGAAGGAATTAGCAATGGGAAGTTTAAGCGTATTTCTGCCTCTCTACTATGACTTCAAATTTAATGGCATCTTTTTCCTTTCAGAATCATGTGCTTTACTTCTGTAGGAAGATGATGTGGGAAATGATGCATCAGCAACTGCTGTGAGAGTAATGCTGTGATCACCTTGTGGTGACAAACTTTCATTTTCAACGTTTTTCTAATGTTTTATTTCAAAAGGCAGCACGCATATAAATTTTCACCTTTAGGCTACAAAGTACCGGTTAAGGGTCACCTCTTGCCCCCTCCCCCCAATTTTGGAGACAGTAACACTCCTTGAAACTAATACATCTTAAGTGCAAGTCAAAAAGATCGTTGTGACTTTGCCTAGGGAACAATTAAGAACAGATGCTACCAAACCTCTGCCATCGGACTGGAAGCCTCACACATCGCAGCACCCACGGGCCAGATTATGGACAAACAGTACTCTTATCTGTGGTGCTAATTACCATGTTACTCAAATGAATGTCCCCAGGAATGCTGTACTTGCCTCAAGGAGAGTTTTCTTCTGTTTCCGGAATATCCACAGTCTACTTGATTCCTAAAACTGGATGTGCGATGACCATAGGAAGAAAGCATTTATGATCTCTGATTTGTAACAAATTCATATTGAAGCCGCTGTAACTGGAGTTTATTTTTGTTTGTGTCTCCATGGAATTATCAAATGCGAAAACAGAACCATGTATTTATTTTCTGTATGAAAACAAATATGTAACTTCTATAAAGAGCCTAACTGGAATAAATCTCTTCCTGGCAAAGAAATGGAGTGAATTTTGTTGATGAAGAAAACAGTTTGCCATAGCAAAGTGGTTTCTAGCTCATTTATAATGCCCAAGGAAGAAGACCAGTAAGCATATTAGAGCACAGAAGTCTCTAAGAGGCTGTCAAAAAATCCCAAAGGGGCTTACGAGGACGTCATTAAACAATGAGATGAGCAAGTGCAATTGAGATAATATGGAAATAGAAGCAGTCTCTGTTCAGCACAGGTTTCTCTTTGAGGTAACTCACTAGGCTTCTCAGTAGGATCAGTTAGCCTGTGCACGGCCTGGTGAGCGTGGGCTGCCCAGGACCGGACTGTGTTTAATGCTAGTAGGGGTGCCTCCACGCAGCATTGCAGAGGGCAGTGTACTGCTATGGCAGTGGATTAAAATGTACTATCAGGTGCCGGTACGGCTGTGCAGGGTGATGGACATCTGTCCTGCCAGATGCAGTGGTGTTGCTGCAACACGTTACTATGTTCAGCTGCTTATTGCCCCTTTGCCACAGGTGCTGTGTCCTTACGTGTGCCAAATGAAGTGCTTGCGGGAATTCTTCTTACTCTGTTCCAGTCAGATTGAACAACAGAAGCTAAACACAGCAGTTTCCTTTTTTTTTTTTTTTTTTTTAATGTTATTACCTTTCAATTAGACTCCAGAATTGGAGCACAACGTCAGGTCTTCTAGTCCCCCATTTTTCTCTATCACCTATTTAACCCACTGGAGAAACACCACCATTAGTATAAAGTTTGCATGCTCTTCCTGCAGTTGGGTTAATCATCAAAATTGAAAGAAGGAAGATGGAAACTTTCTGGACCTGGCTTGTAAGAATCCTTAATCTTGAAGACTACACCTAATCACTAATTGCATACTTGGCGTCTCAGCACTTCCAAAGAATATGTCTATGGAAATAGAGATTAAAAACTGAGAAAAATAAGAATGTGGAAACTTTCTAGAGTTATTCAGAGACTATTACAAAAAGCTGAAGCAAAACCCACATGTGTCAGTGGAATTATTGAGTAATATTTTGCCTATGTCAGTGTTAAACGACTCAGATTTGTTACTATAATAGTGATAAACTTAGCTTTTGTATTGCATTTGTGATCAGCAAATCTAAAAGCACTTGAGATTTTTCTGCATGTATTTTCTGCCCGTGCTAAACCAAAGTGGTGTCTAGACAACAAGGGAATAATAGATTTCAGTTCTCTTCTCGATTGTATCACTTTTATGAATTTATTCCTCCAGGCTATGTTTTTGCTGAAGTCAGTTAACATGATCCCTGGGCTTTGCTGATAGTCACACAGAGGATCATTACAGGGCTTCACTGAATTTCACACTTCTTTGCAGTGCTGTGAAGATGATGATGTCCTCTTTGTCAATGTGGGTCAATGGAGAGTAGGAATTTATTGACATGGGGCCTCCTACAAGCTCTTTTTCTTTCCAGTGCTGTTTCTTCCAGTTTGCATGTCCTTTACCTTCCTTTCCTTCCCCCCCAACATTTTCAGCAGGCACTTGTGTCATCTGTGAAACAGATGTCCTGCAGTGCCCACAAGGCATGCTGCTGGGTGTGGAGAGCAGGTTTTTTTTCACTTGACTGCACTGATATTGTAGAACAGTAAACTTCAGAAAGTTAGCTCAAGAAAGGAAGATCTTCCAAGAAAAGCCTTGAGAATGAATTCCAGCAACGTAGAGACTTGCAGTACCAGAGATCTCTCGAAAATTCAGCAAATAAGTCCCATCTCCAACAGCGGAGATGGTGATGAAAGGATACAATTGAAAGCCTTAAAAATCAACATGTAGTCTTTGCCTACTGCAGATCTTGAGTTCCAAAAGCCTCCAAGTATGTGAGCTCTAGAGATGAAATTGGAAGATAATTTCCCTGCCAAACTTTGAAAAATGAACTCTGATCACCTCTCTTAACAGCAGAAGCAACAGGAAGTGGTGGTGATGATAAACCACATTTAAGACTGCTGACCTAAAGAGTTGTCTTGCATTAATGTGATAATCTGGTTTTGCTACTTTTCAAGAAGAATTAATTTTTGGATAATTGCTCTGTACAGATGCAATGTAGGTAGTGGTTTGGGGGACAGTAAGTTTAGCCTGTTGTGCCAAAGAGGTTGCTAGCCTAATGATATTTATTGGCAGGCTTATTACAAATCAACGTTGTCTTCCATATTACGTAGATGCTTTTTAATGAAGCAAGGACCAGATCCTTGGTTCCAGAGTGAAATGTTCAGAGATCAGGCAAAAAAGGTGTAAAACCAGATAAAACACAATTTTGTGCTGCTCAGATCTTGGCCTATGCCTGATGCACAGCACACAAGAATACAGAAAGATTCTGCAACAATGCACTATTGTGGTCCAGGTCCCCCTCCGTGAGCCTGCTGGAAGGCAGCCCTCCTAAGCAGCCTAATGGCATGCATCCTCCTTTCTCAAGGATCATGGCCTGCCAGCTCCACCCTCCCAGAGTCTCCTTCATTGTCATTCAGGTTAAGGGAGCAGCTTGCAACAGCCATTCGTGTGGTTTGACTCTTACAAGCTCTCATAAACACGAGGAGCATTCATCCTAGCCAAAGTTAGACCCCAGCATTTGATCAGATGGAACATGCTCTAAATGCAGTTGAATTTTAACCGTACCACCATTCACTGTGAAGGGAATAGGAGCTGAGTAGCTGAGATGTAGACATCTCAAATTAATGGTATGTTTCCTACCTCAACTTCATAAAATACTAGTTTGAAGACTCCTGGTAAATGGAGCAAAGCACTAGGTAATTTTCAGTCATTATGTGAACGAGCAATCATATATATACACATCTCAAGAGTTTTACTAATGAATGGCAAGGGTCTTTGATGTTTCTCCTTTGCTTTTGTTACATTTGCCTTCCCTGCTTACATATGATTCTCAATCAATTTTTAGATTTGAAATTTGTAATATTATGCAATTCATTTCAGGCTAGAACTCTGTATAAACATCAGTATTTTCAGATACCAAAAGAAAAAAAAAACAGCATACTATTTTAGAAGTCTGATACAGATTTTTCTAAGGGACTGGCTTGAACCAGAGGGCAAAATGAAATGCTTTTTTTTTTTTTTTTAAAGTCTTGCATAACTGAAACTATTTTTTGCCATAGACTTTGGCTTCCTTAGATTGCCTGTGGTGCTGTACTTCATAATAATCACATTTCTATTTTAGTATTTTGCTGTCAATCTGTGCAAGCAGTCTCTTTTGGGGTCAGTAGCGAACAAGCATAGTCAGAACTCGCTATTTTGTAAAATATGATGTTCAGTAGCTCAGACTATAGCTCATCATTAGCAAAGCATTCCACAAGAACCAAATTCTGCTTGTTACACGACAGAATTTAGTCAAATTAAAAGGGGTTGCTGTGAGCGTATCAGCAATGCATGCCTTCATAACTAAAACTGAAATGTAAGGTGATTTATTCAAGCCAGGCACAGAACATGCATTCTTGCTTCTGATCTCTTGCCCAGAGCGTGAAACTGGTATTTTGCACAGGTTAGGTGTTTTGTTTTTTTTTTTTAAATATGAACTTCAACATTATATACATGCTGAAGCCTGTATTTTCATACAAAATGAAATAGTAAGGGATATTTAGATGACTGTGAAGTCTTGCTGAATGATGACTCTCTCAATTCTTCAGAACAGTCAGAATTAACATAAAATAAAATGACATCCACCTTGGGTTTCAAGCATTCCTGTGAGTCAGCCAGCTGAAAGCACATTTCAAACAGACACAAAAACGATGAGCAAAAGCACTGTCTCTGCTTTTTGAAACAGCTACTGAAAGGTTGTTCTGTAAATTGTATACAGCTGTCAGGCATGCAGGGCAGTATTCAGTCCTGGGTCTCCTGGAGGGTGCTCCTAGCAGATTTTCATTTTTCCCACTTCTGCGCTGCCCCTACAGCTGCAGAGCAGATTTCAGAGTCCACCGAGACTTTCCTGTAGACCAGCCTCAGCGCTACGCAGAACCCACACTCCCCAACTGCAATACAGGAGAGCTGCAAGCTGTATTGTAGCTTCCTGCGGTCCCTTTGGGGAGAAAAAAATAACTGGAGCACCGCGGAGCAGCCTTGAGGGAACCGGGACGGCACTACGCGGTCCCACCACAGCAGGGAGCAACGACACACGGTGGCTGCGTCAGCCGGGCAGCTGTACTGCGCATGCGCGACGCAACGGTCGCCGCGGAATCCCGCGGATCAGACACCGGGACGACGACGGGCGACCGAGCGCATGCGCAGTGCAACCGACTGTGCTCGCCGCTGCCCTCTCCTGCTCACGCGCCAGCACTGCAGCCGGCGGGCTCGCGCATGCGCGCTGCTGCCCGCCCCCCCTCTCTGCCGCTCACAGGGCGGCCCTGAAGCCCGTGCAGGGGGAGTAGAGAGACCAGCAGCCCGGCCAGCGTGGCACTGCCATTGCTAGCCAGGCCCCAAGCTCTGCAGGAAGCCTCGCTTGCCTGGCTGCATCCGGCCACCTTGCGGACCGGCGCCATCGCTTCGTCACAGGCCGACGCATACGCAGCGGCGCCGCCACGCTCTCTGCTGCCCTCTCTCGCTCACAACGCAGTACTGCACGCAGGCACTGCACACTTGCGCAAGGGCAGGGGCGAGCCCGCCGGCGGGGGCCTCCCGCCCCTCCCGTGCCTGCGCATGCGCGGTTCTCGTGCGCGCCGCGGAGCTCCACAGCCGCTCTCTCACGTGGAGGGCTGGTCACTCACCTCACCTTCCTGGCCTGACCTTCCTAAAGGGCGTGTAGCCATCCCTGGCAGCATTCCAGTCATGCAAGCTATCCCACCCTGCCTCTGTAACTGCAATGAGATCGTAGCCCTGCAACCACACACACACAGATCTCCCATTCTCCTTGTTTATTGCCCACGCTGCATGCATTTGGGTACAGGCACTTCAGAGAGGTATTTGAGCATGCTGATTTCCCAGGAGGGGTGCAAGAGGATTCCCCCTAGTCTTGTCTTGGAGGTCCTGCCTTAGCTGCCTGCAATTGCTGGCAGTATCCCTGCTTGAGCCCTGTTTTGCTGACTGCACGGTCTCTACAATTCTCCCCTTCCCTATCTTTCCCAGTTAAAGCCCTGCGTACCAGGTTGGCCAGCCTGCTGGCAAAGAAGCGTGTGCCCCATTAGGTGAGGTGGATCCCACCTCTCCCAATCCATAGTCAATCTTCAAACACAGTCCTAGGGACATAGGAACCAAAACCCTGTTGCCAACACCAGCAGCACAGCCGGCTGTTTACTTGCAGCATCACTCTTTCCTAGTTGCCCTTGGCAGTATTGTTGGTGCCCACATGGAAGAGCAGCAGGGGGCAACAGTCGGAGGGGTGGGGGACAAGCCCCAGCAGTCTTTGCTTGGCATCTCAGATTCGAGTGCCCAGCAGGCAGCAAACCTCTGCTGACAAGAGGTCAGGTCAGCAGATGGGTGCTTCTGTGCCCTGCAGCAGGGAGTCACCCACAACAATCACGCACCACTTCTTCCAGGGGTTCCTGCATGGCACAGGGTCCATGGGCTCAGTTGCTTCACTTGAAGCCATGCCCAGCCCCTCCTCAGCTTGGAGGGCACTGAACCTGTTCAGCAGCTGCAAGTCTTCAGGAGGAGCAAGAGCCTTTCTCCTCGCTTAAGGAGTGACCAGCTCCCAGCCTTCATCTTCTATGGAGTTATGACTTGGCATTGCCACGGCACAGAGCCCACATGCACCTCCACTGCTGTGGCGGGGGGAAGAGAGTCTTGAAGCTGTAGGGTCTCTGAGAAGATCCTATCCATCTCTTGCTCATCTCCTCAGATGCTACGCAGCATGCCTGCTTCCTCCCATAGCTCCTTGACCTGGCAACAGCACTCGTCAACAACAGCACACCTTCTGCAGAAAAGATGACTGCCAGCCCCAGGCTCACAGAGAGGCCCCAGGCACTCCCTGCAGCCCAAGACCTGCAGGGCTGCATCCACTGTCAGCAGGTCTGTCTGCGTGGGCGGAAGCCTTCCCCATGGCAGAGGCAGCAACTCCAACAGCTCCTGGCGAACGCACGCTGCAGTGTGTCATAACCACAGCTGAGAAAGTGTATGCTACTGTGGTCAGAGACAAGGGCCCCTTCTTTGCACCCAGCTGCCACACAAACTGCTGCCTCAGCCCCACTGGCCCAGGGAGCTGGGGCTCTGGGCCTGGCACTTCTCTAGGCCTCTCCCTAGCCCTGACTAACAGGGTGCTTGACCCACCCAAATCAAGGGTCAGCTGGAACAAAGGCCCCACCTCCCTCTCTTGCCCTCAGCAAGGGCAACCAACAGAGCTCCTTAGCAGCAGCAGCAGCTACAGCTGGCTAGAGCTTCCCAGGAGAAGTTCAGGCCTGCTGTAGCTGTCCTTACCTAGCTCTTCTTACCTGTCAGCAGCAAGCACCTTCTAGTTGCTCTGAGGGTCCCCACAACGCCCCCACAGCTTCCAGCAAGGTTCGCAGAGGTTCTAAGCAGAGCCCAGACACTGCTGCATGAACTGCTGCATGTGTTCCCTGCCTCTGGGAGCAACGCGACCATCCTCAAGAGGCAGCATTGATGAGTGACTGAACGGGCTGCTGAAAGAGGTAAAAACTTGGCAGTGGCCAAGAGGAGAGGGCTAGTACCAAGCAGAAGAGCAAGACATACCTGGAGAATGGTCTGTGCCAACACAGCCCTTGCCATCAGCAAATGCTCTGTGATTTCCTGAGTAGGAAAAAGAGCAGCTGTGGCTGTTTTCTGTGGGCAAAGCAGCCAGCAGTTGTCTCAGGTGAAACATGGGTGGAATGATTTCAGAAGAGGCATGGCTGTTTTTGGCTTTGCCAGCATGCTGCCAAAGGGAATGCAGCATGTGCCTGTGTGGGGGCTAGCCCACCTTTGGCAGAGCATCAAGAGAAAGGTGCGAGCAAGTGCCCGACTTGGGAAAGGAACTGGTGCAGGCAGAAGCCACTGCATGCACCCACTCCCAAAGGAGAGGTGGAGGAGTTGCCTGAGGAGGTGTTTCTTGGCTTGTTCTTTTTGCTCTGGATGAGTTGCCTTGTTAGGCACACTGCTGCCTCTTCCCCAATGCAATAGGCAAACACAAAGAGGCACTCAGCTAGCATCATTTCTTTAATACAGTGTGTCCTGCTTTGAAACAAGGTGACAAGACGCCTGTTTCTCCTGAGCAGTGGGAATGCCCGCAGCTGACGCCGGCGCGCTCGCCTCCACCACCAAGACGCACGGCCCGGGGACACCGTCGGGAGCTCCTCGACGCCATCGGGAGCTGCTCAGCACCATGCTCGGCCGCCGGACAAAGGAGAAGGAGGAGCGAGGCCATCAGTGGCCGATGCCAGTGCCAGCCCACCAAGAAACAAGCCCCCTCACCCAAAGTGCCCGGCCCCAGGGGATGCCCTTTTTGCTGCCCTGGGGCACTCCATGGAGATGCCCAAGGCACCAGGCAGGACCACCCAAAAGGGTCCTCGGGTCTCTCCCACCCCCCCCGTCACCCCCAACCCTCCGGGGCCCACCATGCGGCTGCTTACGTGTGCCACAGCACAGGCCCCCTCCACATGCCAACGCCGGCACGCTCGCCTGCGCCGCGTGGGCCCGGCCTGTCCTCGGGAGGTGCTCAGCGCCGCGCTCGGCCGCCGCACAAAGCAAAGCAAAGCAAAGCAAAGGAGGAGAGAAGTTGCCGTGAGGAAATGCCCACAGCTCCCTCTGCCCCAATGCCCAGAGACAGCTCAGCGCCCCCCGCACTACCGCAGGCCGATGACGGTGCTGGGCCCCCCGCCAGCACGCCGGCTGCCCAGCAGGACACCAAGCCTGCAGCCAGGGCAGCCTCCCTCCACGCCGACCAGAACACGGAACACGGAACTCGCTGCCACCCCGCGCAACGCTGACAATGGCCTCGGCAACAGGCACCATCTCCCCAGCAAGAGGGACAAGCGCCCCGGCCCCAGACGCACCCACCCCGCCACTGGCACGCCAACAAGCATGGCACAAGGGCCGCGCGCAGGCACAAGGCCCCGCTCACAAACCCGGACACTGCTCCTGCCTCAGCCCCACCTCTCCAGTCCTCTCCAGCACTCGAGAGTTGCTCTCACAAAGGCTTTGTAATGCAAGGACACCCCACAAGGAAGAAGGCAGGCACTCAGCTGCCATGCAAAGCAAAGAGGGAAGAAGCTGCTGCCTTGCCAAAGTGCCAAAAAACCTCAAAGTGCCCCAAAACACCACCACACCCAATGCTAGTGCTCTGGCCCCACGTTGCCCTGTTGCCACCCTCCTTTTTCTGTCTCTTTGCCCAAAGGCAGTGGCAAGGGGCAGGCTCAGCTTGGCCAGAAGAAAAAGGGCTCCGTGGGGACTCTGCGCCAGGACACTTCTGCCCAAGGGCAGCAGCTCCCCCATCCATCCGCCCCCATGCTGCAGGGACAAAGCCCACGCTCGCTCTGCCCACCGCACAAAGGGGCATGAGGCGCTAATGAGAACACAACTCTCAACTCTGCAGCACGCAGAGATGGGCACAGCATGCAAGAGCTTCTGAAACGGCTCCCCCACCAACAAGGCCTTGCCAAGAAGCCCTCTTCAGCCCTCGCTGTAGCAGTGGCATGCCAAGTGCAGCCTCAAGAGAACTGCCCCTCTCTGCTTCCACTCGCTCCTCCCAAACACACACCATGCCCATGCAGACATTGGCACAAAATCGCCATGCCCCTCACAACGTTCACACACCATCACGTAGTCACATTAGAGAGGTGGAGGAGTTGCCTGAGGACGTGTTTCTTGGCTTGTTCTTTTTGCTCTGGATGAGTTGCCTTGTTAGGCACACTGCTGCCTCTTCCCCAGTGCAACAGGCAAACACATAGAAGCACTCAGCATCATTTCTTTAATAAAGTCTTTCCTGGTTTTAAAAAAGTTTACAAGACACGTGTTTCACATGATAAATGACTGGCGGCCATTTTTTTTTGAAATATCTTAATCCATGCAGAAAGACTGGACTGCCTAACTTGGTGTTACATAGCAGCTGAACAGTATACCAAAATATACATAGACATGCACACTGCCATGGAAACGGGCAGCACAGGACACTAAGAATCCAGATACAAGCTTGCTCAATAATTTTCAGAATTCAAGTTTAACTTTAAGGAAAAACCCTGATTTCTTTCTGAAGTGGAGCATATGTACTGAGAGAGACTGTTCTGCTACAATCTGTCTACAGTCATCCTTCATTCAGCAGTCATGTGAAAATACACACACACAAATGTTACAAGTCCTTTTTTACTACTGAAGCTACACATTAACAACTGAATCTGATAACATTGCTTTGGTTGTTTCAATACAGAATGATACCAGTTTCTATCGATCGTCTTCATTCCACTTCCCCATTTTTCATTCTTTTCCAAAGTCCTAGAAGAGTTGTGCTGAGCTGAATGTCTTTTAGGTCTCTCTTCAAGAATCCAGTGTAGCTTTTGTACAAGAAACTGTTGAAGGCAAACAAACAGGAACATTACTACAAACAGAACAGAAAGTACAGGATTCCTTCAACTTACATAAAGAAAAGTATCTTCACTTATTGTCACAGCATGAAAATTAATGCTGAATTATCAGTATATAACATTCCTCAGGTCACCAGATTTTCAAACACTATTGAAAAGATGAGACTCATCAAAGTATTCCAGAAGGCATATGAACTCCTGTCTGCTAAAATGTTCTTATCCCAACACACAACCGATAAACAGCAGCTGGGGAGGGGACGGGACAAATGACATCTTGCATTCCTGCAGCACAGCAGCAAGGCTGACAGCTGCTGAGAAGTAGTACTTTTCTGCTTTACTTTCTAACAACATCTCCTTCCCTGTGTGGCTACTCTTCTCCAAGATTAAAACAGGAAGGGCTTACTTGCTCTGAAGCACAAAGCATAAGAGAGCAGGAGCGCACGTGATTCCAGCTGTTGCATTACATGACAATCCAATTTTGACTGCAATCCAGTTAATGACTAGAAATACATGACCATCCTTTTCTGCCCAGATTCACGCGTCTTGCATTCATGTGCTATGCTAGCAGCACAGTAACCTGCGGTTCACTCTCTAGTCAGTAGAGAGATGAGTACATCCAGAGGGAATTTCTTCTCCACTGATTATTAAAAGCAAGAAGGGGAAAGTTTAATACCTAAAATTAGGTAGAATGATGTCTGCTTTTCATATTTTGAGTTTAAATCACATTTTGAGTGCCTGGATTTGGGTGTTCTGTTTTGAGAGAAATGCTCAGGGCTGTATGGCTCATTATTCATAAATCTGAAAAGATGCCTTGCAATATTACATGTATGCATATGCACTTCTAAGGATACCACAGACTGTAACATTTCTACTAAGTCCCACTTTTCAGGGATGTTCTCAGTTGTCCAGCCAGCTACCTTGGTAGAACTTTTCCATTCCTGATGGAACAGAACGTTGCATTAAGCTCAATTTCATTTTTAAGGGAGGATGGGTGATACTCATGGTGCCCAGCTAGAAAAGTGCTGCCATTTTGGACATACTGGAAGAAGGGACAACATGCCCCATCTTTTGAGGGAGGCAAAACCCTACGTTTTTATTACGGGAGAACTTCTAGTGCATCCATGCTATGAAGCAACCACCCGAAGTGTGGCAGAAGGCCTCCCTTACAATCAGCTGATGTATCTTCAGGTGTCTCTGTGAAAATTGACCAAATATGCACAAGTTATGACTTTTCAAGAAAGCCCCCAAAACATCTGCTGCTGTGTGTTCTTTAAGACACACGTTACAGACAGACAGCAAGTTGCTTTGCAGCTGCAATGTGCAGTAAGAACAAATCATCACAATGCTACTGAGACTGTCACAGGATTTTGCAGGGCCATTTCTCCTTCCAGCAGTCCAAAATCACTGCAGAGTCAGGCACCAGAAGGTAAGACAAGGGGAAAGTCTCCCCAGCATTCTCCAGGCCTCCTGTGCTGTTAGACAAGCAAGGAGCAGGAAAGGCAAAACTCAGACCAGAACACACAGGGTTAAGATATAACCTGTATTCTTCAGCTGTGTCTCCCTCCACCTAAAAACCTCATCTTGGAGAAGCCCAGAACGCTGAACATGCAATCAGGATTTTGAGATATCCGGTCATCTAGACGGGGCAGCCAGGACCCAGACTCTATGCACACGTGGAGACCAAAAATACAGAGCATCCAAAGGAGGCTCAGTGCACCTGAAATACATCCATTCTATCCTGCTGTCCCTGCAGCAATGACTTCTGCAAGCAGAGCAGACCTTTGCCAGAAGTCACACCTGCGTTTGTTTAAAATTCAAACACGGACTTTGTCTAGTGAATTTGCCTGTGTGGCTGACTGGGGTTTCTACTGGTACCACTGGCAGCAGCCACTGCTCTAAGGCCAGGGTTCATGCAGCTTCCTCGACTTTAGCTCCTACGGGTAAAAGCTCACATTACACCAGAAGGAGGTACAGAACAGTACTTGCAGCCAAGGATGGCTTGAACCCAAATTCAGACTCTTCCAGTCCTGGGATGTTTTGAGGGCTAGTGGAATTATGTTAGAGACACTTATCTAAGTTACTGTAGCCTCCTCCAAAATTTGTGTAACAGCAGCCCTTAGTCAGCACACCTTCTCGCCCACTTTCCCCTTGGACTGGGCACTACTGGAGCTCTCCCCCCGGATCCCCGAAAGCATATTTTTGAGTCAGTGTCAGCAAAGGCCTTCCCATCCCCACTGTAGCATGTTCTTCAAAACTTACTAATGGTTGTAAATGCAAAAAGGAGAAAAAGTCCTGCTAAGAAGCTTAAAGAAACCCTGGATACTGTTTTAAATACTCTCAAATCAAAAGCAGTAATCTTCTGGAGCTGGCTACTTCAGAGCAAACTCCAGGTATCCGCTGCACACAGAAGAGGAGGTTTCCCGCCAGCAGCCCTGCAGGCTTCACAGAGCTAACAGGATTATGAGAATTTCACCTGACGTTCTGGATACAAAGGACCAAGAAATCTACGTAAACAAATGACGAGGGCACTGCTCCGAGGCTCATTCTCACAATTGCATGCAGCTCCCTTTGCCCCACTCCGCAGACATCATGCTCCCTTGCCAAGCTTCTCACCCCTCGGAGGTGCTGGGAAGGGGCCTGTTTGGAAGTGAGACTAAGTCCCAGTGTCCTGGGGTTTCTTCCTCCCCTGGGCTCAGGCTGCGCAGCTGATCAGTAGGGCTTGACTAGGTTCCCCTCCAGGGGAGGGGAAAGGTGCCTGCTGAGTTGGAAGGCAACTCAGCTGGGCTTCTGGGGACCATCTTCTCAGCAAGGGAGAGGAATTGCTCATGGTGCCTCAGCAGCCTTTTGTAGCTGAGCTGGGGAGCAGCTCCAAGGAGAAGCTCTTCATTCGAAGCAACGTAGCCCCAACCTTCTCTGAAGGAGTTTCAGGAGCACAGAGAAGAGCCTGCTCTCCAGCAGGCAACTCAAATGCTCTGTGACCTTGCCTTCTTCACAGTCATATTTGGCCCTCCAGCAGCTGCCTCATAAACCTGTCTGTGGAGAACTTGCATCCTGTCCTCAGGCAGCCTTTGCGGCAGTGGAGGGGGAGGATATGTTCCCTTTGCATGGGTGCCACCAAAGGTCTGAATTCTTCACCCACCTGAGGGGCACTTTAAAGAGGGCCTGAGGTGACCGCGGGTTATGGTATTTGGCCTGCTCAGAGGCTGCGTGATTATTGGCAGTGGTGGCATCTGCCTGCTCCTTTGCGGGTTTAGCGTCTGGCCCCAATTTACTGCCTTGTCCTCTCCTGCTTTTCCCCACTGCTGCCTGTGTCCTTGACCTCTGCCCAAGGGAGGCATGGGGCCGCTGCTTGCAATGCATGCTGCGACACCTCATCAGGGGGCTGCTAAGGTCCTACAGAGGCACATGCTCACCCAGAGGGGCCTCCCCTTGCTCTCTGCCTTCTTCAGGCCACTCTGCAAGCGCTCGTGCCCATCGCAGCCACAGTCCCTGGCACTGCAGTCTCAAGGCTGCCAAATGTCACCCCACTGCACTGCAATTGCAGTTCTCTTTCAGTCACTGGCAAGTCAAGGGCCAGCGAGGACTGCTCAGGGCTGCTCCAGCTCTGCGGGGTATCTAGGGTTAAGGCCAGCTCTGCGGCATGCTCCTCTCGCAAGGTTCTTGCACTCTGCTCCTGGGCAAGCTGCAGCATCCGTTGCTCCTGGGGGCAGGAGGCAGCCCTGCCTAGGTGGTTCTCAGCCTTCTTCTGAGGCCTCGTAGGGACAACGTTACATGTCCACGTGCTCTGCAAATTGCTTGTGCATCCAATGAGCCCTTATCCCAGGCAGGTACGTATTCAAGGATCCTGGCAGGGACACCAACCCATAAAGAGAATAGACTTTGGTCAGTTGGACTCACCTGGAGAGCTGACCATGCAGGATGATGTGCACGCTTCATCTTGATGGCTCTGATCGAAATCCAGCCCAGGAAGCTGTTGCTCTCCGATACGTGACAGTGCATGCAGAAGGCTCTCGGACAGCATGCAGAGGGATGCCACACAGGAACCTAGAGAAGGAGAGCACAGAAGCTAGCAGCATCCTCATAAGCACACAGAAACAACTCCAAGCTCCTCCAGAAGCATGCTTTGCTACTTGTAACTCCTTGTACCTCGCTCCTTGCTTCTCCTTTCCCATACGCTTTGCTACTTGTAGCTTTCCACCAGTTGAACCCTGTCATGACCCTCCACATCTCCCCCTTCCTTTAATAACTGAAAGGCTAAGGCGGTATGAACTTGCAGGGTCATGACTTGCTTCATACTCCGGTCAATCATTCTTTGTACGCAATTCCATAAGCATGGCACACACATTAGTATTACAACAAATACAAAAACTATAAGTCCTAGAATCAGGATGCGTTTTAACCAAGGTCCTACAGCAAGCATATTCAACCAATCAAACATTCCCCATACGTTTTTCCCATCATCTTCTTGCAATTGTTTTGTTAACGCCTTCAATCTTGCAATGCTCGTATGTATTGACTCAGAATGATCACTCAGATTCATACAACACATTCCCTCAAAATCCTGACAGCCATGGCCTTAGGCCAATAGCAAAAAATCGATCACAGCCCCATTCTGCAAGGTGGAATGCCTAACTGAATCTACGTCTGTTAACAGGGCGTTCAAAGCAGTACTAGTAGCATTTGCTTCCTCTGCAAGCCAGCATCCTAATTTGTTAAGTTGTGATAAAGTGGGAGCAGTTCCTACTCCTGCAAAAACACTACTCAAGACACACTTAGTTGGGTCCCACAATTCCATGTCGCTATTACAGTCTGATGTAAAGCTGTGGGTGGACCGTTTTGTCCGAACACGGGCAGTTCCATCAATTAACAACTTTTCGGGATGGAACAACGTCAGAAGCCCAAAGGTACCTGGGCCTCCCACTTAATAGGATACTGTTTTTGTCTTACCGGTTTAGCTCCAGATTTTAGAACAACCTTCACTGGTTTCACCAATTCAGACCTACCTGGAATTCTGCTAGCCCATACAACTGGTAGCACTGCATCCTATTAAAAGCTATCGAGGCCACTTCTAACATTTTCCCCAGATCTCTCAAATATGCCCCCTCTAATTTTTGAAGTTTCCTTCTTATGTCTGGGGCCGATTGTCCCATAAAAATTGAAGCTAGCTGCTGGGCTTCCTCTGGTTTCTCAGGATCCAGGCTGGCAGATTTCCTGGCAGTAACTTCTAATCGTTCCATAAAAGCAGATGGGGATTCAGTTGGTTCTTGTCTGACCTCATTTATTTTGGACCAATTAACTGCTTTTGGCATACCATGTTTTACACCATACAATATCCATTTCTGATATCTTATTACAAGTCCCCGGGGTCCTGGCAGGTTAGGATCCCACCCCAGGTCTGTAGCAGGAAAATTCTGATCTAGCATCCCCTGCAAATCCCTACCACCAAGTGCTCCTTCCACTTGCTTCCGAGCAGTGTTTAATACCTTCTTCTTTTCAGTATCATCTAGCAGGGTGTCTAATATTACCTGTAAATCATTCCAATCTGGATCCTGAGCCCTAATTAGAGTTTCAAACACTTCTGCCACTTTCCCCGGATCTTCTCTATAGTTCCCTGCTATTTCCTTCCAGGACCTTAACTCCATTATAGAGAAAGGCACTTGAACTGTTACTGGTCCGGTATTTCCAACCACCTGCTGAAGGGCAGCCTGTAAAACCTCCCCCGCTTCCCCTTGGCATCCTCTTGTTCTCCCTGCAATCGGGCTAAATCCTTCTGCCTCTTCAGCCTCCCCAACAACATCCTCGACATCCCCGACACACTTCTGTCGGGGGGTGACCAACAGCTCCAAATCCCTCGCCTCCTCCCATTTACACTTTAAACACCTCTTTCCGATACTACAAGCAGAACAACACCTTTTCAAATTTCGACCCTTTCCCTCCTTCTCTAATGCTAGAATCATCGGATCCTTTGGAATCATCCCACAATCATTCTGCCATTCAGAGTGGTTTCTTAATGCGAAAAACAAATCTACATACATTACTTCATCCCATTTCCCCTCCCTCCAGCAAAACAACATTAATTATAATATGGTATTGTAGTTCACAGTTCCATTTTTAGGCCATTTTTCCTGATCTTCTAAACTATACATGATTACGATGATTACAGTATTCAATTAATTGTTCTCTTGGTAAGTGTACCTCCCGGCAGACCTGCCGCCTCTCTCCAATGCTTTAAAACACATCCCAGAGGTGAATTCTTCAAAAAGCCGATGCAAAGCCAGCCGCCGATGCAAAGCCAGCCGCCGATGCAAAGCCAGCCGCCGATGCAAAGCCAGCCGCCGATGCAAAGCCAGCCGCCGATGCAAAGCCAGCCGCCGATGCAAAGCCAGCCGCCGATGCAAAGCCAGCCGCCGATGCAAAGCCAGCCGCCGATGCAAAGCCAGCCGCCGATGCAAAGCCAGCCGCCGATGCAAAGCCAGCCGCCGATGCAAAGCCAGCCGCCGATGCAAAGCCAGCCGCCGATGCAAAGCCAGCCGCCGATGCAAAGCCAGCCGCCGATGCAAAGCCAGCCGCCGATGCAAAGCCAGCCGCCGATGCAAAGCCAGCCGCCGATGCAAAGCCAGCCGCCGATGCAAAGCCAGCCGCCGATGCAAAGCCAGCCGCCGATGCAAAGCCAGCCGCCGATGCAAAGCCAGCCGCCGATGCAAAGCCAGCCGCCGATGCAAAGCCAGCCGCCGATGCAAAGCCAGCCGCCGATGCAAAGCCAGCCGCCGATGCAAAGCCAGCCGCCGATGCAAAGCCAGCCGCCGATGCAAAGCCAGCCGCCGATGCAAAGCCAGCCGCCGATGCAAAGCCAGCCGCCGATGCAAAGCCAGCCGCCGATGCAAAGCCAGCCGCCGATGCAAAGCCAGCCGCCGATGCAAAGCCAGCCGCCGATGCAAAGCCAGCCGCCGATGCAAAGCCAGCCGCCGATGCAAAGCCAGCCGCCGATGCAAAGCCAGCCGCCGATGCAAAGCCAGCCGCCGATGCAAAGCCAGCCGCCGATGCAAAGCCAGCCGCCGATGCAAAGCCAGCCGCCGATGCAAAGCCAGCCGCCGATGCAAAGCCAGCCGCCGATGCAAAGCCAGCCGCCGATGCAAAGCCAGCCGCCGATGCAAAGCCAGCCGCCGATGCAAAGCCAGCCGCCGATGCAAAGCCAGCCGCCGATGCAAAGCCAGCCGCCGATGCAAAGCCAGCCGCCGATGCAAAGCCAGCCGCCGATGCAAAGCCAGCCGCCGATGCAAAGCCAGCCGCCGATGCAAAGCCAGCCGCCGATGCAAAGCCAGCCGCCGATGCAAAGCCAGCCGCCGATGCAAAGCCAGCCGCCGATGCAAAGCCAGCCGCCGATGCAAAGCCAGCCGCCGATGCAAAGCCAGCCGCCGATGCAAAGCCAGCCGCCGATGCAAAGCCAGCCGCCGATGCAAAGCCAGCCGCCGATGCAAAGCCAGCCGCCGATGCAAAGCCAGCCGCCGATGCAAAGCCAGCCGCCGATGCAAAGCCAGCCGCCGATGCAAAGCCAGCCGCCGATGCAAAGCCAGCCGCCGATGCAAAGCCAGCCGCCGATGCAAAGCCAGCCGCCGATGCAAAGCCAGCCGCCGATGCAAAGCCAGCCGCCGATGCAAAGCCAGCCGCCGATGCAAAGCCAGCCGCCGATGCAAAGCCAGCCGCCGATGCAAAGCCAGCCGCCGATGCAAAGCCAGCCGCCGATGCAAAGCCAGCCGCCGATGCAAAGCCAGCCGCCGATGCAAAGCCAGCCGCCGATGCAAAGCCAGCCGCCGATGCAAAGCCAGCCGCCGATGCAAAGCCAGCCGCCGATGCAAAGCCAGCCGCCGATGCAAAGCCAGCCGCCGATGCAAAGCCAGCCGCCGATGCAAAGCCAGCCGCCGATGCAAAGCCAGCCGCCGATGCAAAGCCAGCCGCCGATGCAAAGCCAGCCGCCGATGCAAAGCCAGCCGCCGATGCAAAGCCAGCCGCCGATGCAAAGCCAGCCGCCGATGCAAAGCCAGCCGCCGATGCAAAGCCAGCCGCCGATGCAAAGCCAGCCGCCGATGCAAAGCCAGCCGCCGATGCAAAGCCAGCCGCCGATGCAAAGCCAGCCGCCGATGCAAAGCCAGCCGCCGATGCAAAGCCAGCCGCCGATGCAAAGCCAGCCGCCGATGCAAAGCCAGCCGCCGATGCAAAGCCAGCCGCCGATGCAAAGCCAGCCGCCGATGCAAAGCCAGCCGCCGATGCAAAGCCAGCCGCCGATGCAAAGCCAGCCGCCGATGCAAAGCCAGCCGCCGATGCAAAGCCAGCCGCCGATGCAAAGCCAGCCGCCGATGCAAAGCCAGCCGCCGATGCAAAGCCAGCCGCCGATGCAAAGCCAGCCGCCGATGCAAAGCCAGCCGCCGATGCAAAGCCAGCCGCCGATGCAAAGCCAGCCGCCGATGCAAAGCCAGCCGCCGATGCAAAGCCAGCCGCCGATGCAAAGCCAGCCGCCGATGCAAAGCCAGCCGCCGATGCAAAGCCAGCCGCCGATGCAAAGCCAGCCGCCGATGCAAAGCCAGCCGCCGATGCAAAGCCAGCCGCCGATGCAAAGCCAGCCGCCGATGCAAAGCCAGCCGCCGATGCAAAGCCAGCCGCCGATGCAAAGCCAGCCGCCGATGCAAAGCCAGCCGCCGATGCAAAGCCAGCCGCCGATGCAAAGCCAGCCGCCGATGCAAAGCCAGCCGCCGATGCAAAGCCAGCCGCCGATGCAAAGCCAGCCGCCGATGCAAAGCCAGCCGCCGATGCAAAGCCAGCCGCCGATGCAAAGCCAGCCGCCGATGCAAAGCCAGCCGCCGATGCAAAGCCAGCCGCCGATGCAAAGCCAGCCGCCGATGCAAAGCCAGCCGCCGATGCAAAGCCAGCCGCCGATGCAAAGCCAGCCGCCGATGCAAAGCCAGCCGCCGATGCAAAGCCAGCCGCCGATGCAAAGCCAGCCGCCGATGCAAAGCCAGCCGCCGATGCAAAGCCAGCCGCCGATGCAAAGCCAGCCGCCGATGCAAAGCCAGCCGCCGATGCAAAGCCAGCCGCCGATGCAAAGCCAGCCGCCGATGCAAAGCCAGCCGCCGATGCAAAGCCAGCCGCCGATGCAAAGCCAGCCGCCGATGCAAAGCCAGCCGCCGATGCAAAGCCAGCCGCCGATGCAAAGCCAGCCGCCGATGCAAAGCCAGCCGCCGATGCAAAGCCAGCCGCCGATGCAAAGCCAGCCGCCGATGCAAAGCCAGCCGCCGATGCAAAGCCAGCCGCCGATGCAAAGCCAGCCGCCGATGCAAAGCCAGCCGCCGATGCAAAGCCAGCCGCCGATGCAAAGCCAGCCGCCGATGCAAAGCCAGCCGCCGATGCAAAGCCAGCCGCCGATGCAAAGCCAGCCGCCGATGCAAAGCCAGCCGCCGATGCAAAGCCAGCCGCCGATGCAAAGCCAGCCGCCGATGCAAAGCCAGCCGCCGATGCAAAGCCAGCCGCCGATGCAAAGCCAGCCGCCGATGCAAAGCCAGCCGCCGATGCAAAGCCAGCCGCCGATGCAAAGCCAGCCGCCGATGCAAAGCCAGCCGCCGATGCAAAGCCAGCCGCCGATGCAAAGCCAGCCGCCGATGCAAAGCCAGCCGCCGATGCAAAGCCAGCCGCCGATGCAAAGCCAGCCGCCGATGCAAAGCCAGCCGCCGATGCAAAGCCAGCCGCCGATGCAAAGCCAGCCGCCGATGCAAAGCCAGCCGCCGATGCAAAGCCAGCCGCCGATGCAAAGCCAGCCGCCGATGCAAAGCCAGCCGCCGATGCAAAGCCAGCCGCCGATGCAAAGCCAGCCGCCGATGCAAAGCCAGCCGCCGATGCAAAGCCAGCCGCCGATGCAAAGCCAGCCGCCGATGCAAAGCCAGCCGCCGATGCAAAGCCAGCCGCCGATGCAAAGCCAGCCGCCGATGCAAAGCCAGCCGCCGATGCAAAGCCAGCCGCCGATGCAAAGCCAGCCGCCGATGCAAAGCCAGCCGCCGATGCAAAGCCAGCCGCCGATGCAAAGCCAGCCGCCGATGCAAAGCCAGCCGCCGATGCAAAGCCAGCCGCCGATGCAAAGCCAGCCGCCGATGCAAAGCCAGCCGCCGATGCAAAGCCAGCCGCCGATGCAAAGCCAGCCGCCGATGCAAAGCCAGCCGCCGATGCAAAGCCAGCCGCCGATGCAAAGCCAGCCGCCGATGCAAAGCCAGCCGCCGATGCAAAGCCAGCCGCCGATGCAAAGCCAGCCGCCGATGCAAAGCCAGCCGCCGATGCAAAGCCAGCCGCCGATGCAAAGCCAGCCGCCGATGCAAAGCCAGCCGCCGATGCAAAGCCAGCCGCCGATGCAAAGCCAGCCGCCGATGCAAAGCCAGCCGCCGATGCAAAGCCAGCCGCCGATGCAAAGCCAGCCGCCGATGCAAAGCCAGCCGCCGATGCAAAGCCAGCCGCCGATGCAAAGCCAGCCGCCGATGCAAAGCCAGCCGCCGATGCAAAGCCAGCCGCCGATGCAAAGCCAGCCGCCGATGCAAAGCCAGCCGCCGATGCAAAGCCAGCCGCCGATGCAAAGCCAGCCGCCGATGCAAAGCCAGCCGCCGATGCAAAGCCAGCCGCCGATGCAAAGCCAGCCGCCGATGCAAAGCCAGCCGCCGATGCAAAGCCAGCCGCCGATGCAAAGCCAGCCGCCGATGCAAAGCCAGCCGCCGATGCAAAGCCAGCCGCCGATGCAAAGCCAGCCGCCGATGCAAAGCCAGCCGCCGATGCAAAGCCAGCCGCCGATGCAAAGCCAGCCGCCGATGCAAAGCCAGCCGCCGATGCAAAGCCAGCCGCCGATGCAAAGCCAGCCGCCGATGCAAAGCCAGCCGCCGATGCAAAGCCAGCCGCCGATGCAAAGCCAGCCGCCGATGCAAAGCCAGCCGCCGATGCAAAGCCAGCCGCCGATGCAAAGCCAGCCGCCGATGCAAAGCCAGCCGCCGATGCAAAGCCAGCCGCCGATGCAAAGCCAGCCGCCGATGCAAAGCCAGCCGCCGATGCAAAGCCAGCCGCCGATGCAAAGCCAGCCGCCGATGCAAAGCCAGCCGCCGATGCAAAGCCAGCCGCCGATGCAAAGCCAGCCGCCGATGCAAAGCCAGCCGCCGATGCAAAGCCAGCCGCCGATGCAAAGCCAGCCGCCGATGCAAAGCCAGCCGCCGATGCAAAGCCAGCCGCCGATGCAAAGCCAGCCGCCGATGCAAAGCCAGCCGCCGATGCAAAGCCAGCCGCCGATGCAAAGCCAGCCGCCGATGCAAAGCCAGCCGCCGATGCAAAGCCAGCCGCCGATGCAAAGCCAGCCGCCGATGCAAAGCCAGCCGCCGATGCAAAGCCAGCCGCCGATGCAAAGCCAGCCGCCGATGCAAAGCCAGCCGCCGATGCAAAGCCAGCCGCCGATGCAAAGCCAGCCGCCGATGCAAAGCCAGCCGCCGATGCAAAGCCAGCCGCCGATGCAAAGCCAGCCGCCGATGCAAAGCCAGCCGCCGATGCAAAGCCAGCCGCCGATGCAAAGCCAGCCGCCGATGCAAAGCCAGCCGCCGATGCAAAGCCAGCCGCCGATGCAAAGCCAGCCGCCGATGCAAAGCCAGCCGCCGATGCAAAGCCAGCCGCCGATGCAAAGCCAGCCGCCGATGCAAAGCCAGCCGCCGATGCAAAGCCAGCCGCCGATGCAAAGCCAGCCGCCGATGCAAAGCCAGCCGCCGATGCAAAGCCAGCCGCCGATGCAAAGCCAGCCGCCGATGCAAAGCCAGCCGCCGATGCAAAGCCAGCCGCCGATGCAAAGCCAGCCGCCGATGCAAAGCCAGCCGCCGATGCAAAGCCAGCCGCCGATGCAAAGCCAGCCGCCGATGCAAAGCCAGCCGCCGATGCAAAGCCAGCCGCCGATGCAAAGCCAGCCGCCGATGCAAAGCCAGCCGCCGATGCAAAGCCAGCCGCCGATGCAAAGCCAGCCGCCGATGCAAAGCCAGCCGCCGATGCAAAGCCAGCCGCCGATGCAAAGCCAGCCGCCGATGCAAAGCCAGCCGCCGATGCAAAGCCAGCCGCCGATGCAAAGCCAGCCGCCGATGCAAAGCCAGCCGCCGATGCAAAGCCAGCCGCCGATGCAAAGCCAGCCGCCGATGCAAAGCCAGCCGCCGATGCAAAGCCAGCCGCCGATGCAAAGCCAGCCGCCGATGCAAAGCCAGCCGCCGATGCAAAGCCAGCCGCCGATGCAAAGCCAGCCGCCGATGCAAAGCCAGCCGCCGATGCAAAGCCAGCCGCCGATGCAAAGCCAGCCGCCGATGCAAAGCCAGCCGCCGATGCAAAGCCAGCCGCCGATGCAAAGCCAGCCGCCGATGCAAAGCCAGCCGCCGATGCAAAGCCAGCCGCCGATGCAAAGCCAGCCGCCGATGCAAAGCCAGCCGCCGATGCAAAGCCAGCCGCCGATGCAAAGCCAGCCGCCGATGCAAAGCCAGCCGCCGATGCAAAGCCAGCCGCCGATGCAAAGCCAGCCGCCGATGCAAAGCCAGCCGCCGATGCAAAGCCAGCCGCCGATGCAAAGCCAGCCGCCGATGCAAGCCAGCGCGATGCAAAGCCAGCCGCCGATGCAAAGCCAGCCGCCGATGCAAAGCCAGCCGCCGATGCAAAGCCAGCCGCCGATGCAAAGCCAGCCGCCGATGCAAAGCCAGCCGCCGATGCAAAGCAGCCGCCGATGCAAAGCCAGCCGCCGATGCAAAGCCAGCCGCCGATGCAAAGCCAGCCGCCGATGCAAAGCCAGCCGCCGATGCAAAGCCAGCCGCCGATGCAAAGCCAGCCGCCGATGCAAAGCCAGCCGCCGATGCAAAGCCAGCCGCCGATGCAAAGCCAGCCGCCGATGCAAAGCCAGCCGCCGATGCAAAGCCAGCCGCCGATGCAAAGCCAGCCGCCGATGCAAAGCCAGCCGCCGATGCAAAGCCAGCCGCCGATGCAAAGCCAGCCGCCGATGCAAAGCCAGCCGCCGATGCAAAGCCAGCCGCCGATGCAAAGCCAGCCGCCGATGCAAAGCCAGCCGCCGATGCAAAGCCAGCCGCCGATGCAAAGCCAGCCGCCGATGCAAAGCCAGCCGCCGATGCAAAGCCAGCCGCCGATGCAAAGCCAGCCGCCGATGCAAAGCCAGCCGCCGATGCAAAGCCAGCCGCCGATGCAAAGCCAGCCGCCGATGCAAAGCCAGCCGCCGATGCAAAGCCAGCCGCCGATGCAAAGCCAGCCGCCGATGCAAAGCCAGCCGCCGATGCAAAGCCAGCCGCCGATGCAAAGCCAGCCGCCGATGCAAAGCCAGCCGCCGATGCAAAGCCAGCCGCCGATGCAAAGCCAGCCGCCGATGCAAAGCCAGCCGCCGATGCAAAGCCAGCCGCCGATGCAAAGCCAGCCGCCGATGCAAAGCCAGCCGCCGATGCAAAGCCAGCCGCCGATGCAAAGCCAGCCGCCGATGCAAAGCCAGCCGCCGATGCAAAGCCAGCCGCCGATGCAAAGCCAGCCGCCGATGCAAAGCCAGCCGCCGATGCAAAGCCAGCCGCCGATTGCAAAGCCAGCCGCCGATGCAAAGCCAGCCGCCGATGCAAAGCCAGCCGCCGATGCAAAGCCAGCCGCCGATGCAAAGCCAGCCGCCGATGCAAAGCCAGCCGCCGATGCAAAGCCAGCCGCCGATGCAAAGCCAGCCGCGATGCAAAGCCAGCCGCCGATGCAAAGCCAGCCGCCGATGCAAAGCCAGCCGCCGATGCAAAGCCAGCCGCCGATGCAAAGCCAGCCGCCGATGCAAAGCCAGCCGCCGATGCAAAGCCAGCCGCCGATGCAAAGCCAGCCGCCGATGCAAAGCCAGCCGCCGATGCAAAGCCAGCCGCCGATGCAAAGCAGCCGCCGATGCAAAGCCAGCCGCCGATGCAAAGCCAGCCGCCGATGCAAAGCAGCCGCCGATGCAAAGCCAGCCGCCGATGCAAAGCCAGCCGCCGATGCAAAGCCAGCCGCCGATGCAAAGCCAGCCGCCGATGCAAAGCCAGCCGCCGATGCAAAGCCAGCCGCCGATGCAAAGCCAGCCGCCGATGCAAAGCCAGCCGCCGATGCAAAGCCAGCCGCCGATGCAAAGCCAGCCGCCGATGCAAAGCCAGCCGCCGATGCAAAGCCAGCCGCCGATGCAAAGCCAGCCGCCGATGCAAAGCCAGCCGCCGATGCAAAGCCAGCCGCCGATGCAAAGCCAGCCGCCGATGCAAAGCCAGCCGCCGATGCAAAGCCAGCCGCCGATGCAAAGCCAGCCGCCGATGCAAAGCCAGCCGCCGATGCAAAGCCAGCCGCCGATGCAAAGCCAGCCGCCGATGCAAAGCCAGCCGCCGATGCAAAGCCAGCCGCCGATGCAAAGCCAGCCGCCGATGCAAAGCCAGCCGCCGATGCAAAGCCAGCCGCCGATGCAAAGCCAGCCGCCGATGCAAAGCCAGCCGCCGATGCAAAGCCAGCCGCCGATGCAAAGCCAGCCGCCGATGCAAAGCCAGCCGCCGATGCAAAGCCAGCCGCCGATGCAAAGCCAGCCGCCGATGCAAAGCCAGCCGCCGATGCAAAGCCAGCCGCCGATGCAAAGCCAGCCGCCGATGCAAAGCCAGCCGCCGATGCAAAGCCAGCCGCCGATGCAAAGCCAGCCGCCGATGCAAAGCAGCCGCCGATGCAAAGCCAGCCGCCGATGCAAAGCCAGCCGCCGATGCAAAGCCAGCCGCCGATGCAAAGCCAGCCGCCGATGCAAAGCCAGCCGCCGATGCAAAGCCAGCCGCCGATGCAAAGCCAGCCGCCGATGCAAAGCCAGCCGCCGATGCAAAGCCAGCCGCCGATGCAAAGCCAGCCGCCGATGCAAAGCCAGCCGCCGATGCAAAGCCAGCCGCCGATGCAAAGCCCGCCGATGCAAAGCCAGCCGCCGATGCAAAGCCAGCCGCCGATGCAAAGCCAGCCGCCGATGCAAAGCCAGCCGCCGATGCAAAGCCAGCCGCCGATGCAAAGCCAGCCGCCGATGCAAAGCCAGCCGCCGATGCAAAGCCAGCCGCCGATGCAAAGCCAGCCGCCGATGCAAAGCCAGCCGCCGATGCAAAGCCAGCCGCCGATGCAAAGCCAGCCGCCGATGCAAAGCCAGCCGCCGATGCAAAGCCAGCCGCCGATGCAAAGCCAGCCGCCGATGCAAAGCCAGCCGCCGATGCAAAGCCAGCCGCCGATGCAAAGCCAGCCGCCGATGCAAAGCCAGCCGCCGATGCAAAGCCAGCCGCCGATGCAAAGCCAGCCGCCGATGCAAAGCCAGCCGCCGATGCAAAGCCAGCCGCCGATGCAAAGCCAGCCGCCGATGCAAAGCCAGCCGCCGATGCAAAGCCAGCCGCCGATGCAAAGCCAGCCGCCGATGCAAAGCCAGCCGCCGATGCAAAGCCAGCCGCCGATGCAAAGCCAGCCGCCGATGCAAAGCCAGCCGCCGATGCAAAGCCAGCCGCCGATGCAAAGCCAGCCGCCGATGCAAAGCCAGCCGCCGATGCAAAGCCAGCCGCCGATGCAAAGCAGCCGCCGATGCAAAGCCAGCCGCCGATGCAAAGCCAGCCGCCGATGCAAAGCCAGCCGCCGATGCAAAGCCAGCCGCCGATGCAAAGCCAGCCGCCGATGCAAAGCCAGCCGCCGATGCAAAGCCAGCCGCCGATGCAAAGCCAGCCGCCGATGCAAAGCCAGCCGCCGATGCAAAGCCAGCCGCCGATGCAAAGCCAGCCGCCGATGCAAAGCCAGCCGCCGATGCAAAGCCAGCCGCCGATGCAAAGCCAGCCGCCGATGCAAAGCCAGCCGCCGATGCAAAGCCAGCCGCCGATGCAAAGCCAGCCGCCGATGCAAAGCCAGCCGCCGATGCAAAGCCAGCCGCCGATGCAAAGCAGCCGCCATGCAAAGCCAGCCGCCCGATGCAAAGCCAGCCGCCGCATGCAAAGCCAGCCGCCCGATGCAAAGCCAGCCGCCCGATGCAAAGCCAGCCGCCCATGCAAAGCCAGCCGCCATGCAAAGCCAGCCGCCGATGCAAAGCCAGCCGCCCGATGCAAAGCCAGCCGCCGCATGCAAAGCCAGCCGCCCGATGCAAAGCCAGCCGCCCATGCAAAGCCAGCCGCCCATGCAAAGCCAGCCGCCCATGCAAAGCCAGCCGCCCATGCAAAGCCAGCCGCCCATGCAAAGCCAGCCGCCCATGCAAAGCCAGCCGCCCATGCAAAGCCAGCCGCCCATGCAAAGCCAGCCGCCCATGCAAAGCCAGCCGCCCATGCAAAGCCAGCCGCCCATGCAAAGCCAGCCGCCCATGCAAAGCAGCCGCCCATGCAAAGCCAGCCGCCCATGCAAAGCCAGCCGCCCATGCAAAGCCAGCCGCCCATGCAAAGCCAGCCGCCCATGCAAAGCCAGCCGCCCATGCAAAGCCAGCCGCCCATGCAAAGCCAGCGCCCATGCAAAGCCAGCCGCCCATGCAAAGCCAGCCGCCCATGCAAAGCCAGCCGCCCATGCAAAGCCAGCCGCCCATGCAAAGCCAGCCGCCCATGCAAAGCCAGCCGCCCATGCAAAGCCAGCCGCCCATGCAAAGCCAGCCGCCCATGCAAAGCCAGCCGCCCATGCAAAGCCAGCCGCCCATGCAAAGCCAGCCGCCCATGCAAAGCCAGCCGCCCATTGCAAAGCCAGCCGCCCATGCAAAGCCAGCCGCCCATGCAAAGCCAGCCGCCCATGCAAAGCCAGCCGCCCATGCAAAGCCAGCCGCCCATGCAAAGCCAGCCGCCCATGCAAAGCCAGCCGCCCATGCAAAGCCAGCCGCCCATGCAAAGCCAGCCGCCCATGCAAAGCCAGCCGCCCATGCAAAGCCAGCCGCCCATGCAAAGCCAGCCGCCCATGCAAAGCCAGCCGCCCATGCAAAGCCAGCCGCCCATGCAAAGCCAGCCGCCCATGCAAAGCCAGCCGCCCATGCAAAGCCAGCCGCCCATGCAAAGCCAGCCGCCCATGCAAAGCCAGCCGCCCATGCAAAGCCAGCCGCCCATGCAAAGCCAGCCGCCCATGCAAAGCCAGCCGCCCATGCAAAGCCAGCCGCCCATGCAAAGCCAGCCGCCCATGCAAAGCCAGCCGCCCATGCAAAGCCAGCCGCCCATGCAAAGCCAGCCGCCCATGCAAAGCCAGCCGCCCATGCAAAGCCAGCCGCCCATGCAAAGCCAGCCGCCCATGCAAAGCCAGCCGCCCATGCAAAGCCAGCCGCCCATGCAAAGCCAGCCGCCCATGCAAAGCCAGCCGCCCATGCAAAGCCAGCCGCCCATGCAAAGCCAGCCGCCCATGCAAAGCCAGCCGCCCATGCAAAGCCAGCCGCCCATGCAAAGCCAGCCGCCCATGCAAAGCCAGCCGCCCATGCAAAGCCAGCCGCCCATGCAAAGCCAGCCGCCCATGCAAAGCCAGCCGCCCATGCAAAGCCAGCCGCCCATGCAAAGCCAGCCGCCCATGCAAAGCCAGCCGCCCATGCAAAGCCAGCCGCCCATGCAAAGCCAGCCGCCCATGCAAAGCCAGCCGCCCATGCAAAGCCAGCCGCCCATGCAAAGCCAGCCGCCCATGCAAAGCCAGCCGCCCATGCAAAGCCAGCCGCCCATGCAAAGCCAGCCGCCCATGCAAAGCCAGCCGCCCATGCAAAGCCAGCCGCCCATGCAAAGCCAGCCGCCCATGCAAAGCCAGCCGCCCATGCAAAGCCAGCCGCCCATGCAAAGCCAGCCGCCCATGCAAAGCCAGCCGCCCATGCAAAGCCAGCCGCCCATGCAAAGCCAGCCGCCCATGCAAAGCCAGCCGCCCATGCAAAGCCAGCCGCCCATGCAAAGCCAGCCGCCCATGCAAAGCCAGCCGCCCATGCAAAGCCAGCCGCCCATGCAAAGCCAGCCGCCCATGCAAAGCCAGCCGCCCATGCAAAGCCAGCCGCCCATGCAAAGCCAGCCGCCCATGCAAAGCCAGCCGCCCATGCAAAGCCAGCCGCCCATGCAAAGCCAGCCGCCCATGCAAAGCCAGCCGCCCATGCAAAGCCAGCCGCCCATGCAAAGCCAGCCGCCCATGCAAAGCCAGCCGCCCATGCAAAGCCAGCCGCCCATGCAAAGCCAGCCGCCCATGCAAAGCCAGCCGCCCATGCAAAGCCAGCCGCCCATGCAAAGCCAGCCGCCCATGCAAAGCCAGCCGCCCATGCAAAGCCAGCCGCCCATGCAAAGCCAGCCGCCCATGCAAAGCCAGCCGCCCATGCAAAGCCAGCCGCCCATGCAAAGCCAGCCGCCCATGCAAAGCCAGCCGCCCATGCAAAGCCAGCCGCCCATGCAAAGCCAGCCGCCCATGCAAAGCCAGCCGCCCATGCAAAGCCAGCCGCCCATGCAAAGCCAGCCGCCCATGCAAAGCCAGCCGCCCATGCAAAGCCAGCCGCCCATGCAAAGCCAGCCGCCCATGCAAAGCCAGCCGCCCATGCAAAGCCAGCCGCCCATGCAAAGCCAGCCGCCCATGCAAAGCCAGCCGCCCATGCAAAGCCAGCCGCCCATGCAAAGCCAGCCGCCCATGCAAAGCCAGCCGCCCATGCAAAGCCAGCCGCCCATGCAAAGCCAGCCGCCCATGCAAAGCCAGCCGCCCATGCAAAGCCAGCCGCCCATGCAAAGCCAGCCGCCCATGCAAAGCCAGCCGCCCATGCAAAGCCAGCCGCCCATGCAAAGCCAGCCGCCCATGCAAAGCCAGCCGCCCATGCAAAGCCAGCCGCCCATGCAAAGCCAGCCGCCCATGCAAAGCCAGCCGCCCATGCAAAGCCAGCCGCCCATGCAAAGCCAGCCGCCCATGCAAAGCCAGCCGCCCATGCAAAGCCAGCCGCCCATGCAAAGCCAGCCGCCCATGCAAAGCCAGCCGCCCATGCAAAGCCAGCCGCCCATGCAAAGCCAGCCGCCCATGCAAAGCCAGCCGCCCATGCAAAGCCAGCCGCCCATGCAAAGCCAGCCGCCCATGCAAAGCCAGCCGCCCATGCAAAGCCAGCCGCCCATGCAAAGCCAGCCGCCCATGCAAAGCCAGCCGCCCATGCAAAGCCAGCCGCCCATGCAAAGCCAGCCGCCCATGCAAAGCCAGCCGCCCATGCAAAGCCAGCCGCCCATGCAAAGCCAGCCGCCCATGCAAAGCCAGCCGCCCATGCAAAGCCAGCCGCCCATGCAAAGCCAGCCGCCCATGCAAAGCCAGCCGCCCATGCAAAGCCAGCCGCCCATGCAAAGCCAGCCGCCCATGCAAAGCCAGCCGCCCATGCAAAGCCAGCCGCCCATGCAAAGCCAGCCGCCCATGCAAAGCCAGCCGCCCATGCAAAGCCAGCCGCCCATGCAAAGCCAGCCGCCCATGCAAAGCCAGCCGCCCATGCAAAGCCAGCCGCCCATGCAAAGCCAGCCGCCCATGCAAAGCCAGCCGCCCATGCAAAGCCAGCCGCCCATGCAAAGCCAGCCGCCCATGCAAAGCCAGCCGCCCATGCAAAGCCAGCCGCCCATGCAAAGCCAGCCGCCCATGCAAAGCCAGCCGCCCATGCAAAGCCAGCCGCCCATGCAAAGCCAGCCGCCCATGCAAAGCCAGCCGCCCATGCAAAGCCAGCCGCCCATGCAAAGCCAGCCGCCCATGCAAAGCCAGCCGCCCATGCAAAGCCAGCCGCCCATGCAAAGCCAGCCGCCCATGCAAAGCCAGCCGCCCATGCAAAGCCAGCCGCCCATGCAAAGCCAGCCGCCCATGCAAAGCCAGCCGCCCATGCAAAGCCAGCCGCCCATGCAAAGCCAGCCGCCCATGCAAAGCCAGCCGCCCATGCAAAGCCAGCCGCCCATGCAAAGCCAGCCGCCCATGCAAAGCCAGCCGCCCATGCAAAGCCAGCCGCCCATGCAAAGCCAGCCGCCCATGCAAAGCCAGCCGCCCATGCAAAGCCAGCCGCCCATGCAAAGCCAGCCGCCCATGCAAAGCCAGCCGCCCATGCAAAGCCAGCCGCCCATGCAAAGCCAGCCGCCGATGCAAAGCCAGCCGCCCATGCAAAGCCAGCCGCCCATGCAAAGCCAGCCGCCCATGCAAAGCCAGCCGCCCATGCAAAGCCAGCCGCCCATGCAAAGCCAGCCGCCGATGCAAAGCCAGCCGCCGATGCAAAGCCAGCCGCCGATGCAAAGCCAGCCGCCGATGCAAAGCCAGCCGCCCATGCAAAGCCAGCCGCCCATGCAAAGCCAGCCGCCCATGCAAAGCCAGCCGCCCATGCAAAGCCAGCCGCCCATGCAAAGCCAGCCGCCCATGCAAAGCCAGCCGCCCATGCAAAGCCAGCCGCCGATGCAAAGCCAGCCGCCGATGCAAAGCCAGCCGCCCATGCAAAGCCAGCCGCCCATGCAAAGCCAGCCGCCCATGCAAAGCCAGCCGCCGATGCAAAGCCAGCCGCCCATGCAAAGCCAGCCGCCGATGCAAAGCCAGCCGCCGATGCAAAGCCAGCCGCCGATGCAAAGCCAGCCGCCGATGCAAAGCCAGCCGCCGATGCAAAGCCAGCCGCCGATGCAAAGCCAGCCGCCCATGCAAAGCCAGCCGCCGATGCAAAGCCAGCCGCCGATGCAAAGCCAGCCGCCCATGCAAAGCCAGCCGCCGATGCAAAGCCAGCCGCCGATGCAAAGCCAGCCGCCGATGCAAAGCCAGCCGCCGATGCAAAGCCAGCCGCCGATGCAAAGCCAGCCGCCGATGCAAAGCCGTTCTGGATACAAAGGACCAAGAAATCTACGTAAGCAAATGACAAGGTCACTGCTCCGAGGCTCATTCTCACAATTGCATGCAGCTCCCTTTGCCCCACTGCACAGACATCATGCTCCCTTGCCAAGCTTCTCACCCCTCGGAGGTGCTGGGAAGGGGCCTGTTTGGAAGTGAGACTAAGTCCCAGTGTCCTGGGGTTTCTTCCTCCCCTGGGCTCAGGCTGGGCAGCTGATCGGTAGGGCTTGACTAGGTTCCCCTCCAGGGGAGGGGAAAGGTGCCTGCTGAGTTGGAAGGCAACTCAGCTGGGCTTCTGGGGACCATCTTCTCAGCAAGGGAGAGGAATTGCTCATGGTGCCTCAGCAGCCTTTTGTAGCTGAGCTGGGGAGCAGCTCAAAGGAGAAGCTCTTCATTCGAAGCAACGTAGCCCCAACCTTCTCTGAAGGAGTTTCAGGAGCACAGAGAAGAGCCTGCTCTCCAGCAGGCAACTCAAATGCTCTGTGACCTTGCCTTCTTCACAGTCATATTTGGCCCTCCAGCAGCTGCCTCATAAACCTGTCTGCGGAGAACTTGCATCCTGTCCTCAGGCAGCCTTTGCGGCAGTGGAGGGGGAGGATATGTTCCCTTTGCATGGGTGCCACCAAAGGTCTGAATTCTTCACCCACCTGAGGGGCACTTTAAAGAGGGCCTGAGGTGACCGCAGGTTATGGTATTTGGCCTGCTCAGAGGCTGCGTGATTATTGGCAGTGGTGGCATCTGCCTGCTCCTTTGCGGGTTTAGCGTCTGGCCCCAATTTACTGCCTTGTCCTCTCCTGCTTTTCCCCACTGCTGCCTGTGTCCTTGACCTCTGCCCAAGGGAGGCGTGGCGCCGCTGCTTGCAATGCATGCTGCGACACCTCATCAGGGGGCTGCTAAGGTCCTACAGAGGCACATGCTCACCCAGAGGGGCCTCCCCTTGCTCTCTGCCTTCTTCAGGCCACTCTGCAAGCGCTCGTGCCCATCGCAGCCACAGTCCCTGGCACTGCAGTCTCAAGGCTGCCAAATGTCACCCCACTGCACTGCAACTGCAGTTCTCTTCCAGTCACTGGCAAGTCAAGGGCCAGCGAGGACTGCTCAGGGCTGCTCCACCTCTGGGGGGTATCTAGGGTTAAGGCCAGCTCTGCGGCATGCTCCTCTTGCAAGGTTCTTGCACTCTGCTCCTGGGCAAGCTGCAGCATCCGTTGCTCCTGGGGGCAGGAGGCAGCCCTGACTAGGTGGTTCTCAGCCTTCTTCTGAGGCCTCGTAGGGACAACGTTACATGTCCACGTGCTCTGCAAATTGCTTGTGCATCCAATGAGCCCTTATCCCAGGCAGGTACGTATTCAAGGATCCTGGCAGGGACACCAACCCATAAAGAGAATAGACTTTGGTCAGTTGGACTCACCTGGAGAGCTGACCATGCAGGATGATGTGCACGCTTCATCTTGATGGCTCTGATCGAAATCCAGCCCAGGAAGCTGTTGCTCTCCGATACGTGACAGTGCACGCAGAAGGCTCTCGGACAGCACGCAGAGGGATGCCACACAGGAACCTAGAGAAGGAGAGCACAGAAGCTAGCAGCTTCATGAGCACACACAAACAACTCCAAGCTCCTCCAGAAGCACCAGCGTTCTAGGCCACTTCCTGCACGGCTCCCAAAATCCCAGGGACAAGCCACCGCAGAAGGGCTAAAGGGCTAGTGCAAAGCAGCACGGCACCAGCTCCTGTTACTGCCATTGGTGGGAAACCACACTGGGGCACAGCAAAGGTGCCTCAGGCTGGCCTTGCCTGCAGCTGCGCTATCTAGGGCCTGGCAAAGCTCACTTACCACCATGCCTTGCAGATCAACCACCTTGTAGATGAGTGGAAGGGCCCCACAAGCCCAGACACATTTTCCCACCTGCTCCTGCTTCAGCTGGGCTTTTGCAGCTACTCCTCTCCTACTTCTCCACAGAAGCAACTCCCCTAACACTTCCAGCTATCACCCCCAAGAGGGAAAAACCCACATCCTATTTTTGACCTCTGCCAGGGGGGTCCCACAAGTTACTGGCTCAGAGGTCCCACTACAGTTAGTGCAGTCCTTGGCTTTCCTCCTAGCAAAGAGAAACAATTCCAAGGGGTAAACTGAAGGGAAATACACTGCCTCCACAGAGCTGGCCCAGCAGCAGCAGCAAAAACACTCCTTGTCAAGGGCCTGCAATACAGCTTGCACTCCAGCCTGGGCAATTCCTGCAGCACACCACTGAGGTTGCAAGGACTCCAGGCTGCACCTCCAAAGACCCGAGAGCAAGGAGGGGACTGCCAAAAAAGAGAAACCGCAAGCCTCTTGTCATGCCTAGAGGATTGCCCAGGGCTCAAACAGCTGAGGCTTTTCAGGGTGCCTTTGGCACACAGCATTATAAATTGCCTCTCACTGCAGAGATTGCAGAGGGCTCCAACTCTGCAAAACTGCATCAACACCAGGAAGCTGCAGCAGTCCTGGCTCTGCTGAGCACCTTTCCCTCTTGCCATTATCCTGTGCCCTGCAGACACCACTTGGCCACTGCTGCGTATGACAAAGCACAGAACGCCCCCAGAAGCGACCAACACAGCAAAGCCATTGCCACCAAGGAGAAGGCAGGGCACCACGGAGGGCCCACGCGCTCTGCCACAGCACTCTCAGGCTTTGGGTCCCAGCAAGCTGAGGCCTTTTACTAAGGAACACTTGCCATCAGCACAAACTGCATCTCTGCGTGCTGCCCCTCCTGGGCCTCAAAAGCAGAGCTGAGGCACATGCCCCCACCCTCCGAGAGATCCCCAACTTCTTCAGAGCAGTCCTCCCTTGGCAAACACTGACCAGAAGTGGCCAAGCCCCAGGGAAAAGCTGCCAGGCAGCACCATCAAAGAAGTGTGTGGGACCATCTCCCAAGGGCTTTGGCCAAAGCAGATATCCCCCTCTGGCACAAAGAGTCAGGGTCCAGGCAGAGCACAAAAGGGAACCTTCCAAGAGAGAAGCACATCCCATGCAGGGGCAGGCGCATCCCCCAAAGCACCAAAAGGCAGTCCTGCGAAAGAAGGACTCATTTCTGCTCACCCAGGCAACACCTCTCTGCCAGACCATCCCACTGCTCCATGCTCACACCTACCACCCTCCTTCCTTCTTTCCTGCTTTACAGACACTAAACACCCAGCCCTACTTGCTCCTCCAAACAAAAGGCACCTCCAGCTCTCCACTCAACACCTGCACACACACCACTCACTCACACAGCAAACACAGCACCTCCCCTGCACAGCATGCTCAAGTGGGCAGCTCCCACACCCACAACCCTGCGCATTGGCAACCTGCACTAGGCCTCAAGTACACAGCCAGCTGCTGGAATTGTTCCAGACAACCAGCCCCAAACTTCTCTCCACAACATCCTCTTCTCTTCCAAGGAAACCGCTGCCCCTCCACTTGGCAAAGCAGCTGCAGCTTTGGGCAGAAGGGCACAGACTGGACCACTAGAGCTGAGCTCTACTGACACCTGGGCAGGGGGGAAGCCAAAGAGCCCTTGCTGCACTTGGCACCTGACAGGAATTCAGCCCAGGCAGCTTTGGAAAACTGCACACAAAAGCCATGCTCCCCAAAACACTGGGCTCACACTTGGGAGCCCTCTGTCCTCTCTGACCCTCACGAGCCCCTTGGCACACCCCTACAGCTCCCCTGGCTGCTCCCACCTCATGGCAGGCTCTCCCTCACAAAGCCACACTGCAACTTCAGCCTGACATGCTCTGGGGGTCCTCAACTCCTCTGCCCTGCCCCACCAGCCCCCACACCCCCACTCTCCACCAGTGCCCCAGGCAGGCCTCAGCACCCTCCCTCCCACACCTTTAGGGCACACTACCTTCAGCTGTCCCACCTCAGCTGCTGGGGGGGTCAAACAGGCAAGACAGGCTGACACAGCAGGACAACAAGCCCAGCACATGTTAGCCAGCCTGCCTGCCTGCAGCAAGCTTGCTCTCACACTGCCCCATTTGCACTAAATGCCTTCCATGCATGGGCTCCTTGCAAAGCTGCTTTCTTGCCCTCCCTGCCTGCTCTCCCCTCTCCTCTAGCCTGCTCTTCTACCTTTTCCCCAAACAAACACCAGCACTCAAAAATCACAGCAATCCTGCTCTCAAGCTCAAGGTGCTCCCAACACTTTTCTCCTCCTGCCTCCACCTGACATGCGGCGCCCCAAGGAACCATCCCCTTTACTGGGACATGCTCAACTCACTTGACTCCAGCAGGCAATACATACTGCCACTTCTCCCTGGCATAGGCCACTCCACCTGCTCCACATGCTTTTCACTTCCACATTAATGCCCCAAGGACCACCTGCCTCCCACCTAGGGGGCTAGGCCTCCAAGCTTCTGAAGCCTTTTAGCCTTCTTCTTTCCTCAACTCCAAGACTTGTGTACAAGTACAGCAACCAGCCTTGCTAGCCTTCATTTTCCAGGCACAAAAGCACCTGCCACCCCCCACCTTTGCTCCAGCCACCAAGCCACCCTTGCAGCCCTCTCTGCAACTGTACTTTACAACAGGGCTATCACCCCCCCCACACACACACACCCTCCTCCCTCAGCAGCACCAGGCTCTGACAACAGTGTCACTCAACAGGCTGCCAAACCCCTCCTTGTCTCCACAACTCTGCCCAGAGGAGATATGCCAAAGAGTTGGCTTCAAGGACTTTAGTCCATTCCCTCCCCCTCCGCCCCCCTCTACCACCCATTTGGCAGCTCCAAGTTACAGGAGCGCTCCTCATTTTCCAGAGAAACCCCTCTTGTAAAGGGCAACCTACTGGCACAAAGCACATCTGCCTGGGGGCCAGGGGCCCTGCCTGCAGGCACTAGCTGCCACCTGGCACCCTGGGCAGCACCAGCAGCACTCCTTCTCCCCCACCTCTTTGGCTTCTCAGCTGGGCATGCCACATGCCAGGGCTGCCCTGGGGGCAAGGCACCCCAGCAACACATGTCACACCTGCAGCTGCCTCAGCTCATCAGCTGCTGACAATCTTAAGCATCTGCCTTTGGGCAAGCCACCTGCACTACTTGGGCTCCCTGGCCTTGCTGGGACACTCCCTTGCATGGACAGCACTACCCCCAAATCCCCACCAGGCAACCCCCGCCCCCACCTCAACAGCACAGACAAAAGCCCTCCCCATCTGCCCTGGCAAAAGGAGAGCGGCCCAACTTCTTAACATCATGCCACCCCCTTTCACTTCCAAAGGCTTTCCTCAGCTCCCAAGAAGCAGCAGCCCTCCACTCCACCCCTGCCATCGCTGATCCCCTGCCCAGCAGCAAGGCTTGCTTGGGCACACACAAGCCACACCTCTGCTCACTCTAACCCCCAGCCTTCTCCCTGCTTTCATACAGCATCAGCTCTGTTCATCCCGCCACCACCATAAACATAACCTGCCCTCCCAGAACTCGTCCCTTCTGGCCAGCTGTCCCTGCAGAGCAGCCAGCAGCTCACTCTCAGCTCAGCTCACCTCCTATTTCCAGGCATCTTAAGAGCAGCTTTTAAGCTCTAGCTACTTTGTCAGTCTGGGCAGCAAGGCTGAGCTTCAAAAAAGTTACCCAGATAGAAGCAGAATTACCTTGGCACACCTGCAGTCCTGCTCCAGCCTCAGGTGGGCACCAACTCCTTGTCAGTGCAGCCATACTCCAGCCAGCAAGAGCAGCTCATCCCTGCAGATCACCACCACAAACACCACAATGCTGAAAGAGAGATTATCAGACATGTACATCAATCCTGAGCTGGTGGCAGAACTCGGTGAGCAGATCCTCCTCTTCAAGAGGAGGCAAGCGCAGAGCAGAGCGTGGAAGGAAAGAGAAGCTGCTGCAGACAAGGCTTCGGCCAAGAAACCACCATTGGGAAAAGGGAACCCTCTGCCTGCCAGCTGCTTCCACCTCCAACACAGACCTGACCAAGTCAACTGCTCCCTACCCACAGGGGGCAATGTGGCCCCAGAGGCATTTTTCTCCCAGCAACACATTAGAGTCCTAGTCCCAAACCAGAACTAAAACCATTGCCAGTGGGGGTACTTCTGGCCTGGCATCCAGCTCCTTCCACTCACTGCACCAGGCCCAGGCATGCTCTGTCCCTTACCAAACCACCTAGCACCTCTTCCTTTTGTAACCTAAAAAAGAAAAAAAACGGTTAGACGCGCTGTCACAATTAGACGCGCTGTCACAATTAGACGCGCTGTCACAATTAGACTGCAAAAACAAGTACAGTAAACCATTTATGGTCCTCCTTCAGGGAGGTCAGCAAGGTAGATGGCTTAGCCGCTACTGGGTGAATATCTTGAACAATCTGATTCACGGCTCTTAAATCCTGAACCAACCTATATTCCTTGCCATTTTGTTTCTTTACTAATAATACTGAGGTGTTATATTCCGATTCACACTATCAGTAACCCATAATTCAAAAATTTAGCTATTAATTCTTCCAACCCCTTTCTAGCCTCCCACTTAATAGGATGCCGCTTTTGTCTTACCGGTTTAGTCCCAGATTTTAGAACAACCTCCACTCGTTTCGCCAGTTTAGACCGACCTGGAATTCCACTAGCCCATACCAAGGGTACTACTGCATCTTCTACGTCAGCAGCAATCTCCTCCTCCGCTTTCTGCGTGCTGCTCTGTAACATAAAAATTCTCGTTTCCACAGCTTTTGATTCAGGTATTAGTGGCCGCACCACTCCATTCTTAAAGGTTATCTGCGTGTTCAACTTATCCAATAAATCCCTACCCATCAAGGGCATCCGACATTCAGGCATATATAAAAATTCATGAGTCACCCATTGGTTTCCCAATTTAAATTTTAAGGGCTGCAAAAAGGGCCCATTCTCTCCTTTCCCTGTAGCACCAACAACGCTTACACTTTCATGGCTAAAGCTTTCTTTACAAATATTAAGTACAGAGTAAGCGGCTCCTGGAGCAACTACAAATTCTACTTCTTCATTTCCCAGCCTTAGTGTAACCAGGGGTTCGGCTGCGGATGATTCCCCTGGTCCCCTTCAGGATTCATCCTTTAAGGTCATTAGCTTAACGGCTTGCAGGGCTGGGGCTAAGTTCCCAGCCTGAGGACATTCCCTTTGCCAATGCCCCCTTTCTTTGCACATTGGGCACACTGATCTTCTGCTAGATGGGGTTGCACAAAAGGAGGTGATGTTCCCTTCCCCTTACTCCCTTTCACACCTCGGTAACCCCCTCCCTCCTGTGCCTTCCCTTTCTCTATAGGCTCTTCCAGGAGCCCTGCTTAAAGCAGCAATCAATCTCCCTTCTCTTAGGTACTCCCTTCGAATATGTCGCATTTCTTTTTCCTTTTCCCTATTATTAAAAGCCGTCCAGGCCACTTCTAACATTTTCCCCAGATCTCTCAAATCTGCCCCCTCTAATTTTTGAAGTTTCCTTCTTATGTCTGGGGCCAATTGTCCCATAAAAGTTGAAGCTAACTGCTGGGTTTCCTCTGGTTTCTCAGGATCCAGGTTGGTAGATTTCCTGGCAGTAGCCTTTAATCGTTCCACAAAAGCAGACAGGGATTCAGTTGGTGCTTGTTTGACCTCATATAGCTTAGACCAATTCACTGCTTTTGGCATGGCATGTCTTATGCCAAACATTATCCATCTCTGATATCTTGTTAAGAGTCCCCGGGGTCCTGGCTGGTTAGGATCCCACCCTGGCTCTGCAGCAGGAAAATTCTGATCCATCATCCCCTGCAAATCCCCACCAGCATGTGCTCCTTCAGCCTGTTGCCGAGCTATATGTTTAATACCATCTTCTTTTCAGTATCATCTAGCAGGGTGTCTAATATTACCTGTAAATCATTCCAATCTGGATCCTGAGTCCTAATTAGAGTTTCAAACACTTCTGCCACTCTCTCTGGATCCTCTCTATAGTTCCCTGCTATTTCCTTCCAGGACCTTAACTCCATTATAGAGAAAGGCACTTGAACTGTTACTGGTCCGGTATTTCCAACCGCCTGCAGAAGGGCAGCCTGTAAAACCTCCCCCACTTCCCCTTGGCATCCTCTTGTTCTCCCTGCAATCAGGCTAAATCCTTCTGCCTCTTCAGCCTCCCCAACAACATCCTCGACATCCCCCCCCCCCACCTCTGTCGGGGGGCGACCAACAGCTCCAAATCCTCCTCCTCCCGTTTATACTTTAAACACTTTTTTCCAATACTACAAGCAGAACAACACCTTTTCAAATTTCAACCCTTTCCCTCCTTCTCTAGCGCTAGTATCATCGGATCCTTTGGAATTATCCCACAATCTTTCTGCCATTCAGGGTGGTCTCTTAATGCGAAAAAGAAATCTACATACATTACTTCATCCCATTTCCCCTCCCTCCAGCAAAACAACATTAATTGTAATATGGTATTGTAGTTCACACCTCCATTCTTAGGCCATTTTTCCTGATCGTCTAAAGTACACATTGGCCACCGATGATTACAATATTCAATTAATTGTCCTTTGGTAGAGTGTACCTCCCAGCGGACCTGCCGCCTCCTTCCAATGCTTTAAAATACCCCCCAGGGGTGATTTCTTCAAAATCCCCCCCTCTTTCGACACTTGGTTACCCATAACCACAAAATCCACAAAACAAAGTCCAACAACATTCCAAATGTCAAATTACCACATAAACACACAATTGTGCACAAATAACTTGACCTTCCTCCCCCTGAGGGACCTCTAGAGCCCAACCTGACCTCCCTGCATGGCTTTCACCACACCTTACAGGTGGGCGACCCCACCTTTTCCTCCCTTTTAACCCAACTCTGCAAGGCTCACTGCGTCTGACCAGCGGGCAACCCGACCTATTAAGGGAAGGAATGCCTTTACCTTCCCAGGGGGCTTACTCAGAGCTCTTTGGTCCGGGGATCAGAGGTTCTCCCCGAGAATCCCTCGGTGCCGGCTGGATGTCCTGCAATCCCACAGATCCGTCGAGATTCAGAAGCACGGTCCCATCTGGGGTGCCAAAGCTGTCACCGAAATCGGGAGAAAAAACTCCTTAACACCAATGTAGCATTAAGAAGCAGGCATTCTCTTTATTACAGTGCCGGATGCACGGGGGATAGCTCCACCCAACGTGCACACCATGTCTCACATCATCCAAAGTTTCTATTGCTCTCTCACATACATATGCACTGAATTTCCCAGAAGGATTATACATATTCATTCTATTCCCTGGAACTAACTATCATATTGACAGAATCATTATGCATGCGGTCCTGGTAACAGTCTTAGCTAAAGCTCCTGCACATCTTCCCAGGCAGGTGATCCACACCCAAGGAAGACAAGCATCTCGAATAAAACAAACCCCACAAGGAGGCTGCAGAGCTTCCCACCACAAGGCACTGCTGAGAAGGAGCCCGCCCGCCCTCAAGGACAACTGCACATTCAGGCCAGGATAAAGCAGCCACAACTGATACCACACAAGCCACACACTCAAACAGCCAGCCACACAACACCAGCTGCCTTCAGCCTCGTCGGGGCCAGCTACTCACTGAGAACATTCAGGCAAGTTCCCACCTGCTCTCCAAGGCAGCACAAGGCTGCCAGGAAAGCACCATAAAAACCTGCCCCAGAAGCACATTTCCACACCACAGGACACCAGCACCCTGCCTGCCTAAGACCACTGCCCACACCCACCTTGCCATTCCCCTGCAGCTAGCACAAGCTCAGCAGCTGTCTCTCCCACCTACAGCAACTCCTTTGCAGCCCATTCACAGCAGGAAGGTCCCACCCTGTGGTGCTTAACACAAAGGGACACACTCAATGACCACCCAGGGGCAATGGAGCCCTTGGAGCTCACTTCCTTTGGCTTTTCCCTCCTCAACACAGGCCACACAGCCACACTTCTAAGCAAGCCAGGGCCAGACAGCCAGAAGCAGCCTAACACCTAGCCAAAGGGAAAAGCAGCTCTGCAGGGATGCACCTCAAAGGCCAAGCAACTCCACCAGGGCACCGCTGCTTATGTAGATACCAGCAGCACCTGATCAAGGCTCCTTGGCTTTGGTTGCTTCACTTTTTGCTGGGGGCAACAGGCTGCGGACGTTATGCTGCAGCAGAAATGCCTCTCAACCGAGGGAAGAGCCACGAGTGCAGAGGCAAAGCTACCAAGAGGACACCGACGCAGCCCGAGATGGCTTTAAAACCCAGGCGCGCTCAGGGGTCACCTCACCCCTCTCACCCCCACAGGCTTCCCCAGCACATGGCACAGGCAGCCGGGCAGCCCCACCGCTGGCTGCCACACAGCCCCACTCACCCCCAGCAGCTGCAGCCCCTGCAAGGCCGCTTTGGTGCCACCGCCGCCTCCTCCCCGCTCCCTGGGGACTGCGGGGCAGCAGCAATTTGCCTCTGTCTGGGTTCTGGCACCCGGGCACCAGCCTCCAGCTGCCTCCCCCCACAAGGCTGAGAACCAGCCCTTCTCCAGGGCTGACGCTGTCTCTCGGCAGGACACCTCACCAAAACCCCCAACCCCCACCACACACGCCCCATCACAGCACCCAACAGCCACCCCCCACCGCAGCCCGCTCCCTTTAACGGCCGCCGCCGCCGCGCGCCCCGCCCCTGCGCCCCGCCCTAACGGCCGCCGCGCGCTCCCCGCCCAGGCTGCCGCAGCAGTCGCCGGCCCTTCTGCCTCGTTGTCGCCCTAACGGTCGCCGCGCGCCTCCCCCCCCCCCCCCAACGGTCGCCGCGCGCCTCCCCCTCCCCCCCCCGCCTCGCCCTGGTGGTTGTTGCGCGCGGCAGGTACTTGCTGTAACGGGAAATCCGGCGAAAGCTGCGCCAAAACATCGTCCCAAGACACTGCTGAAATCAGCACTGGACATTCAAGTTAGCACTTTGTGGGTATTTTAGTGATTCAAGTGGACAAATCTGACTGATGATTGAATTATTAGTAAGAGCTTTATTCAGCCTGACTTGCATAAATCTCTGTTGGTTTTCCTTAGTGTACTCCACTTTCTCTGTCACATAAACCTATGTGCTTGAGGTATTAGGTTTATATTTATTTATGCAATAGGGAAAATATGGTAAGTGTGCTACTGATTTCATTGATTGGAAAATGTGACTAGTACAACAAAGACTGTGGAATGGATATCAGCTGCCCAGAGGCTTCTGCAGTTAGATAAAGGATTAAGACAGGAAAAGAGAAGTCATTTGAATGAGGTAACTGTATCAGGCTGCATAAATGCTTGTGTTCCCGCACACTCGCAAATTGAAATGCAATGCTTGACGATTACGTAGGGATGTGTGAAGAAAAAGATTCTTACAAGAAACTCTGCCTGGGCCATTTGCATTGATCCATAAAGAAGGAAAGAGAACAGCAAAGCACGGAGAGTCCCAGCCCACACATGTAGTGGGAAAAATGCAGCAATGTGAACTAATTTTTCTTAACCAGGTGTGCAAAACAGCAGGAGGCCAAACCCAGACTCTCTGCAGATTGAGAGGGGTAGGAAAGTATCAGCAGGCAAAGTTTCATTGCAGCAAGGCACTCTGCTTCAAATTATTTTTGTGGAGAAAAAGCAAATGCATGTACCCTGTCAGCTGGGGGAGACTTCTTTTTATTGTAAGCTGTGTATGACAAGTAGCGTGTAGGGGTTGTTATGGCTTTTGTGGTTACTTTTTTTAATACCTGAAAATCTTTGAAAACTGTTGGAAAATCTCCCAAAACTGAGTTATCCAGGCATCCAGCCCAACATTCCTGCAGAGCAGTGGCCTGCACACCTAGAAGGAACTTTTCCCTTCTCCAAAAGGTCAGTCTGTTAGGCACAAAATAATAGATGTTGAAAGGAAGTAATTTCAAAATGTAAGATTAAGGTTGGCATCAGGGAGAGATGAGTTACCAGAATATGTCTTTGTTTTGCTGCCTCTTGAAGCCTCAGTTTCTTCTAATGGAAGACTTCCGTGTTTGGCTCATGTGCAGGTATATATGCGTGCTGCATTTAAGTTGCTGTGGAGCTGTAGCAACAGAAGGCTCAGGATGAAAAACTGCCTGAGAAGCAGGTCCAGAAGCAGTTACCCTATGGTGAGCTCTGCCCCGTTGGGGTTTTAGTACCAGCGGTACAAGAAATGGTGATTTCTGAGGTAAGTCAGTGGAAGCTGCAATCGCTCTAAGAGTTCAGAGAGATATAGCCACCCAGGAAGAAGCGATGGGGATTTGGCCCCTGGAATTTCCCAGATCTGGTTGTTTTGTCTGCATGTGAGCACTTCAGTCCCAGTCTAACAGGAGCTGCTCTGGCTTTTCCTGAGGAGCTTCGCTTTGTTTCTGGTACAGCCTAGTTGCTCTAGGGTTGAAATTACTGCATAGAGACCCCTGTGCATGTGCAAAGTCTAAGCAAATGAAGCAGAGATTAAATTAATAGGGGTCTTTGGAACTGACCTCGAAAGGCAAAAATGAAGAGAGAATTAAAGAGCAGATGCATGATTTCTTATTGAACTTACAGGGAGGTTCAAAAACCCTAGAATTGCTTTGTAACAAGTTATACAGAATCCTTTTTAATTATTACACACATATACAAAGAAATAAGCAGAATTTTGTAAATAAAGTAGTCATAGAAGGAGAGTAATTAAAATGTTAATTCTAATTGTATGCTATGATCCTGCATTGATTCTTTTTTTTAAGCTCACTTTATCCATTAATTAGTTAATGCCTGTAAAAGTGCTTTGAAAATAGAAAATGCTATTGTTACTATCATTATCCACCGGTTTTAATTAGTTCTCTTACATTTTAATTGGATTATTGAGATGCAGACTTAGGAAAAGTGATTTGGGAGCAATTGCTATCCTCAGAATCCCAGTGAAGTGAACAGCTGCCACTGTCCATACAAAGAAATAAGACTGGCTTGTCCTCTACGTGGATTGATGGATAAATCTTCATATGTGTCCTACATGAATGGGTGCGGATGATGGCTTTCCTCTCTCAAAATTATCTTGTCTAAGACCAGGATAGGACACATTCAGCCTGGTCTCGTGACAGCTTTTCTACAGAAAGATGTGTCACGGTGCTCAGCTGTGATTTATGACCCTGGAAGACTAGAAGCAAGAAGATGGTAGCACAAAGATGGGGAGATTCCTAATTTCTGTGTGGGACCGACACGTTTCTCTCACTGTTTCAAGAAGGGGTACTGGCTTTAAACCGATAATCTCTTTAATAGTATCTGGTTGTGGTTGTGCCTTTTCATGTCTTCAGTAGTGAGGAAACTTGCCCAACTAGTCCTTCATTCTTGCCTGTGGTTGAGAAGAACATATAGGAATAACCGTTTCTATTCAGACTTTCTTTTCCTTCTTTTTTTTCCCCCTGAAATAACTGCTTCTGAGGTGAGCTTCAACATCTGATCCTCTTGGGAGATTGTCTGGGGGAATTTGCTTTCCAATTTGGTCCAAGAATACCTCCCTTTCCCCCCCAACCCAAGACCAGGGACTTTCTGAATTTGTGTAAATTTGTGGATGGTGTGGTTCCAGAATCTGTTTTATTTCCAAAACAATAACTGGGGAGCCAGCAAATCTTCCCGTGTGTGCTTGCCATTAGAGACTCTCTTTCATGCATTTTTATAACGTTTTGTTTTTAGTGCTGATAAGACTCCCTGCTTAAAACTCCCACAGAAAAGCATTCTAGTGGCGAAGGGAGTATATTTGCTCTTATTATAAAAGACATTTATCAAAGTTAAATCAGTTGGGGTTTTCTAGCGCATGGCTGACTTGCAAAAATCTCTTTAACAATTTTGCATTTTTGGTAATATAAGGAAGTTCTTACCATTTGGAGTACTGGAACTGTAAGGGGATGCCAGCTGACAAGAGCAAAAAAAGGTGATTTCAGGGGGGGTTTTGAGCTTTTTTTTTTATTAGCTATATCTATCTTCTACTTTTTTCTGTCATTTTCTGTGTACAAATGGTAGCCTGCTTCTAATAAGAGATCAGGAATAAAGCTGACAGGTAAGTGATTGAGCAATACTTGATCCAGTGCTCCCCACAAATAATGGAAAGTTGCCTATTGAAGCCAGTGAGTTTTGGGACAAAGTCCTAAGACATCTGACAGCTGCCTACTTCCGTAGCGTTTGAGTACCTGATAAAAAAAATAGTTGAGGTACGTTCTTTTTAATCATAGCTTTTCAAGAGTCTCTTCTGGGGTCTTATGTAAAGGCATCTTATCTCCAGTTTTTCAGGCTTTGTAGTATTGAACCCAATTGTCTCTGGTTTCAGGTATTAGGAGGTTAAAATCTTATATTTAAATCTTTGATGAATGTTTGTTATGTTAGCCTAGAAAATTAGATTTCTGGATTAGATCTACTTCTATATCACATGATGCTGCAGTTGCAACAATTCCCTATGCAGTGATCTTGCTTTGTGTGCATTATTTATGTGATGTTACAAATAGGGAAAGTACTAGTCCCCTGAAGAACATATTTTTGTTTGGCCTCTAATATTTCCTTGTCAGAAGTAATTGTTTGTACTGCAGCCTTTCCTTTTATCTTCAGAAGCACTTGCCCTTGGCAATTGTCCTACGTCAGTTGTGACAAAATGCACAGCAGTTTGGTTCTCTTTCCTTTCTGCTCCCCATATATTCCAAAAGTTATTGTGATAGGTGATAATTTGTTACATCAACTCGCGAAGTGATTTTACCATGAAACTAGGCGCTAAGTACCGGCTATCACCACAATGATTGTAGTGAGCCAGCAGAGCGATATTGCATTGTGAAATGTATGCGCGCGACCTGAAGGGCACCACGTACAACGCAGAGGAAGACGCCAGCTTTCATCCCGACCCCCCCAGCAACAGCCGGCGCAACCACAGAAGTTACAGGCATATAAGGGGACTGTGAGCGGGGGATTGCGCGCGCCGTTGGTGGAGCAGGAGACTCCCCGGCCGCCCAGCGCTGTTTTGCTTACTTGTGACTTGCTCAATTACTCTATTAAATTGGAATTTATGCAACCTGGCCCGAGTGGTTGTCAATTTGTCGCGTTTACCTATAACATTATCATGTGTGTCATTCCTAATTGCTGGGAATTGACTGAGGATGGCAATGTTTTGCTGGCAATTCTGAAGCAGTGGCTTGCGCTCTACTTAGGTTAAATACTATTTCTTGGAAACTTTTCCAAGTTGTCTGCTGGGACAATGATGGTGGGGCATGAGGGGCACGTTCTCCAGGTGCAACTGCCTTCTCCCAGAGCCAGCCCTCCTTGTGATCTGACACACCACAACCTCACGATTTACCGATGTGATTTACAAGAGAAAAGTGGAGATGTTAAGAACTTTAAACTTTCCTCTTAAGAATCAGAAATCTTCCTTAATGCTAAGTAATTATAAAATTGCAAAATTAAAGGTGTTAAGGGCCTGTTAATATGGCACCCTGCTCCGTCTGCAGGGGATTGTTCTGGGGGAACTAGGTGGTTTAAAAACAGGCATTCAATCAATTATTTACCTAATAATTTCTGTTCATTGACTTCTGTCATTGAGATATATTGTGTCATCTTTTTTCATGAGCAACAAGAATAGATTAATTTCATTCTCAAATCACCTGCAAGGCAGATTTATATAGAGCCTTTGTATCTCTACGCAAATTGGAAAACGTAAGCCTTCCACAACGCACTTGCTAAATATTTTCAAAGAAGAAATATGAATATCCCAATCTTAATTATTTTTTCATGGTATGCTACCTTCAGCTTGAGTAAAGAGTTGGAGTACAGAACTGCATCCAGTTTTGTCTGGAAAGAATTAGGTCTATAAAGTTTAAATATTCCCATTGTAAATGAAAGATGAGGTGAAAGCTGCTGCGGTGCTGGCTTTTGGCGATCAACTGCGACTCGCAAGCCGCCCTGTGAGAGGTACCAGAAGTTCTGTGAAGTTGAATGTGTTTGTACATTTATTTCCAGAAATAAAATTGCTTACTTAAGCGTCACTTAAACCACGTGAGGGAAATGCGAGGCTTGTGTAGGCCTTAGGAGAGCGCTGATGCTCTGTTTAGGTGTGCTTTGAGCTAGGTGGGGGGGCACGAAAGCAAATCTCTCCCTTTGGGCTTTCTGTGCGCGTTTTTTATGGGCTTCCATGGAGCTGCCCTGCCCCTTCGGGAGGTGGGGGGGGGAGGACCAGCAGAGGGTAAGCGAAAGCAAACGGCTGTGCCCACCCCTCGCGCGGCAGCTCCGGGGTACCCGGCCCGCGTGTCCCGCCCGGGGCCGCCGCGGCGAGCAGCCTCCGCAGGTGCCGCGCGGGGGCGGCAGGGGGCGCTCGCGAGCCGCGCGGCCGCCGGCGCCGCCTCCCTCCCTCCCTCCCCGCCCCGCGCCGCGCGGGCTCCCACGTGCTGCGCGCCCCGCTCAAAAGCCGCGCGCCGCCCCGCGCCCGCTCCCCGGCGCCGGCAGCGTCCGCCGGCGCCTCTGGCTGCTGCCGCCGCGCCGCCGCCCTGCGGGCACATGCCAAGGCGCGGGGCGGCCGCGCCGGCCCCCGCCTGCGCCCCTTCCCCTGGCCGCCGCCCGCGCACGGGGGGGCACGAAGCTGGCGGGAAGAGGCGGCTGCGGAGGAGCGCTTGCGGTCTCCCTGCGCGGATTCCCGCTTCTGCCCGTCCGTCCGTGCACGATGGGGCTTCGGCTCGGGACTCTGCGTTCATCTGTTGCGTGGCTTCATCTGCCACCCGAAGAGAAATCGATTGCCACAGCAGCCCTCGTTAGACAGCACGGCTTCAAGGGACGAGCAGCTCTTAAGGAGCAGGGAGGACGAGACGCGCGCTGCTACCGTTGACTTGTTGAAAGACCTGGGTTTTGTTTTTTGTTTTTTTTTCCCCCTTTCGAAGGGGGAAGTTTGCTCTCCAGACTCTAGCCTGGCTTCCTCCACACCCTTTCCTTCTCTTCCTCTCTTTTTCCAGGCCCCCCCCCTCCCCCCAATCCTATACGGGCACAGGAGGCACGAACTAGCCGGGCGGAGCGCTGCCCGCCCTCGCTGGAAGCGGGGCGGCCCCCCCCCCCTCCCTCCGGGAAGAGCTGCCCGCGGCGCTCCGGGCTCGCCCCCTTGCCCTTCCCCTTGCCCTCGGCTGGGGTGGTGTTGCGGGGCTGCCTCCGCGGGGCGCCCGGGGCGGGAGGAGCCCGCCGGGCTCGGGCTCGGGCCCTTTGGCCGCCACCACGTCGAAAGCGGCGGCGGCGGCGGTCGAGGACTTGTGCAAGGTGTCCGACGAGGAGCTGCTCGCGTGGAGCAAGGAGGAGCTGATCCGCAGCCCCCGCCGGGCCGAGGCCGAGCAGAGGAGCGCGATGCTGGACCGCAGCAGCCTCATGCGCGAGGTGAACCGCCGCCTCCAGCTCCGCCTCGGCGAGATCCGCGGCTTGAAGGTAGCGGGCGGCGGGGCGGCGGGGCCGCGGCGGGGGGGCGAGTTTCTCCGGTGCGTCCCCAGCGCATGGCGGCGGCGAGAACGGGAGCCCGCCCGTGCCGGAGCGGCGGGCACGGAGCGGTGCCGGGGAGCAGGGCCGAAGCTGCGCCCGGCGGAGCTGCCGGCACGCGTGGGGCGTGGGCCGGCGGCCCCCGAGCTGCGACGGTGCCCCGGGGCCGAGGTGGGGGGCGCGGGGGCTGGCGACCTTCCCGCGGCGCGGGGTCCTCGCGCGGAAAACTTCCCTGCACGTAGGTGCCGGGCACACGAGTGCGTCTCCCGACCGCGAGTGGCTTCGCCGAGCCCTCGTCAGGTGAATGTGCTGGCGGTTCTCGCCGAGAATGGCGTGAAAAGCGAACAGGGTTTGAGCCTGCTGGAAATGAAGTGCCCGGTTAAAAGTGGTGAGAAACTCTTCCGCGGGCTGTGGAGCACAGCTGTTCTGTAATGTGTCCCACTGCGCTTTGGGCTGATGGGAACATCTAATTCTTGTCACCTTTGCAGTAGACTTCGTTGGTTTCTGGTAAGATTCAGTGTTTCTATCTGAAATACATGTGAAAGAATACAATGTGCGGAGCTGTAGAGATTCAAAAGGCTTTGTTTTGCCTATGCTGTTTTCTGTCCCGTTTTTTTAAGATGACTTCCTAGGCTCTGCCTTGGAGTGATGAGAATCATTCCCTAGTTTCCTTGTCTGGAAAGGACATGTGAGGATGCATCCCTAAGGAAGTCACTTTCAATGGTGTACTTCCACAGGCTGCACTGAGAGGCAGACCAAGGCTGTGATGATTGATGCCTTCTTAATTTAACTCTTGCTAGGTGAGAAGCATAGTCCCTAATGTTTCCTTCCCTGCTTCTGAGAATTGGGAAGACAGCGTAGCTACTGCCAGAGAATTACCCTGATGTACCAGGTATAACTGTGCTGGAGAACTTGAAAGTTACTTTAAAGCGGACGTGACTACAAAGCATTATCTGTCTTGTTGCTGTGACACGTGGCACTTTTTGTACAATTCCTTAGTTGAGGTGAGGTTGGAGAGGAGGAGAGACCCAGATGCAGTGTGGCCTTTTGAATTGTTATGTGAGGGTACAACAGAAGAGAGTTCATGACTTGTAGAATGGTTTTAGACAACTAAATTATTGAGAAAGTGTCTTTGATAATCCAAGCTTTCCTGTTCTGCAGCATACAGCAATCCTGCCTCCCTCCCTCCATTTTGACAATAGAAGGTGTCTGGGAGTAAGAGAGACCCATCAATGATATTAGCTTAGTAAAAACAGAGCTTACATTTTAAATGCAATTTAAATTACAGCAGCAATATCATTCTCCTGGTTATGTTCAAAGGTGTTGTGATGTTATATGGGTTTATCTATCTGCCAGCTAAGTAACAAAGCACACCAAAATGTGTAGGAAGGAGTGACAACTTCCTCTCTCAATTCTGAACTTCCTAAGTGATGTTCAGCTTCCACCTTTTGTTCAGATGTCTCAGCTGAAACTTTTAAAAGGGATTTGGGAGAACAAGGTCTCTGGGCTCCAATGAGTTTCAGTGGTGTGTGGGTACCTACTTGCTTCTTTGCTCCATGTGAAGGAACAGGTCCATGAGTAACGATGAACAGCTGTGCCTGGCTTGAGTGGATGGCTGCTGCCTGCTTGGATACTCTGACTGCTAAACTGTGGGCTGTCACTGAAACTTTTTTTCCACCATGGGGTCATCTGAAGAATCCCTCTCCTGTATAGGTTTTTCAGGTTACCTTGCGACCTCATTGAGACTTTTCCTTTGTCAAACCTGGGTTGAAACTGGTCAAGTTCAAAGTCATTTTGAGAGGAAGGTCACACACTCAGGCACGCACCCAGCAGAGTTGCAGAAGCTTCCTTTTTTATTTTAAGAAGCTGTGCTAAAATGGTCTTTCCATAAGGCTAAGCTTGTAATACCAGACGTAAGGGAAGACTATTTAGACCAGAGAAGACAAATATGGTTACAAGCCAGTTTAGTAAAAGTAGGATGACGAAATACTGAAAATGTTTTCTTTGCTGTATTATTCTGCTACAGTAAGAGCCTGAACGTTTTTTCTTCAGAGCATTACTGTTCTTCAGTTAGAGAAGGGCACTGGGAACATGTACTGCTTTGTTTTGTTAGAAGTGAAAAATCTATTAAAGCAGATTATTTCATTTCAGAGTGATTGAACCAATTCTGATTAAGTGAGAACAGACAAGATTCTTTTATGCAAATCTGAAGCAGAATCAAACAAACCCCAAATATTTTAAATCTCTAAAAAGTTTGTTTTATATGTGAATATGCTTTAGGGAATAGAGAATATAAATGTTGTTAATTATCTGAGCGAGATTACCATTTCTGATGTACTTTCTGGTTTTAGTCAGCAATAACTTTACAAGTGAGTATTTTTGAGGGAGTGAGAACATCATGAGAGAGTATGATCATCTGGATTTCTCATTGTGTTTTTGTTTTTTTGTTTTTCCTTTGAGCATTAATTAAACACCTGAAATTTTCATACCATATTGGAAGTTAGTCATTGAACCTTTCCAAATTAGCTCTGCATATCCAGTTTTGTACTGGACAGGTGTTCTGTTAGTATGAAACATGATGCAGTTATAATATGCCAGATCTACACACACAATTGTTCATGCCTTACTTGAGTGCTTAGCTGATGGTTTGTAGCAGTGCTGTTCACTGACTTGTATAGTGCTAATGGTATAATGTTAATTTTTTTGGACCCTCTTCTCTCATGCTTATCTTTCTTTTAAAGGATATCAGTCAGAAGCTGCAAGAAGATAACCAGGAACTGAGAGACCTTTGTTACCTTCTTGCCTTTCTGCCTATCATCATCCAGAAAGCATGCCGTGAGTGGCAGAGACTGGGCAGGCACAGTGCTAGCATTATGCACAAAGAGGTTGCCTTATACCTACAGAAGCTGAAAGGATTGGAAGTGAGGCAAGAAGAAGTGGTTAAAGAAAAGCTGGAGCTAAAAGAATTGTGTGTGTTGCTGGATGAGGAGAAGACTGGTGGAGCAGGCAGCCGGAGCTCTGTTGACAGCCAAATCAGCCTGTGCCAGTTAACTGCAACAAGCACATCCATAAGAGATGTTGGTGATGGGAGTAGTACTTCTAGCACTGGAAGTCCAGGCAGTGCAGACCATCATAAACATCATCCGAGTACTAGTCCAGAACATCTTCAAAAAAACAGGGGTGAAGGAAGCCCTGAGCATCAGAAACACAGGAGTATCAGCCCTGAGCATCTCCAGAAGCCTGGGGGTTCTGGCAGTCCCGATCATCACCTGAAAGGACCAAGTCCAGAACATCACAAAACCCTTGTCAAAGCACCTGAGCAACAAAAGCGCAGCAGCAGTCCAGAAACTCTCCCAAAGCACATTTTGAGTAGTAGCCCTGAACACTTTCAAAAGCACAGGCCTGGCAGTAGCCCTGAGCATCAAAAGCACAGCAGTGGCAGCCCAGATCATCTTCAAAGCACACACCAAGCGGAAGCCCAGAACATCTGCACAAAGTGAGGGGTACGAGCCCTGAGCACCTCAAACAACATTTTGGAGGGAGCCCAGAGCATCTCAAACATCTCAGTGGAGGCAGCAGAGAAGGTCCCCTCAGGAGACAAGTAGCAGATGACCTGTTACCTCACCACAGAAGTATATACAATGGAATGAATGGTGGGTCAATATATTTAGTGAGAGCTCGTTTTTCAAAATTACTAAGGCAGTTTCAGTTCTGTATCAACACTTTTGGAAAAAGAATAGTATTTTATGTGAAATGAAAGGTAACAAGTCTGATGTTAGTATTAACTGACTTGATAAATAATCGGGGTGTACCCAGTTGTCCTTCTGCCAGGTTTTAGGTGGATTGATGAAAAAGTGGAGGAAAAAGTTCATCTTGAGTGCTTGTGTAAGGTATCAAGAAGCAACTTTTGGACTTGATTCTGCCCGGTGGTTGGTAGACATAAACTGTCCCTCTGTAGACTTATGTTTACATCAGGTATCAGATAGGGAGGAGTTATGTGTGTTTCTTATGCTGTCTGTATTTGAGTCAGCAGAAGGGAGGTGAATGTCTCCAATTTCATTTCCAGCTTTCTAAGCTAGTCTGTCTATAGCTTTGAAGATTTTAACATTTCCTCTTTATTGATGGAAAGCTTCTTTATGGAAAAGCATACAACTCTGGAGAAGATGCCAGATGAAGAGCTAGGCTCAATATAAATGAATCTGATACTCCTAAAGCTTTCCAAAGCCTTGATTTTTGCATGTATTTAATTATAACAAATTAAAAGTTAAGGAAGATCCTAAGGGATATTTGTTGTTATTGCTGCCCTTTAGGAAGATACCCAATGAACATGCCTAGCTTTAAGGAGCTGATATCCCCACTGATTGCAATTAACTTTTTTTTTTAAGATAGGCACAATGTAAGTATCTTGGTATTTTGGGAGACAAGTGGTTATGACAATATTATTGAAATGAATATGGATTGGAATAGAGTAAATGAAATAATTAAAAACAAAATTCAAATAAACATCTTCTGTTGTTGAAATAACTTTTTATAGACTTAGCAAAATTTCTGTAGTCTGCTCTTTTCTTCTACATGCTCTGAGATCTTTTCATAAAAGAAGTCAGCATCTTATTTATAGCTGAAAACTCATTTCTCAGTTCTTTGTACGTAGAAAGTGAGGATTTTGCCATAGTAACTTGTCTCGGAGGGAGTTCATGTGTTGCCATTTTATAAGCAGCTGCAAGAAGTCTTTCTGCCATCGCTGGAACTGACTGCTTGTTGTTGGATCTGCTTGTGAGATGGAGACAGTGAGCTCTCTGCCGGGTGCTGTCCTCAACATTTATCATGTTGCTGTCTCGCATCAGTCCGTTCATCTTTGATGAAGAACTTGCAGAATGCCTTCAGCTGAGATAACCTGCTTTGTAGGTGCAAGTCCAGATTACTTCCAGTGACATGTGCGTATTCCACAGGGCTGATAAACCCCAAAGTGGTAAGTGTGGAGACTTCAAATTAATTTTTAAAACAGGTAATTAATAAGGTGAATGTATGAAAACTATGTGAAGATGCAAATAAGTAAGTTCTAAAAGTTGACCTTGCAAAACTTCCTTTAAATGCTGTATTTCTTTCTCCATTCAGTTCAGTTAAAATAAGGGAACAACACTGACTTGTGAGTAGCATGTAGTATGGAAACGCACTTCCTAGAGACTTCTTACTTTTGCCCATGATGTTCACGAATGTATTCACTGGTTACGTAGAAAGGTGATTTAAGGCCTTAAGTATGCATTTTTCAAACTCATTCACAGACAAGGATACAGGTTTTCTGCTCCCAGCACGGTGGGCTTTCTGGTGTTTTCAATCCAAGTAGTTCTTTTTTGTCCTGTTTTTAACAGTGGGACGACAGCAGCTGTTACTTTAAACCTGAGGTGACTGACCTGCTTTGTGCAGGGCATCTCAAATAGCCGCAGCTGTGACTCAGATAACAGGGAGCTGGAGAGGGGAGCCAGTGATTTGGGAGTCTGTTTATCGACTTGAATCAGAGCATCGCCTGTCCCACCCTTTGTGTTAATCACTTTTGCAGAGGAATTTGCACACGGATAAGTTGTCAAGCCTCTCTCATGTTTATGTAATTTGATATAAGCATGAGGTAGATGTTGGCTGTGAGTTGACTTCTGGCTTTGGTCTGACTTTTTGTCTCATTTTGGTCAAGTGTTAAACTCTTGTGAGCTTTGCTGTAAGGAATAACCCTTAAAAACTTGAGGAAAAGACTTTGTCTTCACACCCTCACAGCTAGGCTCAACTGCTGCTCTCCTACCTCCCCCCCCCCCCCGGCCTTTTAGGGAAGAAGTTGCACAAAAGCGCTAGAAGCGCTGACCAGTATAATTTACCATCACTGCAAATGTAATCTGTAAACCTTAATTGGCATGTTTTATGTGTTCCTGTATACATGAACCTGCACACTGAGTACAGACTGGGAGCTGTACATTGAGCTTGTAACAAAAATGCCAATTTTGCGTCTGCAGCAAGAAATGCTAAAATTGTGCAAACATAGGTAAGAAAGTGGCATGGAAACCTGGCCTTAAACTCAGATGAGCAATGTAAAAGGATGCTATTTTTGATTCTCATCCCAAAATCAAGTAGTAAGTCTATTAAATCATGTTGGTGAAAACCTAGTTTACTTTAAAATTCAGAATATATCCAGCTAGTAGGCTGATTGCGTGGCCATTTGATTATTTTGCAGGGCATTTCCAATGTTACAGCAGTACTTCTGTGACTGTCATTTGTTTGACCAGCAAGAATGAAGTTTTTGTGTTGATAAATGGTAAATGGTGAAGAGTAACATCTTTTGACTCTTCTGTAGAAATAATATATTTTAACCATGTAATTGGAACTTACCCGGCTCAGTAGAGGCCTGGCCTATCTCCCTTTGGATGAGATGGCATGGCCTCCATTGCCTTGTGTGGACTCCAAATCAGGTCTGAGAGGAGAAGGTATTCCTCTGCGTATCAGACCTTGCTCTGAGAAGTACTATACTGTCCACCTGAAATTGTTGTTCTTTCTTGGAAAGCATGTTTGCAGACAGCCCAGCTGTTTCTGTTGAAATAAAATCTTCCATCCATAACTAATAGCTCCTATTTACCCTGAGTTCTGGTCTTGTTAGCACTTGCATGACCACAGGGAAGCAATGTATTCAGTCATGTGCAGTTATCTCTACCAAAGTTTTGTATGTAAATATACAGGGAGCAGAGATGGAATCTCTGCAGGCTTTAGTCAAACTCTTAAGCAATATAATGTTGTGATGGTTTCAGAAATGCAGTGTGTAGCTATAGTCCGCATTACAGGATCTGGTATATGCATTCGTTGTTTGGGCCTCGTGCATCTTTTAAGCTCCCATGAGGGACATGAGAAGTTGTCTTTGGTCCGTTGTCTTTTGTGGAACGGGCGCCCTCAAGCTGTGGAGTCCCAGAAGTGGGGTCTGAAAGCTCCGTTTGGCTTGGTGCTTGTCAGTTGAAAACATATTTCATTTTAAAGGCTCTAACCAGATTCAAGGTGTGTTGTAGCAGTTAATGATCTTTTGCTGGAATCCCTCTTAAAATGTTCTGGTTAATGAGCACAGGGCTATTTGGGATAGGAAGATGGCTGAAATTAGGTAGAAGATAGCAGTGGTAAAAACATCTTACAGTGAACACTTATGCAGTCTCAAATAATACATGACAATCTTTAACTCTGACACAAATATGTGGGTGCAAAAAATATAAATCATCTAAGTGTTTTTTATTCTAAGCAGTTTATTGTAAATTTTCTATTTTAGAAGTCTTTTGTTTGATTCTGGGCTTTGACTTTTGTGTGACAGGAAACTATCAGAAGGCTTTCAGATGTGCTTTTTGCTTCCTGCTGAGGTTATTGATGACTAGAAATAAAAGTGCTGACTAACCCTGTATGCGCTGCTGGAGGTGCGAGGACTTGTGTACAGAACAAATGCAATGCTGTCTCTCTTGAGCAAAAGTATTTGTTGGCTTAAATGGAGACTCAGCTTAAATTTTGAAAAATTCTGCTATAAATGCGTTGCTGCTTATAAGGAAAATAAAATAAGAATGTTCTGCTTTGAGTAAAAAGAGGAAAGTGCAATGTGACTTCAGAGAGCAAAAATCAGTGATAATGTGACTGAGTTAATTTCAGTGGAAATAGCTCATGCTGCTGCTCAAATAGTGAAATGATGTCACGTGTCTGTGTAGGCTTGCTTACATGTTACTTCTCATACAATTGAAATGAAAATAATTCGCTTGCCATTCGTAGCAGTGCACAATACTTTGTGTGTAAATTGAGCTTTCCTGATGGCACCCAATATACATCTGACATTTAGAGCCTAATACAGTGTTATTTACTCTTAAGAGTAACCTGCTGTATAAACAAAGGCTACAGGATTGATAGAATTTCTGCTTGTCGCTGTGAATTAATCTACTATTTATTTCAGGGGTTTATTATTTTAAGTGTAGAGGTCTAAAACTTCCATGTCAATGGGAGTCTTTCAGTTGAATTCCATAGGATTTGCATCAGACTCATAAATCGGGTTCAGGCATTACAGACTGCAAGAGAACTGAGGCCTGATATGTGAGTATGTGTGTGACTAGAGCATGCTGTATTTATTGGCAAAGTCCTTTCTGTGGGGTAATTTGCCAAGCTAAAACATGGCTTATAGTATGAGAGCTATGAAACGACTAGAAGCTCATGTCTGAGGGCTTATGGGAGAACTTTACATTTACATTTCTTTAACTTCACTGGCAAAACTAGTTCTGCTTTAAATGTTTGAGTATATGCTGGATCATCTTTCCAGTAAAAGTATGTGAATCTTAATGGGAAGACTGTGTGTTTATAAAGAAGCTTGTCTGGTTTAAACCAGCTGGCTGAATGTTGCAGCACTCTGGTTCCTGAGAAGTTCAGCTGAGGATCAGAGTGGGAATCAGCCAGTGCTGACTGCAGAGATGTGCTTCCCTCTGTAGCTATTTGATGGGAGATGGGAGGTTGCACTACACTTTAAAGTGGGAATGCATAGGAAGGATTCAGCTTAACAGTCCCCCCCCTTCCAGGACTGCAACTAAACCACAGCCACACATGGTATGTAACACTTTGCGTGAACTCACCACTTGCAGCTTCTGTGCTAGTATTTCTGAAGTGCCTGGTGGAGGCTTCTGAATGCTTAAGTGTTGAATGCTGAGCTGAAGCCTTACCTACCCCCTTGGTTTTGTTAATGCTTTTAGGGCAGGCAGGACAAGCAGTACATGAACAACACCTGTCTTGGGTTGAAGGCTTGTTGTCAGCTGAGAGCATTCTGGGTGGGATTTTCTTGCCTACTGTGGTGTTCTTCAAAACAAACAAAGTTATCACTCACCAAGCAGCCTATCCCCCTGCCATTTAAGGGCCCGGTGTGGAAGAAGGGTAGGCAGTACAGTTAAAGACCAGTGCATTTAGGTTGTGAGCTCCTCAGCGATTAGGAAATCAACACCGAAGTTCCCATAAAGTGGGAGTGAGATCCAGTTCCTCTGAGTGTAGAAGAAGAATGTGAGCTGAGGTGTTTTTGAGACCGTACTTAAAAGAAACCACATGCATGAAAATGTGTGCACGGTGCTATTTCTGCACTTGTGTACTGTAGAAGCCCATGAGGATGTAATGAGAAAGGCTGTTGGAAAGTACAGCTAACCAAGGGCTTAAAGGACAAAAGCATTCCGCAAGTATTTTACTATCACAAGGAAGATGACGGCTACTCTTCTACTTAATACCATCTACAAGTGATGCCGGATTTTTCACTGATGGATTTTTACTTTTTGCTTCCATCTTAGTCCATTTAGTGAACAGTGATCGGATGGCTAAAACCATTCTAGTAAGACCTCAAACTTAAAAAAAAGGAAAGGAAAGAGGAGAAAAATAATTAGTGGGGGGTTTTTTGTTTTTTTTCCTCCAAGTAAACTAGGCCTGATAAAGTTCATAGTAAATTCTCTAAGGAGAATCTCAATCTCTTTGATATCTTGAAAGAAGATGAGTGAAGTTTTGGAAGAGAGACTATGCTGATTTTCCAGTCTTGAGGGGGGGAAAAAAATGAGAAAACTGTGGAATTGTCAATTTAATAATAATATCTGGAAAAATACTGGAACAAGTAACTAAACTTTTTAAATGTCTAGGTGGTAAGGAGGAAATAAGTTGAGGTCAACTTGTTAAGAAGAATGATACAAAACAATCTCTCTCCTATGTATTGTAAAGTAACAGGCGCTGGGGAGAGTGGGGGATAGGGAATGTAACTATCTTGAACTAGGAAGGGTTTTGGCCCTGTCTCACCTGATATCCCCTGGCAAGCTAGGGAAGCATGGCTTGATTAAACTCCCATAAGGTAGGTCCACAGCAGTTTGGAAGATGTGTCTAGAGATGCATCTTCTCAGTAACTGTCTGTACTTCTTGCCCTTTCAGGAAGGCTGTATCAGAATTGAGCTTTCACAGGCGTCTGTCGTTCTTCACTGTTTCCTTTCACAACTTGCTAAAGGAATGGAGTGTATACTTTGTAAAAGTCAAGATGACACATTTTGTGGGAAGGTCCGAAAGCAATTTGAATGATAGCGTCTTGACAACTAGTCTTAACAATACAATGGATGTAATAAGGATGAATGCCAAATCCTACATTTAGGTAGGAATAGTTATTGCTCCATTAGAGGTTGGGGGATGTTTGGTTAGGTAGCTGTTCTGCAGATACAGATGTGGAGGTTATTTTGAATCACCGATTGATTGAAAACATGAACCTTGTTATGCACTTAAGAAAAAAAAGAGGATAAGCCTGCCTAGGGTTTACCTGTACAGAGCCTTCTTCTCATCTCTTTTCTCTGCTTCCTTACTCTTCCCTTTAGAGTGCTGCTTCTGCTGCACAGATGTCTTTATTTTGGCTGTCAGGACTTGATGCTGATTCAGTCTTTCCTTGATACAGGCAGTGACCCTTTCACTATGAGTGCCAGAGCAGGGAAGGGGTTCCTGGAAGTGATATGTTATCTTTAAATCATCACCAATATGCCACGTATCTTTAAGAGCAAAGTCTCTGTTAGCTAGCCTGTGATGACTGTGTGCCTTAATAAGGCAGGAGGGAAGTGATGGTGAATAGAATAACAAGCAAGAGCTTTTGCCCTCTTGAGGTACCATTTTCAGTTTGTGCAAAGGTAAGCACAGCAGAGCTAGACAGGTTCAAGGCTGGACAAGATGGGCAGTTTATTGAAGACAAATTATTTAAAGAGTAGTTTCCTTCTGATTAATTGGCCCTCAAAGAGGGACTCACCAATAAAGGTAATGTTTCAAAGGATATCGGAAATAACTTTCAAAAGGCAGAGAGTGGAGTGCAGATTTTATCCATTTTGAATAGCACCTCAATGTGTTCCTGTTCTTTTAAACACAAATACCTTTCAGTGTGAAGGCCAGAAGAGTTTAAAAGAGAAAAAAAATTTTTTTTTGGTGAATGGGGCTCCTATAGAGGGAATGGGAGATAACTTGCCTGAACTAGGGGTATTTGGAAGAGATTTAAAAATATGTTTAATTTTAATTAGTCTTTTATGGGTGACTCATTTATGGGTGAATTAGTCTTTTCTGTTGCTGAATCAGTTCCTCCCTTCCCCCAGTGTCTGTGGCCAGGGCCAGGCATATTGCAGTTGCACAGAAGCATTGACGCAGTCCCGTCAGTAACCCTCGCTTCAGACCTGTGAGTAGTGCCCTTATCTTCCAAGCATTTAACCAATACGAAATGAAGATTAGCGGCTATGCCAGCTGGCTGGTTAATTTGAGATTTATGGCCTTATCTCTTGTTTTGAGCGTCCATTAGAACTTCACTGGCATTTGAACGCAGACCTCCAGAGGCGGAAGGCTGACGTAGTGCATCACTGTGCCGGTGGTGTCAGAGTCCTGACCACCTCTGCAAGCCAGCGTTTGTGTGGCTCCCCTGACTTTACTGATGTTCCACGTGGGACGCATCTGATGCGTTGCGGGTTTTTTGGTTTATTTAAATGTATGTTTTGAAAACAATAGATTTTTCAAGTAGTGAGTAGGAGGTTGTTTCATCATGTACTGAAGCCAACATAAAAGCTCATTTATTTTCATGATAACTGGGTCAAGTTGTAAGATATTTGCCTTCTCTTTGCCTTCCTGATGCTTTCTGAGTCATCAGGAGCTTGGAGGGGCAGTTAGTGTTGTCTGCCTGAAATATATAGGCAGACTACTTTTGTACCAGGATGAAAAGTCCTTACATTAAAGCCTAGTTGGAGTCGTTGCTTGGGGAGAGCACCTTTAACTTCAGGAGGGGCCATGGTGCAACGTAGCCCTTCAAACAGTCTTCTGAGTTACTATGTTATGGTATTATTATAGTAAAATGTTTTTAGAACCATTGCAGTGATTAAATTGTCAAATTCTCTGAACTCTGGCAGTTTTAATGCAGAGTTGAAATATTATTCTAATTCTTGGTAAGTGCTGCTTGTTTGAGCACTTGAGCCTTGCAGGATGTACTGTGCATGTTAATCAAAGGGTGTCCTGTCTTTCCAGCTCTACCTATTAATGGAGCCTTTCTTTTTCTTGTGAGTGTTTTTATTTTATTAGAAAAGTAATAATGGGGGGCTGCAGATTGTGCAGGGAGTTGAACGGGTTAATAATACCCTGTGAGGAACAAAGCAGTCAGTGTAGAGAGGTGCTGAAAATATTGTACTTCCTGTTCACACACACACCAAGTCCATTCTTTAGATGTTGACAGGTGCTATAGGACAGTGAAGCATTCCAAATTAGAGGGTATTTAATGAGGTGTAATAAAGCTTTGTGTACTTAGAATGACTCTAGCAATGAGAACTGATTGGTTTCTGAGCTAGCAAGTCATGTCTCAATTAGTGAACTGAAGCACAGCTTATCTTAGGTCTTATTGTCAAATACACAGATGTATAGTAACTGAGAGAACACTTAGAATTATGTTCAAGTAACGATCTTGATATAAATCTTGTGGGTGTGTGCTTCTTGAACAGTTAAAGGGTGGGTTCCATTGAGCAAAGTAGCTAGGATGGAAACACTGAGCTCTGAATTTTGCTGCTTCACGCAGGAAGAAGTCAGTCTTTAATATACCACATCTGTTCTTGCATGATTCAGGTTTAACCTTTTTGCAGTGCTTGTTTTACTACTACAGGTTTTACTACAGCCGCATACTTGAAGCTGCAGAAGAGTCCACTGTATCAACTTGTCTGTCTGAAGAAACCTGGAGTATTGAGCCTTAGTAAAGAAAAAGGGCTAGAACACTTGACCATGGAATTTGGAAATGTATTTTAATAGGATGCTCAATTGTAACTGAGCTCTTAAGCCCCATGAGCACCTTTAGCCAGATGCTCATTGCTGTGAAATGACACTGAGCCCAACAGCTGTCGAGGTCCTAAAAAGGATCATACATATTATCTTTCATTCAGTAGCATTCAAAGAAATGTAAAAACATGGGAATGCATGACACTTTGGGAGAGAGATGTGATCCTTTTGGTCTAAGGCATAAATTGCCATCTACCTAATGGAAACTAAGAATGAATTTCACTCTGACGTGTTATTCCATTTCTGTTTATGGCAAGAGGTTTTGTGTGCCTCCATCTAAAGCAGCTGGTACTGGTCACTATAGGAAAAGGAATGAAAGACTGATTGGGTCAGTTGCCTGATCCAGTATAGCAAGCTGTAATTGTTGTAGGTGGTTCTTTTGTAGTCCTCTGTATGTGGATGCATTTTTCTTTTTTTCCCTATCCTTGTTCTCCAGCAGTGGTTTGTAATATGCCTCAAGGGCTTAATAATATGGTCTTTACCTTCATGGCAAACCTGAAGTACTGTGAAGGGTTTTAGTGGTGCTTATATGCATGAATTAAGAATCTTCTATAATGTGTGGGGCATTTACAATCAAGAAACCTAAAAGCACATCTAAATAAACAAGCAAGAAAAACCTACCTTTCTCTCTTACCTTCCCCCCCCCCAGCTTGTTGTGTCTCAGGTCCTTCTTTTGAAATCTGATCACTTGTGATCAAATTTTCAGGCAGTCTTACAACTCAAAGATATCAAATGAAATAAGGAAATGGAGGGATTAGCCTGGAAGGAGCCTTGGACAGTGGGACTGCAAGACAGTGAGATATACCATTAATAACAGTAACTTGTTTCAGAGGAAATTAATTCTACAGTTATAACATGGGAGGGAGGGGAAAAAAAAGACATCAGTCCTTAAAAAAGCCCTAATGATACTAGTCTATGCACACTTAGTATCTTTGTGAAATTTTTAATGCTTTTAATCTTGTAAAATCCATAGAAAAGAAACAGGATCATAGTTTGAGATCTGTCCGTGAGCATGTGGTCCACACCATGAAAAAAGTTGCAGATGTATTAATTGCAAATGGGAAAGGTGCCATATTGAGCTGGCTATCTTGAAGGATAAACAGATCTGTGAAGCCTGATTGTGAATAATAAATAAGCTTAGTTCAACATGTGTCAGTTTTGCTCTAAAACTTCTGGTTTGTTTGCACTGGTCCCTATACATTGTTTGGGGAGGGGAGGGATCTAGCAGGTTTTTGCACCTGTGTACTTCAGCAAGCAAATCTTTGACCCTGTATTTTTCCTGTGCGTGATTTGTGTGAACTTTGCACTAGATGATGACACGTATTGTGTCAGGTGACAGAGCATGGGGAGAAAGACGACAGTATTTGCAATGCTGACCTGTAAAAATCCATATCATCATTTTAAGTGGTTTAGACTAATCGAACACAGCACTGTTCAAACACTGTCAGGAATAAGAGATGCATTATCTTTCAGCTATGATCAGTGAGCCCTGTGATAAACGACAGTATTGAATATCTTTTGAAGTTCTCTATTTTGGTACTTCATCAAAGTTACCTAAATATTCCGAAGCTTTTATGATATTGTTTAAATTTAAGGTTCTAATGAGACAGAACCTGCAATATCAAACTTCTATTTGATCAATAGTGAGATCTCTTTCAAATGTTTGGCCTCAAAACTGATTGTTTCTTTTAAGTGCATCTGTTTAAATTCCTGTGGATTTTAAAAATTTGGCTTGATCAGCACTTGCTGTAGGCTTTGGAATATATATTTGCAACTTGGATTCAAACAATATATATACTTTTACCAAAGGTTGCAGGGTTTATTCATTACATTGCTCATATTCATGCTAAGCTCAGATAAACCTGGGGAAAAGCATTGACTGGTGACCCACATCCCCTGTTGGTTTGTGAGTCTGTTTTAGTTTTACAGTGGGTGAATCTTAATGCTAAATATCCATCTTATGTTTTTTTTGTGGTCTGAGAATATTACTGATGGCCTGAAGATGGGTCTCTAAAAAATACTCTTTGTTTCTGAAAGAGCAAAAGAACACTGCATTGAAGGCAGCTAATAAAACAATACACCAAATGTGTTCAGCTGAATGCTTAAAGGTTAAACATGCAGATTGTCTTAGTCCTTTAAAGTATTTGATCATTTCACTCCTTGGGCACCTGACTTGCCCTCAAGCTGGCTGCCCAGACAAGAGCAAGATATCCTTGCTCTTGCAGCACTCTTACAGACATCGCTTGCCTGTTATTGTAGTTTGTCTTGCTTGCTTGTATCTATTTTAAGATTTTTGTAACCTGAAGTTAGACTTTGAATTTTAGATTTTTGCAGCATCATTAAAGATACTGCAGTAAAGATTATGCAGTCCATAGAGATAACATGAAAGCAAAGCATTCCAACAACTCTTTTTTCCTAACCAGATCTCCAGCGTCCAAGACCAAAGGCTCTGCAGTCTTAAATTAAGGCAGAAGATCCCAGAATCGGTCTCCTACAGGTACAGGCGCTAAGAATTTTTTGATTTATTCCTTGTTGTTGGAACTTGACACCTGAACTCTACACTCCAATCAATAATACTGAATGCTACATGTTGACTGCTTGCTGCCACAGCACAGGTGAATGATTTGGAGAGTTAGGAGGACAAAAAGCATCTTGAGCATATTAAGCCAAACTCTGCTTTCAGTCTTTAGGTGTCTGTACTGACATTTTGCCTTCCATATAAAAGTAGTCAAATGGAAAGATATCTTTTATAGTGTGTTGAAAAGTTGTACTTAGGCTGATAAAAATGACTTGCTGGGTTGCCTGACAGCATGCAAAATGACTGCTCAGACTATTTTGGAAGCTTGGATCTGAGTTTTATCACCTCAAGTCATTCCGTCGTCCTTCTTTTGTCAAGAATGAATTGGATAGTGCTAACCCCTTGTGTTGATCACACTATTGCAATTATATGCAGTTACAGACCCGTGGAGTACTGAAAAGATGCTTGTGGAAGCCTAAAAAGGGACTTGCTTTACCCTCTTTCATGATAACTCTACAACCACCCAAATCAAGCAGAGTGTGTTGCATGGAACAGGTAAGTCAATGCATATCAGCTGCCACCTGAAAATGTGTGCTGCGGGTGCTGAAGCTAGGAGCCGGTTTCCTGGGCACCACGTTCTGTTCCAGCTCTATTGCCTGATGCTGTTTTTATTTTAATATATATATTTATTTAACTAACCCACTCAGTTGACAGAGATGATTCTGATATCTGTTTGGAAAATGGAGGTACATTTGAAGGATTAATAAGGATGTTTGAATATGAAATAATTACTCTTTGAGAACGAAATATTTGTTGAATTTATCAGTGTGAAAGGTTCTATGCTTTTAATGTAGCAGGTCTTGGTTTGGTCTGTTTGTGTTTGATAAAGGTGCACTTAGCAGATGTATCTTTCAGTAAGTTGATGAGTTATCAGTCCTACGTGTCCATTCTCCTCCTGTTGTGAGATTTTGGGTATTCATCGCCTTGGTTATAGGAAAAGAAGGTGCTGACTGAGGAAATGCAGTCAGGGGACGTTTTCTCTCCAACTTAACATTTTTAAGTAGGAACTTTTAATAAGCCCCAAACTTGGCTAAATTTTTCTTGATTTGTTTTTGAAGTGCTACCCAGAAATACATCATGATGCAAGGAAGTCATAGGATCTTGAAACTGGTCAGAAGGGGTCTGTAATAGAAGATGAAAGTGGTAGAATTTCCACTGTCCAAAATGTGGAAAAATAGGGAGAATAAATCCAGAGAGTGCAAACATTAGTTAATGTTGTTTCCGAGGGAACCAGGAACATCTTAATTCAAAACACTGAGGCTCAGTGTATCTTCTGTGTGTTTCTGCTCATCAGTGTAGTATTCAGGTGCTCAGGTGTATCTCTTGAGCTCAGGTGTTTAGTCATGCTAGCTAGATGATGAATAAATCAACCAACTGGCTTCCTCAGCCAGGTAGCGTGACTGTTTCTACAGTGCTAAGTACTGAACTTGTGTCCCAGTCTATCTGGTAAAACAAACTGGGAGAGGCTGTCTGAGGGTCAGTTCCTTTATTGCTCCGGAAACCTAATGAGGAATCTGGAGGTGTGTTGTGCAGAAAAGTAAAGAAACCCTCAGACCCTAACCCTAAACAACCAAACCCAAATGTATATCAGATCTGAAAGCCACCAAAATGAATGTTATGTGGTAACCTTTTTTGTCTGTGCTATGTTGAAATCTTGCTGAATTCGTGAACATCTGGCAAAAGGAGAGGCTGCAAATCTCTAATATATTGGTCATCAGACTAATCAGCTTAGTGCATCTGCTGGAAAATGGCGTTTGCAGTATGTCTGTTCTCTTTGGGCCCAATCTGTTACACTTCTGGATGTAAAAATCTTGCTCTGGTTCTTGCTGGCCAAGCTTGCTTCTGCTTTTCAGTGATCCTATCGGCTTCTCAAAGGCCCGAAGAAGTCTGCAGTTTCAGAGATGGGGGCTGTGGTAGCAGCTGGAGGACCTGAAGGAGTGCAAGACACTGCTGTCTTCCTTTGTTCTCCTGGTCGCAATGAAAAGCAATCAGAAGGTCCTTTTTTCTCTACAGCTCAGAAGTAGTACAAGTCAAAAAATGTATTTGCAAAATGGAGGCCCTAATGCTTATGAAGAACTATGGATGAACTGTTAACCTGACTTAAATATTATGCTTGTTAGTAGTGCCTGATTATTATTTAGAACTTTTTATCAGTAGGCTTCAAAACAATTTCCCAAGGAAACAAGTATTGTGATCTTCATGTTGCACTTGAAGAACACTGAGCAAAACAAATAACCAGACAGGATTAGTCAACCACCAATTAGACCTTAAATCTAGGTCGTCTGAGTTTAGGCTGCTGCTTATTCTTTTGCATCACATGGCTTTTCTAACAGCTTCTTTTATAGAAATCTGTGCTTGGTGTGTGGAGTAAAGAATGGGGCTGAGGTTACTAACATGCCTAGAAAACACCTTTATGAACAATTAGCTTGATACAAACATTTTCAAAGTGTTTCCTCTCCAAATCAAGTTTTAAGGCAAACTGTTTCCTTCCTTCCTGACTTATGCTAACCAGGCCAGTGAGGAGCAAAGCTATTTTTATTTATATTTTTTTCATGGAACAGACATCAGAATATGTTAATGTACCTTTTCCATTTATGGGGTGCTTAAGAACTCTTCTTGCAGGTTTAAAACACAAAGTTCACAATAAATCCCAACTTTGAGTAAAAATGAAGTGCTGTGATAGCTTTTGCAAAGCAAGCTGTATTTCTCTGTCTTGGTTCTGGTGGCCTGTTTTTGCTGTTGTGAAATGGTTATGTGACTAATTGTCTTCATTTGGGAAATCGAGATGCTGATATGAATCTGGGGTGCAGTTAGCTGTTAGCTGGGGCTTTCAGGTTTCTCATCTTCCATGAGACTAAATATGGAAAAAGAAAGTGGTCTTAGACTTAATAAATAAAATCTGAACACAACCTGTGGCAAGATGGTCATTTGACCCTTAGTGTCAATCAGTAATGTGCCACCTTGCAAATGTGCCAGGGAGCAGGGGAAGTAGTACTTAGTAGATGTAAATCTCCATGGCGCCTCCCATAGTGTGAACATCTGTGTGACTTGGCAGATGTAGAAGATTGGATCTTGGTGAACTAGTATATTTTGCGATTTCTGGTTAATTGATTCTTCTATTTTTTCCAGCAGACTTATTTCTGGCAGGTGGATGGTTGCTGCTGCTATCTATCAAGTACTGCAGTCTGAAATGTTTAAACTCCTGTGAAGGAGTGGCTGAAAGTGTCAGGGAGATGGTTCTAAGTACAGGGCGATAGGAAGAGAATGGCCAGACATGGAGAAGCAGATGTGCGCTGATGCGACAGTGGAGTCGGTGTCAGCAAAGGACAAGCAATATGCGGGTTAATGTCAGAATATTGTGGATCCTTTGGTGACTAGTAAATTCCCCGTCTTGGTGCATGCTTGGCATCCCGGCTTGAGGAGCAAGTTGTGTCCAAATGAAGAGGTCTACCAAACCCAGATGCAGATGAAATCACTCATACGATTGATTTCTTGACCACTAGGGATGTTTAAAGTCGGTCTGGTCTGAGAACCAAAATGCTTTTGAAGTCAGCAGTAGTGAAACACGTGGACTGGCTGTGTTGAATAGCTCTAGGAAGAGGATGCAAGCGAAGGAGAACCTCTCCTAAGCGTGCATTACAGTAACTGGCATGAGTGTTTCTCTTACAAGATTTTCATGGGATCCAGAAGAAAGTGTCAGACTGCAACTGCAGAAACCTCCCTGTTGGGTCATATCCAGGCCATTGTCAATTTTTAGCAGTAAAGGAGATCACCTGAGGCAATAAGACTTCATCTGACTTGCCTTGAGAAGAAGGGATATTGATGATGAGGAAGCTTCCTCCAAAAGCTGGTGGAGGTGGGGAGGACATTTTTTTTTGATGTCCCTTCTTTCTTCATTCTTCCATAAAGTTGCTAAGGAGTAGTTTTCTAGTATTCAGGGAAAAGATACTGGATGTGTTAGTCATAAAGAGCTGAGAAAGGCAAATTGTATGGTCTTTTTTCTCCTGCCCTGGGAGCGGGGCGTTATATGCAGAGACATAGTCGACCACTCTTAGGAAGACTTGTAAGCAGTGCCTACCCCACTTTGCCTCCTTCAGAGACAGTCTCTCCAGATGGCTGTAAAGGGAGTTTATTTGGGGTGGTGGTTCCTCTTTTCTTTACTCCTTCTCCCTCCTTTCAAGCCTTCTGCTGTGCAGTTTCAGTTCATCAGGCAGCCACTAAAAGTTTCTATGATAAGCGATTAATGGCTCATTCTAATTACTTATTTGCCTTCAGTATCAGTTTGGGCTTTTCAGTTCTCCTTTGCAATTGGATTGCGATTGAAAACCATGCAAGAATTAATTTAATCAGTCTTTCAGACACTTCTACATTGCATCCTGCATAATTCTAGTTATCTTTTTGAACATATCAGAGTTTGTGTGTGTGTATATATATACACACATACATACTTAATATTAGTTATTTATTTTGCAGTGAACACAGCAAGGAGTTTTGGTATTTGACAGCCTTAAAAGGTCAGCAAATACATTCACTACTGTTTGTTCTGGAATGTGCAAGAAATCTCATTTACCAAAGAATGCAGAATAACACATTCTATACTGTGAAGGAAAACTGAAAATGTTTTTGAGACTGAAGACCCTGGCATAGCTGACACAGTTTGTATTAGTTCTTCTAGAGGAACAGAATAACCAGAGTACTTTTGCACATTGCTAAACCATTATCGAACATGAGAGAGAATTAGCAAAAGTTTGTTAAACAAACTTGCTCTTTAGAAGTGGGCAAAAATATTTTTCTCAAGGAGTGGTGTAGATCTAAAACTACTCCTCTTCCACAGCAGTGGAAAAGCAAGGATGCTGCTTAATGTGGTGGTCTTGAAGTAATGTAAGGTATCAAGGTATGGGCATGTGATAAGCATTACCTGTATTACCTGTCAATCTAGGAAATGCTCTAGGGCATACAACTAGTAAAAAAACCTGATGACAGGGCCTTGTGCTGCCCTGTGCCTTCCCAGGAGCTATGTTACAGAGGAGCCTGCAGCTTGAGTGCACGTAAGGATTGAATTGGACAGGTTTTGAAAGACAAGCTCCCAGAAAGTGCTTCCTTTAACATCTGAAGCCTTAAGCCTGTGCATTAAGGTTCAATAAAGAATTTTAGCATGTCTTTTAGGAGTATGCACGAATAGTATTAAACCAACATGTGAAACTCCTGTTGATGCTACTTAGAATAAATGCTTGCCTGTTCTAGACACTTGTATACTGTACTATAGAAATGCACGTGTGCACAGATGTGTGCTGTAGTCTTACTTCTGAAAACAAAGTGACTCACCGTGTTGTCGCACTGGAGATACTGTTCTTGCTAATGAGACTGTTTAGGGTTTGATACTGCATTTGTTTATGCAGGTGACAGGCTTTATACACTTGCAGATTCCCACCATGTTCACAGCCTTCCAGGAGCAGTGGTTCTTGCATGGCACCATGCAAACAAGCTGGGCCTTGGAAATTTATTCCAGGGGAAGCGATAGCAATCCCTTTTTGCCCACAATGTTCTGATGTGAAAGAAATCTACACTTCTGTTTCAAGAAGTTCTACTCTTCTACCCTCTACTTTCAAAAGGATTGATAGCTGAAGGTTTCCTTGTTATTGAATATGCATGGTTTTTGTGAGCTGCAGATATCAGATTGATATCCCTCCCCCCTTTCCATTATCAGACAAGAAATAGGAGATGTTTTACAGCATCTGCCAGTCCTAATGTGGCTAGCCTCATGGCAGTACTGATTCTGACTGGCTCACAGTGGGCAGTCAGGACACTTTTGTAGCATCTTGACTCTATGTGGCGTTTGACATCTCAAGCGCTTGAGGTGTCTGCTGTAAGTCTTGTCTTGTGATTGAGAATGGAGAAATTATGCTAGAAGAGCAACTAAAAGTCTAACACAAGATAAAAGCTTTACGGTGCTAGTACCAGCCGTATTGGGCAGGGATAGTCTCTTGCTACCTTCTATATGCATAGTTTAGACTATCTACAGGTAGAATGGAAGCGAGGAATTATTTGGGTTTTCAGTTTTGCTAGGTACGTTTCTTCTCTTTTTGTGATTTGTTGCTGCAACAATAAATTCTTCAGATTAGTGTGTCAGCCATCTCTCCTCAAAGTGCAAAATGCATTACCCTAATGCTGTTGGGTTTGACAGAAGATTCAGCCAAGAAATATCTTGCCCATGAGAACAGGGAATTTTCATGAGTCCTGGCTTGGCAACCAAATTTCACATGTGGTTTTTTGGAGGCGTGTGTTTGTGTCTAGGAACAGACAAGAAAAGTCTGGCAAAATCAGATGGGTTTAGCGATATGGCAAAAGAGAGAGTCCAGCAGTACCTAAGGATATAATGAAGACTTTCAGTGGAAGATCCAGGTGGCTCTCACAGCACTGTTCCTTCAGCGTTGTAGAGCTGCTTAAAAGCATAGTGATGTGCATGTAAGCATAATCAGAATGATCTGTCGGGCCAGGGACAGTGCACATTGCTCTGAAGTAAAGAATAGCTTAGCAGATGCATTGGGTTGCAATCCTCATTTATTTCCCCCTTCCCCCTCCTCCCTCTCCCCTTGCAGTTATGAAGTGCATAGCTTTACACTGTTGGCTCTAAATCGTGGTCATTTACCAACAGCTCAAACATAATGTGCTGAAGTGATCCTGCTGACTTCTGCAAGCTTGTCTGTGTGTTCCTTATTTTAAGTACAAATGCAGTATTTGCTGATATGAGGGCTTGGTCTTGTTTTAAAGGGCAAAGCTGTGCAAAGCTTTTTTTCATTCAAGTTGGCACTGCAAGAAATCACATGGTGCAGGGAATTTGTTGCAGACCTAAAGTTCAGACCGTGTTGATAAGTAAACTTTAATTAACTTTGGGTTTGGAAACTGTGCTTTGGACACTGCAAAACAAACCTAACGTAGATCAAAGTCATAGAAAATGTTTTCCAGACCTGGTTTACAAGTTCTGTTCTGCAACACAAACCCAGCTGTGAGAGTCCTGTCTGTCCTCGTAAAACACATCATCCTATGATTGCTGCCTTTCATGCAGCACTTAGTTAATGTTTTCTGTTTCAGTTTTATTTCATCATCTCTTATATATTGTGTGCAGTGTAGTAGTAAACAGGTTTAACTTCTTTTGGGTATTGGAAGAAGTTTAGTGTTTATGACTTTTATGTTTGTGTAGTACATCTCATTAGATAAACTTGGGGTCACATCCAGATCTGACGTGATTCTTCTGGTTTCAACAGCACTATCCCTGTTCCCATGAAGAGGGACTTTCCCCCTAGCCAATACTGAGGTTTGTTACTGCAAATCTGGCAGTGACTAAAAAAGATAACAGGTTCTTCTAAAATGTTTCCTTTACCTGGATTTATTTTTGATAGCAGATGAGGTATTATTCAGAGGGAGGCAGGGATGTAGGAATTCCTCCTGGTCCATCTTATTATTCCATGTCTAGCAGCTGTTTTAATGGGTGCTGTCTGGCTAATATGGAGTCATCATTTGGTGGTATGAAGAACTCCACAGCGTTTCCTAAATGTGCCTATGCTTTAGCACTCAGGGGAAAAAAAAAAATCGGGTAGATTATCTGAATGAGGGAAGAATATGATGATTCACATTGTGTTTCCTTACATGATAGCAGTTATGAATTTAGGGAACCACTTCATTCAAATTCAGTAAAAAGTGTTCAGTCAACTGCTCGAATGCCATGATAATAGGTATGACAGATGGGTAGACCTATCAAATTAATTAAATTAAAACGAACAAATTAATTTCAGTTACTAAGGTTGTGTCGTGTGTCACTTGATAATCATATAGTTGTACATTGCATAGATGTAAGGCGCCACTGAACTAGCATGTTAAACTACCATCTACATATCATTTTAAACTTCTAATATCTTCCAGCAGAATCCTGATATGTTTTCCACTAGCCAGTTCTCCAAGTTTTTCTGTGGGCCTCAGGGAAGTTGTTTGTGTGTTACTTGCTCAGATTCTGGTCTTTAGAGTTATCAGTTTAGGCTAGGCATTTTTTTCTTTTTTCTTCTCTCTTGTAGTGATAAATAGCAAACTCAAACATGAACTCCAGTTATAAAGGGGACACAATGTTTAACAGTATCTCAGTGTGGCTTCCTCCTCCTGTTGGTCCCCCAGTGCTCTTCTATTTCTGCAGGATTGTAACCAGCTCTACTAGCACTTTTCACTAGCAGTGAAAAACTGCTGAACTCATCACAAGTTGAAAAAAAGGAAAGGTTGTTATTGCTAAGAGAAAGAGGTTGTTTTTTTTAGAAACAGAGCAATGAGTACTAGTTGGAACAAAAGCACTAAGCTCTTCCTACCTGTCTTTTTTCTGCCATCATTTCATATAGGTGGACTTGCAGCTCTCTGGATAATCGTACCCAGAAAGAGAGCTGGGGGTGGGGAATAGCTGGATCTGTAATTTTTCATAAACTTCAGTCCTGTAAGATGTTTGGAGAGAGAGAGAGGAAGAAATGCAGCTTTCTGAAGTGGATGAAGTGTGTAGCGCTGGGTAGCGTTATCAAGGGACGTTGCCGTGAGGTTGTTTCCTAGTGTTTGGGTTTTGGAGTCTGTATTTCAGGTGCTGGAAAGTAAACTCATGGATGAAAATGGTAGCAAAGGATTTGTTCAGAGCCAGAAAAGCATAGAAAACCAGCGGCAGATGAAGGTTCTCAGAAGTATATTACACATTATACAAGGTATTCAGAGTGTCCAGGGGATGGTATGAGGTATTTTCTGGAGACTTTAGTAACTTTGGGAAGTGTAAGCACCTAATTTAGGCACCTAAGTTAGTCAAAGATGGACAATGTGAATATACTCGTAAAGGATGGATTCTCGCTTGGTCTATCCTTCAGCTAAAGGGACTATGGAGCAGGAAGAAGAAAGAATTGTCCTTTTAGAGTCTTATTGACGTTATCTAGGCTTTGAATCCACACGTGCAGGAAGGGCTGAAATGAAATTGCCTGTTTGCTGCCTCATGGAGGGAGAGAAGCAGGTAGTGAGGGGTCTCTTGTCTCCATTTTCAAGCCAAAGGGTTCGAGGCAGTACATTGCAGGCAGCAGTTTGTTGCTGGTGTAAGTCAATGTTTCATTACCTTTCCAGCACTTGTGGAGCAAGGAGGAAGCAGGAGGGGAACTGATCCTTGGCAGAAGTTTGAATAATGATTTCTCCCCGTTTCTTCTGTTTTTAATGTGGGTAAGTTTCCTTTCCCATGCCTCGCTCGAAGCATTGTCGAATTCATAATTCGTACATGGAACGAATCCTGCAAACCAGGCAGTACTTAAATGAACAGGGTAGAATTTGAAAAATCTGGGAAAAAGAAAAAATCTTAAATGTTAAATGGTTTCCCCCAATAGACTGGAATCACCATAATGACTGAGCAGATTTTAATAAACCTTTCCAAAATAATGTCTTTTGGTTCTTACTTAGCATGAAAAAGTACTGGACTACATAATCTGAGGAAATGAAAATGGGTGAAGGGAGGTGGTAGGATAAGAAAGGCTGTCTTAGTGTTAGCTCCCTGTAGTGAAGAGTGTTGTGATACAACACCAGAATGGATCACAAATCTCATTGACAGTACGCCAATGAGAAGAAAGAAAATGCCTATGAAGAATGAGTTTGTGTGCATTTTTTATTTATTGTAGAAATATCCTCTCATTAGCATATTTTCATAAAGAAAATACAGCATCAACCATAAACTCTTTAAAAATAGTGACTACTTCTTATTCCAAGCTTTGCCTTAGTAATGCACTACTAAGTAAATTTGTGTCTTTTAGTTAAGGTCTGAAAACAATTTCCTACAAGTCAGAAGACAAATTGAGGCTTTTTGGTAATTCATTATGAGTATTTTTTGTTGTTGTTTTGAAGATTATCAAGGAACTAACTAACTAATCTTTTGAAGGCTGTAGATGAGAAAGCTGTCTTGAGTAACTTGAAATCCATAGCCTTTAGCGTTATGACTCTTTTTAAGCGTAGCCTTGATTACCTTTAATTTTTCAGTTTGTCTAAATGTTACCTTTGGTTCCTGTTAACTTTATCAAAATTATTGTGGGAGAGAAAACTTTCATGGAAGATCAATGAGATGAGAGATTTTAGAACTGGACAAAATTAACATGAAATTCCCTTTCTGTTTTAAAAAGTTTAAGTTAAGAGAGCAGATGCTTTGTCTTGGAGAGACTGGAGAGTAAAACGGTGCAAGTGCCTGGGGACTGTGGTTGCACTGCCAAGGCTTTTGTTGAAAAGCAAAAATGTTTATCAGAGAGGATTTTTATGTTTCAGATTTCAGCACAGAGTGATATGTGCTCCTGCAGGAAAAGAGATAGATGTGGGCTATATTCTCCCCCATCCCCTTCCTTCCATGTATTATAGATCCTTTTGTGCAAAACTCCAGGTATGATATGCACTTGTGTATGGAAAATTCTATATCCATGTTTCAAAAAGATAGGTCAAATGCAAGAGCATATACAATGTAGTAAAGTATAGATTGTATTCTAGCTCTACAAATGAACTGTATGTTCAAATATACGGGCTGTCTGGGATTTAACAAGAGATGTAAAGTAGAATTAATGCAAGAGTGTTGCCACCTGTTGCCAGGCTATCGCTATACTGATGGCACGAAGTGACACCTCCTCTGTGCAGGAAGTTAATTTTATGAGCGTCTATGAGACAGCCTTTCTGTATGCCAGGCTATATGTAATGCTTCTAGGAGAAAACTATACATGAGTGAGCACTCAAGCTGTTCTAACGCGGAATACGATTGCGCTTCTGGAGACTAATCTGTTGCTTCTTTCCTTTTGACTTTGCTTTGGTGACAGCCGAGGGCCGGCAGTGTTGGCTTGCTAAAGAGATAATGGTAGACTGATAAAAGAAGACAGCTCTGCTCCCTGAGTGATGTGCAGATGTTAGTCACTGATGTCTTAAAAGTCACAATTACTGTGGGTGTAGTTCTGGCCATGGTGTTTGGAGCTTTTTCCTCACAAGTAAAGGAATTGCATTAAATATGTCACTGTTTTTCAGGCAAATGGAATTAGATTGGGAAGTGTGTTGTTGATGCTTTGGAGAGAGAGAAAGACAGGATTTTACTGCCCTTGGATTACGTTCTGCTGGGCTACAGTTACTTCTGTCATTACTTTAGATGAGATGAAAGTCAATGTAAAGACTCCCATGGACTCCTGTTTCTGAGCAGTGGACCTGTGAATAGGAATATGAAGAAAGCCAAGTGATCAAGACTTACCAAGCAGCACAGAGTGAAAGGAAAGGCAAACAGAAATTTACAGTAGACACAAAGCTTCCTATAAAACTCCATATAGATGTAAAATATGTTTTTAAATTTATTAGAGACTTTTCTGTTTAAGGTTAGTTTTTCTTATTTTGTCAGATAGGCAAAAGCAACAGGTTTTCCTTGGCTATCTTTTGCTAGCTGGTCATTGTCAGTGTGACCAGTATCTGAGATCCCTGCACTGTGACCTGGCGTTCATCAGAGCAACGGACATGTTGTTGAAATGATAAGCCTAAAAGCTTGAGGGTAAATTAGCAGAACTTCCTGTAATCATTGAACTTTTCTTCACATCAGTTGTTCTGGTCCTTATGTATTTTGAATAACAAGAGTATAGTATGCTTTTTCAGTAATCCCTTTTGCTACATATGTACAAAGAGAGAAATCCATACACATGCTCATCCCATGTAATTACATATATATACGTGTGCACACACACACAGAAGGAGAGAAATCCATAGTAGAATCAAGAAAATACTGAACTGGATGAATTGTAGGGCTTGTTTTCTTGCTGAACAGCAGTGTTCTTTGAAGCATGAATAAGAATTAATGCTACCAAGGTCAACAGTTAACCCCTGGACAACTGGAGTGGTGGAGGTTAGAAGGTGACATGGGTGGTTCCAAAGTGCTGCTTCCAGACTATTCAACACCATTTTGGTTTTTGAGGAAAAGTGGAACGTTAGAAGGAGAGGAAAAAACCTATCTTACTGTTAAGAGCTGGTAGTACAGAATTGCCTTTTGATTTTATTTTCATGGGAACGTATGTTTCATGCTTGATAGTGAACTTTTTCCCTAAACCTCTGTTTCCCAGGATAGTTAGAAGTTTGAAAAATCAATGCGAAGGAAACAGCTGTGTGGGGTTGGAATAAAACCTTGACACACTAGGCCACAGTTCATCCTTTAGAACATTAAACAGGGGATCGCACCAGAAAAGAATGGTCAGTAAAGCGTGGGGAGAAAGGACAGAGGAATTTGGAAACTGCTGAAGTTGCTTTCATTTCATTTTGGGCACGGGGGAAAAATCTGAATGAGAAGTTGATGGTAGAGGTTTTGATCTTGTTGTCATTGAAATCAATAGAAATATTGCCATCGTTTCTAGAGGAAACGGATGTAGCCTCACTGTTTAAGATTCAGTGCTTCTCCATTGGTATAGACTAATTCACTGACACTTAGGGGTAGGTTAGGGGTAGGTTAGGGGTAGGTTAGGGGTAGGTTAGGGGTAGGTTAGGGGTAGGTTAGGGGTAGGTTAGGGGTAGGTTAGGGGTAGGTTAGGGGTAGGTTAGGGGTAGGTTAGGGGTAGGTTAGGGGTAGGTTAGGGGTAGGTTAGGGGTAGGTTAGGGGTAGGTTAGGGGTAGGTTAGGGGTAGGTTAGGGGTAGGTTAGGGGTAGGTTAGGGGTAGGTTAGGGGTAGGTTAGGGGTAGGTTAGGGGTAGGTTAGGGGTAGGTTAGGGGTAGGTTAGGGGTAGGTTAGGGGTAGGTTAGGGGTAGGTTAGGGGTAGGTTAGGGGTAGGTTAGGGGTAGGTTAGGGGTAGGTTAGGGGTAGGTTAGGGGTAGGTTAGGGGTAGGTTAGGGGTAGGTTAGGGGTAGGTTAGGGGTAGGTTAGGGGTAGGTTAGGGGTAGGTTAGGGGTAGGTTAGGGGTAGGTTAGGGGTAGGTTAGGGGTAGGTTAGGGGTAGGTTAGGGGTAGGTTAGGGGTAGGTTAGGGGTAGGTTAGGGGTAGGTTAGGGGTAGGTTAGGGGTAGGTTAGGGGTAGGTTAGGGGTAGGTTAGGGGTAGGTTAGGGGTAGGTTAGGGGTAGGTTAGGGGTAGGTTAGGGGTAGGTTAGGGGTAGGTTAGGGGTAGGTTAGGGGTAGGTTAGGGGTAGGTTAGGGGTAGGTTAGGGGTAGGTTAGGGGTAGGTTAGGGGTAGGTTAGGGGTAGGTTAGGGGTAGGTTAGGGGTAGGTTAGGGGTAGGTTAGGGGTAGGTTAGGGGTAGGTTAGGGGTAGGTTAGGGGTAGGTTAGGGGTAGGTTAGGGGTAGGTTAGGGGTAGGTTAGGGTTTGTTCCTTGGGAACGGATTTGTTTGGTATGACTTTTGAGACAGAATCACAGAATAGCTGAGGTTAGAAGGGACCTCTGGAGATTGTCCAGTCCCCCCCCGCCGTGCTCAGAGCAGGGTCACCTAGAGCAGGCTGCCAAAGACCATGCCCACTTGCATTTTGATCATCTCCAAGAATGGAGACTCCACAACCTTCTGAGCAAGCTCTTCCACCAGCTGCCCTCCCAGTAAATTCTTTTTTGTTATGCTTGAGTGGAGTTTCCTGTGTTTCAGTTTGTGCCCATTGCCTCTTATCCTGTCACTGGGCTCCACTGAGAGTCTGGCCCTGTCGTTTTTACTGCCTCCCATCAGGTATTTGTACACATTAATACACTCGTTGCCCTTCCCCCCACCCCCGAGCCTTCTCTTCTCCAGGCTGAACAGTCCCAGTTCTCTCAGCCCCTCCTCATAGGAGAGATGCTCCAGTCGCTTAATCATCTTTGCTGGACTCACTCCAGGATGTCCATGTCTCTCTTGTACCAGGGCACCCAGACCTAGACCCAGCACTCCAGGTGTGGTCTCACCAGTGCTGAGTAGAGGGGAAGGATCACCTCCCTGGACCTGCTGGCAATGATCTTCCTAGTGCAGCCCAGGAGGCTGTTGGCCGCCTTTGCTGTGAGGGCACATTGCTGGGCCATGGTCAACTTGTTGTCCACCAACCAGGACGCTCAGGTCCTTCTCTGCAGAGCTGCTTTCCAGTCTGTTGGCCCCCAGCCTGTTTTGATACATGGGATTGTCCCTGCCCAAATACAGCACTTGGCATTTCCCTTTGTTGAACTTCATGAGGTTCCTCTCTGCACATTTCTGCAGCCTGTTGTGATCCCTCTAAGTGGCAGCCCAACCCTTCGGAGTATCAGCCACTCCCACCAGTTCATGGTGCCCTTTCATCAGGTATCAGGGTGGTTCAAGTGCCCCATGTGTCCCAGGGCCTGCAAACATGAGGCTTCCTCCAGTTGTCTGAAGAAGGCCTCATCTACTTCTTCCTGATCTGGCAGTCTGTAGCAGACACCCAGACTCTGCAAGTTGTACCTCAAATTTGTTTAGGAAATGCAAATTCATGCTGTTTGCCTTCCTTTTCATAGACTAAATTTGACGTGACATGCACACACAGGCTGTCGCTGTTCTTCTGATGTAATCTGAGGGATGAAATCAAAGATAATTGCTTAAAATTTTGGTTAAAGTTTAGGAAGTGACACGATCTCAGTTGGTGTGTGAGAAGGTGAGAGAAGAGGAGGAAGGTGCTGACTAGTTCAGTAGTTGAAATGGTTAAGTAATTTTCTAAAAACCCAGTAGGTACGTGAAAATGAGAGAGTTTTCGATATTTTTGAATCTCTGAGGAATATAATGTGAAAGCCTCTTCAGGTTCTACTGCCTGGCCAGAGACTGCAGTGAGTTTAATAAAAGCCACAGCTAAATTTACCAGGATGAATTGCTGCTTCATGCATGAAATAGATGCTCTAGTCTTGTGCTGGTGGTTTGGTGATGCATTGGTGATGACCTTTAAAACTGTGGAACCAACATGCAAAATTTTTAGTGGATTATTCACTTGATCACTTTTTGGTACCCCCTGGACTCTTATATGATTGATAAATATCATTTAAAAAACCCTCAAAAATAAGATATGAGAGATTTAAAGAATTGTGCTTTTCACAACAATAATACTTCCCTTTTCCCCGAGAGATGCTTAAGAAGCTAGTCTAACAGCAGTTTATGCTGCAAAAGATGTTTGTAGCTCACTGTAATTGGGTTCCATATGAAATTCCTGGTGTTATTCTTTAAAGCTCTCATGGGGCTTGACTTAAATGATGAGCCTGTCGTCCCTCTCTCTGTGTGCGGTGCTTTGTTACCCACTGCGGTGTCTGGGCTCATCTCTTGGCAGGCCTTTGCTTGAAAGCCCAGGCGGGGAGAGAGAAGTCGCTGTATTTTTTTTCAGGGCTAGATCAGCTAAGGGATGCCCCGTTCCAGTGCCTAAGGGAGTCTTCAGCACCAACCTCTGTACCTAGGCTTCCCCTTTAACTTATGGTGAGAATAGAGCGTTTAGGAGTGGGATTAGTAAAGGCTAGGAAACTGAGCGGAGAAGCCAACAGGAGGCCGAGGGGAGAAGTACATCAGGGCATCACCTCTTAAAGGTAATAGGTCGGCTGTGGTATGGATGTTAACTCTCCCCTGGAGAGAAAATGCCTAATGACACAGAGATGAGGGATTTCTGTTGGTACAGAAGAGACTTGGGTTTGAGTCGGGCGCTGTGGAGATTTGAAAATACTTGTGCTGTTTCCTAGGTGGGTATCTGAAATGCAGCGTTATGTGAACATATACAGCCGGTTCCTGCTGAGAATCTCATCTTGGTAATCTTGACTAGATGGAATGAACTGTCAGTGTCCATTAGATGCTGGAGACGAGCAGTGCGTATTTGAGAGTCTTGCCAGAGTAAAGAGCAGCTCAGCTGGTGAATAGCTCAGCTGCATCAGGCTTTGCAGGAGCAGGGTGAGGGGTGTTTTATGTGCCTCCTGGTGGATACCCCAGTGTCTACAGGACTTTGGGAATCCGCAGAGTTAGGCCACATATAGTAAAGACTTTGACAGTCTCGCTAGCACCTAAATGCTGGACGTAAGTGACTACTTGCTCTTTCAGATTCTTAGTGGTTTTGGTTCTGACCCTATAGGGATCAGGCGATCCTACAGTTTTGCTTTGTTCAGAGGTTATTGCGTAATCCGCACTTATACCTAGGCTCTCATGCAGTTTCAGAATGGCAGAAGGTTCAGCAGTGTCTTGGCTAACTGAAGCAAAGACTCAGTGTAGAAAAGGAGAATTTAATTCCTAATAGGAAGTGTTCTTTAGTTCTTTAGAGCTTTAGTTTTGCCGCATTTAAGTGACAAGCATGTTAGAAACGTATATGTGCCTAGGTTTTTATTGAAGTATTGTTTTTTCTTTATTTACGTGTGTTCTGTATAGCGTCTTCAAAATGCAGTTTGTCCCTATCTAACTAGCAGGTGGAATCGGAGAGCAGATCATCTGCTCACTTGGGCCTTCCCATGCTGCTGTACTTTAGCAAGCGAGGCTGTTCTTGGCATTTGTAAGCTAAGCGTGGTCAGTCTGGGTTATTGCTTGGATGTATAACCTCTGCAGAGAGCACAGGTGCTCTAGGAAGTGATGGAAGAAAACATCATCTTTCCTTTGAGTCAGTCATAAATCCTGTTAGAGTAAAGTCTGAAAGATTAAGCTAAGATTCTTTTGACTTGTTATTTAAAGTCCCAAAGACCAAGAGCAGTAAAATTTTTCCAAGGCTCTCTGCTAACATAGCTGATGCATTTTGCTTCGCATGCATTTCTCCTGTTGTTTTGGCTGAAAATATTACCGTTCACTTCTCGTCAGGAACTGTTGCATAATACTGTTGTGTGCTTCTGAACAAATGCAGCCTTTTACGCCGATCTGCTTCAAGTCCCGAGGCAGACTCACTTTCTCTTCTCTCATAGTAGTACCTATTTAGTCTCTTTATCAAAACTGTCTTTTGTCTTATATGATCTCTTTGCCCCTTTTTGTTCATTCCTGGTTCCCTGCCAGCCTTCAGTATTTGATTTTTGGAAGTTCAAATAGATCTAATTATAAGCAAAAATACCTGCTGAGAGTGGAGATAGTCTGAGACTGTCTGGAAGAGATCATTGCCTTTGTGGGAAAAACTCTTCTTTGTCCTGTTGTTGGAAATGCTGTTTCCTCTCTGACTATATGTCTTCAAAAAAAATCCGTGTTAAAGCATTTCAAAATATCTGAGCTGGATTTCTGCTTATGCTGGCTGGTGAAGTCAATATGTACCTGGTGACTATGCAATTGCCCCTACTCTGATTCCCTGAGAACCACCCGCTGCAGTGCCCTGTGACTCCCAGCTGCTCCCAAGTGATCCTGTAAATTACAGGTTTCAATCCCTGTAGTGCAACAAACCAGAGAATATTCTGCCGGGTAAAAAAGGATCGTGATTATTCTTTACGCATCTCCCTTTTTTTCAGCGTCATCTTGTATTTATCAGAATGAACAGCATTTGGACTCTCATAGTTGCATCTGGCTTGACTGTCTGATGAACAAGTGTAGTTATGAAAGAGACGGTTTCTTTAAGGGGCTGTTGGCATCCCAGTCTTCACCACTGGAAAAAGTTGTAAAAAAATGAGTGAATGTTGATGGTGCAGGAAACATGGGTGTGTGTTAAAAGACTAAGCTTAAGCTCAGCGTAGTCATAAAACAATGATTTCAAATTATTGACTTCTGGAATGTGAAGTCATGAAACTTCAGTTATGGAAAAGTCTTTTTATATTAAAGAAATGCATCTTAGGTCACAAATCGTTTCCTTTGTCTTTCTCAACAGCCAGGCCTCTGCGGGCTCTTCACCAGCTCTCCGAAATGATCCTAATTTGGCAATGTTAGTACTGGATTGTACTGTCTGGTCATAGTGGAAAAAAAGTTGGCCAAAATCAAGATCCAGTTTCTGCTGTTCCCTCTGCTATAGCCTTCCTGCATTGCCTGTAGATGTTCTGCGTTACCTGTCAGGCTGCTCAAGGCACAAACTCTTTCAGGACCGCTAAACATTGGCTTTGTTGTCAATGGTGGAATATGTTCTCCTGCCTGCTTTTGTAAATACTACTACAGCTTCTCTTCTGTCTCCATGGTGTACTCCTGTCTTCCTTTACAATGTGAGTAATAATAATAATAATAATAAAAGGTTCTATTATTTATTTACAATTATGTATAGTAGTGAACATTTTGCTGAATCTAGTCATAGGCTTTAAGCCTATGGCCATTTACAGTACATTAGGGTCACTAATGGAAGAGACGCTAAGATTTGTTACTATGCTTTAGATAGGATCCTGTGATCACTCCAGCAAAGTCTAGCTAGAGGATAATCAAACTAGCACTCTTTTGCAGGAAGTGTTAGATGCAACAGATCTAACAGATGACAGGTTGGGCTTAATTTTTATTTGAAGACATGAAAGATGCAGTGCATTTCAGTGCTGGTAAAAGTGCTGCTTCTTTGGAAGTTTTAGCAAAGTTAAAATGGTTCTACAGGCCGAGCAGGTAGAAAAGTTTAAAAAAAAAAAAAAAGCCGCCTCTGGCCAAGAACAGAATGTGCATCCAAAATGTTACTTTTTCAAATGTAAATAATTCTTATAATTCCAACTTCTGAAAAGCTAAAAGTGCTGTCAGACAGCATGGAATGAGAGAGCATCTCGAAACATAGGGGATAAAACCTTGGAATAGAAAACAGTGAAGGACTAATGGCTTGATCTTTTGTTGCCTGCTGTACCAGAGAAAGGAGTGTTGACTGGGGCCATGTGTTGCATCATATGAAGTGCTGTATTGCCAAAAAGTACAGGCCTGCTTCCAGCCTCTGACTCTGGCAATTCAGACAACTTGAGTATTACACTTGTACTTGGTGGTCTCAGTTGAATGCTGAAAAAATTCTTTCCCTTAGATACTTGCAGAAGCTTTATGCTTGCATCCAAAGGCAGCATTTAGTTTTGATGCATACTTTAAGATATATTGCACTTTATGTCAAATACGTACTTTGTACTATATGATTTGCTTTAGTGTTTCCTGGTTGAATAGAGAAGGGAATGGCAAAAATGTGGTGGAGAAAGAAAGTACTTAGGATATGTTGTTGTCAGAAATGGCTCATTCAGCAAAGTCATGTGAGAAGAAAGCAGCCCTAAAACTCTTCCCTAGGGAGCTAGAAGACGAAGCTCGGAATAATTGTGCCTTGTCTGGTCTGTGCTTTCACCTGGCCTGTGGAAAGTTATCACAGCTTTGTCTTTCCCTGGTTGTTACTAGATCATTGCTGAAAGCAACAGCAGAGATGCAGAAAGCGATATTACTCAGCTGACTGCATCGAGATGTCTCAATATTTGGAAGCCGTGATGTGTCATGTTGATGAATGGTTCCATTCTCCCATTGCTGCAGAGGACAGGGAGAAGAGTTGCAGAATATGTCAGGGTAGTTCATTATCTTCAGAGAATGTATTGGCCTGAAAAGACTGTGAATGTGGAAAACGTATATATGTGTGTGTATATATATATTTTGTTGTTGTTTAATTTTATCTTATATGGTGTGAGCAGCCATTTACTTAGGGACAGTGCACTGAAAAATAGCAACAGCATCACTTGAAGTAGTAGCTGAAGCAAACAGGAAAATGATGATATTCAGCCAAAAGTTTTGCTCACGTTGTGTGTTGTGGAAGGTTTTCTTTTGTGTTGAAATGCAAGGGAGTTATCACTGTAGTCTCTAGGTCATTTTACTAGTGACTGTGACTTGTGGATTCCAAATAAATTCAAATTGATGAGCTTCTCAATATTAATAAAGTACTTGCTAGAGTGGGATGAAGCTATGGGGTTTTTTGTTTGCTTTTTGCATATTCAAATTCTATTTGTTATTCCTCTAAGGGTAGGAAAATGAATTGAAATGAGTGTTTAACTTCTTTCTTAAGCATCGGGGTGAGAAAATGAGAAATAAAAGACAGGAGAATGTTGTAGCTCAAACCCTCAAATGACAAAACGAGGCAATGTTAAACTCTTTTGGGCTTTGAATTACATGATCAGAACAATGCCACATTTGAGCATTTGCAGCCCTGGTTTAGGTGTAAGTACCTGTGAGGAATAGATTTCTGGCTGCAAATTGCCCCAGGCAGCATTCTTATCCTTCGGATTCATGGAGTGCCTGAACCCTGTGGAATCTCTGCTCCTATTATGTGGAAGATACGCTGATGGTGATGGGTGGCAGCTAATGCTGAGGATGTACAGAGAAAGTGAGTGTGAGTTTTGAGAATTAGGTACCTGCTTCCCACTGACAAGCAGAGCCTAGGAGAGACCTTTTCCAATTTCCCTGTAACCAGGCAATCTTGTTGGTAGTGCTGCAGGCTAAGGCCTGTGGCAGGGCTGCAAGTGAATCGTGTTTTCCATGGAGCTGGTTGGGAGCTTTACCTACAAGCTTGTTCTTCCTCTTCTGCGGTCTTGTTTTGCGTTTGTCAGAAGGCAGCAGGCATGGATGAGCTTCTTCCTGTGTGAACGCTGTTGATGTGCACGACAAAATTTAGCCCTAGTTCATTTGCAGAGCATATGTGATCTTGGCTTCCTTACGATCACTGATGATTTATTCCTGAACACAGATCGCTAGGCCCTGGATCCTTACAGTAGAAGGTCCATGCCTCCCACGTCCTTTGTTACTGACAGAAAAGAGCTTATTAGCATTCTTGAGATTAATGTTTCCTGATCATTCTCAGGAACAGAGCAGAGGACTGCATCACCCTGCTTGGTATGAGAGGAAAGGAAAGGTTAAATGTGAGCTGCCTATTCTACTCAAATATTGTACTAGTTGTGAGTTTTCATTGTAGAGAGAAGTGAACTGTCTGGAGGAATCAAGTAGCCTGGAAAATGGGCCTCTTCTGATTCAGTGATATCAGGGTGGAATCGTAAGAACACAGAGTAGTTTAGGCTTGGTGGAACCTTTGGAGGTTTCTAGTCCAACCTCCTGCTGAAAGCAGGACCAGCTTAGGTCAGGGTGCTCAGGGCCTCGTGCAGTTGCGCTCCGAGTATCTCCAAGGGTGGAGATTGCATGCCTCTCTGGGTAACCTGGCCAAGCATTTGATCACCCTCACTGTGAATTTTGTTTCCTAATAGCTCATCAGAATTTCCCTCGATGCACCTTGTGCTCGGAACCTTTTATTCTTTCCCCGTGCATCTGAGAAGAGTCTGACTCCATCTCCTCCGTAACCACCTGTTAGGTAGTCATAGACAGCAGTAAGACCCCCTTCGCCTTCTCTTCTGCAGACTGAACAACCCCGCTTCCTTCATATGCCGTGTGTTCCAGCCCCGTGACCATTCTGGTGGCCCTCCCCTGGATTCGCTCCAGTTTGTCAATGTCTGTCTTGTATTGGAAGTCCAAAACAAAGTAGGACCAAATCCATTAGTGTGGATGAAGCCGCATTGTCTCTACACCTGCTTAGGCTGACACGCAGTTTAGAGGAAGCATTGGTTCTTCTTGATCTAGAAAGAAAAAAAATCAGAGCTCTTGCAAAGAAAGCACCCCAAAACATTTGACTGATTAATATGAGTTAAGTAAGGCAATTGATTTGATGGGATATTTCTTTTCTTTCTTTCTTTCTTTTTTTTTTTCCATTTTCTTAGAGAAACTGAAATCCTTTTCCAGATCTGAGATTTCCTAGGCAAGCAATGCCAGCAGGAATCATAAAAGCCTGAGAAGAGCAGGAGAATAAAGAAAAAGTGCAAGATCTAGTTGATCCTCAGTATTCCTTACACACAATGCAATGACTAGTTAAAATGATGAGAAGACTTATAGTCAAGCTTTAAGGAAATTGTAGTGTGATCAAGAAGAGGGGAGAAAACTGGGAAGCACTGGGAGCAGTGATGGTGATGTTTGTTTAGACAGAAGACATTAACAGCAGGTATTCTGAAAGTAAATAGCAGTTGCAGAATGCCAGTGCTTTAATAATCTACTCGTTGAAATTCCTACTGTGGCTGGTTTGAGTTATGCTAAACGTGCAGGACCTAGAAACACATCCTGTGTTGAAGTGTAGAAAGATCAGTGTTGTCTTCAGAAGTCAAATTCTCCTGCTGAGTAGCCTCAGTCCGTGTGGATTAGTCAGGGAAAGGCGTTCAATCCCAGTAACTCAATAATTGCTGCAACGCCAGATGCTGAATGACACGGCCTGATACTGAGCTCTAGTGATGTTCTGAATGTCATGTCAGAAGGACTAGATTGCAAGGAAAGTGTCTGGGAATATGTTGCAGTGCAAATAGTCGTAGTGTTTGTAGTATTTTTGGAATCTTTTCTCTTGCCTAGGGAGTATCTTGATGAAATCAAGACAGACTTGACTATGTTTAACATTTTGGAGAAAGAAGGCAATAATGATATATTTCTTAAGGTCAGTTCTCATCTCAGAACCATTTCTTCATTTCTCCTTTTTCCAGTAAGAGGTGGGTCTGATTGCAGGAGATCATTTAATCCAATTTAGTAATAGCCAGAAAAGAGGGGCTTTTTGGTTACTTATTAATACATCTTTCTTGCTGTTTTCATTTTTTCCCTATTCTTCATGAAAGAGTTTTAAAAATGTAAAGACATTGTAGTGAGGAGGGAAGAAAATGATGAGCCATGCTGTATGCAGAGCTAGATACAGCATTGAGGTAACTCTTCTGTCATTGCAGTGAATAGTATACCTCCCTTAACCTCAGGCTAAGCACAGACCGCTACGGAGCTGCCTTTTTTTTTTTGGGGGGGGGGGGGGGTGGAATTCCGTGTACCTAACATGGACTTGCTTGACTATGAATATGACTGCAGGCATACCTCGGAGATATTGTGGGTTTGGTTCCAGACCACTGCCATAAAGCGAATATGGCAATATTTCTAATGCTTTTTTAACCACTTCATTCTATTGCCATGGCAGCTGGTATTCATGGCTGGCTCCAAACTCTTGCTTGTCTGCCTCATCTGTAGAAGCCTATGCAAAAAGGTATTTGTACATGTAGACCAATTCAGTCATCTCTTAGCTGTTCTACAAGTGCTTAATGACATGTCCAAACATATAGTTTGGAGGGTGTCCCAACAGTGCTGTAGCTTTTAACGCCCTCTCCTTAATGAGCTGACAGCCTGCAAAGGGCCACGTGTGTATTTTATAGTCTGATGCACAACGAAGGCCTGATAGCAAATGCAAGCTGATCGATGCTGCAGAAGGACTTTAAAAATAAGGTGAATTAAATTGTGAACAGAGTTTTCTGATTTTGAACATTCTGCTTTGGGGTTCAAAGGTAAGTAAATTAAGCTCCAAACCCTACTTCATGGGTAATTTTAGTTATAAGCGAACAGCTCCCTTGGGATTTTTTTAGCCTGACTTGAAAATCTAGCTTGATGGTTCCTGATAAATAGTCTGTCTCCTGGCCTTTTCTGAGGCTTTATGAAGAAATGTAAGCTGCATGTGAAGTTGCAAGAAGGGTAAGCTGTATTTCACTTTTACAGGGAATTTTATCAGCTGCTATTTTTATTTGTCTTATAATTTAACACCATTAATTTTCAGTATTGTGCCTTAAAGGTTTAAAACTAAAGCTCACTAGAAGACAGCAGGCTTTCCAGCATCTCCTAGGAATGATAAAGGAAAACTTTAGACAAGGCAAGAAGCATCTCTGTTGGGTTAAAATAGGACATCCAACATTTTACAGATAGTGGGATAGGTGGGTTGCTAGAAACCTCTCTCAACCGAGGGGACATCTGAGCAGAAAAATACTGTCTCTGTGAAAGCTGTTTTGTGCTATACAGCACAGAAACACAGCTTACCTTCTCCCAGGTGGTCTGCAGGCAGCCAAAATCTGCAGTTACCTAGAGGAGAAGGTACTGGCAAGATAGAGCTGTTTTCTGATTCAGCAGGGCCCCGTCCTTGTCCTGTGGAGCTTTTGATGGTTCCTGCAGCAGAAGACTGACTAGGAGGGCTGTGCAATGCCGCTGGTGTGAGCTGGCTCGGCGGCTGAGCCCTCCGGGGTGCAGTGGCAGCCGGGCTGGCAGGAGGGCTTCGAGCTCTGCACGTATGGATGTAGCTCAGCCTTCCTGGGTATCCTGACGGGAAGTTATCTGTTCCCTTCAAAACAGGGGAAGGCACGATGCAGACACTGTAGCAGGGTAAAACAGCAGGACCCATCTCTTAGTTAGAACTGCCTCTATGTTACTCTGCCTTTGATTTACACCTGGAAGTGTGTGTAGCACAGGTGGCTACATGAACTTTCCTGCCCTTGCTGTCAGGATGGTCCTTACTCTCATTTTGGACCATGTTAGGTCAAAGGAAAGGAGACTTGGTCAATGTGAATGTAAGGCATTTATCGCCTTTTCTTTAAGTTCCTCATTCTGCCTTCTGATCCTCGCTAGTAAGGCTGGCCTGGGGACTGGAAGAGCAGGTCTCCCACCTGGCACCTGCGTATGCTCCCTCCGGTCGCTGGTTCTTGCTGTACCAGTTCTGCGGACTGTCAGCAGGAACAACTGGTGTAATATCTACAAATTCCAGCAGAGAAGACCCCACTACCACCAAAGTACTGACCTCGCAGGTGAGTGTGAAGTACTTGATTCCTCGCTGGCGCTGGCTCTTAGTGACCGGTTGTTTTTTGGGACCTTGACTATAAAACTGCAAAGAGCAACTGAGGAGGAATACTGCTCCTTGCCTGGATTCGAGCAGTGTCTGTCACCTGAAGATCAGGTGTTTGTACTGTAAGTGCCCATGCAGAAAGTGCTGCTCTTTTGTTTGGGGCACTTTAGTACAATACTGAACCCTCTGTTGCCTCTGGTGAAAAACTTGACCTTTGTTGGAATTAATTTTTCTTAGTTCAGCTCTAAGCCCCTGCTGCATGCCGTTTCACTCTGCCTCTGGATAGCTCTTGCCGTGTGTCTATGGGTTTCTGAACAAGAGGAATGAAAGGAGCGTGAAGCAGGTGATGAGATTAAATTGACTACCGAACAGGACTGGAACCGAAAATGTTAAACTGTTGCTCTGCCTCCAGTTGCCCTTTTACCGAATAAGAAAAGCTGTCTTTAGATCAATGGTGGGCACCTGAAAAGAGAATGACATGTGAAAGAGAACAGAGGGAACCTCTGCAGAATTCACAGTGAAGGTGTGAGTACAGCAGGTAAAAGCCAGTGGAAAAGTAGCAATTGAACAAAGATTGCCCCTGGAGGAAGTCTCAAATATTTGTCCTTCTGTCTCTTTTTAGAAAAAAGATTCAAATGCCTTTAGGAGTAAAAACACATTGTGGATAGTGTTTGCTTAATACATGAGTCATGCCTGGAAAAATTCCACAGCAGAACAAATTTATTCATGATCAGCTTACTTGAATATAATTTTTCCACAAAAATTTGATGCAAAGTCATCATATTGTATCAAGCAACATATTGAAAAACATTTCATCTTGGGATTTGTCTTGCTAGTGCTAGTTAACCCTCTTCCATTTTTAATGACGTACATGATACTTTCATTGGTGGTGTGAATTGCTTGCTCATGGGGAAGCTGTGGATACCCCTGTTACCTAGAGCGTTATATGTTACTGTTGTTTTCTTTCTGTGAGAAGCTAGGGTTGACAGTGTTGGATCAATGACTCTAGCTAGCTAGTTACATGTTGGAGCTTGATGATAGGAGAAATGGTTAACACCAGATGCCATACACTAGACATGTTTAACAAGATGACTGATATGAATCATTTACACGTTTGCATTAATTTAAAATCTTGAAATTTGGTGCACTTGTTTCTTATAGGATATCAAGTGTGGGAAATGATTGCATCTTTAATGCTTTCATCACAGTTCAGTGATAGATCACTAAAAGACCAAGGATACAACTTGTCTTCAGAGCGATAAATTCTGTATATGGTGAACTTAAACTACTGTAGTGGCTTAAATGGGAGTTGTGTTGTTCCAGGACTGCATATCCTGTAAAGAGTGATGGAAACCTGTGCCTAAGAAAGGTATTATGCAGGCTAGGGAGAGAGGCTGGTGTTTATTTGGATTCTTGAGCCTAAAGAGCACAAGGCCACGATATGTGGCCTGAATATGACAGCCATACTGTCCAGCTAGGATAATTTTAACAGGGATGTGAAATAACTAAGATACTTTTCATAGCTCTAAAGTCATGGCATCATCAATACTGCTATTGAACCTGGGCATTGCAGCTGAATGAGGTCATATTCTCGTGTGGCATTGGTTAGAAAACGTGAAGGCGATGCTAGCTTGCATGGGACCTTGAATGCTATGGAGAATATGATAATACATGTATATTCTGTATAAGTCTTATCTTAAATAGTATGTCAAGTTCTGGTCATCTCCGTCTCATAAAAAAGATTCAGTGAAGGGCAATTGAGAAAAGGTTTTTAATCTTTGAGGAGAGGAAGAAGAGAAAATAGACTGAAAATATGTAAAGCATGAATAACTGCAGAATACACTTTGGAGCTTTTTTCTGCTTCTCTTATAGAAAAGATAAGAGATACTCCATGAAATTCAAAACCAGGAAATTCAAAATCAATGAAAGAAATCTACATCTGTTGTTTAAATATATAAATAAAATTTACTACCCAAAGAAGTTGTCAATGCTTAAAATGTAGTTATATTTGAAAAAAGACTCAGACGTGGATATTAGGAATGTTCAGTGTCGTCATAATTAAATGGAATAAACTTTGCTCTAGAATAACTGTATTTCAGGATTTTGTTTGCTTCTGTCCAGTAAAGAACAAGACATGCTCCCTACCGACAGGGGCAAATGAACCTGCATGAGCCTGTAGTGGAGTGTTTGCCTGTTGCTCTGCAGCATCTTGATCCAATCACTGGTAGAGACTAGACTGACTTCAGCTCTTCAGTGTGATAATTGCTGTGTCCCTGAAACAGCCAGTTAGTTTGTCCGCTTAAAGGCTGTATGTAGTCTTTTATTCTGGATCTTCACTTCATCCTGAAGTGCTATTCCACCAATTGTTTGTATTACCTGTTTTTTTTGAATTGATTACTGTCATGCACAGAAACTTGCTCACCTGGTGAGGAGCCCTAAGTGCAGAAGAGTCTGCCTGTCTATGCAGCATAGATAGAGCTGGTCTGGATCATTTGGTCTGCACACAAAGTGAGCTCATACTGAGCATGTTGTGATTGAAGACTATGAGCATTAGGTACTGTGGCTTATTTTAGTGCTAGTGGATGGTTATAATTAAGGGAATTTGCAAGCAGAAATGTTGTTTAGGCTATATGTACTGAAATAACACCATATGGATTAAATCCTACAGATGTGCATATTTTTATATGAAAATGTGACTGAAGAGTTATGAAAGATTGAATAAAAGTCAACATGAAACAAGGACAAGGGAGAAGCCCTCTAGCAGTATCTGCAAATGGGAGAAAGGCATTATTTACTTATTATGTATTCAGCAGGATCAAACGGGACAAAAGTTGGAGGACCAGAAAGGAAGAAGGGCAGAGTGCAGTAGGTGTTTGGTTGGAGGTTTTAGTCCCTGCCCCCGCCAGTTCTGCACCCCAGCGATGCGGTGGTGTCGCATCTGGCATCTGCAAGGACAGCAGTAACAGCGCTGGACAGTGCTACTGACCAGGGCTGAAGGGGTAGATTCAAACACTGCCAGCTCCTGCTCTCAAGACCGTCCTGGTGCACGGCCCAGAAGGGCAAGGCAGATGCTAGAGCTGGAAGAGGAAGCAGTGTCGCTTGTCAGCTGCCTTTGGACTCTTCGTACTGAACGCAAGCTGGCTAGGAAAGAGGATAAGTGGTGAAGTATTGAAGGAGGCACCAATTTCTTATTTGGTGGCTGAGCAAAAGCCAGTACAATTTATGCTCCCGGGAGACAGAGCAGGATTTAAGTTGCAAGCTCCCCTGCTTTACCACTGGGCCTGCTGCTGAATTCAGTAAGAACCAGTCTATATTTCTGTAGCTGTCTTGGCAGGACAACAGTGGAATAGAGGTTTCCCAAAGCTTTTTGCCCAGAGAGTATGCAGAGATGGAAAAATCCCTATTTTTCAGATGTCTAGTATACTCTTATTTTAAATTTCTTCTTAATATTTTTATGAGACAAAATCTCCCCTCTGTATCTCCTCTACAACCCCGTATTTTTTTTTTTTTTTTTTTTTTTTTTACAAAAGACAGGGTTTTCCTCCTAGGATTCTGCCTGGCACCAGATGGGTAAAGGTCAAAACTTCAATAGTAACTATTTTATCACCATTACGAGTCAAAGGGTGTGATAACATCAAATTACATCTTCTTGACCTATGTCATCTGCAGTCCTGGTACATGCTCTTTTTCTGATGTAGTCGTAACTTATTCCAGGTCAAGCCTTGAGAGCAATATCCGAATCTGCTTACGAACGCAGAAGACTGAATTAGTCAGATTTGTACTTTTTCCTCTGCTGCGGCAAGTGTTCGTTGCTGCACTTCTGCTGCTTTGTTTTGGCCTTTCTTGCTCTCTTTTACTCAATGAGCCTTGTAGGTGTCAGCCAACGAGTTCTAAGGGGACAGATATGAGCTAGATTGTGGTGGCATCCCCAAAGCGTCTAGCACTGTCGAAACACAAAGGAACATTGTCTTTTCCACAAAGACGATAAACACTAGAAAAACAGCAAAAAAGGGATGCAGAGAGAGCTACACCAAGCAACTCTAACGATCGGTGTGATCATAAATACATAGTTCATTGTTCACATATACATACACAGTGTAAAAATTACACAGAAATAACTAAACACAGTAAATTATCTTCCTCTTTCCATACATTGGCCCCCTCGCCCAGCTGTTTACCAGCTTTGGTTTATTCACTTTAAGGTAAGGTAAATAAAATGTATTTAAAAATTAAATAAAAATGGGACTAAGTAAAAGACTTTGCTCTGTAGTTTCCTGTAGACTGTGAAAATGGGTCAGTGAAGGAATTTAAGTTCTTGGGTTGAAACGAGTGAAAGGTTCCTGTTTGCTCTCATTTGTCGTTTTGCTAGAAATGTAATAAACCCTAGGTACTAGAGTAGGATATTATTGTTTTCAGGTTGATAAAGTCTGCCTAGAAAGTACTGTTCAATTCCTTTAAATTAGAGACCTGCCAAATTATAAACCAACCCAGTGGAACACAAGAAGTTCTTATGCGTTTTCTCTCTTTCGTTTTATGCTGTGCAATATCCTGCCCTTTATTAAACCACCTTCAGGATGGACAGTGAGTATCAAGGATAAGCCTGTTACTGTTCCCAAAGGCCTACTCAATGCCTCATTTCTTTGAATTCTTATTTTTCCTAAAACTAATATCTCTCATCTGGAAACGATGTCATGCTGTCAGGCACCCACATACACACAAAGAAAACCGTAGAAGATTCATGTGGAAGAGACTCTAGGAGGTCCCTTGGCTCATCTGCCTGACTAAGGCAGAATCAACTCTGTCTCAGCTATTCCTGGCAAATATTTCTCCAACCTTTTCTTCAGATCTCCAATGCTGAAGATTTCACAGTCTCCTCAGGCTGTCTATATCATTGCTTTGCTGTTACCCTTATAAAGGTCTGGTGAATGTCTAACCCAAATGTTACTTGCTGTGATTCTTTATGTGGGCATACTTGCTGGGAACAAATATTTCATGTATGGTTGTAGAGTTGCAGAAAATTTGAAGTATAGCCCTTGCCCTGAAAAAAGAGTCTAACTTCCATCAAACATATGGTTTAGTGATTACGGAAAATGGCATTTCAGACACAAATACGTATTTTTATTCACTAAGCAGGGTGTTACATTAGTGAGCATCCAATCATCAAATGTGTAACACCACCACTTTACATGACATTATTTTTCTCTGTTGGAAAACCAAAAGAGTCGAGGGGAATGCTGAGCGCTTAGGTTTATTATGTGGTCTCCATAGTTAAGACAGGCATCCCAGTAACCCTAGCTGAAGTCGCACATCAGGTTGGTAAAAACTAAAGTAATCCATGTGAAATGTTTTGTCTGTGGTCCTTTGCTGAACAAGAATTTATGGAGGTGGGGAATTCAGAAGGCGATTGGACAAATACATTTCAGTTCAAATATAGTTTCAATTTCCCGATTTTTTTTTCCCAGACCCTAGAAATCTTCTTTTATGCTTTTTAAGCCTAGGGAAGAGTAATGGCTCAGTAGTGACTGGTGTCTCTGAATCTTTCTGGCAAGTCTGATGAATTGAAGGCTGTATTCCTCCCATCTCTCTTCCCATTCCCAACTGCGAAAGCTGGGAGCTTAGTCACCCAAGGCTCCCTCTGTAGTTAATGGAGAGAGAAACAGGCAACTTCAGGTGGCCAATGAACTGTAGAGTCAAGCTTAATAAATTGCAGATAATATTTTTTTCTGCCAAATCAAGGCAGTTTTGTGAGAAATGTAATTAATAAAATACACTTTTTTTAAGCATTCTGCCATTTAAGTCATTCTAAGAGAAAATCGCTTTCATTTAAAAGCTACTAAGTAAAAGGAAATAAGGAGTCAGCTGGAATGAGACATAGCTAGTCATTTGTAACCGTACAGCCCACGGGTTGATGGAACTAGCTTAAACTATGAATCGCTCTGAAATAGTTTATGTTCCCAGTGTTTTAGTGCTTATTTATTTGGCTTAATTGTTTACTCCCTTAAGTTGATCAGGAAAGGGCTTAGTCATTCAACTCGCAAAGCAATTTTGTTGCCATCTCCCAGTGTGGAAAGGATAATTTATCTTGTGAATGTCCTGAATGGTTTTCATTTGCTCGGACAGACAGGAAATAACCATTCCCACGCTTGCCTCATTGGTTAAAAATGTGTTTATTCGTTGGAGGGTGAAACCTTCCCTCCCCTAGTGCTGGGAAGTGATCACAGTGCAGATTAATTATAATATAGATATTGATACACACATTTATATATATACCTGCACATGCATGTGCACACCGAGTTAGCAAGCTGTATGTCAAATCATATGATGATGATTAATGTAAGTAGCTATTTGCTGCCTTACATCTGCAGCCAGATGTGGTGATAGCTTCCCTGAGGTGATAATGGGTCTGCAGAGCTCAAGCCCTTTGCTGTTTTTGAGGGATAAGGTAAAAACCTTATTTCTATGTGGCGAGAGAGTTATAGTATATTTTCTGTCCATTAGCCCAGGTGTGTGAGATGAATTTGATCTAGAGACTTTGGCTCGGGAGAGTGAGCAGAGCCAGTGAAAAGAAGAGCAGTGGTTTGGAATAGATTCTAGGTCACAGGGTTTTTTATAATATATCTATCTATATATATTGCTTCTAAAGATATAAATTTAGAAACTCATTAAAGTTTTGTCCTCATGGATTAGACACACTTAAAGCAACCCCTGGATTTTCTCTGAAAGAAGTGATAGAATTTGCTGCCAAGATTAAGGACAGACTATGGGTGTCAGCCAAAGCTCATGGAAGTCAGTGAGAAGCCTTCACTGACTTCTAAGGGCTTTGGGTATGGTTTGAAGGGCTTTGAATTTTTACAGGAAAAGCAAGCTTCTGTTATCTGCTGGATAAGTAATAATTCATTGCTCCTTGCTAATATAAGCCATGGGCATTGATTTTTCTATAGGTTTATGTATGATGGTTTATAAGACTCTAATTTTGATAAATGCTTTCTACTTGCAGATATGAGTAATCTCTTACTGCAGTGCCTGTACAACTGCCATTTAGCATGTGGTTGTTATCAGAAGGTAATTTTTTTGAGAGCTTAGTTTGACTTAAACGTTTGTTGTTTTTTAAAGTAGAAGAAATATCTGTAACATTGCAAAAATGGAAAAAAAGCCCATATGTATTTCAGATGGCCGAGAAATCTTTGAGAATATTGATTTAGGTTGTACCTTAAAAGGATGACCACTACTGTACCGTTTTGCCTGTTGAAGATCATCGTGCACACAAAATCCACTGATGTCCAAAAAATTGAATTGGTATTTGAAAGATCTTTCTGCAAATCTCTATTCCTTCCACCCCTTTCCTCTGAGACTACTTCAACTTTTTAGATAGGTTTTTCTCCGCTTCTGATTATCAGCTGCAACTCAAAACATAACCTGTAAGAGTCTCACAAAAGATTAATGTTCTTGAGATGTTGAAGTTCTCATTTAGGGCCTTGCTGCGTTTGGGTATTTTGGAAGCATTTCAGAAAAAATCATAGATTCAAACCAGCCTTTTGTACCATTCATGGGTAATTATGTCTTCACTACACTACAGAAAGTAAACAGAAGGCAACTGGTATTTCTGCTTTCCGAAAATTTTCCTTATGTCGTTCCTTAGGTATGTGGCACAGCACTGGTTTTGGGACGTATAGTTCACATTTGTCATCAAATACTCTGTACTTTTACTTGGAACCAGTGTGACTCAGCTAGGTTGTCTGCTCCCTTCACATACAGCCTTTTCTTTGAGCAAAAGTACTTGAAAATTTAGATCTTTCTAGAGCTACTGGGTAACAATATTGAAAATATTAACAGGAGATGTTTTTAACATAGCCCACTTGAAAAAGAACCTTCAAAGAGTGTTTCATGCAAAGCTCTTGTTTGTTTGTTTGTTTTAGTATAAATTGCAATAATGGAAAATGAAACAGACCTTCGTCCTATAAACTGCTCAATTTACATAACGAAAAATAGAAATCTTCAGTTCTGTTCTCCTGTATAGCTTTACTAGACAACCTTTGTTTTTTCAGTGCCCAGTATCACACAGAAAGTGTCTTACTCTTCTGGTGCAGAAGTTTCATTCATTCATTCATAGCCTTATTGGCAGCAGATTATGCGAGGTGGGAGTAGGCTATTAAGTCACCATCAGTTTATTTTGAGGCAGCATATTCATTGTCAGACTGTTCCCTGCCCTTGATGTTTCTCCTGGGTCTACATGATCTAGTGATGCAAATTCCTTCCTTTGTGAAAGAGAGGTGACTTGGACCCACGTGCCCACACTGCATGCATTCCTGTTGCATCAAATTGCAGGGAAGGTCCAGCATATTTACATTCAGCAGTTAGTGTCAGATATTAATAATGTTGCTTACAGCTATTACTGTTGGTTTGTTACGGGTTCATTGGTGCACTAGGGCTAGGTTTCTGGTGATATATTACCCTAATTTTGGTCAGGAGTGAAATACTATAATCCTTGGTTCTGATGGCATTCATCTAAACCTGTCTGTCGCCTGACAGGGTGTTTATGCTGAAGGAGTGAAAGATTTGCAAGTCTGGATTATGCAGTGTTTTGGCAGACTAGTGTGTTGGAACTTATAAAGTTTTGGCCCTTTGCATGGAAAATTTGGCTGAAACTTTTCAGGAGTTCTGACTGGTTGAACCCCAGATACATTGATCATAGCTCCCAGGTAGGACAAGCAAATCCTATTCGTTCCGTTTCAATTGCAGATGCTGACGTCTGCTCTTTTTCATCTAGGCGGTGAAAGGGCTCAGGAGTATGACAGAGACTATTCTTCACTGGGATATGGCTTCTTGGATGTACCTAAATGCGCAGGTACTTAGGCTCACGCTTAGGTGCGTGTGTTAGTGTTTGGATGGGAGATACTTCTGAAATGAATTGGGCATTTCTTGAGGAAATGGGGTTTTGTCCTGATGGGCTTTGGTCCTGTGAGCTGTGGTGCGCAGCCAAGGCTTTGTACTTGCTCTTCATGCCATCCTTGAGTTTACGTGCACGATCAGGTCCTGAGTAAAGGGAGCTCAGCATGACCAAAGGTAGCAATTTGGATCCTTATTTATTTAACAAAACTGCTGTTGTAAGTTGCCCTTAAGAAAACCCAGTGTTTGGGAAGAATGTCTGTAGCGTTAGGATATGGTACTTCCTCTTCTAAGTACAGAAAACTGTATACAGCCTCTCAGATTCTGTCATGTTGAAAGTCCGGGTATAGGGTAGTTACTTCTTTAAACACACTAAACCGTTAGATTATTTGGTGAAGGTAAAAATTATTTGCTCTAAGTGCTTTACTATTCCTTACACTCTCTGTTAAGAGTTTTAAAACCTATATGTGATGCTATTTTAATGCAACATATTATTTATTTAATATTTCTGTTAATCTCCTCTTAATTATTCATGTTACTTAAGTTTTATAAGTTACTGCTACAAGATAGAGCTCCTTTTGCTGTAAGAAACATTGTGCTGCCATGTGTTATACTTCAGGTCTAGGTTAAGACTCAAACATTATGCATTATGTCCAGATTTAAGAAACAAAGAGAGTCATGAATCTCAGTTCTCTCTCTCTGCTCCTCTTGGCTTTCATGTCTGCTGTGGCTTTGAAGTGAAATACCTGCAAACTGCAAAATTATTTTCTGAGGTAAATTTAAAGAATTGTTTGAGCAATTTACATTTGTGTATACCCATTTTGTAAGCTTTTACATCTCCATGTAAGTTAGGATTTAAAAAAAATTCTGAGTGTTCCTCTAACTTTTCCGCTGAAGTCAAGAGAGACTTTTCCTGGTAACTTCAAGGAGAACAGAGCGGGCACTGGCTGCCTTTCAAAATCCGACCCGTAATTTATTAAACAATAAATCCATGTCAGCAACAGTGGATTTACAGCGGATGTCAGCATTTACAGTGTGAATACATTCGCCGTATGCACACGTACAGTACTGTATGTAGAGCACCACAACACTCGCAGTATAGATATGCCCACTACATTAATCATTGCGAAAGCGTGAGAGTTACCACTGGATTAGCCGGGACGTTGCTCGGCTGTTAGCCAAGGCCAGGCTGCCGAACCGGGGCAGGTCGCAGGCGTCTCCGTAGGGAACTTGCCTTGGTGGCTGCTGGTTTACTCGCTGCCTGTGTATGGGGCCAGGCAGCATCGCAGCTCTGCTGGGACAGGCAGCGTGCAGACACATCGCCCGAGGCAGTCCCTTTTCCTGAAGCGGTTACATCTGACATAAAGAAATGAAGATGACCTGGGATTTACTCAGAAAGGCAGGTTTCAAACTGGGGTCAGCATCCACGGTCCTGACGCCAGCGACAATTTAATGCCTCTGGTCTTGGTGCCAGCTGCCCTTTACTTGGGGGGGGCTGTGCTTGTTGACACAAACTAGAGAGCTCTTATGGTGTCTGAAGAAATTACTGATACGGTAGTTGGTGATGAAAACACAAATACGTGTATGTGTTTTATACATATATTACATTTCTATTATATTTTATATTATATATATATATATATATAATGTGAAGTAAAAATCAAGTGGTTCTGCTTTTACTGTGCTGAATACAGGTGTTCTAACAGCAGGAAGGATCACAGAGAAATCCAGTGTATGTAATGCAACAGGATTGCGTAAATGTACTCCTGTCTAAAATATTTATTGTTCTGTGTTAGTAGAGCTCGCATCTTCACAATTTTCTGTGTATTACGAGAGCCTGAGTCGGTGCATTTAGAAGAAAAGCGAATACTAGAAATGACGCTGGCACAGCTTCCTTCTGCCGGGGAGGTGTTATTTGTCGGGGATATTTGCTGGCGAGGGCTAGCGCCATTGAAGGGCGGGAGAAGAGACGCCTGTGGTCCGCACGTTGTTCCCCTTGGTCTGCAGTCTCTGAAGTTAGTTGGGCGTCGCGGCACGGTGGCCCAAAACGACGGGAAGGCTGAGCCCGCGCTCGGCGCAGGGGGGCCCGGCCCGGGGGCTGCTGCCGGGAAGGGCAGAGGGGGAAGGTAGTCCTGCACCCGTCTGCTCGCAGCCTGCTCTGTCTCTTCTGAAATGCAGAAGTAGGTCTCTTCCCCGCCTTGCTTTTGAGGACCAGACTCTTAGGATGATAGCTTCGCTGTCCCTTTTGTGCTCTGTTTTTACCTTAGTCTCCAATTAATTCTTTGCATGGTCGACAAGCAAGGGAAAGACTATCCGCTCTGCCTCGGTCCCTTCCTCTCCCACCAAGCCTGAGGCTTGGCATGTCGAACGTTTGCCTGAGGTGCCAGCTCCACTCGGAGCTCCTTTGCTCTGTCAAGCTGGAGCCATTTCAGGCAAGTCCAGAGGCGCAACAGGTTCCCTGGCAAATTTGACAGTTTAAAATGTGATGTGACCAAGGAGCTTGGAGATGGTGTTTAAGCAGATGTTTTTCAAGATTAGAGTTTTTGATGTGGAAGTCCAAGTTCCACCTAATGCCCTTATAAGCATGGAAATCTGTTTTAAATCTGACTTGCAAGCACAGGCACATCTAAGTGGTAGAGGCACACTGTGATAAACACACATATTTCTGTTTTACGAAGCGTCACTTGGTCTTCCGAGGGCAAAAAATGTTGTTGTTAACAGAACCAAGATGATGTTTGCATTCTCATGAAATCGTGTTCTTCTGTTTTCTGGCCATCAGGAGAGCCTGCTGCTCCACACCGGCTTTCTGTCTGGCCTAGCATCCTGTCTCCAACAGTGGCCATAAGTAAATGCCTGGGATCAAGGCAAACAGTGTTCTACTTTTCTCCCAATACCTCCAGCCTCCAAGTATTTTCATCTTGGAGGACTTTCTCTCTTATTGTGGCTTGTCTGCTTTGTTTATCCACTGTATTACAGTTTTTCTTCAAAGTTAGGAAACTCTAACCTTCTTTTAACATCAGTGAAGCAACTAGTATCTTCTGCGCTGATGATTTATTGTTTAGAGTTAATCAAAAGGCGGTATGTAGATACCCAGTGGTCAATTTTTGCAGAGAACTGTTATTAGTATATTTGGAATCAACATTTTTTAAAAATCCAGAAAAACAGAGTTTTAGTTCTTGAGTTGAAGCAGTTTTAATGGATTATTTTCCGAGCTTATGTCAGTACTAGAGGTATTACATCTTCTACCCTTACTTTACCTCAAATATAAAGGCATTAGATAATATCCCTTCCACCTGCCTTATTGCACTTGGCGCCCAAGCTCTCTTGAACAAGTAGAAGTATAGGTTGAACCCTTGAGTTTTTCCGTTGTATGGGATTCTGATCTATCTGTTTCATGAGGAGCTAACAGCTGGGTAAAGGTCCTCATATTTTAGGAAGTTCTCCAGTGCTGTCCCACATTTGCCTGTACCTTGTAACCCCCCTTGTCTCTGTAACTTCCATTACCTCCAGGGTGCCAGAAACGACCCGCTAGATCATGCCCATTTCATCAGTGTGGGCTCTCTTACTCCCCGCACATCTTCTGCACCACTTGTCTTCTCTTTACCAGCCTGTTTAAGAGACTGTCGCATCAGCTGGCTGGAAGAAGATATTGGCGTCCTGGTTCAACATTGTTCTGAGAAGGGAGGTTACAGGGAACGTGATTTTTGGAAAAAAAGTGTTTGTGTGAACCTATTTTGAGCTGGGAGAGCAGGATCAGGTGGACAGATGTCTGCTTAAGAGAGTGCATTACTTAGATGTCTGTCACATAGCAAAGGGTGGCGACTGTGAGTCTAACAACTCCATGTCCACATGCTGCTTGCTGCGGGGATTTTGAGCTGCTGCCTCGAGTGCAGAGCTCACAAATCAGCATGAGTGGGGAGTGCACCGGTTTCTAGAGGAGCAGGCCCTAGAGTAGCTTCTAGTAAACGAGGAGGTGAAGTGACAAGGACAGAGCTAACAAAAATTGGGGTGTTGGAACAGAGTCTGAGTCAAGCTCTGCAGGGGAACTATGAGGGGAAGATGCTGCAGCTGTTGCAGTTCAGAAATGGTCATGGGGAATACTGTGGACTGAAGCCTGCAGGCTTTCCAAATCTTTTTGGTTACTTTGGATGTTTTAATGTTGTTAATAATTTGTTTTTCTCAATGTAATATTTGGGTTGTAATAGAGATAAGAGAAACAGAAGTTGGCTCTTTTATTATCCAATATATGCAATTTCACATACGCCGCAGAAAAATGAACAGATTAGTTACCCTGTAAACTGCCAGAGCACGCTGCCTTGCAATCCCCAGCCCTGCATCACTTTTCTCCGTGGTTTATCATGACTATATGAGAAAAGTGGTGCCCAGAACATCCTGTTTCTTCTTCTTTGCTCAAATTTTATGATGGTAGAAGTGATGGTACCTGTGCCAATGGTGACAGTTGTGTTTTCTAGTTATCCTTTTAAGACCTGAAAATTGTGGGGCTACTTAGAAAGCACCACTTTATTTGGAGGGGAAAAAAGGACCTTGCTTCTCCAAATGGGTAAACAGGAGACCTGCTTAGCATCCTGGCGTCATGAGACTTGGTACAACCAACAGCAGTTGATCACAAACCGTCCTGTAAGGCCGTTCAGTCCACAAGACCATCAGCTAGTGTCCTTTGCTTTGACTGAGATGCTCGCACCTGTGAGGAGTATATGAGTGCAGTTTGGGAAGCTAGCATGCTCTGAGTAACCCATCATCTCAATCTCCAGTATTATTCCAGGCATAGTGCCTATTTGTGCTGTCCTAAGGGCGGCTCATTTTTAATAACTCCATGCCAGTCTCGTGTTGCGGTACTGACATTTTACTTGCTAGTACCAGCTGGTTAGTAGTCGACCCCTTGGTAAGGAGCCTGCTCAGAGCTGATAGCATCTTATTTCTGTATCTCCACAGCCTCCATCACCTCAGTGCCTGGGCAGTGCAAGGCTTTACGCTAGTTACCCCCATCTACGTGACCCCATTTACCAGAGGGAATTCGCAACGGCAGGATGCTGCGGGTGTCTCAACACTGCTGCGTTGCGGCCCAGCGTGGCTGGCGTCTTTGCGTTGCAGTGCACCCTGCTGCCTTCCTCTCAAGAAGGGCTGAAACGTTACCGCCATCTCCGCTGGAAGAGTGGAGCTGCAGTAAGGAGCAGCTCATCCTGCCATGCTGGATCCCTGCCTTGGCACCAGCCGGAGCAGATGAAAGTCAGGAACGCAGAGAGCCAGAAGTGCTGAAGGGTGGAGACCGGGGACGCTTTGGGGAGGGTAGGTGAGCTCTCCCGTGAGGTATGGGGAGTCTGTGCCTGGTGTGACTTGGACTGGGGGGACAGGGGTGGAACAGGAAGAGAAGGCGAGTGTGCAGCTCTGCAGCGTGAAAGCTTGTTTGTGAGAGGCTGCCGGCGTGCTGGGGACTCTCCCCCAGCTGTGCTCTGCAGCGTGGACAGAGGTGCCGCAGCGAGCGTGCGGGCTAGGAAGGCTGGTCTCCAAAGGGAGCCAGGCTCACGTGCACGTCCTCAGGGCTAACCCTGATGTGGAACAGAAAAGTCTTTTTTGGCTTTACTTGTCACTGGATCAATGCCTTTTTAATACTGGCCTTAAAAGGAGGAAAAAGAAAAAAAAAAAAAACAGAAGAGAAGGGAATCTGTCTTTAGAAAGTTAGAATTTAATGTGACATCTTCAACCATTCTAAAAGAGCAGAGGATAATCTAGCTTAAAGAACATTATGAGGTATTTAATAGAGTGAGATCAGGCATAGACACACAAAAAATGGATAAAGCCAAGGCACAAATATGCCCTTGGCAGCAACATACGGGTCTGATACAGTTTGACATAAGCCCAAAATATCTACCAGCTTCAAGAGTGTGGATGTCAAAAGAAAAAGAGATCAGCTACATCAATATTGATGTTCTCTAATAACATGTTAGAATGATGGATTTGGAGAAAGAACAGATTGTCACTGAATTTTGCTAAAAGCAAGCTGCTATTGTCTCTATAATAATTTGGAAAAGAATTTGAGTTTCATTCCTGAAATGAAGCACTGCACAATGATCATATTTGCAATCATCTTAAGAGCATGGGAAGCTAAACTGTGGAAGTTCATTTGGTGAAATTGCAAAGTTTTTTCCGTTTTTTTCCACTGGAAAGATCAAATGAATTTGAATATTATTTGTCACTGAAATAAGACTTAGACTACACTAATGGTAAATTAATAGTCCTATAACTTAGTTCCTTGGTTTGCTCCTGGTCTTCTGATCATGTTTATTGCAGGTTTTCTTCACAAGCTCTTTTTTGGAGTGAACCGATTAGTTCTCTCTGAGACAAAACCCGGGGATATTTTATTCTGGGAACTGCTTTCTACTGCTGTTATAGACAAGACCATGTCACGTTTAACTTCCTTCACCCTGCGTGATCTGACACTTTCCCAGCATGCGTTGTACACCTCCCACTCTGTCGTGTCATGTCCCACATATATACCATGCTGCATGCTTAAAAACACCGTTCCGGTAAGACGGGACATGTTCCTCACATTATTCCAGATGCTTTGCACTGAAGAAAACATGCAGGGATCTGTGGCTTAGAGCCCTAGGGGCAAACAAACTCGCTGAGTGTGGACTTGGGCAGGCCACACTGGTGTGGACGAGAGCCACTGTGAACCCCTTGGCCTAAGAGTGGGTGACTTTAGCGGTGTGGATGTATCCCGAAGGAGCAATGTGTAAAGAAATATTTGGGAAAGAATATGAGAATGGGAGTTTTTTCCATCTTTAATAGATAGTGATATAATTTAGGAGCATTAATGTAGGAGCATTAATTTATTCAGCATAAATCTGGTTGTGAGAATGGAAATTGTTCAAAATTGTTATTTCAGTAAAACTTCTGCTTGGCAAAGGAAGCCTGGAAGGAGCACAAATAATGCAACCAAGAAGCCCATAGTTGATGAAACTGGTAATTTGGCTACCACAGTGTCATGTCTCTGTGGTCAGATCTTGTTGAGATGTTGACCCAAATTAATTGTCTGTTTTTATCTGCATTTGATCTCAACACAGTTAACAGTTTTGTGCTGTTACTCGGAATACAATACTAGAGCTTTTATAGTGTTAATACAAATACCGTTTTTTCCTTTTGTATTTTAGACAGAGGGAGCTCCCTTTAGAGCTGTATTTGGAAGTTTGTATATAAGCAGTCTACTACTCAAATTTAAGATCTGGCAAGTAATGCAGGGCTTTTATGTGTACTTGCAGTTGTGTGAAAATTATAGATATTAAATAAATCTACTTGGGAAGGATAAAACAGAAAAGGTTTTATGACTAATGACATCAGCTGAAAAATCCTGTTTGCGCAGGTTATTCTTCAGAGCAGTGATTGCCTGATATATTGTAGCATCTTATAAAATGCTTTAATGTCAGATAACAATAATGTTATGAAGAAATGCTACGTTTCTGTTCTCCTTGACTTTGGGAGACATTTGTTTTCAGGTCAGATACATATTCTTGTTGAAAATAAAGCATTGTGATCATCAGTTCGTTCTGCCTCAGTTTAAACTTGCTTAATTTTCATGTGAAAATTTGCCTGGAACAACAAGGAGAGTGACAACGGGTGACCATTTTCTGGCAGGCAGTTTAAGGTCTACATTTAGTTGGGGCTCTTTACTGGTCTCCAGGCTAGTTAAGAAGAGATGGATTTTATAGTCCCTTCCATAAATACTTTTACGATGCAACTTTTTGGGGATGGTTTGCTGTCGACATTACTGATGACAGCGTTTCACTTTGTGTATTTTCAATTCCTCATTCTCTTGTGTCCTTGACTGCCTTTTCCACTCTCCCTTTCCTCTAAGCTCATGCATAGCATCACAGTAGAAATACATTAACAGATACTGAAATATATATGCATCTAGCCTATACGTCAAGAATACTCACATAAATAAGGATTTGCTAGATCAGGCCTTTGGTAGCTGACCTAATTTTCAGTTTTCATCAGATTACAAAAGGAAATTTAAACAAATGTTTCACACTTTAAAAGGGTTAAAACCCCAGGAGATTTTAGACCAGATCCTCAGCTGGTGTAAACTGGCACTGTGAGGTTCTGAGCTGACAGTGGAGCTGTCTTTTTGGAGGCAGCAGACATCTCGGCGCTAGACTCCAACATATAAGTGAAGGAATAAAACTGAGAGGCAAACTTTGCCGAGAGCTGTGCAGCATATACGGAACTAATAAATGGTAACACAGAAAATGCCTCGGAGTTAACGGGAATTCAGAAGGGAGCTTGCATGACTAAGCTGGTGAGCCCGGCATGCTCTGAAGGGGTGGCCGGGGGTATATTGTACTGCTTTTGTAGCTGTGCTCGGGTTTGGCTCAGGCCTGGGATCCGATTAGCTTGAGGCAATTGTGCCCCCATGTGCAAATCAGTGCCCGCCCTGCGCCTGGATTTTGGGGCCAGGAAAGCTGGCTGGCTTCCACCCGGGCAGAGCTGGGGTATTAGTCAATGTGTTGTCAGATGTGGATAACGGGGAAGTTGGACTTGAAGGTGAGCTTGGTGCCCAAGCTGACATAGCAGCAGAATTGTAACCAACAAATTGGGAGATTGCTAGTGCCGAAGAAAGCCCCGACTTCAGTCCCTCAGAAAAGGTGGTTGCACAAAAACCATCTTCTGTAGAAAACAACAGAGAGGAGAAAAGAAATGTGCTGGGAGCTATTGCCAACACTAATGGCCATACCAGTGAGGAAGCTTCTACAGCTCCTCGCAGAAGCGCTACTGCTGGGAAAGGAGCTGATTTGATGGGAGGGACCCTGTCGCCTATAGTTAATTGAATAAGCTGTTCATTTTCTAAGTGCTCATCCGAACCGGGCTTAGCAGCTCTCCAGAGATGCACCCATCACTAGCTATGAAAATCGTTATGCCGTAGAGCACACAGAACCTCAGATTACCTCTTTCCCTTTTGTTGTACGATGCTGTTTTTAATGCAGTGTCTTGCTGTGCAGTAATCGTTCTTGACAAATTTCTGTCTGTTGTCCTCATGCTCTGTAAATTCGCATGCACTATCTGTGCGTGCATATTTTAGCCTACTGCAGTCTCACAAGAGCAATAAGTGACACCTCATGTCCTGTCACTTTTATTTTATGGGCAGGCTGGCACGGTGATTTAGATATCAGAGGACAAGGATACACAAATTCATCTGATAATTTATATCAGAGAACTGCTCTGGTGTCAATGCAGCTTTGCAGGTTGATATCAACTGCCAGTACTGCCCTGATACCGATGGATTCCATACAGTTAGACATCAGAGATGTAGTTGTTTCCATTTGTACACTAGTTACATGGTAGTGTGAGTACATATAAATTAATGGAATTGACATCTCAAAGAAAGTTTAATGGATCGTTGAGTCAGGAGTCAATCCATGGTGGACTTCCACCTAAGTATGAGGAGGTCCTAGAGTCATAGCAGTGATTCTGTATTGAGAAGAGGTCTTTTCTCTTACAGTGACCAACTACTTCCCAGGCATGTATTTTTTCTAGGTACAGTATTTTAATGGCAGAATTTCTGTGTGCCCCCCAAAATGCATGATACAAGACCTCTCAGATGCTTCTAGCGATGGATCTTGGATCTACTCTTCCTACAGTAAATTCTTGGGAACAGAACAGACCATGACTCATTTTCCAGGGGGAAAGAAGACCATTGATTGAAACATTCAGATGCTCTTTCAGTACTCATATCCACGGGAAATGTTATTCTCCATAATCAATCGATTTATCTTATGAAGGCCAGTGATGTTACTCGTGAGTAGGGTGGGTGGGATTTTGCTCTGCAGCCAAGCAGCTTTACGAGAGCATATGCTAGTACGGTGCTGCCCTAGCTCGCACGAGGAATAATAGTTGTAAGGATGCTGTGTCTCAGGCGGTTGTGCACTCTATCAGCCAGACTCAAAGCTCTCTCAGGACCCTGGAGATGCACACAACTGATTCCCAGCACAGGCTAAAGCCAGGACAACACACCTGATTCCCAGCACAGGCTATACCTTGTGCCTCCGTGCTGGCTAGCTGTGGTATTCCCTGCAGGCTGGATCACTGCTTGCATGGGAAGTCTGCATGTGCTGCACCAGCCCTCCGCTTCCTGGTGTGGAGGGACCTCTTTGGCTGCATCTGCCAGCAGAAGACAGTCTTCTCTTTCTGAGTTTTGAAGTTGTGACCCTGTAGAAGAACGCATTGCTCTTGTCCAAGCTCACAGAGCTTGGGGTATGGGGTAGAAGAAATCAAGTCTGTGTTGCCTTTCTGTAAGATTTCCTTTGTCTGAGAAGGGACTATAAATATTGTTTTAAAGTGCAGTAGTTTAGAATCAGAAGTGACAAAGAACTGGATTAATTCTAGTACCAGCATTATTTGCAGTGCCCTTGAGAGGAACAGAGCTGCATGTTTAAGGGAATTTTAAGAGAAGAAGGCTGCTGCGAGCACAAGTCAGCATGTGGCACAGGCTCTGACACTAGTCTACACAAGCAGATCTCTGTGGATAATGAGAGTTTTTTTCTTTTTAATTTTAGAATCAACCTTGTCCTATGTTAGGCAGCTGGAGGCAAGAGGGAGACAGCTGGAGGAGGAAAACCGCGTGCCGCCCCAGGTGGGTGACTTCCTGTTGGTGGGAGCAGTCGTGGGTAGCTAGACAGTAACTCTTGAGTCTTAGTGCTTCAGATAAAGTCAGCATTTCTGTGATCTGGCTTTGCATTTGGGTGATCAAAGGCTCTCGCATCTTTTCTTTCTCTCTCTCGTGGTTGAGTGGAACATTTCTACTGGTGTATTTAAGACTATGACAATACTTTCATTCATTTTTCTCCATTTTTCAAAGGTGTTGATACTTTGCTGAGAAAAATTCCCTGGAAGCTGCTACTTATATTCTAATTCAAAATTCCTTTAACAGTTGAAAATTACAGTAAGCTGACCCTTTACATTCTGGTTTCATTCCAAGAGGTTCTTGTAATTAGAATATCAAATACTTTTTAGAGTTAACTGAAGTATTTTGCTCTAAATGTGCAACGATTTTAAATAATAATAATTGGGTTATATGATTTTTAATATTTTGAGGAGTATAGCAGTACTTAAATGCAAGACTGAAATTAAATTGAATAAATAAATAAGCAAATATGAAATGAAAGGTTTTCCTCATATGTTTCTAAAAATGAAAAGTTTACAAGTTCATTAAGAATGAATCAAAGACACTTCTATTAAATTCCATTAAATAGTCCTTCAGAAAATCAGTAATGTCTCCAAGTGAAGTTGCCCACTGGAAAAAAAAAAGCATTTTGGTTAATTGAAGCACTAGTTTAAATGAAGTAATTGCTCTGAAGAACGAAAATGCTTTTCATTGAACTTAGAACACTGTCATTTGAATATAAAACCCAAGATAACAGTGAAATGTAGGAAGAAGTAAAAGCCGCTGACTCTGATTTATTCATTTATATAAGCCAAGATGCAAATTCTTTAGCTAGAAGCTATTTCCTTCCTTAAGCAGATTCTAAGCAAAGTTATTTTCTCAATCGCAGTGTAACAATTAGAAAGGCCTCTATAGTCCTATCTCTTGCTTTGGTCTTGACTTGTTAGGTGACCTCGTGAATTTATTTAATTTCTCTGTACCCTAATTTGTTAATCTGGAAAAGAAGAGCAACGGGAATGGTTAAATGTCTATCCAGTACCATTTATATGGTCTTGAATAGGAAAGAAAAAGTGAGATGCTCTCTGGTGAAGAATATTATTTTCTTGTCAAGGAAGGTATTCAGGGCAAATGCTAAAAAAACAAAAGTTGCCTGAAAACTACCGTTGTGATTTGTCTTAGGTCTGGAAGAGCACTGGGAGATAAATCATGCAGACCGTTCTTGGTGGGCAGCCTTTAGCAGTGACCATATGTTTTATTTGTCCAGCTTTGGAGGTGTCCAGGTGGAGGCCCATTAAGCGGATTGCCCAATCGTGTCAAAGACTGGAACGCCCACGTTCTGAATGTTGAGTTCTTTGAAAATATTTTCGCTGGGGTGCCCAAACCAGAAATTGCTTGTGAGAACAGTGCCTCCCCCTGTAGCTATTGCAAAAGTAGTCCAAACAAAGTGTGCTGAATGTGGGACATTTAAGGGGGAAAACTAAGGCAGCAAGTCTGCAAATTGCTTTTCATTGATACACAGGTCTCAAGTCCCAGGTTTGTCACATGTTTGGTTTTGTTGGCACCAGGATCTACAGCAGAGTTCTGAAAAATATCCTAACGTCTCCGAATAGTTTATCGTAAGAAATCATGAGTGACATGGGTTCACATTTCCTGGCGTGCCTTCCTCACCTTTCCTGCTGAAGAAAGTCCTTGCTTATGGGAGAGGAGGGAAGGGAAGACACGAGGCTTATTCTGAGTTTGCGCTTGGTCGCATTGGCGTTACGTGTGTACGAGTTTGTTCGGGGAGTTTGCTGTTCCTGTGGGTAACACCCTGAATGTGCTGTCAGTGCTGGTCAGGCCCCGTCGGAAACACGAGGACACTGGATGGAAATGCACGAGCCCCTGGCACGGGTCTGATTCCATTTAATGGGAGGAACGGGAGGTTGTTAGGCGTTGAGCCAAATGCAGTGCTTTTGACAAATCAGCTGAAAATATGTGACAAGCTACACGACAGACGAGGGGTTTTGGCGCAGCTATTACCTAGTCCCAGTGTTGCGCCTTAAAATCTCAGCAGTGCTTCAGCGCGAGTGCCTTCTGGTTTTTGTATAGGCCTTCGTTATTTATCACTGGTTGGCATATAGCAGCACTGGGAGGGTTTGAGAGTTGCAGAGCTGCACTTGGTGTGAGAGAGGTGACGGCTCCCGCTCGTGGAAGTGACTCTTCTACTAGTTCTGTCCTGAAGAGTGCCCCCTCGCTATCTAAGACACTTTTTTCTCTCCTCCTGCTGCCCTTCTCCTCTTTCTCCCCTCTGCTTTCTCTCAGTATCTATCCTATTCCTCCTTTTCTGCTTATTTATCGCTCATGAAAATATACCAGCACATCTGTTGACACCCTCTTCAGATAAATCACTCCTTTCATTTACCACTTAGTTATGATTCTTTCCCAGCTTCTCTTGCTTTGCTTGTCTCCTTCCATACATATTATTTTTCTTTTCAAACCCCACCGACCTCTGATATAAAGGTTTTGTTAATATTTAGTGGCAAGAACATTTCCAGAGAAGATGGTCTTAAGTGCTGCCATCACTGCTCAAATGGAATCTGAGTTCAGTTCACTCTGCTGTACCGACAGACTTCCTTGTGTGGGGAAAAGCAGCACCAGCACGGAGTCAATATTTTAGTTTGATCAGGTAACAGAAAAGGTATAAAAATGCCCGTGTTCACTTAAGCCCGTTAGTGTCTCTTCCTGTGCTGCACAGTTGTGCTGGTGATGGTTTATAGCGTACTAGTGGGTTTAAGAGTTATGAGAAGCTCGAGATGGGCTGTAGGTTTGCTTTGTTGGTGAAGGCCATAATTAGCTGTTTTCTTCTTTTTCCCCCAGATAGCGTGGAACAAGATATGATCCAGACCCTTTCAGTTTCTGGCCACAGATAGGATTTTTGTGCAAGAAAGCAGATACTTTCCAGGATTTATGGTATGCAGCTGGGTCTTCTGTAGAGAATGCCAAACTGAGGACTCGGCTGAGGCCGAGACGAGGGGTGTACACAGCTCGCACTGGTGCTTCTCAAACCCTGACGTGGGTAAGGGGGCTTGGCAGCAGCGTGTAGAGGCAAAAGAATTTGAGAGAGAACATTTCTGTTCTGCCGGATGCGTTTCAACCCGGAGGAGTTCCCGCCGGGTTCAGCCCACAGCTGCACGTTCCTTGTGCTGGGGCTGCAGCGATGCTGGCGCAGGGACGGCTCTCTGCAGCGGAGGGGCAGGGGGCTGCTTATTCCGGCAGCGGCTGTCTGCTGCTGCCTTGCAATGTTCAGGGAACTACGGCTTCGCTGTGGCTCAGTTTTTGCCTTAATGTTCAAAGAAATGCGTGGTAGTGTGGCCAGCAGTCTAGCCAGAACAAAATTTGTGTATCGTAATGAAGATGCCTAGCAATCATCAAGAAAATATGTACGGATCAAACAGTGGATTCAGATCCCAATTACAGCTTCATGGGCTGTGTTATGGTATCAGTTAGGCCAGTGAATAACTTCCGATAACTGAAAACAGGGGAGTTCTCCCAGACCTGATGTGGTGCAGAACTGCTAACCGTGTTTTACACTGGTGGAAGTGAGATCAGGATCTGGCACCCACATGTCAATTCACTGAAGACGTTCCTCAGTTTTTTTAGGGATACTATTTCAGGGCTGAGAAGCTAAGCTGAAATGTTACGGGAATGTGGACATCTGTCCTAATGACAATGAATGCATTTCAAAAAGATGTTCTTGGCAAGGCACCAGTTTAAATTACTTCAATTTTTATTTGTTTTATGGGAGGAGGGAGCAAGTGGCGCAGATGGAGAGCTGTGAGATATCTCCCCCTTCTAACTCTTTGTATTCGTAATTTGGTTATACCTTTTAATGAAAGAGAAAGGAAATATCGCCAGGACGCTGCTTCCTGAGCAAGCAGAAAGAATCGGCCGCTGGGGCCAGAGGCTCCACGAGAGCGCTCAAGGAACGGAGTTTCCGACTTCCATGGCAGCCCTGCCTCCGCTGGACCCAGTGGAGTTAACACGGCAACGTGCTAGTGCAGGGCTTGGCGAGCAAGTGGGCAAAAAGGGTCCCCAGGGGGATCTCTCATTTCCTCTCCGTTTTCTGCATTAAGTTGCTTCCTTTCAGTTTCCTCTTTTGATCACTTATTGCTATTTGCTAATGCAACGTCTGGAGCAAAACCCCCGCAGGACCAGATCTCTGCTCTGCCAGCTGCTGCTCGGATATTTAATGCAGGAGGCAGAGCCTGCCGCAAACAGCTTAAGCTCTGTAGTCACAACAGGATGGTTGAGAAGAAACACAAACCACGAGGAAACAGGCACCTAAAGTGCATCTCGTGTATTAAGCTGTGCCCGTTCCGCAAAGCCTTCCCTGGTCCCACAGCCAGTCTGCTGTTCCTTCTTCCGCTTTCTCTGGGCCAGCTGGCAAGTGTCTAGTTTATCTGGAAGGCAGGATGGCAAAACGGGGACTGTCTTTTAACCCTCTGCTTAGTGGGTCCTTCAGTGCAGCAGAGAAAACCTGGAAATATTGATGTACAAGAATACACCGGCGTGTGTATTATCGTTCTTCAGCATGTTCCTGGCAGGAGCCACCAGCTGTGCTCGGAGTACCCTTAACAGACCAAGTCAGCATCAAGAAGCAAGCACAAGAAGTCAGACGTTCATGCGAGTTTTGTGCAAAATGACATTGCGGGTTTAGATCATGGCAGGTTTGGAAGCCAGGCTTGTGGCTAAACTTGGAGAGCCCTTGGCAGAGCCTGGCACCCAGGCGGCAAAGCACTGTATAGACACAGGATTTTTCAGGAAATAGCTGCAGTGGCCAGCCCCCCCTTTTCCTCATCTGCGGCTGATCACAGAATTTTGCCCCCTTCCCGTGGATGTGGTGTGAGGCTTCATGCCTTCCAGGTCTGCCCTCACAATGTTCTGGGCCTCACTGGGCCTGAGCTGAAGATTACCCACATGCTGTCACCGGCCTCAGAGTCTTTTTATGCCCAACTAAATGCACATCTTTCTCCAAAGGATTAGGGTTTCTTTCCTCTCATATCAGGGTTAGATCTTAAGACGTGTCCGTGAGGTCTGATGCAGGCATCCATCTCTGAGCTGGCCATGTATGAGCCAGCATTGGTCCCAAAGCCACGAGGGAGCTTTAACGCAGGACTGAACCTGAGCAATTCTGCTGTCACTCATGTGGGTTTTTCTGTCTCTGTTTCCTCATTCTTCCCCCAGCTTCCCTTTGCTAACCTTTCTGTTCTTTTGCATCTCCTTTTGTTGCATCTCTTTCATATCTACTCTTGCTTCAAGCACTTTTTCCTTTTTTGCATCCTTGCTAGCCTTTTCCAGTCCTGGTATGTCTAAGTGTGAAATGGCAGACATGACCCTTGGGCACACGCTAATTTATTTTGAAGCACTTGCGACACTTTCCATTTCCGTCTTGCTTTCTTCTCTTCTATTACATTATCACCTTTTATTTCAGCCTATATTTCCAAATCTTTCAGAAATCCTTTTGCTGAGATTTATGCTCTTGATTTTCCCTCTGCATGGCCTGATTCTAGTTATAAATCTAATTAGAAGATGGTAACTGTTTGGTTAAACAGTATTTCACTCACTTTGTGAAATCTGTGCCATTCACAATCTAATATTGTTTTGTCTCCTCCTTTCCATGGCATGTAGAAGAACAGAGACTTCTTCAACCAGAATGTAATTAAACTCATTGAACAAGCCCATATTACCTACTCATGTCATCAAATATTTGCTGAAAGAAAATCAGCAGCATCCACCAACCCAGGTCTTTCAAGTAATCTTATCCTCAGTTTAATAGTAATAGTTCATTAATGTAGTGACATCAATTAATCACAGCTGAGGTTCTGACCAGATTCTTTGTCTCAAGGTATCCTAAGTATAAAGTTTCCGCCTTGGTTTGTCTGGGCTTGCCCATATGGCAAGAACTTATTTGCTTGCCGTTACTAAGACACAAAATTCAAGAAAAACCTGGGATACAAAAGGAGTTTCCAGGTTAGAGGGACAGACGTTTTTTTTCCCCAGAGTAATTTCCAAATGTCCTGAGTTAACTTGTACTCAAAATTTTCTACTAGAGTCCACTGAATTTGCCAAATTTTAAGTTGTGTTGATTTTTATGTGTATGTCCTATAAGATTCGGAGACACTAGAGCCCCGAGCCTTTTCCTCTTACAGGTTTATTAGCCAGCAAAAGAGGTTTATGAAGGGCCTGCTGAAAACGGCTGCTTCTGAAGGGGTGTAGCCAGCAGTAGCTTGGGCCGTGCAGAAAGACTGTGCATTTAATGTGCCATGGAGATATGTGGATTTAGGCAGAAATGTGGAGAAGTACAAGTCTTTACTGAGGCCTCTGAGCACAGGAATTATGCTGAATAACAGCAGCATTTTTAAGTTGTATATTACAATTGACAGGAGAGTTTCCTAAAAAAAATTGTTGCTGATTTGTTTGGTGCCTGATTTATCCAGCAGAGCAACATACTGCAGTTTATTGCTTTCCGTTTTCCCTTTCTCCTGCCTGCTGGAAACAAGCTGACAAATGCAGCCTGTGTTTTCTTCGGAGCTAACGGGGAAATTGAGGGCTGAGGAAATAAGAAAACCGGTTTGAGAATCAAATAGTGCTTGAAGCGGCACGGCAGTTACCCAGCAGGAAGAATGCACTTCCCTAGTAAAGCACTTGCCTCTGGGATAAAAGCTTCCTGAAGAACAAGGTCTTTTGCCTTTGCTGAGCTAGAACTGCCGCTGGTAAGTGTGCGGTGCGGTGCCTAGTGGGCAGGAAAGTTGTGTTTTCTCTGAAGCCTGCTCTGGAGGCGACTGCTGCTGTCCTTGGGGCAGCGATGTGCTGTGTGTCTTTCGCTTCTCGGCTATTCCTGCGTGGGATGGGGAGAGTGCTAGTCGGGCAGTAAGTGGCAAGCTTCCTTTGAAGGACGCTTGCAGGTCAACTGAATGTAATTTGAGTTATGCAGTGTGTTTTGCACTGCAGCGGTTTTCATTCATGACTGTCCTTATCATCTGTACGAATAGAAAAAACAGTGTTTTCTACTGGCTCAAGTAACCAAAGGCTCCTGATGAGTTTTCTCCACCAAGGAGAATCCTGTTCTGCACAGAGGTCTCTGTTCTGTCTGGGAACAGTGCACAGTGCGGCGTTTGCCTCCGGCACTGCGCGAGAATGGCCTGAGTATCCCTAACACTTTGCAGCCAACGAGAGGGAGATACTAAATTTCCATTCATCTGTTGCTTTGTTAAGTGGCATTATGGGCTCGAGGCAGGTTTCCTGTGCTTTCTGCTCACTAAAGAGTTGCTTATTGCCATTAGGTATTTTGTGGATTTACTTACAACAGAAGATGGATCTGCACATTTACTGATTGCACTTCTCTCTGTTATCTTTGCGACAAAATATGCAGGGAATATGATGTGTGTTCTGCCTCCTAAAGTCAATGTGCTTTCTGCAGCTGCATAATTTAGACACAGTATGCGTTTGACTCGGAGGAGCCAGTCTGCAAACCGTGCTGTAGCTTGGGCAGATGGGCTAGGCAGGGGCAGTAGGGAAGTCTGACAGCGTAGGATGAAGGACAAAGTCAATTCTTTCTCTCATATTGACCGTGCGCAGTACCATTTACTCAAAATGGCTCAAGATGTTTAAGATCAATGCAGATTTCAGCACTGCTCTATGGAGCCATGACTTTATGAGTGTTTGATTTGTTTCCATGTCCACAGCTTGGTTCCTGGATAATAGATGAGAAGATCTGTCCTAGACATGGGGACACGTGGGACGCCCATTTTGAGCGGCTGAAAACAAATGCACTGTGTGGTGTTAGAGAAGAGGAGAAAGGGAACAGGGAATTCTCCTCCCTTCCTCAAGTTCCTGCTCAGCATGCGGTTATAATCGATCAGCCTTGGTCTGGCAGTGGTGGAAAAGGGACTCAGTGGAGAGAAAAGCAGGTCACGTTTTGGTGGAAGGATGAACATTGCCATACTCCCCACTGGCAAGCCGCCCCTGGGACAGTGGGTCTGAAAAGCCCACTTTTCTAGTCTCTTGAGGCATCTTGTTTGCAGATAGCAGCACTTTGGAAAAATGTCTTTTCCTCTAGTTTTGCTTTACTGCGTCAGAAACTTGTCATGGAGTCAATAGGACCGAAGCATCTTTAGGCTCACAGGACTTGCCGAAGAAGAACAGACCCATGTTCAGACTGGTCCGGTCTTCTGTCTCCTCCGGTAGCTGGAATAAGCTTCCTCCAAAGAAGGCAGAAGCTGTACTGCATTTGCAGAGTGGCCTAACCTGAGGTCTAAATTGGTCTGAAACGCACTCAGAAGCAGATCTTCCATCTTTCTTCCTGTGTAGTTCATGCTCTTCTCAAATGACAGGTGCACCATGCAGAGGAGGATGGTGATGCAAAATTATCCTAGATTTCCCTCTTTAATCCAGATTAAGCATCTTAAAAATCTGTAATGTTTTGAAACATTAGCTAGTGGTCTTGTTTGCCATAGTTTTAAGGCAAACAGGCTTAACTTGGCATACCTTTAAGTATTTTTAAGTAGGGTCATATTTCCATAAGGGGTCTCAAACTGTGTACACCAAAATGGGGTTTCTTAGAATAACCATTTACTTTGGGAAAGGAAGGCCCATCCCAAAGTTCCCAAACACCCTTACAGTCTCTTCCCAGTGTTGCTATGTGACATCAGCCCAGTGGCACCAGCTCTGGCACTGTCACCCGGATTCATCCTACCTAATTTTAGGTACAAGTCAGGAGCACAGTGTCTCCTGCAAAATCAGTAGAGAGAATTAGGCATTTCCTAGCTTAATCTCTCTCTTTGATGCCTCTCTCTTCAGCAGTGAAAGGAGGAACCTGCTTACCTGTATGTCCACTTTTACACTGCCCCCAGGAGCCTGCACTTTGGTAAGATAAATGCAGACTTGCTTGTACAAAGGAGAAAGCTGGCTACCAGCTTTGGAAAGTGACTCTCAGGTCCAAGAGCATGACTTTGTATGCTTACAGGACCCAAAGTAGAATGGGGGCTGTAAACCTCCGCAGAGCTTTGGGAAGCGAAACAACCTTTCTGCCTGAAAATAGAGGTAAATCCAGATTCTGTTCTTAGGATGTGAAGCTAGCTAGGGGGGCTCATGAGAAGCCTCAAAGCCAGGAGGATGGGGTTTAAGGGCTGCAAAGCTTGTTTTAATTTTTAAGAAAAGTTTCTCTCTCTTCTAAAGGACAGGAGGAGGAGGGATAAGGAAGTCCACAGGGGAAATACTAATTTTCAGTCTTCTGCTAGCATGTGTTGAGAACACTGTCTGCTTACAGCAATGAATGTTCACAACAAGCTTCTCATTCTCATGAAGGGAGACAGAAACGTGCTGCAGATGGCCCAGAAGTGGCTGTGGAAGAAAGCTGCCTAGAGGCAGCTGAACTCTGACAACAGCACGATTCGCAGGACTTTCAGGTTTTCTCATATCCAGGAGACTTTATATGTGTCTGTACTAATTTTACGTGCCTTTTAATAGCACTGTTTGTATTATACTGTTTGAAACTGGCCAAAATCGTTGCTGGCCCTTGAGCAGATAAAGAAACAGAATATCCTGACTTATAAAAAACAAGGCTGGCTGAGGGAACTTGTCCTAAACCAGAATTGCTCCAATCTGCTTTATTACTCCTTTTCCTTCCTCTTTCATTTCCTTTTCCAAAGTGTAGCATTAAGTCTGCCTAGTGGCTAACAGGTCTATAAATCCTTCCCAAAGGAAAATAAGTCCTAACTCTCCCTCCGTACATCACAGCCAATTGATCATAGTTGTTGCTGTGGAGAAGTGCAGGATGATGCACTGCACGTTGCCTTAAACGCGTGCCAGTGTTGTCAGCCTAGTTAGGAGACACATTACTGCCCACTACTGCGGCTTACGTTCCTGCCACCCATTCCTTGACGGGACGGGGGCACTTGAAGATGAGTGTGTGTACTGAACGGGATTTAATATTCAGACTCAAGATATCTTTTCTGTGGGCTAAGCATATGCAGCATGCCCATTTTTGAACTGCTTTTAGGGTTTTTTTCGATGTGTGAGGTTCAGTGCTGCAGTCGGGGTGCTCACGTGGCTTAAGGAAGCCTGGGATCAGGTCTGACATATTCAGTAACGACAGCAGTTCTCTGTCCCTTGTGCTGTGGGTCATCATTTAGCCCTTGGCACTGGTGTGATCAGTGCAGCATCGCGTGCAATGGATTGGGCATATTTTGATGAAGTCAGGCACAGATCTTGCTCTCTCTTCCTCGGTCCCTCTGCATTTCTCTTCTTGCCTCGCTCTCTCCTTCCCTCTCTTCTCTCACTAGCCTTGTTTCTCCTCTTTCTCTCTCCTTCACTCTTACTCTTTCTCTCTTTTTCTCTTGCTTTCTCTCTCTCCCGCTGTCTTTCTCTCCCTCACTTGCTCTCTTTTGCTTTTTTCTCTTCCTTCTCTCCTATCTGCCCGTCCTCCTCCCTCCTCCTGTCTTTCCCTCGCTTTGCCTCTCTCTCCTTCTCTCCTTCATTCTCCTCGACTCTCTTTCTCTGCCCTTCTTTCCTTCTCTCCTTCTCCTGCTTGGTCTCTTTCACCTTCTGCTCCTCTCTTCCTCTCACCCTCCTCTTTCTCTCCCTCTTCCTCTTTACTATTCTTTCCCCCCCTTTTTCCTCCCTTCCTCCCTCTTTTCCTTTTCTTCCCTCTTTCTCTTTCCTGCTTTCTCTCTTTGCCTCTTTCTCTCTTGGTCTCTGTCCCTCGCCCTTCCTCCTCTCTTGCCCTGCCTTGTTCTTTCTTTCCCTCTTTCCCTCCCTCTCTCTCCCTTTCTTGCTTGGGTTTTCTTTCTTTCTCTTTCTTTCTCTGTTTCTCCCACCCTTCGTCCCTCTTCCTTCCCTCTTTCCTTTTCTCTCCCCTCCCTCCCTCTTTATCCCACTTCCCCTTTCTCTTTCTCCCTCTTTCTCTGCTTCTCTTTCCCTGTCGTCTCTTTCTCACTCTCTCCCTTTCTCTCCCTCCCTTCCCCTTCCTCTTCCCCCTCCTCCTTCTCTTTCTCCTTCATTCTTTCTTTCTCTTTTTCACTCTCATTCTCTCCCTTCCTCCCTCCTGCTGTCTCTCTCTCTCTCTCCCCCTCTCTCTTCTCCCTCTATCTGTATTGATCTCCCTCCTACTCCCTCTCTGTTGTTTCTTTTGCCATTCCTTTCTCTCTTGCTCTTTTTCTCTCGACTCTTTCTTTTCTCTTGCTCTCTTTTTCCCTCTTTCTCCCTCCCTCCCTTCCTCCCTCACAATTTTCTTTCACTCTTTCACTCTTTCCCTTTTTGCCTTTGCTCTCTCTTTTTTCCCTTGCTCTTCCTCTTTTCCCTTTCTCTCCCTCTCGCTTGCTTTCTTGCTCTCTCTCACCATCTAGCTCCTTCTCGCTCCTTCTCTCTCTCAGGCTTCCTTCCCTCCTTTCTTTCTTTCTCTTTCTTTCTCTCTTTCCTTCTTCCTCTTTTTCTTTCTTTTCTTTCTCGCTCTCTTTCTTTCCTTTCTTGCTCTTCTCTTCCTCCCTCTTTCCCTCTTTTTCTCTCTCTCCCTCTCTCCCTCTCTTTTCCCCCTCTCTTTTCCTCAGTGCCTCTCCCTCTTTCTGCCCTTCTCTCACACGCCCTTTCTTTCTCTCCTCTCCCTCACTTTCCCTCCCTCGCTTTCCCTCCCTTGTGCTTTCTCTTTCTCTCTGCACCTTTCTCTTTTCCCCCTTTTCCTTCTCTCCCTTTCTTGCTCTTGCTCTTTCCTTCTTTCTTCCTTCCCTCCCTTTTTCTCCTTCCTGCTCTTCTCTCTTTCCCTCTTTCTCTCTCTTTCCCTCCCCATCTCTCATTCTCTCTTGCTCTTTCTTTCCTCCTCTCTTTCTCTCTCTGCCCCCTCTCTTCTTCCTCTCCCTTTTTTCTCTCGCTCCTTCTCCCTCCCTCTCTCTCCCTCCTTTGCTCTCTTCTCTTTCTCTCTCACTCATACTTTTCTTTTCTCTCTCTCTCGCCTTCTCTCACCTTCCTCTTTCTCTGTTCCTTTCTCTCCCCCAGCCTATATTTCTCCCTCTACCTGCCCCTCTCTCTTCTCTCTCTTCTGTTATTCTCTTCCTCCCTCGCTCCCTCGCTCCCTTTATCTCGTCTCCTTCTCCCTCTGTCTCTTGCTCTGTCTTCTCTTTCTCTTGCTCTCTCTTCCTCGGTCCCTCTGCATTTCTCTTCTTGCCTCGCTCTCTCCTTCCCTCTCTTCTCTCACTAGCCTTGTTTCTCCTCTTTCTCTCTCCTTCACTCTTACTCTTTCTCTCTCTTTCTCTTGCTTTCTCTCTCTCCCGCTGTCTTTCTCTCCCTCACTTGCTCTCTTTTGCTTTTTTCTCTTCTTTCTCTCCTATCTGCCCGTCCTCCTCCCACCTTTTGTCTTTCTCTCTTTCCCTCTCTCTCTCTCTTGTTCTCCCTCCCTCTCCCTTCCCCTCTCTCTTCCCCCCTCCCTCTCCTTTTTATCATGCTTTGCATCTCTCTCTGTCTTGGTCTTTTTCGCTGCCTCTCTTCCTCCTTCTCTCCCCCTTTCTCCCTCTTTCTTCCCCGTTTCCTTCTCTCCTGTCTTTTCTCACTCTCTCTCCATCTTTCCTTCTCCCTCTCCTTCTCTCTCTTTCTTGTTCTTTCTCTTTTCTCCCTTCCTCTTTCTTTTTCTTTCTTTCCCTCCTTATCCCGCTTTCCCTTTCTCTCTCTCTTTCCTTTTTTCCCCTCGTTTCCCTCTTTCTTTCCTTCTCTCCTCCCTCTCCCTTTCTGCCCCCTCTCTCTCCCTCTCTCTTTCTGTCTCCTTCCTTCCTTTTTCCCTCTCGCTCTTCTCCCCGCGGCTCCGGGCCCCGCCGCTGCCGCTGTCGCCGGTCGCCGGTCGCGGGGCCCCGGGGCGCCGCCGCGCGGGGGCTGCCCGGGCCCTGCAGCGCCCCCGCGGCCGCCAGGCGGCGCCGCCGTGCGCGGGCGAGCGGCGCTGAGGGGCGGCAGGTGCGCGGCGGCCCCGCGCCGGGCCGGGCGGGCGCTACCGGAACCGGAACCGGAACCGGCGGGGCGGGGCGCTACCGGAACCGGCGGGGCGGGGCGCTACCGGAACCGGCGGCGGCGGCAGAAGCAGCGGGCGGAGCGGGCAGAAAAAGGAGCAGCAGCAGGGAGCGGGGAGGCGGGACGGGCTCCGGCTCTGCCGGGAGGCACCTGGGGACCCCCCGGGCGGGTCGCAGCGGGCGGCCCGGGCTTGTCCGCGGGGCAGCGGGGGGCGGAGGCCCGGCCCGGCCCCGCAGCCGCCGGGGCTGGCGGGAGCCGCGGCCGCCGGGAGCGCCGGGCCTGGCCGAGCCGGGCCGGGCCGGGGAGAGTCGCGGGGGGGGCGGCCCCGGCCCCCGTGACAGCCGCAGGCGGGCGGCGGCGGGGCCCGGCCGGGGAGGGCAGGGGAGGGCAGCAGCGGGCACCCTCGGGGGAGCCCCGGGCCGGGCCCGGTGCGGAGCCCCGTGGGGCCGCGAGCGCTCCCGGGACGCCTCTGCCCTCCCGCGGGGGCCGCGAGCCGCGGGGCTGCCACGCACGCACGGACGGACGGACGGACGGATGGATGGACAGCGCCAAGCGGGAGCCGGACGGAGCCGCCGCCGCCGGGAGCAGGAACTGGACGGAGGGACGGAGCCGCCGCCGGGAGTGGGACGGAGGGATGGAGCCACTGCCAGGAGTGAGCGCCGGACGGAGCCGCAGGCACAACAGAGCCGCTGCTCGGGCACAGCAGCTGGTGCGGAGTGATGAGCTTGTGCACATGGCATCAGCCTGCACTGATGAGCTCACACTGATCCAAGAGCCAACTGGTTAATTACTGTTTAATTACTGACAGGGCCATAAATCAGTTGCTATCACAGCTCAGAGCTTGGTGGCATCACTGAAGGTTGCATCAGTGTTGAAGCCTTAGCTGATGGATATGGGATCAGTGTTGGCTAATTCCCTTATGAATATTCAGTGAAGGCTGAGTAATGAGCTCAGGGACATTGGCTCAGGGGTGACTAATGACCTTACACATCTGGAATCCCTAGTGACTAGTTAGTTCCTGTTGCTTCAAAACCTCTAAGCTAATTGTTTATTTAGTGCTGAAAGTCTTGGGTGAATGTTGACTAATTGGTTTCTATATGTCCGCTCCCTGTTGACTCCTTGAACTAATTGAGCATTTGGCTTGTGAATATTGAATCGATATTGACTCCCTGGCCAGGACTGATTCAATACTTCCAAGCTAATTGGTTAATTAGTGGTGAAAGTCTTGGATGAATGTTGAATAAATATTGGCCCTGGAAGATGGTGTCTCCTGGTGTTGCCTCCTCCCCAAAACCACTTTTGCGCCAGAAACTATCTCAGACGCGAGGTTGGGCCTGGTGCATGCCAGCCTCCCTGCCCTCGGGGTACTCGCAGATGGACCCCCCCCTTCGGGGAGGGTCCACACACCCTCCCTCCCCCCCCCCCATCCCACCGCCTCCCCCCACCCCAAAAAGGGCCCCCTCAGCCTCCCCTTTGGGGCTGGAAACAGCCAAACTTGCCTCTGTTTCCAAGTCCCCAAAACGCAGGACTCAGTCTGTGTTTTCAGCCACAGAAACAGCCAAGGGAGCCTCCGTTCGTGGCCCCCAAAACACAGGGCTTAGCCTCTCTTTTGGGCCCCCAAAATGCAGGACTCATTCACCTGTTCTTGTGCTTGAAAACAGGGACTAAGCTGCCCTCGGTGGCCCCAAAACACAGCACTGGCCTCTGTTTTTAGTGCCCAAAACAGCTGACCTCGCCTCCGTCGCCAAGTCCCAGGAACATGCGACTCCTTAGCCTCTGTTTCTGGACCTGACAACATACGACTTGGTCTCCGCTTTGAGGATTAGAAACAGCCACCTCAGCCTCCCTTTCAGGCCCCCCAAACACAGCCCTTAGTTGCTGTTTGCAACCACAGAACAGCCAACTAAAAGCCCCTGTTTCGGGCCCCTAAGGGCAGGCCTGTTCCCACGCTCCACAGAGTTCCCGCGCTTCCCAGAGTTCCCGCGCTCGCCAGAGTTCTTGCACTCACCAGAGTTTGCGTTCACCAGAGTTCTCACGCTCCCCAGATTTCGGGCGCTCCCCAGATTTCCCGCGCTCGCCACAGTTCCCACGCTCACCACAGTTCCCACGCTCCCCAGAGTTCTCGCGCTCCCCAGAGTTCTCGCACTCCCCAGAGTATGCACTCACCAGAGTTTGCGTTCGCCAGAGTTCCCTCGATCCCCAGAGTTCCCACGCTCGCCAGAGTTCTTGCACTCACCAGAATTCCCGCACTCGTGAGAGTTCGCGCTCACCTGAGTTCTCGCGCTTGTCAGAGTTCACATTCGCCAGAGTTCTCGTGTTCGCCACAGTTCCTGCGTTCCCCACACTTTTCGCGCTCCCCAGAGTTCACGCTCCCCAGAGTTCCTGCGCTCCCCAGAGTTCCTGCGCTCGCCACAGTTCTCGCGCTCGCCCCAGTTCCATTGCTCCCCAGCGTTCTCACACTTGCCAGAGTTCGCGCTCGCCAGAGTTCCTGCTCTGCCCAGAATTCCCGCCCTCCTGAGAGATCTCGCACTTGCTAGAGTTCCCGCCCTCGCCAGAGTTTGCGCTCCCCTGAGTTCTCACGCTCGCCAGAGTTCGCGCTCGCCAGGGTTCTTGTGCTCACCAGAGTTAACGCTCACCAGAGTTCGCACTCACAGGAGTTCCCGCGCTCGCCACAGTTCCCGCGCTCCCCAGAGTTCCCGCGCTCCCAAGAGTTCTCGCACTTCCCAGAGTACGCACTCACCAGTGTTATCGCGCTCCCCAGAGTTTGCGCTCGTCAGAGTTCTCGCGCTGGCCAGAGTTCCTGCGCTCCACAGGGTTCGCGCTCACCAGAGTTCCCACCCTCCCCAGAGTTCGCGCTCGCCGGAGTTCCCACGCTCCCCAGAGTTCTCGCACTCCCCCGAGTACGCACTCGCCAGAGTTCCTGCGCTCCACAGGGTTCGCGCTCACCAGAGTTCCCACCCTCCCCAGAGTTCGCGCTCGCCGGAGTTCCCATGCTCCCCAGAGTTCTCGCACTCCCCCGAGTACGCACTCACCAGAGTTCTCACGCTCCCCAGACTTCGCACTCACCAGAGTTCCCGCGCTCCCCAGACTTCCCGCGCTCACCAGACTTCTCACGCTCGCCAGTTCTCACGCTCGCCAGAGTTTGTGCTCGCCAGAGTTCGCACTCCCCAGAGCTCACGCACTCCCCAGAGTTCTTGCGCTCACCCGAGTTCGCACTCCCCAGAGTTCTCGCACTCCCCAGAGTTCCTGCACTCGCCACAGTTCCCGCCCTCCCCAGACTTCCCCCACTCCCCAGAGTTCCCGCACTCCCCAAAGTTCTTGGAGTCCCCAGAGTTATGGCGCTCCCCAGAGTTTGCGCTCATCAGATTTCTCACGCTCCCCAGCGTTCCCGCGCTCGCCAGAGTTCTTGCACTCCGCAGAGTTCTCGTGCTCCCCAGAGTTTGCACTCACCAGAGTTCTCGCGCTCCCCAGAGTTTGCACTCACCAGAGTTCTTGCGCTCACCAGAACTCCTGCGCTCATGAGAGTTCGCGCTCACCTGAGTTCTCACGTTCGCCAGAGTTCGCACTCACCAGGGTTCTCGCGCTTGTCAGAGTTCGCATTCGCCAGAGTTCTTGCGCTCGCCAGAGATCGCTATCCCCAGAGTTCCCACTCCCCAGAGTTCCCACTCACCACAGTTCCCGCACTCCCCAGATTTCTCGTGCTCACCAGGCTTCGCACTCACCAGAGTTCTGCGCTTGTCAGAGTTCACATTCGCCAGAGTTCTCGCGTTCGCCGCAGTTCCTGCGTTCCCCACACTTTTCGCGCTCCCCAAAGTTCGCGCTCGCCAGAGTGCCCGCGCTCGCCAGAGTTCTCGCACTTCCCGGAGTTCTCGCGCTCCCCAAAGTTCCCATGCTCGCCAGAGTTCTCAGATTCCCCAGAGTTATCGCGCTCCCCAGAGTTCCCGCCCTCCCCAGAGTTCTCGCGCTCCCCAGAGTTCTTGCGCTCCCCAGAGTTTGCGCTCATCAGATTTCTCGCGCTCCCCAGAGTTCTCGCACTGCCCCGAGTACGCATTCGCCAGAGTTCTCACACTCGCCACAGTTCTCACACTCGACAGAGTTCTCGCACTCGCCAGAGTTTCTGCTCACCTGAGTTCTCACACTTTCCAGAGTACGCACTCACCAGGGTTCTCGCGCTCGCCGGAGTTTGCTATCCCCAGAGTTCCCGAGCTCCCGAGAGTTCTCGCGCTCCCCAGAGTTCGCGCTCCCCAGAGTTCCCGTGCTCGCCAGAGTTCTCAGATTCCCCAGAGTTATCACGCTCCCCAGAGTTCCCGTGCTCCCCAGAGTTCCCGCGCTCCCAGAGTTCCCGCACTCCCCAGAGTATGCACTCACCAGAGTTTGCGTTCGCCAGAGTTCCCTCGATCCCCAGAGTTCCCACGCTCGCCAGAGTTCTTGCACTCACCAGAATTCCCGCACTCGTGAGAGTTCGCGCTCACCTGAGTTCTCGCGCTTGTCAGAGTTCACATTCGCCAGAGTTCTCGTGTTCGCCACAGTTCCTGCGTTCCCCACACTTTTCGCGCTCCCCAGAGTTCACGCTCCCCAGAGTTCCTGCGCTCCCCAGAGTTCCTGCGCTCGCCACAGTTCTCGCGCTCGCCCCAGTTCCATTGCTCCCCAGCGTTCTCACACTTGCCAGAGTTCGCGCTCGCCAGAGTTCCTGCTCTGCCCAGAATTCCCGCCCTCCTGAGAGATCTCGCACTTGCTAGAGTTCCCGCCCTCGCCAGAGTTTGCGCTCCCCTGAGTTCTCACGCTCGCCAGAGTTCGCGCTCGCCAGGGTTCTTGTGCTCACCAGAGTTAACGCTCACCAGAGTTCGCACTCACAGGAGTTCCCGCGCTCGCCACAGTTCCCGCGCTCCCCAGAGTTCCCGCGCTCCCAAGAGTTCTCGCACTTCCCAGAGTACGCACTCACCAGTGTTATCGCGCTCCCCAGAGTTTGCGCTCGTCAGAGTTCTCGCGCTGGCCAGAGTTCCTGCGCTCCACAGGGTTCGCGCTCACCAGAGTTCCCACCCTCCCCAGAGTTCGCGCTCGCCGGAGTTCCCACGCTCCCCAGAGTTCTCGCACTCCCCCGAGTACGCACTCGCCAGAGTTCCTGCGCTCCACAGGGTTCGCGCTCACCAGAGTTCCCACCCTCCCCAGAGTTCGCGCTCGCCGGAGTTCCCATGCTCCCCAGAGTTCTCGCACTCCCCCGAGTACGCACTCACCAGAGTTCTCACGCTCCCCAGACTTCGCACTCACCAGAGTTCCCGCGCTCCCCAGACTTCCCGCGCTCACCAGACTTCTCACGCTCGCCAGTTCTCACGCTCGCCAGAGTTTGTGCTCGCCAGAGTTCGCACTCCCCAGAGCTCACGCACTCCCCAGAGTTCTTGCGCTCACCCGAGTTCGCACTCCCCAGAGTTCTCGCACTCCCCAGAGTTCCTGCACTCGCCACAGTTCCCGCCCTCCCCAGACTTCCCCCACTCCCCAGAGTTCCCGCACTCCCCAAAGTTCTTGGAGTCCCCAGAGTTATGGCGCTCCCCAGAGTTTGCGCTCATCAGATTTCTCACGCTCCCCAGCGTTCCCGCGCTCGCCAGAGTTCTTGCACTCCGCAGAGTTCTCGTGCTCCCCAGAGTTTGCACTCACCAGAGTTCTCGCGCTCCCCAGAGTTTGCACTCACCAGAGTTCTTGCGCTCACCAGAACTCCTGCGCTCATGAGAGTTCGCGCTCACCTGAGTTCTCACGTTCGCCAGAGTTCGCACTCACCAGGGTTCTCGCGCTTGTCAGAGTTCGCATTCGCCAGAGTTCTTGCGCTCGCCAGAGATCGCTATCCCCAGAGTTCCCACTCCCCAGAGTTCCCACTCACCACAGTTCCCGCACTCCCCAGATTTCTCGTGCTCACCAGGCTTCGCACTCACCAGAGTTCTGCGCTTGTCAGAGTTCACATTCGCCAGAGTTCTCGCGTTCGCCACAGTTCCTGCGTTCCCCACACTTTTCGCGCTCCCCAAAGTTCGCGCTCGCCAGAGTGCCCGCGCTCGCCAGAGTTCTCGCACTTCCCGGAGTTCTCGCGCTCCCCAAAGTTCCCATGCTCGCCAGAGTTCTCAGATTCCCCAGAGTTATCGCGCTCCCCAGAGTTCCCGCCCTCCCCAGAGTTCTCGCGCTCCCCAGAGTTCTTGCGCTCCCCAGAGTTTGCGCTCATCAGATTTCTCGCGCTCCCCAGAGTTCTCGCACTGCCCCGAGTACGCATTCGCCAGAGTTCTCACACTCGCCACAGTTCTCACACTCGACAGAGTTCTCGCACTCGCCAGAGTTTCTGCTCACCTGAGTTCTCACACTTTCCAGAGTACGCACTCACCAGGGTTCTCGCGCTCGCCGGAGTTTGCTATCCCCAGAGTTCCCGAGCTCCCGAGAGTTCTCGCGCTCCCCAGAGTTCGCGCTCCCCAGAGTTCCCGTGCTCGCCAGAGTTCTCAGATTCCCCAGAGTTATCACGCTCCCCAGAGTTCCCGTGCTCCCCAGAGTTCCCGCGCTCCCAGAGTTCCCGCGCTCCCCAGAGTTCCCATTCTCGCCACAGTTCCCGTGCTTCCCAGAGTTCCCGTGCTCCCCAGAGTTCCCGCGCTCGCCAGAGTTCCCGTGCCCACCACAGTTCCCGCGCTTGCCAGAGTTCCCGTGCCCGCCACAGTTCCTGCGCTCGCCACAGTTCCCGCGCTCGCCACAGTTCCCACGCTCCACAGAGTTCTTGCGCTCCCCAAAGTTCACGCTCCCCAGAGTTCCCGTGCTCGCTAGAGTTCTCAGATTCCCCAGAGTTATCGCGCTCCCCAGAGTTCCCGTGCTCCCCAGATTTCGTGCGCTCCCCAGATTTCCCACGCTCGACAGTTCCTGCGCTCACCAGAATTCGTGCTAACCAGAGTTCTCGCGCTCACCTGAGTTCGCACTCACCAGGGTTCTCGCGCTTGCCAGAGTTCACACTCCCCAGAATTCCCGCACGCCCCAGAGTTCCCGCGCTCGCCACAATTCCCGCGCTCGCCACAGTTCCCACGCTCCCCACAGTTCCCGTTCTCACCACAGTTCCCACACTCCCCAGATTTCCCGCGCTCGACACAGTTCCCGCGCTCCCCAGAGTTCGCACTCACCAGGGTTCTCGCGCTTGTCAGAGTTTGCATTCGCCAGAGTTCTCACGCTTGCCAGAGTTCTTGGGCTCACCTGAGTTCTTGCGCTCACCACAGTTCTTGGGCTCCTCAGAGTTCCCGCGCTCCCCAGAGTTCCTGCGCTCCCCAGATTTCCTGTGCTGCCCAGAGTTCCCGCGCTCGCAACAGTTCTCGCGCTCCCCAGAGTTCGCTATACCCAGAGTTCTCGCGCTTGCCAGAGTTTGCACTCGCCAGAGTTCGCGTGCTCGCAAGAGTTCACGCTCGCCAGCGCTCCCGCGCTCGCCAGTGTTCGCGCTCACCAGAATTCCCGCGCTCCCAGAGTTCTCGTGCTCGCCACAGTTCCCGCGCTCCCCACAGTTCCCGTGCTCGCCACAGTTCCCACGCTCCCCTGATTTCCCACGCTCGACACAGTTCCTGCGCTCACCAGAGTTCGCGCTAACCAGAGTTTGCGCTAACCAGAGTTCTCGCGCTCGTCAGAGTTCGCGCTCACCTGAGTTCTCGCGTTCGCCAGAGTTCACACTCACCAGGGTTCTCGCGCTCCCCAGAGTTCACGCTCGCCAGAATTCTTGCGCTCGCCAGAGATCGCTATCCCCAGAGTTCCCACTCCCCAGAGTTCCCATTCACCACAGTTCCCGCGCTCCCCAGATTTCTCGTGCTCACCAGGCTTCGCACTCACCAGAGTTCTGCGCTTGTCAGAGTTCACATTCGCCAGAGTTCTCGCGTTCACCACAGTTCCTGCGTTCCCCACACTTTTCGCGCTCCCCAAAGTTCGCGCTCGCCAGAGTTCCCGCGCTCGCCAGAGTTCTTGCACTTCCCAGAGTTCTCGCACTCCCCAGAGTTCGCGCTCCCCAAAGTTCCCGCGGTCCCCAGAGTCCGCACTCGCCAGATTTCTCGTGCTCCCCAGAGTTCCCGCGCTCCCTAAAGGTCCCGTGCTCCCCAAAGTTCGCGCTCGCCAGAGTTCCCGTACTCCCCAGAGTTCCCGCGCTCCCCAGATTTCGCACTCGCCAGATTTCTTTTGCTCCCCAGAGTTCCTGCCCTCCCGTGAGATCTCGCACTCACCAGACTTCGCACTCCCCAGAGTTCTCGCGCTCCCCAGAGTTCGCGCTCGCCAGAATTCTTGCGCTCACCGCAGTTCCCGCGCTTGCCAGAGTTCTCGCGCTCCCCAGAGTACGCACTGCCCAGAGTTCTCACGCTCGCCAGAGTTCGCTATCCCCAGAGTTCGCGCGCTTGTCAGAGTTCTTGCGCTCACCAGAGTTCTCGCGCTCACCAGATTTCCCTCGCTCACCAGAGTTCCCGCGCTCCCCAGATTTCGTGCGCTCCCCAGAGTTCCCGCGCCCCGCAGAGTTCGCGCTCACCAGAGTTACCGTTCTCGCCACAGTTCCCGCGCTCGCCACAGTTCTCACACTCACCAGAGATCGCACTCGGCAGAGTTCCCACACTCCCCAGAGTTCTTGCACTCACCAGAGTTTGCGTTCGCCAGAGTTCTCACGCTCCCCAGATTTTGTGCGCTCCCCAGATTTCCCACGCTCGACACAGTTCCTGCGCTCACCAGAGTTCTCGCACTCGCCAGAGTTCGCACTTGCCAGAGTTCACACTCCCCAGAATTCCCGCGCTCCCCACAATTCCTGCGCTCCCCACAGTTCCCGTTCTCGCCACAGTTCCCGCACTCCCCAGATTTCCCACGCTCGACACAGTTCCTGCGCTCACCAGAGTTCACGCTAACCAGAGTTCCCGTGCTCGCCAGAGTTCCCGTGCTCACCAGAGTTCGCGCTCCCCAGAGTTTGTGCTCACCAGAGTTCGCACTCCCCAGAGTTCCTGCGCTCCCAGAGTTCGCACTTCCCAGAGTTTGTGCTCACCAGAGTTCGTACTCCCCAGAGTTCCCGCTCTCCCCAGAGTTCTCCCCCTCCCAAGAGGTCTCGCGCTCGCCACAGTTCCCGCGCTCGCCAGAGATCGTACTCCCCGGATTTGCACTTGCCAGAGTTCTCGCGCTCCCCAGAGTTCCCGTGCTCACCACAGTTCTTGCACTCCCCAGAGTTCGCACTCCCCAGAGTCCCTGCGCTCCCCAGAGTCCCCGCACTCGCTCCCCAGTGTTCTCACTCACCAGAGTTCTCGCTCACCAGAGTTCATCCTCTCGCTCGAGTTCTTGCTCACCAGAGTTCGCGCGCTCGCCAGAGTTCAAGCTCACCGGAGCGCTCGTTCTATGTCGTGCTCACTTGCCTGAGAGCTCTCTCATGTGAGTGCTTACTCACCACACTGCTTGCTCACTGGAGTACTCATGCACCAGAGTGCTCAATCAGCAGAGTGCTCACTCGCCGGAATTCTCGCTCACCGGAGTGATCGATCACTGGAGTGCTCAGACACGTGAGTGCTCACTCACCTGGGTGTTCACTCATGTGAGTGCTCACTCAGAGTGTTCCCTCACTGGAGTTTCCACTCACTGGAGTGCTTGATCACCGGAGGGCTCACTCAAGTTTGTGCTGTCACCAGAGTGCTCAAACACGTGAGTGCTCCCTAACCAGGGTGTTTGCTTCTGTGAGCGCTCACTCACCGGAGCACTCGCTCCACAGGGTGCTTGCTCACCGCAGTGCTAACTCATGTGAGTGCTCACTCACCGGAGCACTTGCTCCACAGGGTGCTTGCTCACCGCAGTGCTAACTCATGCGAGTGCTCACTCACCGGAGTGCTCACTCCACAGGGTGCTCACTCACCGGAGTGCTCTGTCACCTCACTGTTCACTCAGAGTGCTCGCTCAACAGAGTGCTTGCTCATGTGAGCACTCACTCACCAGGGCGCTCGCTTACAGGAGTGCACGCTCTCTGTAGTGCTCAGTCCCTGGAGTTCATCTCACCAGAGTGCTCGCTCACTGGAGCGCTCAATTGTGCGAGCGCTCGCTCACCGGAGCGCTCGCTCACCAGAGTGCTCACTCTATGTAGTGCTCATTTGCCTGAGAGGTCACTCATGCGAATACTCGATCACCGGAGTGCTTCCTCACTGCACTGCTTGCTCACTGGAGTGCTCACGTACCAGAGTGCTCGTTCACAGGAGTGTTGGCTCCCTGGAGTGCACATTCATGTGAGTCCTTCCTCACCGGAGTGCTTGCTCACCAGAGTGCCTACTTACTGGAGTGTTCACTCAAAGCTGTGCTCACTTACAGGAGGGCTCGCTCACATGAGTGCTCGCTGAACAGAGTCCTCGCTCCACAGGGTGCTCACTCACCAGAGTGCTCTGTCACCTCAGTGTTCACTCACCAGAGTGCTCGCTCAACAGAGTGCTCTCTCGCCGCAGTGCTCGCACACCAAAGCGCTCGCTCATGTGATCGCTCACTCACCAGAGCGCTCGCTCATGTGAGTGATCCCTCTCCCGAGTGCTCGGTCACGTGAATTCTCGCTCACCAGGGTGTTCACTCACCAGAATGCTCGCTCACCAGAGTCTTCCCTCACTGCAGTGCTCTCTGGCTCCACAGAGTGCTCACTTATGTCAGTGCTCGCTAACCATAATATTCATTCACCGGAGTGCTCACTCACCAGAGTCCTTGCTCACTGCAGTGCTCATTCGTGTGAGTGCTCACTCACCACAGTGTTCACTCACTGGAGTTTCCACTCACTGGAGTGCTTGATCACCAGAGTGCTCACTCATGTGTGTGCTCAATCACTGGACTGCTCGCGTGCCGGAGTGCTCGATCACTGGAGTGCTCACTCACATGAGTGTTCACTTAGCAGAGCGCTCACTCACTGGATTTCTCACTCACCGGTGTGCACACTAACCGGAGTGCTAACTCATGTGAGCGCTTACCGGGGTGCTCGCTCACAGGGGTGAGTGCTCACTCACCGGAGGGCTCGCTAACCGGAGGGCTCTCTCGGTGGAAAGCTCGCTCACCTGAGCGCTCGCTCACTGGAGTGCTCTCTTGGTGGAATGCTTGCTCACTGCAGTGATAGCTCATGTGATGGCTCACTCACAGGAGTGATCACTCACCAGAGTGCTCGCTTGCCAGACTACTCGCTCGCTTACCAGACTGCTCGCTCACAGGGTGCTCACTAGAGTGTTCATTCACTATAGTGCTCATTAACCCGAGCGCTCACTCACCGGAGTGCTCACTCTTGTGAGTGCTCACTGGAATTCTCGCTAAGCAGAACATTTGGAGCGCTCGCTCGCCAGAGCGCTTATGCGTGAGAGTGCTTGCTCACCAGAGTGCTTGCTCACTGGAGCGCTCTTTAATGCAAGTGCTCGCTCACCGGAGGAATCGCTTGCCGGAGTGCTCACATTTGTGAATGTTCACTCACCGGGGGGCTCACTCAAGTAAGTGCTCGCTCACATGAGTGCTTTCTGGCTCACCAGAGTGCTCATTTGTGTGATTGCTCCCTCGCCGGAGCACTCCCTTGCTGTAGTGGTCCCTCATGTGAGTGCTCGCTCAGCAGAGTACTCACTGCAGCGTTCTCTTGCCGGAGTGCTCACTCACCAGGGCACTCACTCAGAGGAGTGCTCGCTCAGAGGAGCACACACTAATGTGAGTGGTCGCTCAACGGAGGTCTCACTAACTGGACTACTCATTCACCAGAGTGCTCGCTCACAAAAGTACTCATTCACGTGAGTGCTCGCTCACTGGGCTGATCACCTGCCCGAGTGCTCTCTCACAGGAGTGCACGCCCGCCAGAGAGCTCGCTCGCCTGCTGGAGTCTTCACCCACCGGAGTGCTTGCTCAGCGGAGTCCTCGATAATCGGAGTGCCCCCTCACCGGAGTGCTCCCTCTTGTGATTGCTCACTCACCGGAGTGCTCACTTGCCTTTGTGTGCTCGCATGAGTGCTCGCTCATGTGTGCTCACGTGACTGCATGTTCGCTCACGTGAGTGTTCACGAGCGCTCACGCGTGTGAGTGCTTGCTCAGCTGAGTGCATGATCACGTGAGTGCATTCTCACGTGAGTGCTCGTTCGCATCTGTGCGTGGCTGGGTGAGCGCTCACGCGAGCACGCACGAAAGGAGCGACGCACCTCACCCGTAAGAGGGAAGCAGCACTGCATTTACTGCGGTAAGACAGCGACTTAACGTTGAACCTTTTCCGTAGGCGCCGATGGCTCCTGCTCTCGACACGCGCGCACACCTTTCGCTCCGGGGCCAATGGTGCTCTTGGTAGGCACCGATGACTCTTGACGTTGACCGTTTTTGACCTCGACGGGCCTTGGCAAGTACTGATTTCCACATGTTTTGTCAGGGCACGACATCCCTAGCTGTCGCTCTCGGTACGCATCGCTCCCGCTCCATCTCAACAGGCACCAAGGCCTGTGGATTTCCAGACCCGCTTCGAGGCATCGAGAGCACGACGGATCCTTAGTTCTCGGTAACTGTCGCTATCCATCCTTGCCGATAGCCATCGATACCTCTCCATCTCAACAGGCATCTCTTGCATTCACCCTCACTCCCAGTTTCCTCTTGGCAGGCATCAAACCTATTGACCTCAGGCCCCTTCAATATCGAGCACCATCGATACCTGTCCAGTTCCACACCTATCGAGAGGGTTCGATAACAATATTGATATCAAATCCTGTTGATAAGCACCAATACCCCTTGCTCCACACGCGCATGCATACCTTGCTTTCCGAGGCCCACGCTGCTCTCCCGAGGTACTGACAACTATCGACACGGACCATTTTTGACATCGATGGGCCTTGACGAATATTCATTTCCAGGTGTACCTCTAGGGCACGATACCCTACCTTATCCTTCCCTCTCGGTACACATCGATACCTCTCCATCCCAACAGGCTTCAAGGACTCTCCATTTCCAGACCCACGTAGAGGCATCAATAGCACTATGCATTGACAGCTATCGATAAGTGTCCGCATCCATCCCTGCTGACAGCCATCGATACCTCTCCATCTCGACAGGCATTGATCGCTTTCGATCTCGCCCCCCCCCCTTTCCTCTTGCCAGGCATCAAATGTATCAACATCGATCCCTCTCAATATTGAGCATCATCGATGCCTGTCCAAAGCCACAGCTATAGAAAGCCATCGGTATCAAGAGCGAGTGTCAGAGGGGTATGATATGTCAGGGGGTTTAATAAATTGCAAGGGGCATAATAAATGGGGGGGCGCGATATCGATCGATACAGATATGAAACCCTATCGATAGGTACTGATACGTCTGCTTCCCCCCACGCATGCTTACCTTTCGCTCTGTGGCCCGTGCTGCTCTCCCTAGGCATCGACAACTATCGACATTGTTTTTGACATTGACAGGCCTCCACCAGTGTTGATTTCCACACCGATCACTAGGGCACAGCTTCCAAGTATATCCATCCCTCTCACTACACATCCATACCTCTCCACGGCAACAGGCATGGAGGCTTTTCGATTGCAGAATCGCAGAATCACAGAATCACAGAATCACTGAGGTTGGAAGAGACCTCTGGAGATCATCTAGTCCAACCCCCCTGCTCAAGCAGGGTCACCTAGAGCACATTGCACAGGATTGCATCCAGGCAGGTTTTGAATATCTCCAGAGAAGGAGACTCCACAACCTCTCTGGGCAACCTGTGCCAGTGCTCTGTGTCACCCTCACAGGGAAGAAGTTTTTCCTCATGTTCAGATGGACCTGCCTGTGTTTCCGTTTGTGCCCGTTGCCTCTTGTGCTGTCGCTGGGCACCACTGAAAAGAGTCTGGCCCCATCCTCTTGACACCCTCCCTTCAGATACTTGTACACGTTGATAAGATCTCCTCTCAGCCTTCTCTTCTCCAGGCTAAAAACAGGCCCAGCTCTCACAGCCTTTCCTCATAAGAGAGATGCTCCAGTCCCCTAATCACCTTTGTAGCCCTTCGCTGGACTTGCTCCAGTAGTGCCACATCCCTCTTGTACTGGGGAGCCCAGAACTGGACACAGCACTCCAGGTGTGGCCTCACCAGGGCTGAGGAGAGGGGGAGCATCACCTCCCTCAGCCTGCTGGCAACACTCTTCCTCATGCACCCCAGGATCCCATTGGCCTTCTTGGCCACAAGGGCACATTGCTGCCTCATGGTCAACTTGGTGTCCACCAGCACTCCCAGCTCCTTCTCCGCAGAGCTGCTTTCCAGCAGGTCAACCCCCAACCTGGACTGGTGCAGGGGGTTATTCCTCCCCAGGTGCAGGACCCTGCACCTGCCTTTGCTGAACTTCAGGAGGTTCCTCTCTGCCCAGCTCTCCAGCCTGTCCAGGTCTCTCTGAATGGCAGCACAGCCCTCTGGGGTATCGGCCACTCCTCCCAGTTTGCTATCATCAGCACCAGAGGTGCCTCCTGGCACCGGAGGCTGGACTTTGTGAGGCTGGCTTGTGTGCCTTCCCACCCTCCCCTCTTCATGTCGAGCTCCCCAGGTCACTTGTGGAGTTCTTCTCTGGAAAGAAGAAAGCAAGCAGTGAAGTGACTCTTTTCAAGGCAGGTGTTTTTGTGGAAGAGCCAAGCAGTAGGAACACTGTCATAATACAGCTAACGTCATTTTACTTTTGTAGACTGCACTTTCTAATTTACATCTAACAAATTAGCAGAGAGTGCTTTAAGGATTAGTAAAGTTCAGTCATGGAGTGTAACAGAAGGTGCCAGCCAAGTCTGCAGATGTTTTGTCCTTTTATTGTTGACAGATCCCAATCATATGATGGAGATCTTCTGGGTACATGGCTCAGCCCACGCAAAGCTCTGTGACTTCGCTGGCTTTCCAGCTGCTGCTTATACACATTACGTATTCTTCATCAAATGGGTTTTCATCTAAAACATACTGCTTTATGGATGCTTAATAAGTTAAGCTTCAGTATCCTTCTTGATTTGAAGACAGAAGATAAATGAAGAAGGGAAACTGAGGCAATATAACATTTTAGTTGCCTTTGTAGCCTTTACTTTTCTGTAACACAATCTCTTTTATGCCTAGCTTTGTTGCATCGCAGGGTTCTAGTTTTGACGTCAGAGAAAACGTCGAGTTTCCTAACTGCAAGTTCAGAATGGAGCAGGTAGAAGAGTTGGATAGAGATTGTTTTCTGTATGTTTAAGACAGAAACAAATAATCCACACAGTGGCAACTCTGCGAAACCTGAGCACTTTGAATATACATTCCTTTTGGTATAGAGCATTAAGGTTCAGCACGGCATAAAAGAAGTGCTCAGGTCTATTTTCCTTGTACGCATTTCACCTTCCCTCCACCAGCGTTCCCTCCTTGTGCTTACCATTACTTTTCTCAACAGCCCTGTCTTAAGACTACACCAGGTAGCACACACTAGCTCTTCTATGTCTAACTTCATGCTACGGCCTGAAAGATGCACTCCTGGCGGGGGACTTCTTGCACAGATTTTACCCGGAAATCCAGAAAACATTGCCTCTTTCGATCGTTGCTCTAGCATGTATCTAGCAAACATGTTCTGGCCCTGCTTAGCATGTCAGCTACTGGCCTAGGGGGGTGTTATTTGGTTCTTTTTTCTTTTGATGAAGGTGTTTGAGGAGCTGCACAATGACCAGAAAGATATGATTTTGACTCCTTGTCTCTTACTGGTGTCACTGAATGTTTAGGTTTAGCTTAAGAGAAAAATTTCTAGCCTCACTGAGCCTTGTGCACAACCGGAACCAAACAGAGGTCTCGTGTCCCTTTGTGCTCCTGGTGGCTTTTGCTGCTCTCGGCAAGAAGGAGTTCCTGACGCACTCCCATATCCTGGCACTGGAAGCTGGACTTTGTGAGGATGGCTTGTGTGTCTTCCCACTCTGCGCTCCTCATGCTGAGAAGGAAAAAGCAGGCAACTGGAGAATACTGCCATTGCCCTCCCCCTTGAGAGACCCCAAACTGTGTGCCTGCCTGTTTCAATTACGGAGTCCCTCAGACCTGTTTACCAGGCCACCTGTGGACTTCAGGAGCTCACAGATGCAGTGTGACTTGAGGAAAAACTGTAGCCTCGACTCAGGCTGGCTCTGAGGCAGGGAGAGCAGCTTTCAAAAGAGACCTTTCTGAAGCTGAATAGCAGAGGGAGCAGGAGAGAGAGGCAAGCTGCCTCCTACTGCCTGGTCCTTCTCCATTCCCTTTTGTTCAGCTTCCTTGAGGCCTTCCCACTGTCCCCTGTGTTTCCCTTTCTCCTGTGCTGCAAGTAACAAGCCTTCCCAAGTTGGGTGTTTTCCCCTCCCGCATTGCCGGTGCTCTGGCTTAGTTCCGAGCAGAGCAGAAGAGGCTCAGCTAGGAGGAGCAGCTGTTGGAGAAGGAAGTGCAAGGTGTGCAGTGTAGCAGCTCTGGTGTGCTCAGAAGGGCTTGGGACCTTCAGGTGGCGCTTCTGAGCCGAGAAGATCGTAGAATCTCTGAGCACGGGTGCTGACTCAGGCTTGCCTTTTCGGACCTAGCTGCACGTCTCTCAGTAACTCTAGCTCCGGAGGGATACACTTCTTTGTGGCATGGTAACGTTTACCAAGATGGGTCTAGGTGTTTAGAATTGGGACCTTTTTGGCTGGTGGGAGTAGAGGGGTAAAGCGGAAACGTCCGTGTCCATGTTTAGTGTTGCTTGTATGAGTTTTGCACAGCTTTGGTGTCACAGTACCACAGCTACTAGAGGCCCGCATCCCGGGTGTTTTCAGCCACGTGCCTCTTAAGAGAAATCCCCCAGCAGGAACTCCTTGACTGGCTGGAGAGCTTCCCTTCTCCAGCCATTGCTGCTCTGTTCCTGATGGGAGTGGCGAATACGCAAGCTCTTTGCTTGCCTTTCCCTCGAGTAGTGTAAGCAAATCGTCTACTTCTTCCTTAACTCTTTTGGCTACGAGCATGGGGGTGCCCAACACTGGTGCAGGTAAAACCCTCACCTTTGTGCTGTGTCCTTTGAAGAGCTGGGACACTCGTGGTGTAGTCAACTGATGGCTTGCAGTCTTGGCAATAAGGTACTGGCCTGTAGGTGTCCCTCTCTAAGGCAGGAGTGACTGTTTGTGGCCCTGGTGATCAGGGGAACAGCACCTTTGGGAAGGGCAGGAAAGAGAACGGAAGGGCAGGGAGCTTCCTGCATTTTTCACACCTTCTGGTAGGGCTGGCATTCGTGGGCTGCGGTGGAGCAGCAGAGCTGAGCCTGCCCAGCCACCTGCCCCTGGCTTTCCTAGCAGAAGCACGGACCCTGTGTCTTAAGCACAAGCTCTTCCAGGCAAAGTGCATTGATTACATTTCCTCTTGTCCATTCAAGGTGATGTTGAGTGATTTCTGAGTCACAAAAGCTTGGGGGCAGGGGAGGCAGGAAAGGTCTCAGAGGAAAGAATCAGCGGCCCAGAAGAATGCGCACAGGCAGGGAGGCATTTCTGTCTTTACTCATGGTTCGGCTTGCGCGTCCCCCCGACTTCTACAATGACGTCGCAGGAGCGTGAAGGGCTCTCTTCTGCAAGACCGGCCATAACTAGCACGCAGGTGGGTTCTGCCCCTTCCCAGGTGTGGACGTGAATCGTCCGCCTGGACACGAGTTTAAGATGCCCGAGGTGCAAATACTTCTCTTCCTGCAGGACCCAAGTTTCCAATGGCAAGTAGGTGGCTTTGGAACAAAGCGTGGACATGCAGGCGCTGGCACAGTATTTGTTTCTTCTCAGAGCTTGTTGCCTCCTTATTTGCAGAGTCCAAGGCTGCTCTTCAGCTCTGAGGCACTTTGCTGCGGGTTTAGTTAGACGTGAGGAGGCAAAGAACGCCTCTGCCTCTGGAGGCGGCTGGGAAAGAGGCTCTTGTTGAGTCTGCTCCGATTCACAGAGCTGGTCTGTGGGACTTTTTGGCATGACTCCGTTTCCCTCCTGTTCCTGGGAAGTGGCATTTACTTTACTGTCATTTCTCTGTGCCCAGTGAGCGCTTCTCTGACTCCAAGCCAGTGTGTTTCGGTGTTCTCCCTTTTGGACTCCTTTGAGACGAGGGGGCAGGTAACCAATCTTATTTTCCTCAGCCCGCAGTTTTCAGACTGCAAGCATCTCCCATTGTGAGGGCTTTGTTTCTTCTCAGAAGCAAGTTTGGTCTTTGTTCCTATTTCCCCCTGCCGGGAGGCATTTCTTGTGCTTTGCCGTGGAGCAGTTGTTTGCAGATAAAAGCTCCATTGCTCACCACCTTCCGTTTCGGCTGCACGTTAAACACCACCGTTGTTTAGCATGCTGGCCGGGCCCTTATAGCTGTTGCTGTCGGAAGGAGGCCAGCGTGGGCTTCTCTGGGTGTGTACCCCCGAGAAAGGGGAGTGTGTTGACAAAGACATGGTCTGGCTTCTGGCTGGAGGGATGGATGGAAGGAGCAGCTGGAGGGACTTTGCCCACTCCCTAGAGGTCGCCTTCTCTTTCTAGGATAGCTTTATTCCCCGTTCCCGAACCATATGAACACCCGGGATTTTAATCCTTTAAAGGAGGAATTACAGGCAGTAAGGTCAAGCTTGCTCTTTTCGTGTCAGTAGTCTGAAGAAGGAATACAAATACACTCTCATCACCAATGTTAAGGAATTTCTGCTCTTTGGCCAACCCGGGAAGTTATTTTCATTGACCCTGTTTCAAGTTGATGCAACACAAGATGTTGGAGGCAGTCTTCCTGCAAAGGTGTGAGGAACGAAGAACAGAGGAGCTTGTTGGTCTATCATTCAGCGCAGCGTATGGTTCTGTAACATCGCAGCATATGAAAAGGCAGCATTCCTTCTGTAGCAGTCTCGTGTGCTCGTCTACAGCAGCACGATCAGTTTGGCAGCTGCCGAGAGAGAGGTCTTCCTCTCCCCAGACAACCGCCTAGTTCCAGAACGTTGAATATGCACATACTGGAGAATTATGCCATTGCTGGTTTTCTTGAGCCTACCCTTCTGCAACAGAGATACCCTCTTCTACAGGTGAGCAGCTGAGGCTGTCAGGATGACTTGCCCCTGTGTCTCTGTGGTGGCATGAGGAACGGAGCCTGGAACACCCGAGTCATGAACTGCCCAGTCCCGTCACAGCCATCCTCCATTTTGGTCTCAGTGTAATTAAGTAATGCAGATTATGCTACCTCTGTCTTTGAAGGCTCATTGCAAGAGATCTGAGGAGAGTGAAAGAAGAAGCAACTGCGGATCTGTAGTCTTAGACTTTCTACCAAAGAGTGCATGCAGCATTCACTGTATTTTGGTCTCTTGGGGGACTGCAAGGGTCTTCTTCTCTTGTGATGCTCCGCAGGTTTTCAGCGCTGTCTGATCACACAGCCGGCATCCTCTTTGGCTCTGTTTTCAAGAAGTTCATTGCGCAAAGTTCTTTGGTCTTGCGTTACCAGCCAGTATTGCAGTTACCATCCAAGTTTAGTGGCTGTTTTGTGGGGTACTCCGTTTGGCAAAAAAAAAAAAAAAAAAGCCATTGCCAAGCTGGTTTGATGGCTATCACTGTCCTTTTGGTCTTTAACACACCATCTCTTTGAATTTTTTACAGAGCTTGCTGGGGTGCTGCATCAGTGTCACGTTCGGGCATCAGAAATGGTCCATTTCATTCCTCAAATGCAGTATTACATTACATTTGAGGTACACTTTATCCACCCAGTTGGTTGCTTAAAAAAGAAGCTGGGACAAGTGTAAAAGTCATCCGTAGCAGGTAGTGAATTCAAACAAAAGCCCCCGAATGGTGTTTTTTTGCTGCGATAACTCACCCATATTTTCCTTTCAGCTTGTAACAGTACAGTAGGTACAGGTTATTTACAGCAGCTATAATGGCGACTCTGTACCTTTTCAGCACGTGCACAGCATTTCCCAGCGCTTCTCTCCAGCAGTTTCCACCATAAGATCCATTTCTCTAGTGCCTACAGCTTTGCCAGGATATAGCTACCCTGGATGAAGTGCTGCATTGCCAAAAGAGTTCAGTTCACATGCAAGTTTGAGGGAAAACAGGTCAGAAGTGCTAAGGTCAGAAGATGCTGGTGGCTGTTGTTGGAGGCTGTACTGATCCCAAGCTATTGATGCAAGGACTTCAAGTTTGGGAGCAGTTTGCCCCCTGGCTCCAAATATGGCATTTTTCCTGCCTGTGAAAAATTGTGCTCAATTCTTTAAGAATTGAGAGCCCAGAATAAATTGTCATTTGCACGTTCAGAAGAACTGCTAGAGGTTGGCGATTTAGCTTCTGTCTGCCTGGACTATATTCTGGCTCAGCCCCACCATGAATTTCCCAGGCAGGACCTCCCTGGCCAGCCTCCGTCATGTCTGAAGGTCACTGGGTGCTCTCCCTACGCATACGTCCACACTAGCATTTCAGCGGAGATCAGGAGCGAGCTCTTGAAGTGAGTCTTCCCACGCTCCCTACCTCCTGAGCTGCGCTCCATCCTGGGGAGAGCTCCCGCAGCCCCTTGGCTGGAGCTGAAGGGCAAGAGGGGCTGCAGGCCTGTGCCTCCTGGGTCCTGACTGCTGCTGGCTGGGCAGTTTATAGATATTTATTATGATATAATCGTTGGCTGCCTCCACGACCGGACCTAAATGCCCCCAGGTTTCGACCAGCTCCAGCTGGTTCCAGTGCAGCAGCAGGGAAGCACAGGCGGGGGGCCGGGGGGCTGGGGAGGCGGTTTTGCAGGGGGCTGGACGGCACCGGGCACAGCGGGTGGCAGCTGCTGCTTCGCCCACGGCTGCATCTGGGCCGCGGCCGTTGGCTGCTGGTGCCCAGGTGCCGGCGCAGTGCTGGGGGGCCGCGAGGGCCGCGGCGGGGGCGGCCGGGGCGGCCGGGGTGGGCGGCTGCCCGCGCGTGGCGGGTCCCCTTCTCTGGGGCGGCCGGGGCGGTTTTCCGGGGGCGAGGGGCGGCCGCTGGCGTTGGGTCCAGGTCTCCCGGGCGCCGGGGTGGGGGGCCAGTTGTCCCGGCGTGAGAGGCGGCCGCTGGCGTCTGCGCCGGATCTCTGGGCTGCGCGGAGGTTCCTGCGGGGAGAGGTGGCTGTTCAGGACACGCAGGCTGTGGGTCCCAGGGCGCAGGAGAGCCTGGAGCTGCCGGGGCGCAGCAGCCCCGCGGTGTGGACGGGCTCCGAGGGCTGCTGCTCCGGGCCCCATCGGCCGCCTGGCTGGGCCAGGCCACAGCTGATGCGAGGGTGCCGGCGGAGCGGCGTGCAGCCCCCGTGGTGCCTGGCACCCTGCCTCCGAGTAGGAGCTGTGGGGTACCGAAAGCTACACGTAGAAAACAGGGCACACTTGCACCCACACAGCGCTGGTTTTGCTCCCCTGCACCGGCCACCCAAGCCTAGCGGCCTCTCAAGTTCTTCTTGGCCCGTACCACATTGACCTGCCTTCTCTGCACACGCTGGGAGGGGGATCGAACTCTGAGAAACAGCGGGGACTGAAGTACTGCACAGTATGCCAGAATCTAGGAGAACTGCCTAGTCTTACTTCTCAGCGCGCCTGACAAAGACCAATACTCAACTTGTAATATTTGACTGACAGCGACTACCCAGGGCATCCCCAAGGAAACCAGATCACAACTTCTGCTGCAATGACAGCTAGGCTGAGCAGCACATTTGGAATTAATGGCATTAGATAACAAGGTGATTTCTGTCGCCAAATTCCCTCGTAGTGGACTCTAGCTATTGCAGTTCTTACTTTCTATGGCAATCTCGCCCTTCTTTGTTTCTCTTCCTGACTTGGCTTTGCCTTCGTCTGTGCCTGCGTCTTCTCTTTTAGCAACAGCGTCAGTATTAGGTAATACTGCCAACAGCAGGAATGGCTTTCAGCAAAGAATACTCATTGCTACGAACTAAGGGGCCAAATAGAAAATCTTACACCAGAAATCTCAGGAGAGCGCCGTCAACAGCTAACTTTGCCCTCCTGAAGACTACATCTGTAAACTCTTCCTTACCAATAGCAGCCGTCTAATACAGAATTTTAGGGGAAAAAAGCACACGCACCGTTTCCTCTTCCTCCGCAGCAAAATAACTAGGCAGCACAACACTGCTCCAGCCACAAGGATCCCCAAGGCTGCTTCAGTGCCTATCGCGCGATGCTTCCACACGTCTTTTGGCTCTGCAGCAGCTGCGCTTCTCTCACTCGCCAAACCTGGAGGAAATTACATAAGGCCATATGTTACTGTGTTCTGAACTGCTGATAATCTCACAGTGTGTTTGACATTCCCAGGAAATTTCCTTTTTCCCCTTTCTTAGCATCTCTGAAGGAGTGAAATCTCGGGGACTGCAACGCTTCCTTGGTTTCAGTAGCAGCAAAAAGTGCCCAAGTCACTGCAAATGAGCACGCTTTGGAGTCTCTCTTTAGCCTCTCAGCCTTGCTTACGTTCTGCGATGGCCATAATCCAGTTCTCCCAATTGGATGGGTTTGCTCCCCCTTTCTGGCGATCCTTTACATCCCACAATTCCTTTGGTGCTCTCTCGCCTTTCTGAGGCTCAAAAGTGCTGCTGCACGGAGGCATGCTCTGACCCTTTGGGACAAGTCGTCCCACTGAACAAGACTCATTAGGCCAGGCGGAGAGCACTCGGCGGTGCTCATCTGCTTTACCAATAACTCCTTTGAGTGACGTGGACAAAAGCCATCCCGGGTCCAGGGAGTGCCACTCCGACTCTTCCCTCCCCGGGCGGCACACTTGCCCCAAGGGGAAAGAGTCAGGCTCTCTTGGGCTCTGGCTTCCATAGCCCGTGACACCGGTATTCCTGGCTACACCGTGGGCCGGCTCCAGCTGAAATGGTGCTGGCTGCGCTCCCCAGCCCAGCAGCCAGGGCCGGCTCCTCTGGGGCGGCTGGCAGCAAAGGAGACACCTGAACCTGGCTCTCTCCCTTTGCCTTTTCTCCAACACAGGCACCACCTCCCCTTCCTCCGCCCTCCGCTCTTCCAAACACCACTTGTGTGCTCCACATCTTCAGAACAACTCTCTCACTTAGGCATCCCTGCAAGACTGCTCAGTACCTCGGTGCTTTGGAAAAAAGGAGTATTTCCTGTCGTGGAAGGTTTCCCCGGGCCGTGACACACTTGGAAGCCCTGTCAAGAATCAGAGAGAGGTAAAGCCTCAGCACTGCTCAGGCACACAGCATGCAGAAGGACGGACGAGCTTCCCTCCAAACCCCTGCCCGACCGCTGAATCAGGGCATCACTCGGGACCTCCTTTCACAGCAGGCATCCCACTCTGTGCTCCTTCTGTGCCTAGGGCCTCTGGGGACTCCCTGCAAGTTCTGAGATGCAGACACGGCAGGAGGTCGAGTCGATTAAGAGTTGTGGAGCCTGTGGAACCTGCACTCAACGTGGTTAAAACTGCCTCGTTCCCCAAATGGCAAAGCCCCGAAATCCCTGGGAGCTGCTTGGGGGGGGGGAAGTGAGGCTGTCTAACAGGACCCACAAAGGTTGCTATGCACATCTCGGGCACACTAATTGCAATCATCTCCACACGCCAGAGACAAAAGTCATCTTCAGAAAGCCGCTCCTGGCTTGTTTCAGAACACTTCCGGTGCCCTCGTACTTGAACGTTTGGTTGCTGACATGCTGTGCAGTAGTGGGCCCCCAGGGAAGAGCCTGCAGACACACAGGGATTTGGAGTTCCTACACCAGATGACAATGGACAGCAAGTACCTGGCATGCCCGCTGCTTGAATTGCCTCTCCTTCTTCATCAGGGACTGCCGGAAAGGTCTCCTTCTCCAGGGTCTCCTGATGATTCTCTTTGGAAAGAAAGCAAGACAGCTTGATTAGAAGGAACTGTTCCTCATCCACTTCCTCACGGTATCTTCAGGAGGCAATACTTTTCAAAAGGCTTCAGGAAAAACCTCAGAAACAAAACCTGGCGTTTCAGGGCGGGCACCCGGTCACTAGCCCAAACAATGTGTCCTTTGTAGAGAAAAATCAAAGCGCACAAAATCTTCCAGATAACCAATACGGGCAGCAACACCGGCTGTTTGGGTGGGGAGACGAGACAATTGCATGTGATCCTCTCGTTCCCATTCCACTTGGTGCCTTTTTGAGACTTGGCAAGAGAGATTTGGCATGATGAGCCTTGTTTCTCAGAAGGCCTTTTTCCCAGCTGAACCGGCTACAGCTTTTTCCTGCTCTCTTCGAAGGAAAGCATTCAATAAGGCTCATCACGCCAAATCCACCACACAGTACGCACAGCAGTCACATAGAGTGCACTGAGCCCCAAGCTCTTGCCGCTCTATATCCAGGGCGCTTTCACAAACATGGTGAAGAACACGCTCGTAGAAGAGACCCCGAACAAGCTCTGCAGCTTGCCAGCGCCTGCAAGGTGTGAAATGGTGCGTCACTGCGGCAAGGCTCTGGTCAATCCCTTTCTCCTGCGTAAGCTACAGCTTATCCATTCCTGTTTCTAAAACCTCGGGTTTACAATGATTGCGCTTAACACACAGTGAAATCTACCCACCAGCTGCTCTCTCCAAGTCCTTCAAGATTTCCTGGAGGACTTCAGAAGATTTCTGAGAAGACTTTTCCTTTCGCCGCCAAGGACCTAAACAGAAAGGATTAAGCTGAATTTCACATGAACGAGACATGCACAAAGAAATGCTGCTTCTTTCAAGTAAACCAAAACAGTAGGAGAATAGTCACGACCCACCTGCACGATTCCCCAGAGTCTCTAAACCTGCATCCAGCTGAGAAGCTGCAGAGACATCCTCTACGGCCACATCTGTAACCAAAGAGACGAGCAGAGCTCTTTCCGTAGGCTGCTTCAGATTTGAATGGGAGTCAATGAGCATGGAATGTATCATTAGACCAAGGCACTTGTCCCGCCCTTCCACTCCTGAGTCTTCTGCAAACACTTATCGGGTACCTGCAAAGGCACCATGTGGCTACAAATCTGAGCATGCGGGGAAAGGATGCCCTGCAGTTCACACAAGCTGTAACCTCAACCCCAAAAACCTGCTGCCTTTGCTGTAGGCGCTGCAAGAAGCACAAGGCTGGAGGAGCCAGGCAGAACACCCACCGTACATCTCTGAAGCCCTCCCAAAGCCCACTCTGCTCCTCTGCAGGCATGAGCCTCGGCCAAGGAATTAAGCTACACGGCCCATGAATAAAACTCTCAAACAAAATGCTCATTCCAGGAAGTGAATAAATCTCCACCGCTTACTCCTCGCATGCCCCTCAGGCTCAGAGATGGGATCCAGCTGAGCAGCTGGAAGGCCACTGCCTGCAGGAACGCCTGTAAGCAAACACAGACAAGACAAGTTTTCATCACGTGGTGCCACATACTTCCGCAGAAGTGACTTGCCGTGAATTTCCGGAAGGGGAATGGGGGACACACATGTAGGTCGAGAGTCTCCCAGCTGCAGGAGGGCCAGGGGGACTTGCTGGCTGGGACCTGGCACCTCTCCAAACCCTCCTTCAAGGCGCTACCCAACAGCCCCCAAGCACCCCCAGGACAAACACCCGGCCCCTCGGTGCTTCCTTCTGCGGAGGTCTCTAACACACACCAGGGAAACCAGAACTTTACCAGCAGGCAACCTGTAGAACCGGAGGACAACAAGGATCATTTACATTGCTCACGCACAGGAGCCCGCGGGCTGGTGGAAGACTGAACCAGCGTTACCCCTAGTTGTTCTGCTGCCCTTTGGTCAGGGGATGTGTGCTGCAGACTTTGGCTTCCTCAGGAGGGCGCTACAGAGTGAGAAAAGAAAGGCCTATTTGTTCAACTGACTGTCTGCTGACTACTCACCTCCAGGTTCAAATCCAGGGTCCAGAGGAGAAGACAAATGTCCATCGCCTATGCCCACATCTGTAACCAAACACACATAGAAACAACTCCCATTACACAGATTTCCATATGCTTCTTCAGATTTGAATGGTAGTGAATGACGGCGGGGAACACAGAATCACAGCTAGGCACTTGTCTTGCCCTTCCACTCACGAGCATCTTGCAGACGCTCACCACGTGCGTGCCCAGGCACCGTATGGGTACCAATCTAAGCAGGCACAGAGCTGCCGCGGGAAAGCACACCCTGCAGTTCACACAAGCTGTAAACTCAACCCCAACAAGCCCGCTGGCTTTGCAGCAGGCTTTGGAAGCAGCACAAAGGCTCTGCAAGGCAAAGCACCCCGAGGCACATCTCTGAAGGCCTCCCGAGTCCCACTCTGCTCTTCCGTCTGTGCGAGCAGCAGCCAAGCACTTATTCAGTTACACTCCACACCAAGAAAAGTTGGAAACAGAAAAGCTTCTTCTGTGAAGTGAATGCATCTTGACTACCTACCCCGCGGATCCTCCCGAGGCTCGGGAAGAGGGTACAGCTGAAAATCTGGATAACCATTACCCACAGGCAGAGCAGAAAGCCAACACATAGGCGGCCAGTTTTCCTTACAAGCTGCTACCAGCTTCTTCACAAAGCAGGTGTAATGAATGGAAGGGGGGGGTCACGTCATGACATGGGACATATATGCAGGTCGAGAGTCTCAAAGCTGTGGAGGGGCAGAGATGACCTTTGGCCTGGCACCTGGCAGCTCTCAAAGTAAAGAAATGCTCACGACTTACCCCTGGGGCGCCCCCGCGGCTCTAAAGCCCTTGGACGACCTGAAGAGCAAGTATGAAGTACAATTTCATGTCAACAGAATAGTACAAAGTAAGTTCTTCTTCTTTCAGGGAAGTAAAAATGGACTACGTACCCCTGGGAAGACCCCGAGGCTCAGCAACAGGATGCAGCTGAGAAGCTGGATAAACGCCCACTACAGCCGCATCTGTAACCAAGCCGAGACAGGAACAGTTCTCATTAAGTATTTCCATAGACGACTGCTGATTTGAAGGGTGGTGAATGACGGGGAACATATAATTACACCATACTTCTGCTCCCGTGCACCTTGCAGACACCTAGCGGGTGTCTGCACTGGCACCGTATGGGCATAAATGTCAGCAGGCACAGAGCTGCTGGGGGAAGGGACACCCTGGAGTTCACACAAGCTGTAAACTCCACCCCATCATGCCCCCGGGCTTTGCAGCGGCCACTGGCTCAGGGGCACTCGCCAACAGCGCTTTGCGAGCCAAAGCGGCCAGCGCAGATCTCGGAAGCCTTCCCCAGGTCACACAGGCAGGTCGAGAGCCTCACAACTGCAGAGGGGCCGGGGGCACCTGTTGGCTGCGACCTGGCAGCTCTCCAAACCCTCTGTCCAGGCGCTATACGACAGCCCCCAAGCGCCCCCGGCACAAACACACGGGGCCCCTCGGTGCCTTCTTCCGGGGAGCTCTCAAACGCCCACCAAGGAAGCCAGGACTCTACAAACGGGGAAGCCTCAGCACCGCAGCGCAGGAAGGCTCATTTACACCGCGTGGGCACAAGAGCCCGCCGGCCCGCTGAAGGCCAAAGCGGCGCGAGGACATCCGTGCTTCCAGCCCTTCCAGGGAAGATGCCCCGACGACTCGCCTCCAGCCCGTCCGTGAGGCTCACCGCTGGCACCCGGCCAAGCGCCGCCATCGCCATCGCCCCCAGGCACCGCTGAAGCCACGCGCGGGGACAGCAGCTGCCGCCACACAGCGCCAGGCGCTGCTCCACGGACAGCTCCCGGCGCCGGCGCTGCCCCGCGCAGCGCCCCCAGCGCCCCCAGCCTCCCCGCGGCCCCACGAGCCTCGCGGAGCCGCTCCCGGCCCCCGACGCCGCCGCCGCCGCCGCGGCCCCGCAGCCCGGCAGCCGCCTCCCGCCGCCCCGGCCGCAGCCGCCCCGGCCGCTCGCCAGCCGGCCCCGCGGCCCCCAGGCTGCCGCGCCGCGCCGTGCGGGGGCGGCGGTGCCTCCGTCGCCGCCCGCCCTACCTGGGCCCGGCGCTGCCCGCGGAGCAGCCCGGCTGTCCCGGGCACGCAGGGCCGCCAGGAGGCCGAGCAGCAGCAGCAGGCGGCGGCCGGGGGCGGACGCCCCCCGCGCTCGCACCATGCTGCCCGTCGCCAGCAGCCGCCCCCCGCCGGCGCCCTCGAGCAACGCGCGCGCGGAGCGGCGTCTGCCGGGCGCGGCACAACAACACGCCGCAACACGCCGCAGCGCAACGCAGCGCAACACAGCGCAGCGCAGCGCAACGCGGGGCCCCTCTGTGAGCTCACGGGCGCCCTCCGCGCGCCTCCGCGGGGCGCCAGGGGCCGCGCACCCCCGCCGCGGCCCGCGCTCCCTCCGCGCGCCGGCGCCGCCCTGTGCGGGCAGCCCGGGCCTGCTGGCGGCCGCGGTTGCTGCTGCTGCTGCTGCTGCTGCCGCCCTCGAGGAGCCCCTCGGCGGCAGCCCGGCTCTCTGCCCGCACGCTCGGGCCCCTGCGCTCGCCTCGCTGCTCTGCAGCTCCGCGCCAGCGCCTGCTGCAGCCTCGCTCCCTGCTCTCCTGCCCGCCCCCCCTGCAGCCGCTTTGCTCCAGCCCCAGCTCTGCGCTTCGGCAGCTGGCCCGGGGGCAGCTGTGGAGAGGCGTGGGGGCTCCGGCGCCAAGCCTGTGCCCCAGCTCCCATCACCCGTCAAGCTGCGTTCCATTCTCCTGCTTTCTTGCTGGCACCGCTCCCTCTGTACGTTTGGCCTTAGCACGAACGTTTCTAGCCTCGCTGAGCCTTGTGCACCGCCTGAAGCAATCAGAGCTCTCCTGGTGCTGTACATTTCCCTTAGTGCTCCTGGTGGCTTTGGTGCTCTCTCCCAGCAAGGAGGAGGTCCCGACGCTCTCACATATCACAGAATCGCAGAATCACAGAATGGTTGAGGTTGGAAGGGACCTCAGGAGAAGACCATCTAGTTCAACCCCCCTGCTCAGGCAGGGTCACCTAGAGCACCTTGCACAGGATCGCATCCAGGCGGCTTTTGAGTATCTCCAGAGAAGGAGACTCCACAACCTCTCTGGGCAACCTGTGCCAGTGCCCTGCCACCCTCACAGGGAAGAAGTTTCTCCTCATGTTCAGATGGACCTGCCTGTGTTTCAGTTTGTGCCCGTTGCCTCTTGTGCTGTCGCTGGGCACCACTGAACAGAGTCTGGTCCCATCCCCTTGACACCCTCCCTTCAGATACTTGTACACGTTGATAAGATCTCCTCTCAGCCTTCTCTTCTCCAGGCTGAACAGGCCCAGCTCTCGCAGCCTTTCCTCATAAGAGAGATGCTCCAGTCCCCTAATCACCTTTGCAGCCCTTCGCTGGACTCGCTCCAGTAGTGCCACATCCCTCTTGTACTGGGGAGCCCAGAACTGGACGCAGGACTCCAGATGTGGCCTCACCAGGGCTGAGGAGATGGGGAGCATCACCTCCCTCGACCTGCTGGCAACACTCTTCCTGATGCACCCCAGGATCCCATTGGCCTTCTTGGCCACAAGGGCACATTGCTGCCTCATGGTCAACTTGGTGTCCACCAGCACTCCCAGGTCCTTCTCCGCAGAGCTGCTCTCCAGCAGGTCAACCTCCAACCTGGACTGGTGCATGGGGTTATTCCTCCCCAGGTGCAGGACCCTGCACTTGCCTGTGTTGAGCTTCAGGAGGTTCCTCTCCGCCCACCGCTCCAGCCTGTCCAGGTCCCTCGGAATGGCAGCACAGCCCTCTGGTGCATCGGCCACTCCTCCCAGTTTGGTGTCGTCAGCAAACTTGCTGAGGGTGCACTCTGTGCCTTCATCCAGGTCACTGATGAAGAGGTTGAACAAGGCTGGACCCAGTACTGACCCCGGGGGGGGACACCGCTACCTTCCTTGCTTCCTAGCTTCAAGGACAGCACCTGGGAACGTGGCTATATCGAATCAGTCAGGAAAAAACAACAGCCAGCTGTAACCGAGAGTGAACTTTCTTCATTATAACAAACACCATTATAATGCTAAAACTCACCCCCACCAGGCTGAAGACCCCCAGCCGTGGGAGCCCCTTCCCCACCGGGCGTGCGGAAGTGAGAAGCGCAGCGGAAGCAACCCGCAACTAACTGAACCCGGCCTGTACCGGGGCAGGACAAGAGGCAGCTTCTGGCCGAGAAGACCCGTCCGGCCGGAGCGATGCCGAGCAGCCTGGCTGCTGCCTTTGGGGATTCAGCCCCGGCGCCGACCGCGCGCAGCCGCGAAATGAACCCACGTCTCGGCTCCGTGGGCGGATGGATTCGTTGCAGCGCGGGCGACGAAGCCCCGATTTGGGACAACGCCGCCAGCAACGGCGCCCGCAGGGGCCGCGGCCGCCACGTGCCGCCTCGGGCAGAGCCGCGCCGCGCCGGTCACGCGGGGCACGAGCGGCCCCTTTGCGCCCTGCGGCGCCGCCACGCGGGACCCCGCGCACGGCGGCGCTTGGGGCAGATCCGCCGCGGCCCCGGGCGCCCCGCGAAGCCCCGCGCGGCTCCGTCCCGGCGGGGTTGGGGGGGGGGAGGGGGGCGACGATGCCCCGCGCCGCCGCCCGTCACCGGGCTGCAGCCAACACGGAGCGACCCGCCCCGGCCCGCGCCCGCCCCCGCGCCGCCCTCAGCTGGCCCCGGCCCCCGCGCCGCCCGCGGCAGGCAGAGCCGAGCCGAGCCGAGCCGAGCCGAGCCGAGCCGAGCCGAGCCGAGCCGAGCCGAGCCGAGCGCGGGGTCCCCGCGCCGCCGCCGGGGCCGGCGCGGCTGCAGCCCGGGATGGGGATGGCGGGCGCGGGGGGCGCAGCGCAGCGCCGGGGCCGAGGCCGGGGCCGGGGCCGGACACAGGCAGCCCGGGCCCGCGGCGGGGCAGCGGCACCCGCCGATCGCCTCCGCGCTGCCGGGACGTCGCCCAGCGCGCGCGGCCCAGCCGAGAACGGCGCGCTCGTGACACGCGTGGCGACGGGGGCGGGGCCAGGGGAGCGGGGGCGGGGCGGGGAGGGAGAGGGGCTGGGGGCTGGGGGCTTGGGGCGGGGACTGGGGGCGGGGCCAGGGGAGCGGGAGGCGGGGGGCCGGGAGGGAGCTGGGCTGGGGCGGGGGCGGAGCCAGGGGCGGGGGGCGGGGCGGGGCACTGGGGGTGGGCCCGGGGGCGGGGCGGGCGGCAGGGCGCGTGCGCGGGCTGCGGCGGGCGGCGCGCTCAGTTCGGTGCCTCGCGGCTGGCGGCCGCTCGCTGCCTCTGTGGCTCCGTCACGGCGCGGGCGCTCGGGGCCGGGCGGGCGGCGGCGGCGGCCCCAGGTGAGGAGCGGGGGGGCTCGGCCGCGGGGCCGGGCGGGGGGAGCCGGGGCCGGGGCTGCGAGCGCGGCTGGGGCTGCCGGGCTGCGGCGGCCGGAGCCGGGCCCTGCTTCCTCCCGCTGCGGCCGCGGCTCGTGTCCCGCCGCGCCGGGCCGGGGGCTAAAGCGCGAAGGGCCGGAGCCCGGCGCCCCCCCCGCCCGCCCGCCCGCCCGCCCGGGCTGCCCCGCACCCGGGGCCGGGGCCTCCGCTGCCCTCCGCTCCGCTGCCCTCCGCCGCCCTCGCCGCGGGGCCGCCCCGGCGCAGCTCCCGAGCAGGGCCCAGAGCCGCCCGGGGCCGCCCGGGCTGGGGCTGCTGCGCCGGGCCCCGCACACGGCCGGGGCAGGGGCGGGCGGGGGCGACACGGGCCGCGTGCGGGGCTGCGGGGCCGGACACGGGCTGGGGGAGCCCGGCTGCTCCCGGGGCTGGAAGCACGGCCTCATTCCCGGGGGTTTGGGCCCCGGAGCAGCGGCCGCGGGGGGCTTTGGGGGCTGGAGGAGGGAGGCGAGGTCGCTGCTTCCAGCTCTGCCGGGAGGGGCCGAATGCTGCGTTTTGGGGGCCCCAGGCTCCGCGTTCAAGCGGGTGCCGCAGGCCTGTGTTTCTGAGCTCAGCAGCAGGGCTGAAGCCCTGGGTTTGGGGTCAGAAACAGGCTTCGGGGGCTGTTTTGTGGGGTGGAGAGGGAGGCTCAGGCCTGCCTTTAGGGGCCCGAAACAGGGGCTTTTAGGTGGCTGCTCTGCGGTTGCAAACAGCAGCTAAGGGCTGTGTTTGGGGGGCCTGAAAGGGAGGCTGAGGTGGCTGTTTCTAATTCTCAAAGCGGAGACCAAGTCGTATGTTGTCAGGTCCAGAAACAGAGACTAAGGAGTCGCGTGTTTCTGGGACTTGGCGACGGAGGCGAGGTCAGCTGTTTTGGGCACTAAAAACAGAGGCCAGTGCTGTGTTTTGGGGCCACCGAGGGCAGCTTAGTCCCTGTTTTCAAGCACAAGAACAGGTGAATGAGTCCTGCATTTTGGGGGCCCAAAAGAGAGGCTAAGCCCTGTGTTTTGGGGGCCACAAATGGAGGCTCCCTTGGCTGTTTCTGTGGCTGAAACCACAGACTAAGTGCTGCGTTTTGGGGACTTGGAAACAGAGGCAAGTTTGGCTGTTTCCAGCCCCAAAGGGGAGGCTGAGGGGGCCCTTTTTGGGGTGGGGGGAGGCAGTGGGATGGGGGGGAGGGAGGGTGTGTGGACCCTCCCCGAAGGGGGGGGGTCCATCCGCGAGTACCCCAAGGGCAGGGAGGCTGGCATGCACCAGGCCGAACCTCGCGTCTGAGATAGTTTCTGGCGCGAAAGTGGTTTTTGGGAGGAGGAAACACCAGGAGACACCATCTTCCAGGGCCAGTATTTATTCAACATTCATCCAAGACTTTCACCACTAATTAACCAATGAGCTTGGAAGTATTGAATCAGTCCTGACCAGGGAGTCAATATCGATTCAATATTCACAAGCTAAATGCTCAGTTAGTTCGAGGAGTCAACAGGGAGTGGACATATAGAAACCAATTAGTCAACATTCACACAAGACTTTCCGTAAGGCTAAGCTTGTAATACCAGACATAAGGGAAGAATATTTAGACCAGAGAAGACAAATACGGTTACAAGCCAGTTTAGTAAAAGTATGGTGGCGAAATACTGAAAATGTTTTCTTTGCTGTATTATTCTGCTACAGTAAGAGCCTGAACGTTTTTTCTTCAGAGCATTACTGTTCTTCAGTTAGAGAAGGGCACCGGGAACATGTACTGCTTTGTTTTGTTAGAAGTGAAAAATCTATTAAAGCAGATTATTTCATTTCAGAGTGATTGAACCAATTCTGATTAAGTGAGAACAGACAAGATTCTTTTATGCAAATCTGAAGCAGAATCAAACAAACCCCAAATATTTTAAATCTCTCAAAAGTTTGTTTTATATGTGAATATGCTTTAGGGAACAGAGAATATAAATGTTGTTAATCATCTGAGCAAGATTACCATTTCTGATGTACTTTCTGGTTTTACTTAGCAATAACTTTACAAGTGAGTATTTTTGAGGGAGTGAGAACATCATGAGAGAGTATGATCATCTGGATTTCTCATTGTGCTTTTGTTTTTTTATTTTTCCTTTGGGCATTAATTAAACACCTGAAATTTTCATACCATATTGGAAGTTAGTCATTGAACCTTTCCAAATTAGCTCTGCATATCCAGTTTTGTACTGGACAGGTGTTCTGTTAGTATGAAACATGGTGCAGTTATAATATGCCAGATCTACACACACAGTTGTTCATGCCTTACTTGAGTGCTTAGCTGATGGTTTGTAGCAGTGCTGTTCACTGACTTGTACAATGCTAATGGTATAATGTTAATTTTTTTGGACACTCTTCTCTCATGCTTATCTTTCTTTTAAAGGATATCAATCAGAAGCTGCAAGAAGATAACCAGGAACTGAGAGACCTTTGTTATCTTCTTGCCTTTCTGCCTGTCATCATCCAGAAAGCATCCCGTGAGTGGCAGAGACTGGGCAGGCACAGTGCTAGCGTTATGCACAAAGAGGTTGCCTTACACCTACAGAAGCTGAAAGAATTGGAAGTGAGGCAAGAAGAAGTGGTTAAGGAAAAGCTGGAGCTAAAAGAATTGTGTGTGTTGCTGGATGAGGAGAAGACTGGTGGAGCAGGCAGCCGGAGCTCTGTTGACAGCCAAATCAGCCTGTGCCAGTTAACTGCAACAAGCACATCCATAAGAGATGTTGGTGATGGGAGTAGTACTTCTAGCACTGGAAGTCCAGACAGTGCAGACCATCATAAACATCATCCAAGTACTAGTCCAGAACACCTTCAAAAAAACGGGGGTGAAGGAAGCCCTGAGCACCTGAAACACAGGAGTATCAGCCCAGAGCATCTCCAGAAGCCTGGGGGTTCTGGCAGTCCTGATCATCACCTGAAAGGACCAAGTCCAGAACATCACAAAACCCTTGTCAAAGCACCTGAGCAACAAAAGCACAGCAGCAGCAGTCCAGAAACTCTCCCAAAGCACGTTTTGAGTAGTAGCCCTGAACGCTTTCAAAAGCACAGGCCTGGCAGTAGCCCTGAGCATCAAAAGCACAGCAGTGGCAGCCCAGATCATCTTCAAAAGCACACACCAAGCGGAAGCCCAGAACATCTGCACAAAGTGAGGGGTACGAGCCCTGAGCACCTCAAACAACATTTTGGAGGGAGCCCAGAGCATCTCAAACACCTCAGTGGAGGCAGCAGAGAAGGTCCCCTCAGGAGACAAGTAGCAGATGACCTGTCACCTCACCACAGAAGTATATACAATGGAATGAAAGGTGGGTCAATATATTTAGTGAGAGCTCGTTTTTCAAAATTACTAAGGCAGTTTCAGTTCTGTATCAACACTTTTGGAAAAAGAATAATATTTTATGTGAAATGAAAGGTAACAAGTCTGATGTTAGTATTAACTGACTTGATAAATAATCGGGGTGTACCCAGTTGTCCTTCTGCCAGGCTTTAGGTGGATTGATGAAAGAGTGGAGGAAAAAGTTCATCTTGAGTGCTTGTGTAAGGTATCAAGAAGCAACTTTTGGACTTGCTTCTGCCCGGTGGTTGGTAGACATAAACTGTCCCTCTGTAGACTTATGTTTACATCAGGTATCAGCTAGGGAGGAGTTATGTGTGTTTCTTATGCTGTCTGTATTTGAGTCAGCAGAAGGGAGGTGAATGTCTCCAGTTTCATTTCCACCTTTCTAAGCTAGTCTGTCTCTAGCTTTGAAGATTTTAACATTTCCTCTTTATTGATGGAATACTTTTCCATAAACTCTGGAGAAGATGCCAGATGAAGAGCTGGGCTCAATATAAGTGAATCTGATACTCCTAAAGCTTTCCAAAGCCTTGATTTTTGCATGTATTTAATTATAACAAATTAAAAGTTAAGATCCTAAGGGATATTTGTTGTTATTGCTGCCCTTTAGGAAGATACCCAATAAACATGCCTAGCTTTAAGGAGCTGATATCCCCACTGATTGCAATTAACTTTTTTTTTTTTTAAGATAGGCACAATTTAAGTATCTTGGTATTTTGGGAGACAAGTGGTTATGACAATATTATTGAAATGAATATGGATTGGAATAGAGTAAATGAAATAATTAAAAACAAAATTCAAATAAACATTTTCTGTTGTTGAAATAACTTTTTGTAGACTTAGCAAAATTTCTGTAGTCTGCTCTTTTCTTCTACATGCTCTGAGATCTTTTCATAAAAGAAGTCAGCATCTTATTTATAGCTGAAAACTCATTTCTCAGTTCTTTGTATGTAGATTTGAAACAGAGCTCAGAAGAAAGTGAGGATTTTGCCATAGTAACTTGTCTCGGATGGAGTTCATGTGTTGCCATTTTATAAGCAGCTGCGAGAAGTCTTTCTGCCATCGCTGGAACTGACTGCTTGTTGTTGGATCTGCTTGTGAGATGGAGACAGTGAGCTCTCTGCCGGGTGCTGTCCTCAGCATTTATCATGTTGCTGTCTCGCATCAGTCCGTTCATCTTTGATGAATAACTTGCAGAATGCCTTCAGCTGAGATCACCTGCTTTGTAGGTGCAAGTCCAGATTACTTTCAGCGACATGTGCGTATTCCACGGGGCTGATAAACCCCAAAGCGGTAAGTGTGGAGACTTCAAATTAATTTTTAAAACAAGTAATTAATAAGGTGAATGTATGAAAACTATGTGAAGATGCAAATAAGTAAGTTCTAAAAGTTGACCTTGCAAAACTTCCTTTAAATGCTGTATTTCTTTCTCCATTCAGTTCAATTAAAATAAGGGAACAACACTGACTTGTAAGTAGCATGTAGTATGGAAACGCACTTCCTAGAGACTTCTTACTTTTGCCCATGATGTTCACGAATGTATTCACTGGTTACGTAGAAAGGTGATTTAAGGCCTTAAGTATGCATTTTTCAAACTCATTCACAGACAAGGATACAGGTTTTCTGCTCCCAGCACGGTGGGCTTTCTGGTGTTTTCAGTCCAAATAGTTCTTTTTTGTTGTGTTTTTAACAGTGGGACGACAGCAGCTGTTACTTTAAACCTGAGGTGACTGACCCGCTTTGTGCAGGGCATCTCAAATAGCCGCAGCTGTGACTCAGATAACAGGGAGCTGGAGAGGGGAGCCAGTGATTTGGGAGTCTGTTTATCGACTTGAATCAGAGCATCGCCTGTCCCACCCTTTGTGTTAATCACTTTTGCAGAGGAATTTGCACACGGATAAGTTGTCAAGCCTCTCTCATGTTTATGTAATTCGAAAGAAGCACGAGGTAGATGTTAGCTGTGAGTTGACTTCTGACTTTTTGTCTCATTTTGGTCAAATGTCAAACTCTTGTGAGCTTTGCTGTAAGCAATAACCCTTAAAAACTTGAGGAAAAGACTTTGTCTTCACATCCTCACAGCTAGGCTCAACTGCTGCTCTCCTACCTCCCCCCCTGCCCCGGCCTTTTAGGGAAGAAGTTGCACAAAAGTGCTAGAAGCGCTGACCAATATAATTTACCATCACTGCAAATGTAATCTGTAAACCTTAATTGGCATGTTTTATGTGTTCCTGTATACATGAACCTGCCAACTGAGTACAGACTGGGAGCTGTACGCTGAGCTTGTAACAAAAATGCCAATTTTGCATCTGCAGCAAGAAATGCTAAAATTGTGCAGACATAGGTAAGAAAGTGGCGTGGAAACCTGGCCTTAAACTCAGATGAGCAATGTAAAAGGATGCTATTTTTGAATCTTATCCCCAAATCAAGTAGTAAGTCTATTATATCATGTTGGTGAAAACCTAGTTTGCTTTAAAATTCAGAATATATTCAGCTAGTAGGCTGATTGCACGGCCGTTTGATTATTTTGCAGGGCATTTCCAGTGTTGCAGCAGTACTTCTGTGACTGTCATTTGTTTGAGCAGCAAGAATGAAGTTTTTGTGTTGATAAATGGTAAATAGTGGAGAGTAACATCTTTTGACTCTTCTGTAGAAATAATATATTTTAATCATGTAATTGGAACTTACCCGGCTCAGTAGAGGCCTGGCCCGTCTCCCTTTGGATGAGATGGAATGGCCTCCATTGCCTTATGTGGACTCCAAATCAGGTCTGAGAGGAGAAGGTATTCCTCTGCATATCAGACCTTGCTCTGAGAAGTACTATACTGTCCACCTGAAATTGTTGTTCTTTCTTGGAAAGCATGTTTGCAGACAGCCCAGCTGTTTCTGTTGAAATAAAATCTTCCATCCATAACTAATAGCTCCTATTTACCCTGAGTTCTGGTCTTGGTAGCACTTGCATGACCACAGGGAAGCAATGTATTCAGTCATGTGCAGTTATCTCTACCAAAATTTTGCATGTAAATGTACAGGGAACAGAGATGGAATCTCTGCAGGCTTTAGTCAAACTCTTAAGCAATATAATGTTGTGATGGTTTCAGAAATGCGGTGTGTAGCTATAGTCCGCATTACAGGATCTGGTATATGCATTCGTTGTTTGGGCCTCGTGCATCTTTTAAGCTCCCGTGAGGGACATGAGAAGTTGTCTTTGGTCTGTTGTCTTTTGTGAAACGGGCGCCCTCAAGCTGTGGAGTCCCAGAAGTGGGGTCTGAAAGCTCCGTTTGGCTTGGTGCTTGTCAGTTGAAAACATATTTCATTTTAAAGGCTCTAACCAGATTCAAGGTGTGTTGTAGCAGTTAATGATCTTTTGCTGGAATCCCTCTTAAAATGTTCTGGTTAATGAGCACAGGGCTATTTGGGATAGGAAGATGGCTGCAATTAGGTGGAAAATAGCAGTGGTAAAAACATTTTACAGTGAACACTTATGCAGTCTCAAATAATACATGACAGTCTTCAACTCTGACACAAATATGTGGGTGCAAAAAATATAAATTAATGTATTCAGGATTTGCAGTCTAAGTGTTTTTATTCTAAGCAGTTTATTGTAAATTTTCTATTTTGGAAGTCTTTTGTTTGATTCTGGGCTTTGACTTTTGTGTGAAAGGAAGATATCAGAAGGCTTTCAGATGTGCTTTTTGCTTCCTGCTGAGGTTATTAATGACTAGAAATAAAAGTGCTGACTAACCCTGTATGCGCTGCTGGAGGTGCGAGGACTCGTGTACAGAACAAATGCAATGCTGTCTCTCTTGAGCAAAAGTATTTGTTGGCTTAAATGGAGACTCGGCTTAAATTTTGAAAAATTCTGCTATAAATGCGTTGCTGCTTATAAGGAAAATAAGATAAGAGCCTACTGCTTTGAGTAAAAAGAGGAAAGTGCAATGTGACTTCAGAGAGCAAAAATCGGTAATAATGTGACTGAGTTAATTTCAGTGGAAATAGCTCATATGCTGCTGCTCAAATAGTGAAATGATGTCACGTGTCTGTGTAGGCTTGCTTACATGTTACTTCTCATATGACTGAAATGAAAATAATTCGCTTGCCATTCGCAGCAGTGCACAATACTTTGTGTGTAAATTGAGCTTTCCTGATGGCACCCAATATACACCTGACATTTAGAGCCTAATGCAGTGTTATTTACTCTTAAGAGTAACCTGCTGTATAAACAAAGGCTACAGGATTGATAGAATTTCTGCTTGTCGCTGTGAATTAATCTACTATTTATTTCAGGGGTTTATTATTTTAAGTGTAGAGGTCTAAAACTTCCATGTCAATGGGAGTCTTTCAGTTGAATTCCATAGGATTTGCATCAGGCTCATAAATCGGGTTCAGGCATTACAGACTGCAAGAGAACTGAGGCCTGATATGTGAGTATGTGTGTGATTAGAGCATGCTGTATTTATTGACAAAGTCCTTTCTGTGGGGTAATTTGCCAAGCTAAAACATGGCTTATAATATGAGAGCTATGAAACTACTAGAAACTCATGTCTGAGGGCTTACGGGAGAACTTTACATTTGCATTTCTTTAACTTCACTGGCAAAACTAGTTCTGCTTTAAATGTTTGAGTATATGCTGGATCATCTTTCCAGTAAAAGTATGTGAATCTTAATGGGAAGACTGTGTGTTCATAAAGAAGCTTGTCTGGTTTAAACCAGCTGGCTGAATGTTCCAGCACTCTGGTTCCTGAGAAGTTCAGCTGAGGATCAGAGTGGGAATCAGCCAGTGCTGACTGCAGAGATGTGCTTCCCTCTGTAGCTATTTGATGGGAGATGGGAGGTTGCACTACACTTTAAAGTGGGAATGCATAGGAAGGATTCAGCTTAACAGTCCCCCCCCTTCCAGGACTGCAACTAAACCACAGCCACACATGGTATGTAACACTTTGCGTGAACTCACCACTTGCAGCTTCTGTGCTAGTATTTCGGAAGTGCCTGGTGAAGGCTTCTGAATGCTTAAGTGTTGAGTGCTTAGCTGAAGCCTTACCTACCCCCTTGGTTTTGTTAATGCTTTTAGGGCAGGCAGGACAAGCAGTACATGAACAACACCTGTCTTGGGTTGAAGGCTTGTTGTCAGCTGAGAGCATTCTGGGTGGGATTTTCTTACCTACTGTGGTGTTCTTCAAAACAAACAAAAATATCACTCACCAAGCAGCCTATCCCCCTGCCATTTAAGGGCCCGGTGTGGAAGAAGGGTAGGCGGTACAGTTAAAGACCAGTGCATTTAGGTTGTGAGCTCCTCAGTGATTAGGAAATCAACAGCGAAGTTCCCATAAAGTGGGAGTGAGATCCAGTTCCTCTGAGTGTAGAAGAAGAATGTGAGCTGAGGTGTTTTTGAGACCGTACTTAAAAGAAACCACATGCATGAAAACGTGTGCACAGTGCTATTTCTGCACTTGTGTACTGTAGAAGCCCATGAGGATGTAATGAGAAAGGCTGTTGGAAAGTACAGCTAACCGAGGGCTTAAAGGACAAAAGCATTCTGCAAGTATTTTACTATCACAAGGAAGATGACGGCTACTCTTCTACTTAATGCCATCTACAAGTGATGCTGGATTTTTCATTGATGGATTTTTACTTTTTGATTCCGTCTTAGTCCATTTAGTGAACGGTGATCGGATGGCTAAAACCATTCTAGTAAGACCTCAAACTTAAAAAAAGGAAAGGAAAGAGGAGAAAAATAACTAGTGGGTTTTTTTGTTTTTTTTCCTCCAAGTAAACTAGGCCTGATAAAGTTCATAGTAAATTCTCTAAGGAGAATCTCAATCTCTTCTTTGATATCTTGAAAGAAGATGAGTGAAGTTTTGGAAGAGAGACTATGCTGATTTTCCAGTCTTGAGGGGGAAAAAAATGAGAACTGTGGAATTGTCAATTTAATAATAATATCTGGAAAAATACTGGAACAAGTAACTAAACGTTTTAAATGTCTAGGTGGTGAGGAGGAAATAAGTTGAGGTCAACTTGTTAAGAAGAATGATACAAAACAATCTCTCTCCTATGTATTGTAAAGTAACAGGCGCTGGGGAGAGCGGGGGATAGGGAATGTAACTATCTTGAACTAGGAAGGGTTTTGGCCCTGTCTCACCCGATATCCCCTGGCAAGCTAGGGAAGCATGGCTTGATTAAACTCCCATAAGGTAGGTCCACAGCAGTTTGGAAAATGTGTCTAGAGATGCATCTTCTCAGTAACTGTCTGTACTTCTTGCCCTTTCAGGAAGGCTGTATCAGAATTGAGCTTTCACAGGCGTCTGTCGTTCTTCACTGTTTTCTTTCATAACTTGCTAAAGGAATGGGGTGTATACTTTGTAAAATTCAAGATGACCCACTTTGTGGGAAGGTCCGAAAGCAAGGTTATTTTGAACCGCTGATTGAAAACATGAACCTTGTTATGCACTTAAGAAAAAAAAGAGGATAAGCCTGCCTAGGGTTTACCTGTACAGAGCCTTCTTCTCATCTCTTTTCTCTGCTTCCTTACTCTTTCCTTTAGAGTGCTGCTTCTGCTGCACAGATGTCTTTATTTTGGCTGTCAGGACTTGATGCTAATTCAGTCTTTCCTTGATACAGGCAGTGACCTTTTCACTGTGAGTGCCAGAGCAGGGAAGGGGTTCCTGGAAGTGATATGTTATCTTTAAATCATCACCAGTATGCCACATATCTTTAAGAACAAAGTCTCTGTTAGCTAGCCTGTGATGACTGTGTGCCTTAATAAGGCAGGAGGGAAGTGATGGTGAATAGAATAACAAGCAAGAGCTTTTGCCCTCTTGAGGTACCATTTTCAGTTTGTGCAAAGGTAAGCACAGCAGAGCTAGACAGGTTCAAGGCTGGACAAGATAGGCAGTTTATTGAAGACAAATTATTTAAAGAGTAGTTTCCTTCTGATTAATTGGCCCTCAAAGAGGGACTCGCCAATAAAGGTAATGTTTCAAAGGATATTGGAAATAACTTTCAAAAGGTAGAGTGGAGTGCAGATTTTATCCATTTTGAATAGCACCTCAATGTGTTCCTGTTCTTTTAAACACAAATACCTTTCAGTGTGAAGGCCAGAAGAGTTTAAAAGAGAAAAAAAAAATTTTTTTTGGTGAATGGGGCTCCTATAGAGGGAATGGGAGATAACTTGCCTGAACTAGGGGTATTTGGAAGAGATTTAAAAATATGTTTAATTTTAATTAGTCTTTTATGGGTGACTCATTTATGGGTGAATTAGTCTTTTCTGTTGCTGAATCAGTTCCTCCCTTCCCCCAGTGTCTGTGGCCAGGGCCAGGCATATTGCAGTTGCACAGAAGCATTGACGCAGTGCCGTCAGTAACCCTCGCTTCAGACCTGTGAGTAGTGCCCTTATCTTCCAAGCATTTAACCAATACAAAATGGAGATTAGCGACTGTGCCAGCTGGCTGGTTAATTTGAGATTTATGGCTTTATCTCTTGCTCTGAGCGTCCATTAGAACTTCACTGGCATTTGAGCGCAGACCTCCAGAGGCGGAAGGCTGACGTAGTGCATCACTGTGCCGGTGTTGTCAGAGTCCTGACCAACTCTGCAAGCCAGCGTTTGTGTGGCTCCCCTGACTTTACTGGTGTTCTACGTGGGACGCATCTGATGCGTTGCGGGGTTTTTTGGTTTATTTAAATGTATGTTTTGAAAACAATAGATTTTTCAAGTAGTGAGTAGGAGGTTGTTTCATCATGTACTGAAGCCAACATAAAAGCTCATTTATTTTCATGATAACTGGGTCAAGTTGTAAGATATTTGCCTTCTCTTTGCCTTCCTGGTGATTTCTGAGTCATCGGGAGCTTGGAGGGGCAGTTAGTGTTGTCTGCCTGAAATATATAGGCAGACGACTTTTGTAGCAGAATGAAAAGTCCTTACGTTAAAGCCTAGTTGGAATCGTTGCTTGGGGAGAGCACCTTTAACTTCAGGAGGGGCCATGGTGCAACGTAGCCCTTCAAACAGCTTTCTGAGTTACTATGTTATGGTATTATTATAGTAAAATGTTTTTAGAACTGTTGCAGTGATTAAATTGTCAAATTCTCTGAACTCTGGCAGTGTTAATGCAGAGTTGAAATATTATTCTAATTCTTGGTAAGTGCTGCTTGTTTAAGCCCTTCAGCCTTGCAGGATGTACTGTGCATGTTATTCAAAGGGTGTCCTGTCTTTCCAGCTCTACCTATTAATGGAGCCTTTCTTTTTCTTGTGAGCTTTTTTATTTTATTAGAAAAGTAATAATGGGGGGCTGCAGATTGTACAGGGAGTTGAACGGGTTAATAATACCCAGTGAGGAACAAAGCAGTCAGTGTAGAGTGGTGCTGAAAATATTGTACTTATCGTTCACACACCACGTACATTCTTTAGGTGTTGACAGGTGCTATAGGACAGTGAAGCATTCCAAATTAGAGGGTATTTAACGAGGTGTAATAAAGCTTTGTGTACTTAGAATGACTCTAGCAATGAGAACTGATTGGTTTCTGAGCTAGCAAGTCATGTCTCAATTAGTGAACTGAAGCACAGCTTATCTTAGGTCTTATTGTCAAATACACAGATCTATAGTAACTGAGAGAACACTTAGAATTATGTTCAAGTAACGATCTTGATATAAATCTTGTGTGTGTGTGCTTCTTGAACAGTTAAAGGGTGGGTTCCATTGAGCAAAGTAGCTAGGATGGAAACACTGAGCTCTGAATTTTGCTGCTTCATGCAGAAAGAAGTCAGCCTTTAATATACCACATCTGTTCTTGCATGATTCAGGTTTAACCTTTTTGCAGTGCTTGTTTTACTACTACAGGTTTTACTACAACCGCATACTTGAAGCTGCGGAAGAGTCCACTGTATCCACTTGTCTGTCTGAAGAAACCTGGAGTATTAAGCCTTAGTAAAGAAAAAGGGCTAGAACACTTGACCGTGGAATTTGGAAATGTATTTTAATAGGATGCTCAGTTGTAACTGAGCTCTTAAGCCCCATGAGCACCTTTAGCCAGATGCTCATTGCTGTGAAATGACACTGAGCCCAACAGCTGTCGAGGTCCTAAAAAGGATCATACATATTATCTTTCATTCAGTAGCATTCAAAGAAATGTCAAAACATGGAAATGCATGACACTTTGGGAGAGGGATGTGATCCTTTTGGTCTAAGGCATAAATTGCCATCTACCTAATGGAAACTAAGAATGAATTTCACTCTGACGTGTTATTCCATTTCTGTTTATGGCAAGAGGTTTTGTGTGCCTCCATCTAAAGCAGCTGGTACTGGTCACTATAGGAAAAGGAATGAAAGACTGATTGGGTCAGTTGCCTGATCCAGTATAGCAAGCTGTAATTGTTGTAGGTGGTTCTTTTGTAGTCCTCTGTAGGTGGATGCATTTTTCTTTTTTTCCATGTCCTTGTTCTCCAGCAGTGGTTTGTAATATGCCTCAAGGGCTTAATAGTGTGGTCTTTACCTTCAGGGCAAACCTGAAGTACTGTGAAGGGTTTTAGTGGTGCTTATATACATGAATTAAGAATCTTCTATAATGTGTGGGGCATTTACAGTCAAGAAACCTAAAAGCACATCTAAATAAACAAGCAAGAAAAACCTACCTTTCTCTCTTACCCCCCCCCCCCCCCAGCTTGTTGTGTCTCAGGTCCTTCTTTTGAAATCTGATCACTTGTGATCAAATTTTCAGACAGTCTTACAACTCAAAGATATCAAATGAAATAAGGAAATGGAGGGATTAGCCTGGAAGGAGCCTTGGACAGTGGGACTGCAAGACAGTGAGATATACCATTAATAACAGTAACTTGTTTCAGAGGAAATTAATTCTACAGTTATAACATGGGAGGGGGAAAAAAATACATCAGTCATTAAAAAAGCCCTAATGATACTAGTCTATGCACACTTAGTATCTTTGTGAAATTTTTAATGCTTTTAATCTTGTAAAATCCATAGAAAAGAAACAGGATCATAGTTTGAGATCTGTCTGTGAGCATGTGGTCCACACCATGAAAAAAGTTGCAGATGTATTAATTGCAAATGGGAAAGGTGCCATATTGAGCTGGCTATCTTGAAGGATAAACAGATCTGTGAAGCCTGATTGTGAATAATAAATAAGCTTAGTTCAACATGTGTCAGTTTTGCTCTAAAACTTCTGGTTTCTTTGCACTGGTCCCTCCCTATACATTGTTTGGGGAGGGGAGGGATCTAGCAGGTTTTTGCACCTGTGTACTTCAGCAAGCAAATCTTTGACCCTGTATTTTTCCTGTGCATGATTTGTGTGAACTTTGCACTAGATGATTACACATATTGTGTCAGGTGACAGAGCATGGGGAGAAAGATGACAGTATTTGTAATGCTGACCTGTAAAAATCCATATCATCATTTTAAGTGGTTTAGACTAATCGAACACAGCACTGTTCAAACACTGTCAGGAATAAGAGATGCATTATCTTTCAGCTCTGATCAGTGAGCCCTGTGATAAACGACAGTATTGAATATCTTTTGAAGTTCTCTGTTTTGGTACTTCATCAAAGTTACCTAAACAATATCACAAAAACTTCGGAATATTTAAATTTAAGGTTCTAATGAGACAGAACCTGCAATATCAAACTTCTATTTGATAAATAGTGAGATCTCTTTCAAATGTTTGGCCTCAAAACTGATTGTTTCTTTTAAGTGCATCTGTTTAAATTCCTGTGGATTTTAAAAATTTGGCTTGATCAGCACTTGCTGTAGGCTTTGGAATATATATTTGCAACTTGGATTCGAAAAATATATATACTTTTACCAAAGGTTACAGGGTTTATTCATCATGATGTTGCTCATATTCATGCTAAGCTCAGATAAACCTGGGGAAAAGCATTGATGGGTGACCCACATGCCCTGTTGGTTTGTGAGTCCGTTTTAGTTTTACAGTGGGTGAATCTTAATGCTAAATATCCATCTTATGGTTTTTTTTGTGGTCTGAGAATGTTACTGATGGCCTGAAGATGGGTCTCTAAAAAATACTCTTTGTTTCTGAAAGAGCAAAAGAACACTGCATTGAAGGCAGCTAATAAAACAATACACCAGATGCATTCAACTGAATGCTTAAAGGTTAAACATGCAGATTGGCTTAGTCCTTTAAAGTATTTGATCATTTCACTCCTTGGGCACCTGACTTGCCCTCAAGCTGGGTGCCCAGACAAGAGCAAGATATCCTTGCTCTTGCAGCACTCTTACCGACATCACTTGCCTGTTATTGTAGTTTGTCTTGCTTGCTTGTATCTATTTTGAGATTTTTGTAACCTGAAGTTAGACTTTGAATTTTAGATTTTTGCAGCATCATTAAAGATACTGCAGTAAAGATTATGCAGTCCATAGAGATAACATAAAAGCAAAGCATTCCAACAACTCTTTTCTCCTAACCAGATCTCCAACCTCCAAGAGCAAAGGCTCTGCAGCCTTAAATTAAGGCAGAAGATCCCAGAATCAGTCTCCTACAGGTACAGGCACTAAGAATTTTTTGATTTATTCCTTGTTGTTGGAACTTGACACCTGAACTCTACACTCTAATCAATAATACTGAATGCTACATGTTGACTGCTTGCTGCCACAGCACAGGTGAATGATTTGGAGAGTTAGGAGGACAAAAAGCATCTTGAGCCTATTAAGCCAAATTCTGCTTTCAGTCTTTAGGTGTCTGTACTGACATTTTGCCTTCCATATAAAAGTAGTCAAATGGAAAGATATCTTTTATAGTGTGTTGAAAAGTTGTCCTTAGGCTGATAAAAATGAATTGCTGGGTTGCCTGACAGCATGCAAAATGACTGATCAGACTATTTTGGAAGCTTGGATCTGAGTTTTATCACCTTGAGTCATTCTGTTGTCCTTCTTTTGTCAAGAATGAATTGGATAGTGCTAACTCCTTGTGTTGATCACACTATTGCAATTATATGCAGTTACAGACCCGTGGAGTACTGAAAAGATACTTGTGGAAGCCTAGAAAGGGACTTGCTTTACCCTCTTTCATGATAACTCTACAACAACCCAATCGAGCAAAGTGTGTTGCATGGAACAGATAAGTCAATGCATATCAGCTGCCACCTGAAAATGTGTGCTGTGGGTGCTGAAGCTAGGAGCCAGTTTCCTGGGCACCACGTTCTATTCCAGCTCTATTGCCTGATGCTGCTTTTATTTTAATATATATATTTATTTAACTAACCCACTCAGTTGACAGAGATGATTCTGATATCTGTTTGGAAAATGGAGGTACATTTGAAGGATTAATAAGGATGTTTGAATATGAAATAATTACTCTTTGAGAGCAAGATATTTGTTGAATTTATCAGTGTGAAAGGTTCTATGCTTTTAATGTAGCAGGTCTTGGTTTGGTCTGTTTTTGTGTTTGATAAAGGTGCACTTAGCAGATGTATCTTTCAGTAAGTTGATGAGAGTTATCAGTCCTACATGTCCATTCTCCTCCTGTTGTGAGATTTTGGGTATTCATCGCCTTGGTTATAGGAAAAGAAGGTGCTGACTGAGGAAATGCAGTCAGGGGACGTTTTCTCTCCAACTTAACATTTTTAAGTAGGTACTTTTAATAACCCCCAAACTTGGCTAAATTTTTCTTGATTTGTTTTTGAAGTGCTACCCAGAAATACATCATGATGCAAGGAAGTCATAGGATCTTGAAACTGGTCAGAAGGGGTCTGTAATAGAAGATGAAAGTGGTAGAGTTTCCACTGTCCAAAATGTGGAAAAATAGGGAGAATAAATCCAGAGAGTGCAAACATTAGTTAATGTTGTTTCCGAGGGGACCAGGAACATCTTGATTCAAAACACTGAGGCTCAGTGTATCTTCTGTGTGTTTCTGCTCATCAGTGTAGTATTCAGGTGCTCAGGTGTATCTCTTGAGCTCAGGTGTTTAGTCATGCTAGCTAGATGATGAATAAATCAACCAACTGGCTTCCTCAGCTGGGTAGCGTGACTGTTTCTACAGTGCTAAGTACTGAACTTGTGTCCCAGTCTATCTGGTAAAACAAACTGGGAAAGGCTGTCTGAGGGTCAGTTCCTTTATTGCTCCGGAAACCTAATGAGGAATCTGGAGGTGTATTGTGCAGAAAAGTAAAGAAACCCTCAGACCCTAACCCTAAACAACCAAACCCAAATGTATATCAGATCTGAAAGCCACCAAAATGAATGTTATGTGGTAACCTTTTTTGTCTGTGCTATGTTGAAATCTTGCTGAATTCGTGAACATCTGGCAAAAGGAGAGGCTGCAAATCTCTAATATATTGGTCATCAGACTAATCAGATTAGTGCATCTGCTGGAAAATGGCGTTTGCAGTATGTCTGTTCTCTTTGGGCCCAATCTGTTACACTTCTGGATGTGAAAATCTTGCTCTGGTTCTTGCTGGCCAAGCTTGCTTCTGCTTTTCAGTGATCCTGTCGGCTTCTCAAAGGCCCAAAGAAGTCTGCAGTTTCAGAGATGGGGGCTGTGGTAGCAGCTGGAGGACCTGAAGGAGTGCAAGACACTGCTGTCTTCCTTTGTTCTCCTGATCGCAATGAAAAGTGATCAGAAGGTCCTTTTTTCTCTACAGCTCAGAAGTAGTACAAGTCAAAAAATGTATTTGCAAAATGGAGGCCCTAATGCTTATGAAGAACTATGGATGAACTGTTAACCTGACTTAAATATTATGCTTGTTAACAAAACAGGATTAGTCAACCACCAATTAGACCTTAAATCTAGGTCTTCTGAGTTTTAGGCTGCTGCTTATTCTTTTGCATCACACCGCTTTTCTAACAGCTTCTTTTATAAAAACTTCATTGCTTTTTATTTTATAGGCATTTTGTCCTTCATGCTGAAGCATGAGAACATATGGTGCTACTTCTGATGTAGCACATGTCTAAATATCTTGGCTTGTAAAATGTTCTGCAGAGCCATGTAATTTTGCCCGTAAAAACATTCCTAATGTAGCTAACCAACTTAAAAAGGCAGTAATCCTATGATGTACTTGTAGTCATTTTAAACTTTTACTGCTTATAGGTCGGGAAATTAAACTGTGAACCTCTGAATGAGGAAAAATGAACAGTAAGCAGTTAAACTTTAAAGAGCCTACGAAGAAATATAATGCAGTGTAATTGCATAAACAAATTATGTTATCAAAACACTTCTCAGATATTTTGAAAGGGTCAAAATATCAAAGTGCAATCCCAGCCATTTTATTTTTGAGCTGAACTCACAGGATAGCACTGACAGTCAGTAAAAAATACTGGCATCCCAGCTTGAGGAGTAAGTTGTGTCCAGATAAAGAGGTCTACCAAACCCAGATGCAGATGAAATCACTCATACGATTGATTTCTTGACCACTAGGGATGTTTAAAGTCGGTCTGGTCTGAGAACCAAAATGCTCTTGAAGTCAGCAGTAGTGAAACACGTGGACTGGCTGTGTTGAATAGCTCTAGGAAGAGGATGCAAGCGAAGGAGAACCTCTCCTAAGCGTGCATTACAGTAACTGGCACGAGTGTTGCTCTTACAAGATTTTCATGGGATCCAGAAGAAAGTGTCAGACTGCAACTGCAGAAACCTCCCTGTTGGGTCATATCCAGGCCATTGTCAATTTTTAGCAGTAAAGGAGATCACCTGAGGCAATAAGACTTCATCTGACTTGCCTTGAGAAGAAGGGATATTGATGAGGAGGAAGCTTCCTCCAAAAGCTGGTGGAGGTGGGGAGGACATTTTTTTTTTTTGGATGTCCCTTCTTTCTTCATTCTTCCATAAAGTTGCTAAGGAGTAGTTTTCTAGTATTCAGGGAAAAGATACTGGATGTGTTAGTCATAAAGAGCCGAGAAAGGCAAATTTTATGGTCTTTTTTCTCCTGCCCTGGGAGCGGGACGTTATATGCAGAGACACAGTTGACCACTCTTAGGAAGACTTGTAAGCAGTGCATGCACCACTTTGCCTCCTTCAGAGACAGTCTCTCCAGATGGCTGTAAAGGGAGTTTATTTGGGGTGGTGGTTCCTCTTTTCTTTACTCTTTCTCCCTCCTTTCAAGCCTTCTGCTGTGCAGTTTCAGTTCATCAGGCAGCCACTAAAAGTTTCTATGATGAGCAATTAATGGCTCATTCTAATTACTTATCTGCCTTCAGTATCAGTTTGGGTTTTTCAGTTCTCCTTTGCAATTGGATTGTGATTGAAAACCATGCAAAAATTAATTAGTCTTTCAGACACTTCTACATTGCATCCTGCATAATTCTAGTTATCTTTTTGAACATATCAGAGTGTGTGTGTATATATATACACACACATACATACTTAATATTAGTTATTTATTTTGCAGTGAACACAGCAAGGAGTTTTGGTATTTGACAGCCTTAAAAGGCCAGCAGATACATTCACTACTGTTTGTTCTGGAATGTGCAAGAAATCTCATTTACCAAAGAATGCAGAATAACACATTCTATACTGTGAAGGAAAACTGAAAATGTTTTTGAGGCTGAAGACCCTGGCATAGCTGACACAGTTTGTATTAGTTCTTCTAGAGGAACAGAATAACCAGAGTACTTTTGCACATTGCTAAACCATTATCGAACATGAGAGAGAATTAGCAAAAGTTTGTTAAACAAACTTCCTCTTTAGAAGTGGGCAAAAATATTTTTCTCAAGGAGTGGTGTAGATCTAAAACTACTCCTCTTCCACAGCAGTGGAAAAGCAAGGATGCTGCTTAATGTGGTGGTCTTGAAGTAATTTAAGGTATCAAGATATGGGCATGTGATAAGCATTACCTGTATTACCTGTCAATCTAGGAAATGCTCTAGGGCATACAACTAGTAAAAAAAAAAAAAAAAACTGGTGACAGGGCCTTGTGCTGCCCTGTGCCTTCCCAGGAGCTATGTTACAGAGGAGCCTGCAGCTTGAGTGCACGTAAGGATTGAATTGGGCGGGTTTTGAAAGACAAGCTCCCAGAAAGTGCTTCCTTTAACATCTGAAGCCTTAAGCCTGTGCATTAAGGTTCAATAAAGAATTTTAGCATGTCTTTTAGGAATATGCATGAATAGTATTAAACCAACATGTGAAACTCCTGTTGATGCTACTTAGAATAAATGCTTGCCTGTTCTAGACTCTTGTATACTGTACTATAGAAATGCACGTGTGCACAGATGTGTGCTGTAGTCTTACTTCTGAAAACAAAATGACTCACCGTGTTGTCACACTGGAGATACTGTTCTTGCTAATGAGACTGTTTAGGGTTTGATACTGCATTTGTTTATGCAGGTGACAGGCTTTATACACTTGCAGATTCCCACCATGTTCACAGCCTTCCAGGAGCAGTAGTTTTTGCATGGCACCATGCAAACAAGCTGGGCCTTAGAAATTTATTCCAGGGGAAGCAATAGCAATCCCTTTTTGCCCACAATGTTCTGATATGAAAGAAATCTACACTTCTGTTTCAAGAAGTTCTACTCTTCTACCCTCTACTTTCAAAAGGATTGATAGCTGAAGGTTTCCTTGTTATTGAATATGCATGGTTTTTGTGAGCTGCAGATATCAGATTGATATCCCTCCCCCCCTTTCCCTTATCAGACAAAAAATAGGAGATGTTTTACAGCATCTGCCAGTCCTAATGTGGCTAGCCTCATGGCAGTACTGATTCTGACTGGCTCATAGTGGGCAGTCAGGACACTTTTGTAGCATCTTGACTCTATGTGGCGTTTGACGTCTCAAGCGCTTGAGGTGTCTGCTGTAAGTCTTGTCTTGTGATTGAGAATGGAGAAATTATGCTAGAAGAGCAACTAAAAGTCTAACACAAGATAAAAGCTTTACAGTGCTAGTACCAGCCGTATTGGGCAGGGATAGTCTCTTGCTACATTCTATATGCATAGTTTAGACTATCTACAGGTAGAATGGAAGCGAGGAATTATTTGGATTTTCAGTTTTGCTAGGTACGTTTCTTCTCTTTTTGTGATTTGTTGCTGCAACAATAAATTCTTCAGATTAGTGTGTCAGCCATCTCTCCTCAAAGTGCAAAATGCGTTACCCTAATGCTGTTGGGTTTGACAGAAGATTCAGCCAAGAAATATCTTGCCCATGAGAACAGGGAATTTTCATGAGTCCTGGCTTGGCAACCAAATTTCATGTGTGGTTTTTTGGAGGCGTGTGTTTGTGTCTAGGAATAGACAAGAAAAGTCTAGCAAAATCAGATGGGTTTAGCAATATGGCAAAAGAGAGAGAGAGTCCAGCAGTACCTAAGGATATAATGAAGATTTTCAGTGGAAGATCCAGGTGGCTCTCACAGCACTGTTCCTTCAGTGTTGTAGAGCTGCTTAAAAGCATAGTGATGTGCATGTAAGCATAATCAGAATGATCTATCGGGCCAGGGACAGTGCGCATTGCTCTGAAGTAAAGAATAGCTTAGCAGATGCATAGGGTTGCAATCCTCATTTATTTCCCCCTTCCCCCTCCTCCCTCTCCCCTTGCAGTTATGAAGTGCATAGCTTTACACTGTTGGCTCTAAGTCGTGGTCATTTACCAGCAGCTCTAACATAATGTGCTGAAGTGATCCTGCTGACTTCTGCAAGCTTGTCTGTGTGTTCCTTATTTTAAGTACAAATGCAGTATTTGCTGATATGAGGGCTTGGTCTTGTTTTAAAGGGCAAAGCTGTGCAAAGTTTTTTCATTAGAGTTGGCACTGCAAGAAATCACATGGTGCAGGGAATTTGTTGCAGACCTAAAGTTCAGACCGTGTTGATAAGTAAGCTTTAATTAAATTTGAGGTTGGAAACTGTGCTTTGGACACTGCAAAACAAACCTAACGTAGATCAAAGTCATAGAAAATGTTTTCCAGAACTAGTTTACAAGTTCTGGTCTGCAGCACAAACCCAGCTGTGAGAGTCCTGTCTGTCCTCGTAAAACACATCATCCTATGATTGCTGCCTTTCATGCAGCACTTAATGTTTTCTGTTTCAGTTTTATTTCATCATCTCTTATATATTGTGTGCAGTGTAGTAGTAAATAGGCTTAATTTCTTTTGTGTATTGGAAGAAGTTTAGTGTTTATGACTTTTATGTTTGTGTAGTACATCTCATTAGATAAACTTGGGGTCACATCCAGATCTGATGTGATTCTTCTGGTTTCAACAGCACTATCCCTGTTCCCATGAAGAGGGACTTTTCCCCTAGCCAATACTGAGGTTTGTTACTGCAAATCTGGCAGTGACTACAAAAGATAAGAGGTTCTTCTAAAATGTTTCCTTTACCTGGATTTATTTTTGATAGCAGATGAGGTATTATTCAGAGGGAGGCAGGGATGTAGGAATTCCTCCTGGTTCATCTTATTATTCCATGTCTAGCAGCTGTTTTAATGGGTGCTGTCTGGCTAATATGGAGTCATCATTTCATGGTATGAAGAGCTCCTCAGTGTTTCCTAAATGTGCTGATGCTTTAGCACTCGGGGGGAAAAAAAAAATCGTGTAGATTATCTGAATGAGGGAAGAATATGATGATTCACATTGTGTTTCCTTACATGGTAGCAGTTATGAATTTAGGGAACCACTTCATTCAAATTCAGTAAAAGGTGTTCAGTCAACTGCTCGAATGCCATGATAATAAGTATGACAGATGGGTAGACCTATCAAATTAATTAAAACTAACAAATTAATTTCAGTTACTAAGGTTGTGTCATGTGTCACTTGATAATCATATAGTTATACATTGCATAGATGTAAGGCGCCGCTGAACTAGCATGTTAAACTCCCACCTACATATCATTTTAAACTTCTAATATCTTCCAGCAGAATCCTGATATGTTTTCCACTAGCCAGTTCTCCAAGTTTTTCTATGGGCCTCAGGGAAGTTGTTTGTGTGTTACTTGCTCAGATTCTGGTCTTTAGAGTTATCAGTTTAGGCTAGGCATTTTTTTCTTTTTCTTTTTTCCTTTTTCCTTTTTTTCCTTCTTCTCTCTTGTAGTGATAAATAGCAAACTCAAACATTGACTCCAGTTATAAAGGGGACACAATGTTTAACAGTATCTCAGTGTGGCTTCCTCCTCCTGTTGGTCCCCCAGTGCTCTTCTATTTCTGCAGGATTGTAACCAGCTCTACTAGCACTTTTCACTAGCAGTGAAAAGCTGCTGAACTCATCACAAGTTGAAAAAAAGGAAAGGTTGTTATTGCTAAGAGAAAGAGGTTGTTTTTTTTAGAAACAGAGCAATGAGTACTAGTTGGAACAAAAGCACTAAGCTCTTCCTACCTGTCTTTTTTCCGCCATCATTTCATATAGGTGGACTTGCAGCTCTCTGGATAATCGTACCCAGAAAGAGAGCTGGGGGTGGGGAATAGCTGGATCTGTAATTTTTCATAAACTTCAGTCCTGTAAGATGTTTGGAGAGAGAGAGAGAGGAAGAAATGCAGCTTTCTGAGGTGGATGAAGTGTGTAGCGCTGGGTAGCGTTATCAAGGGACGTTGCTGTGAGGTTGTTTCCTAGTGTTTGGATTTTGGAGTCTGTATTTCAGGTGCTGGAAAGTAAACTCATGGATGAAAATGGTAGCAAAGGGTTTGTTCAGAGCCAGAAAAGCATAGAAAACCAGCGGCAGATGAAGGTTCTCAGAAGTATATTACACATTATACAAGGTATTCAGAGTGTCCAGGGGATGGTATGAGGTATTTTCTGAAGACTTTAGTAATTTTGGGAAGTGTAAGCACCTAATTTAGGCACCTAAGTTAGTCAAAGATGGACAATGTGAATATACTCGTAAAGGATGGATTCTCGCTTGGTCTGTCCTTCAGCTAAAGGGATTATGGAGCAGGAAGAAGAAAGAATTGTCCTTTTAGAGTCTTATTGACGTTATCTAGGCTTTGAATCCACACATGCAGGAAGGGGTGAAATGAAATTGCCTGTTTGCTGCCTCATGGAGGGAGAGAAGCAGGTAGTGAGGGGTCTCTTGTCTCCATTTTCAAGCCAAAGGGTTCGAGGCAGTACACTGCAGGCAGCAGTTTGTTGCTGGTGTAAGTCAGTGTTTCATTACCTTTCCAGCACTTGTGGAGCAAGGAGGAAGCAGGAGGGGAAATGATCCTTGGCAGAAGTTTGAATAATGATTTCTCCCCGTTTCTTCTGTTTTTAATGTGGGTAAGTTTCCTTTCCCATGCCTCGCTCGAAGCATTGTCGAATTCATAATTCATACATGGAACGAATCCTGCAAACCAGGCAGTACTTAAATGAACAGGGTAGAATTTGAAGAATCTGAAGAAAAAAAAAATCTTAAATGTTAAATGGTTTCCCCCAATAGACTGGAATCACCATAATGACTGAGCAGATTTTAATAAACCTTTCCAAAATAATGTCTTTTGGTTCTTACTTAGCATGAAAAAGTACTGGACTACATAATCTGAGGAAATGAAAAATGAGTAAAGGGAGGTGGCTGGATAAGAAAGGCTGTCTTAGTGTTAGCTCCCTGTAGTGAAGAGTGTTGTGATACAGCACCAGAATGGATCACAAATCTCATTGACAGTACGCCAATGAGAAGAAAGAAAATGCCTATGAAGAATGAGTTTGTTTATGTGTGCATTTTTTATTTATTGTAGAAATATCCTCTCACATTAGCATATTTTCATAAAGAAAATACAGCATCAACCATAAACTCTTTAAAAATAATGACTACTTCTTGTTCCAAGCTTTGCCTTAGTAATGCACTACTAAGTAAATGTATGTCTTTTAGTTAAGGTCTGAAAACAATTTCCTACAATTCAGAAGACAAATTGAGGCTTTTTGGTAATTCATGATGAGTATTTTTTGTTGTTGTTTTGAAGATTATCAAGGAACTAACTAAATAATCTTTTGAAGGCTGTAATTAGAAAGCTGTCTTGAGTAACTTGAAATCCATAGCCTTTAGCGTTATGACTCTTTTTGAGCGTAGCCTTGATTACCTTTAATTTTTCAGTTTGTCTAAATGTTACCTTTGGTTCCTGTTAACTTTATCAAAATTATTGTGGGAGTGAAAACTTTCATGGAAGATCAATGAGATGAGAAAGAGATTTTAGAACTGGACAAAATTAACATGGAATTCCCTTTCTGTTTTAAAAAGTTTAAGTTAAGAGAGCAGATGCTTTGTCTTGGAGAGACTGGAGAGTAAAACGGTGCAAGTGCCTGGGGACTGTGGTCGCACTGCCAAGGTTTTTGGTGAAAAGCAAAAATGTTTATCAGAGAGGGTTTTTTATGTTTCAGATTTCAGCACAGAGTGATATGTGCTCCTTCAGGAAAAGAGATAGATGTGGGCTATGTTGTCCCCCATCCCCTTCCTTCCATGTATTATAGATCCTTTTGTGCAAAACTCCAGGTATGATATGCACTTGTGTATGGAAAATTCTATATCCATGTTTCAAAAAGATAGGTCAAATGCAAGAGCATATGCAATGTAATAAAGTATAGATTGTATTCTAGCTCTGCAAATGAACTGTATGTTCAAATATACAGGCTGTCTGGGATTTAGCAAGAGATGTAAAGTAGAATTAATGCAAGAGTGTTGCCACCTGTTGCCAGGCTATCGCTATACTGATGGCACGAAGTGACGCCTCCTCTGTGCAGGAAGTTAATTTTATGAGCGTCTGTGAGACAGCCTTTCTGTATGCCAGGCTCTATGTAATGCTTCTAGGAGAAAACTATACATGAGTGAGCACTCAAGCTCTTCTAACGCGGAATATGATTGCGTTTCTGGAGACTAATCTGTTGCTTCTTTCCTTTTGACTTTGCTTTGGTAACAGCCAAGGGCCGGCAGTGTTTGCTTGCTAAAGAGATAATGGTAGACCGATAAAAGAAGACAACTCTGCTCCCTGAGTGATGCGCAGATGTTAGTCACTGATGTCTTAAAAGTCACAATTACTGTGGGTGTAATTTTGGCCATGCTGTTTGGAGCTTTTTCCTCACAAGTAAAGGAATTGCATTAAATATTTCACTGTTTTTCAGGCAAATGGAATTAGATTGGGAAAGGTGTTGTTGTTGTTGATGATGCTTTGGAGAGAGAAAGACAGGATTTTACTGCCCTTGGATTACGTTCTGCTGGGCTACAGTTATTTCTGTCATTGCTTTAGATGAGATGAAAGTCAATGTGAAGACTCCCATGGACTCCTGTTTCTGAGCAGTGGACCTGTGACTAGGAATATGAAGAAAGCCAAGTGATCAAGACTTACCAAGCAGCACAGAGTAAAAGGAAAGGCAAACAGAAATTTACAGTAGACACAAAGCTTCCTATAAAACTCCATATAGCTGTAAAATATGTTTTTAAATGTATTAGAGACTTTTCTCTTTAAGGTTAGTTTTTCTTATTTTGTCAGATAGGCAAAAGCAACAGGTTTTCCTTGGCTATCTTTTGCTAGCTGGTCATTGTCAGTGTGACCAGTATCTGAGATCCCTGCACTGTGACCTGGCGTTCATCAGAGCAACGGACATGTTGTTGAAATGATAAGCCTAAAAGCTTGAGGGTAAATTAGCAGAACTTCCTGTAATCATTGAACTTTTCTTCACATCAGTTGTTCTGGTCCTTATGTATTTTGAATAACAAGAGTATAGTCTGCTTTTTCAGTAATCCCTTTTGCTACATATGTACAAAAAGAGAAAAATCCATACACATGCTCATCCCATGTAATTACATATATATACGCGTGCACACACATACACAGAGAAGGAGAGAAATCCATAGCAGAATCAAGAAAATACTGAACTAGATGAATTGTAGGGCTTGTTTTCTTGCCGAACAGCAGTGTTCTTTGAAGCATGAATAAGAATTAATGCTACCAAGGTCAACAATTAACCCCTGGACAATTGGAGTGATGGAGGTTAGAAGGTGACATGGGTGGTTCCAAAGTGCTGCTTCCAGACTGTTCAACACCATTTTGGTTTTTGAGGAAAAGTGGAACGTTAGAAGGAGAGGAAAAAACCTATCTTACTGTTAAGAGCTGGTAGTACAGAATTGCCTTTTGATTTTATTTTCATGGGAACGTATGTTTCATACTTGATAGTGAACTTTTTCCCTGAACCTCTGTTTCCCAGGATAGTTAGAAGTTTGAAAAATCAATGCGAAGGAAACAGCTGTGTGGGGTTGGAATAAAACCTTGATGCACTAGGCCACAATTCATCCTTTAGAACATTAAACAGGGGATTGCACCAGAAAAGAATGGTCAGTAAAGCGTGGGGAGAAAGGACAGAGGAATTTGGAAAATGCTGAAGTTGCTTTCATTTCATTTTGGGCACGGGGAAAAAATCTGAATGAGAAGTTGATGGTAGAGGTTTTGATCTTGTTGTCATTGAAATCAATAGAAATATTGCCATTGTTTCTAGAGGAAACGGATGTAGCCTCACTATTTAAGATCCAGTGCTTCTCCATTGGTATAGACTAATTCACTGACACTTAGAAAAGGTTAGGTTAGGGTTAGGTTAGGGTTTGTTCCTTGGGAACGGATTTGTTCGGTATGACTTTTGAGACAGAATCACAGAATAGCTGAGGTTAGAAGGGACCTCTGGAGATTGTCCAGTCCCCCCCGCCACGCTCAGAGCAGGGTCACCTAGAGCAGGCTGCCAAAGACCATGCGCACTTGCATTTTGATCATCTCCAAGAATGGAGACTCCACAACCTTTCTGAGCAAGCTCTTCCACCAGCTGCCCTCCCAGTAAATATTTTTTGTTATGCTTGAGTGGAGTTTCCTGTGTTTCAGTTTGTGCCCATTGCCTCTTATCCTGTCACTGGGCTCCACTGAGAGTCTGGCCCTGTCGTTTTTACTGCCGCCCATCAGGTATTTGTACACATTAATACACTCGTTGCCCTTCCCCCCACCCCGAGCCTTCTCTTCTCCAGGCTGAACAGTCCCAGTTCTCTCAGCCCCTCCTCATAGGAGAGATGCTCCAGTCGCTTAATCATCTTTGCTGGACTCACTCCAGTATGTCCATGTCTCTTGTACCAGGGCACCCAGACCTAGACCCAGCACTCCAGGTGTGGTCTCACCAGTGCTGAGTAGAGGGGAAGGATCACCTCCCTGGACCTGCTGGCAATGATCTTCCTAGTGCAGCCCAGGAGGCTGTTGGCCGCCTTTGCTGTGAGGGCACATTGCTGGGCCATGGTCAACTTGTTGTCCACCAACCAGGACGCTCAGGTCCTTCTCTGCAGAGCTGCTTTCCAGTCTGTTGGCCCCCAGCCTGTTTTGATACATGGGATTGTTCCTGCCCAAATGCAGGACTTGGCATTTCCCTTTGTTGAACTTCATGAAGTTCCTCTCTGCCCATTTCTCCAGCCTGTTGTGATCCCTCTAAGTGGCATCCCAACCCTTCGGAGTATCAACCACTCCCACCAGTTCATGATGCCCTTTCATCAGGTATCAGGGTGGTTCAAGTGCCCCATGTGTACCAGGGCCTGCAAACATGGGGCTTCCTCCAGTTGTCTGAAGAAGGCCTCATCTACTTCTTCCTGATCTGGCAGTCTGTAGCAGACACCCAGACTCTGCAAGTTGTACCTCAAATTTGTTTAGGAAATGCAAATTCATGCTATTTGCCTTCCTTTTCCTAGACTAAATTTGACGTGACATCCACACACAGGCTGTCGCTGTTCTTCTGATGTAATCTGAGGGATGAAATCAAAGATAATTGCTTAAAATTTTGGTTAAAGTTTAGGAAGTGACACTATCTCAGTTGGTGTGTGAGAAGGTGAGAGAAGAGGAGGAAGGTGCTGACTAGTTCAGTAGTTGAAATGGTTAAGTAATTTTCTAAAAATCCAGTAGGTACATGAAAATGAGAGAGTTTTCGATTTATTTGGATCTCTGAGGAATATAATGTGAAAGCCTGTTCAGGTTCTACTGCCTGGCCAGAGACTGCAGTGAGTTTAATAAAAGCCACAGCTAAATTTACCAGGATAAATTGCTGGCCTTTGCTTGAAAGCCCAGGCGGGGAGAGAGAAGTCGCTGTATTTTTTTCAGGGCTAGATCACCTAAGGGATGCCCCGTTCCAGTGCCTAAGGGAGTCTTCAGCGCCAGCCTCTGTACCTCGGCTTCCCCTTTAACTTATGGTGAGAATAAAGCATTTAGGAATGGGATTAGTAAAGGCTAGGAAACTGAGCGGAGAAGCCAACAGGAGGCCGAGGGGAGAAGTACATCGGGGGCATCACCTCTTAAAGGTAATAGGTCAGCTGTGGTATGGATGTTAACTCTCCCCTGGAGAGAAAATGCCTAATGACACAGATGAGGGATTTCTGTTGGTACAGAAGAGACTTGGGTTTGAGTCAGGCGCTGTGGAGGTTTGAAAATACTTGTGCTGTTTCCTAGGTGGGTATCTTAAATGCAGCGTTATGTGAACATATACAGCCGGTTCCTGCTGAGAATCTCATCTTGGTAATCTTGACTAGATGGAATGAACTGTCAGTGTCCATTAGATGCTGGAGACAAGCAGTGCGTATTTGAGAGTCTTGCCAGAGTAAAGAGCAGCTCAGCTGGTGAATAGCTCAGCTGCATCAGGCTGTGCAGGAGCAGGGTGAGGGGTGTTTTATGTGCCTGCTGGTGGAAACGCCAGTGTCTACAGGACTTTGGGAATCCGCAGAGTTAGGCCACATATAGTAAAGACTTTGACAGTCTCGCTAGCACCTAAATGCTGGACGTAAGTGACTACTTGCTCTTTCAGATTCTTAGTGGTTTTGGTTCTGACCCTATAGGGATCAGGTGATCCTACAGTTTTGCTTTGTTCAGAGGTTATTGCATAATCCACACTTATACCTAGGCTCTCATGCAGTTTCAGAATGGCAGAAGGTTCAGCAGTGTCTTAGCTAACTGAAGCAAAGACTCAGTGTAGAAAAGGAGAATTTAATTCCTAATAGGAAGTGTTCTTTAGTTCTTTAGAGCTTTAGTTTTGCCGCATTTAAGTGACAAGCATGTTAGAAATGTATATGTGCCTAGGTTTTCATTGAAGTATTGTTTTTTCTTTATTTACGTGTGTTCTGTATAGCGTCTTCAAAATGCAGTTTGTCCCTATCTAACTAGCAGGTGGAATCGGAGAGCAGATCATCTGCTCACTTGGGCCTTCGCATGCTGCTGTACTTTAGCAAGCGAGGCTGTTCTTGGCATTTGTAAGCTAAGCGTGGTCAGTCTGGGTTATTGCTTGGATGTAGAACCTCTGCAGAGAGCACAGGTGTTCTAGGAAGTGATGGAAGAAAACATCATCTTTCCTCTGAGTCAGTCATAAATCCTGTTAGAGTAAAGTCTGAAAGATTAAGCTAAGATTCTTTCGACTTGTTATTTAAAGCCCCAAAGACCGAGAGCAGTGACATTTTTCCAAGGCTCTCTGCTAACATAGCTGATGCATTTTGCTTCGCATGCATTTCTCCTGTTGTTTTGGCTGAAAATATTACCGTTCACTTCTTGTCAGGAACTGTTGCATAATACTGTTGTGTGCTTCTGAACAAATGCAGCCTTTTACGCCGATCTGCTTCAAGTCCCAAGGCAGACTCACCTTCTCTTCTCTCATAGTAGTACCTATTTATTCTCTTTATCAAAACCGTCTTTTGTCTTGTATGATCTCTTTGCCCCTTTTTGTTCATTCCCGGTTCCCTGCCAGCCTTCAGTATTTGATTTTTGGAAGTTCAAATAGATCTAATTATAAGCAAAAATACCTGCTGAGAGTGGAGATAGTCTGAGACTGTGTCTGGAAGAGATGATTCCCTTTGTGGGAAAAACTCTTCTTTGTCCTGTTGTTGGAAATGCTGTTTCCTCTCTGACTATGTCTTCAAAAAAAATCCGTGTTAAAGCATTTTAAAATATCTGAGCTGGATTTCTGCTTATCCTGGCTGGTGAAGTCAATATGTACCTGGTGACTATGCAGTTGCCCCTACTCTGATTCCCTGAGAACCACCCGCTGCAGTGCCCTGTGACTCCCAGCTGCTCACAAGTGATCCTGCAAATTACAGGTTTCAATCCCTGTAGTGCAACAAACCAGAGAATATTCTGCCGGGTAAAAAAGGATCGTGATTATTCTTTACGCATCTCCCTTTTTTTCAGCGTCATCTTGTATTTATCAGAATGAACAGCATTTGGACTCTCATAGTTGCATCTGGCTTGACTGTCTGATGAACAAGCGTAGTTATGAAAGAGAGGGTTTCTTTAAGGGGCTGTTGGCATCCCAGTCTTCACCACTGGAAAAAGTTGTAAAAAAAAAAAAAAAAAAAGAGTGAATGTTGATGGTGCAGTAAACATGGGTGTGTGTTAAAAGACTAAGCTTAAGCTCAGCGTAGTCATAAAACAATGATTTCAAATTATTGACTTCTGGAATGTGAAGTCATGAAACTTCAGTTATGGAAAATCTTTTTATTTTCAAGAAATGCATCTTAGGTCACAAATAGTTTCCTTTGTCTTTCTCAACAGCCAGGCCTCTGTGGGCTCTTCACCAGCTCTCCGAAATGATCCTAATTCGGCGATGTTAGTACTGGATTGTACTGTCTGGTCATAGTGGGGAAAAAAGTTGGCCAAAATCAAGATCCAGTTTCTGCTGTTCCCTCTGCTCTAGCCTTCCTGCATTGCCTGTAGATGTTCTGCGTTATCTGTCAGGCTGCTCAAGGCACAAACTCTTTCAGGACCGCTCAACATTGGCTTTGTTGTCAGTGGTAGAATATGTTCTACTGCCTGCTTTTGTAAATACTACTGCAGTTTCTCTTCTGTCTCCATGGTGTACTCCTGTCTTCCTTTACAATGTGAGTAATAATAATAATAATAAAAGGTTCTATTATTTATTTACAATTATGTATAGTAGTGAACATTTTGCTGAATCTAGTCATAGGCTTTAAGCCTATGGCCATTTACAGTACATTAGGGTCACTAATGGAAGAGACACTAAGATTTGTTACTATGCTTTAGATAGGATCCTGTGATCACTCCAGCAAAGTCTAGTTAGAGGATAATCAAACTAGCACTCTTCTGCAGGAAGTGTTAGATGCAACAGATCTAACAGATGACAGGTTGGGCTTAATTTTTATTTGAAGACATGAAAGATGCAGTGCATTTCAGTGCTGGTAAAAGTGCTGCTTCTCTGGAAGGTTTTAGCAAAGTTAAAATGGTTCTACAGGCCAAGCAGGTAGAAAAGTTTAAAAAAAAAAAAAAAAAAAGCTGCCTCTGGCCAAGAACAGAATGTGCATCCAAAATGTTACTTTTTCAAATAATTCTTATAATTCCAACTTCTGAAAAGCTAAAAGTGCTGTCAGACAGCATGGAATGAGAGAGCATCTCGAAACATAGGGGATAAAACCTTGGAATAGAAAACAGTGAAGGACTAATGGCTTGATCTTTTGTTGCCTGCTGTACCAGAGAAAGGAGTGTTGACTGGGCCATGTGTTGCATCATATGAAGTGCTGTATTGCCAAAAAGTACAGGCCTGCTTCCAGCCTCTGACTCTGGCAATTCAGACAACTTGAGTATTACACTTGTACTTGGTGGTCTCAGTTGAATCCTGAAAAACTTCTTTCCCTTAGATACTTGCAGAAGCTTTATGCTTGCATCCAAAGGCAGCATTTAGTTTTGATGCATACTTTAAGATATATTGCACTTTGTCGAATACGTACTTTGTACTATATGATTTGCTTTAGTGTTTCCTGGCTGAATAGAGAAGGGAATGGCAAAAATGTGGTGGAGAAAGCAAGTACTTAGGATGTGTTGTTGTCAGAAATGGCGCATTCAGCAAAGTCATGTGAGAGGAAAGCAGCCCTAAAACTTTTCCCTAGGGAGCTAGAAGACGAAGCTCAGAATAATTGTGCCTTACCTGGTCTGGTCTGTGCTTTCACCTGGCCTGTGGAAAGTTATCACAGCTTTGTCTTTCCCTGGTTGTTACTAGATCATTGCTGAAAGCAACAGCAGAGATGCAGAAAGCGATATTACTCAGCTGACTGTATCGAGATGTCTCAATATTTGGAAGCCATGATGTGTCATGTTGATGAATGGTTCCATTCTCCCATTGCTGCAGAGGACAGGGAGAAGAGTTCCACAATATGTCAGGGTAGTTCATTATCTTCAGAGAATGTATTGGCCTGAAAAGACTATGAATGTGGAAAACATGTATATGTGTGTGTATATATATATTTTGTTGTTGTTTAATTTTATCTTATATGGTGTGAGCAGCCATTTGCTTAGGGACAGTGCACTGAAAAATAGCAACAGCATCACTTGAAGTAGTAGCTGAAGCAAACAGGAAAATGATGATATTCAGCCAAAAGTTTTGCTCACATTGTATATTGTGGAAGGTTTTCTTTTGTGTTGAAATGCAAGGGAGTTATCACTGTAGTCTCTAGGTCATTTTACTAGTACTGTGACTCGTGGATTCCAAATAAATTCAAATTGATGAGCTTCTCAATATTAATGAAGTACTTGCTAGAGTGGGATGAAGCTATGGGGTTTTTTGTTTGCTTTTTGCATATTCAAATTCTATTTGTTATTCCTCTAAGGGTAGGAAAATGAATTGAAATGAGTGTTTAACTTCTTTCTTAAGTATCAGGGTGAGAAAATGAGAAATAAAAGACAGGAGAATGTTGTAGCTCAAACCCTCAAATGACAAAACGAGGCAATGTTAAACTCTTTTGGGCTTTGAATTACATGATCAGAACAATGCCACATTTGAGCATTTGCAGCCCTGGTTTAGGTGTAAGTACCTGTGAGGGATAGATTTCTGGCTGCAAATTGCCCCAGGCAGCATTCTTATCCTTCGGATTCACGGAGTGCCTGAACCCTGTGGAATCTCTGCTCCTATTATGTGGAAGATACGCTGATGGTGATGGGTGGCAGCTAATGCTGAGGATGTACAGAGAAAGTGAGTGTGAGTTTTCAGAATTAGGTACCTGCTTCCCAGTGACAAGCAGAGCCTAGGAGAGACCTTTTCCAATTTCCGTGTAACCAGGCAATCTTGTTGGTAGTGCTGCAGGCTAAGGCCTGTGGCAGGGCTGCAAGTGAATCGTGTTTTCCATGGAGCTGGTTGGGAGCTTTACCTACAAGCTTGTTCTTCCTCTTCTGCGATCTTGTTTTGCGTTTGTCAGAAGGCAGCAGGCATGGATGAGCTTCTTCCTGTGTGAACACTGTTGATGTGCACGACAAAATTTAGCCCTAGTTCATTTGCAGAGCATATGTGATCTTGGCTTCCTTACGATCACTGATGATTTATTCCTGAACACGGATTGCTAGGCCCTGGATCCTTACAGTAGACGGTCCATGCCTCCCACGTCCTTTGTTACTGACAGAAAAGAGCTTATTAGCATTCTTGAGATTAATGTTTCCTGATCATTCTCAGGAACAGAGCAGAGAACTGCATCACCCTGCTTGGTATGAGAGGAAAGGAAAGGTTAAATAGGCAGCTCGTAACTGGCATCTCACATTATACTCAAATATTGTACTAGTTGTGAGTTTTCATTGTGGAGAGAAGTGAACTGTCTGGAGGAATCAAGTAGCCTGGAAAATGGGCCTCTTCTGATTCAGTGATATCAGGGTGGAATCGTAAAAACACAGAGTAGTTTAGGCTTGGTGGAACCTTTGGAGGTTTCTAGTCCAACCTCCTGCTGAAAGCAGGACCAGCTTAGCTCAGGGTGCTCAGGGCCTCGTGCAGTTGCGCTCCAAGTGTCTCCAAGGGTGGAGATTGCATGCCTCTCTGGGTAACCGGGCCAAGCATTTGATCACCCTCGCTGTGAATTTTGTTTCCTAATAGCTCATCAGAATTTCCCTCGATGCACCTTGTGCTCGGAACCTTTTATTCTTTCCCCGTGCATCTGAGAAGAGTCTGACTCCATCTTCTCCGTAACCACCTGTTAGGTAGTCATAGACAGCAGTAAGACCCCCTTCGCCTTCTCTTCTGCAGACTGAACAACCCCGCTTCCTTCATATGCCGTGTGTTCCAGCCCCGTGACCATTCTGGTGGCCCTCCCTGGATTCGCTCCAGTTTGTCAATGTCTGTCTTGTATCGGAAGTCCAAAACAAAGGAGGACCAAATCCATTAGCGTGGATGAAGTCGCATTGTCTCTACACCTGCTTAGGCTGACACGCAGTTTAGAGGAAGCGTTGGTGGTTCTTGATCTAGAAAGAAAAAAAATCAGAGCTCTTGCAAAGAAAGCACCCCAAAACATTTGACTGATTAATATGAGTTAAGTAAGGCAATTGATTTGATGGGATATTTCTTTTCTTTCTTTCTTTCTTTCTTTCATTCTTTCATTCTTTTTCATTTTCTTAGAGAAACTGAAATCCTTTTCCAGATCTGAGATTTCCTAGGCAAGCAATGTCAGCAGGAATCATAAAAGCCTGAGAAGAGCAGGAGAATAAAGAAAAAATGCAAGATCTAGTTGATACTCAGTATTCCTTACACACAATGCAATGACTAGTTAAAATGATGAGAAGATTTCTAGTCAAGCTTTAAGGAAGCTGTAGTGTGATCAAGAAGAGGGGAGAAAACTGGGAAGCACTGGGAGCAGTGATGGTGATGTTTGTTTAGACAGAAGACATTAATAGCAGGTATTCTGAAAGTAAATAGCAGTTGCAGAATGCCAGTGCTTTAATAATCTACTCCTTGAAATTCCTACTGTGGCTGGTTTGAGTTATGCTAAACGTGCAGGACCTAGAAACACATCCTGTGCTGAAGTGTAGAAAGATCAGTGTTGTCTTCAGAAGTCAAATTCTCCTGCTGAGTAGCCTCAGTCCGTGTGGATCAGTCAGGGAAAGGCGTTCAATCCCAGTGACTCAATAATTGCTGCAACGCCAGATGCTGAATGACACGGCCTGATACTGAGCTCTAGTGATGTTCTGAATGTCATGTCAGAAGGACTAGATCGCAAGGAAAGTGTCTGGGAATATGTTGCAGTGCAAATAGTCGTAGTGTTTGTAGTATTTTTGGAATCTTTTCTCTTGCCTAGGGAGTATCTTGATGAAATCAAGACAGACTTGACTATGTTTAACATTTTGGAGAAAGAAGGCAATAATGATATTTTTCTTAAGGTCAGTTCTCATCTCAGAACCATTTCTTCATTTCTCCTTTTTCCAGTAAGAGGTGGCTCTGATTGCAGGAGATCATTTAATCCAATTTAGTAATAGCCAGGAAAGAGAGGCTTTTTGTTTACTTATTAATACATCTTTCTTGCTGTTTTCATTTTTTCCCTATTCTTCATGAAAGAGTTTTAAAAATGTAAAGACATTGTAGTGAGGAGGGAAGAAAATGATGAGCCATGCTGTATGCAGAGCTAGATACAGCACTGAGGTAACTCTTCTGTCATTGCAGTGAATAGTATACCTCCCTTAACCCCAGGCTAAGCACAGACCGCTACGGAGCTGCTTTTTTTTTTTGGGGGGGGGGGGGAATTCCGTGTACCTAACATGGACTTGCTTGACTATGAATATGACTACAGGCATACCTCGGAGATACTGTGGGTTTGGTTCCAGACCACCGCCATAAAGCAAATATCGCAATAAAGCGAGTCACATGAATTTTTTGTTTTCCAGTGCATATAAAAGTTATGCTTACACTATACTGTAGTCTATTAAGTGTGCAATAGCATTATGTCTTAAAAAAAAGTGACACAGAGACACGAAGTGAGCATATGCTGTTGGAAGAATGGTGCCGATAGACTTGCTCAACGCAGGGTTGCCACAAACCTTCAGTTCGTGGTTAAAAAAAAAAAAAAAAGGCAATATCTGCAAAGCGCAATAAAACGAGGTATGCCTGTATTGAGTGATATGTTTCAGGACTCAAACTGATTTATTAAATTTCTAATGCTTTTTTAACCACTTCATTCTATTGCCATGGCACCTGGCATTCGTGGCTGGCTCCAAACTCTTGCTTGTCTGCCTCATCTGTAGAAGCCTATGCAAAAAGGTATTTGTACATGTAGACCAATTCAGTCATCTCTTGTCTGTTCTGCGAATGCTTAATGACACGTCCAAACGTAGAGTTTGGAGGGTGTCCCAACAGTGCTGTAGCTTTTAACGCTCTCTCCTTAATGAGCTGACAGCCTGCAAAGGGCCACGTGTGTATTTTATAGTCTGATGCACAACGAAGGCCTGATAGCAAATGCAAGCTGATCGATGCTGCAGAAGGACTTTAAAAATAAGGTGAATTAAATTGTGAACAGAGTTTTCTGATTTGGAACATTCTGCTTTGGGGTTCAAAGATAAGGAAATTAAGCTCCAAACGCTACTTCATGGGTAACTTTAGTTATAAGCGAACAGCTCCCTTGGGATCTTTTTAGCCTGACTTGAAAATCTAGCTTGATGGTTCCTGATAAATGGTCTGTCTCCTGGCCTTTTCTGAGGCTTTATGAAGAAATGTAAGCTGCATGTGAAGTTGCAAGAAGAGTAAGCTGTATTTCACTTTCACAGGGATTTTTATCAGCTGCTATTTTTATTCGTCTTGTAATTTAACACCATTAACTTTCAGTATTGTGCCTTAAAGGTTTAAAACTAAAGCTCACTAGAAGACAGCAGGCTTTCCAGCATCTCCTAGGAATGATAAAGGAAAACTTTAGACAAGGCAAGAAGCATCTCTGTTGGGTTAAAATAGGACATCCAACATTTTACAGATAGTGGGATAGGTGGGTTGCTAGAAACCTCTCTCAACCGAGGGGACATCTGAGCGGAAAAATACTGTCTCTGTGAAAGCTGTTTTGTGCTATACAGCACAGAAACACAGCTTACCTTCTCCCAGGTGGTCTGCAGGCAGCCAAAATCTGCAGTTACCTAGAGGAGAAGGTACTGGCAAGATAGAGCTGTTTTCTGATTCAGCAGGGCCCCCGTCCTTGTCCTGCGGAGCTTCTGATGGTTCCTGCAGCAGAAGACTGACTAGGAGGGCTGTGCGATGCCGCTGGTGTGAGCTGGCTCGGCGGCTGAGCCCTCCGGGGTGCAGTGGCAGCCGGGCTGGCAGGAGGGCTTAGAGCTCTGCATGTATGGATGTAGCTCAGCCTTCCTGGGTATCCTGATGGGAAGTTATCTGTTCCCTTCAAAACAGGGGAAGGCACGATGCAGACACTGTAGCAGGGTAAAACAGCAGGACCCATCTCTTAGTTAGAACTGCCTCTGTGTTACTCTGCCTTTGGTTTACACCTGGAAGTGTGTGTAGCACAGGTGGCTACCTGAACTTTCATGCCCTTGCTGTCAGGATGGTCCTTACTCTCATTTTGGACCATGTTAGGTCAAAGGAAAGGAGACCTGGTCAATGTGAATGTAAGGCATTTATCGCCTTTTCTTTAAGTTCCTCATTCTGCCTTCTGATCCTTGCTAGTAAGGCTGGCCTGGGGACTGGAAGAGCAGGTTTCCCACCTGGCACCTGCGTATGCTCCCTCCGGTCGCTGGTTCTTGCTGTACCAGTTCTGCGGACTGTCAGCAGGAACAACTGGTGTAATATCTACAAATTCCAACAGAGAAGACCCCACTACCACCAAAGTACTGACCTCGCAGGTGAGTGTGAAGTACTTGATTCCTCGCTGGCACTGGCTCTTAGTGACCGGTTGCCTTTTGGGACCTTGACTATAAAACTGCAAAGAGCAACTGAGGAGGAATACTACTCCTTGCCTGGATTCGAGCAGTGTCTGTCAACTGAAGATCAGGTGTTTGTACTGTAAGTGCCCATGCAGAAAGTGCTGCTCTTTTGTTTGGGGCGCTTTAGTACAATACTGAACCCTCTGTTACCTCTGGTGAAAAACTTGACCTTTGTTGGAATTAATTTTTCTTAGTTCAGCTCTAAGCCCCTGCTGCATGCCGTTTCACTCTGCCTCTGGATAGCTCTTGCCATGTGTCTATGGGTTTCTGAACAAGAGGAATGAAAGGAGCGTGAAGCAGGTGATGAGATTAAATTGACTACCGAACAGGATTGGAACCGAAAATGTTAAACTCTTGCTCTGCCTCCAGTTGCCCTTTTACCGAATAAGAAAAGCTGTCTTTAGATCAATGGTGGGCACCTGAAAAGAGAATGACATGTGAAAGAGAACAGAGGGAACCTCTGCAGAATTCACAATGAAGGTGTGAGTACAGCAGGTAAAACCCAGTGGAAAAGTAGCAATTGAACAAAGATTGCCCCTGGAGGGAGTCTCAAATATTTGTCCTTCTGCCTCTTTACTCCTAAAGGCATTTGAATCTTTTTTCTATAAAAACACATTGTGGATAGTGTTTGCTTAATACGTGAGTCATGCTGGAAAAATTCCACAGCAAAACAAACTTATTCATGATCAGCTTACTTGAATATAATAAATTTTTCTGCAAAAATTTGATGCAAAGTCATCATATTGTATCAAGCAACATATTGAAAACCATTTCATCTTGGGATTTGTCTTGCTAGTGCTAGTTAACCCTCTTCCGTTTTTAATGACGTACATGATGCTTTCATTGGTGGTGTGAATTGCTTGCTCATGGGGAAGCTGTGGATACCCCTGTTACCTAGAGCGTTATATGTTACTGTTGTTTTCTTTCTGTGAGAAGCTAGGGTTGACAGTGTTGGATCAATGACTCTAGCTAGCTAGTTACATGTTGGAGCTTGATGATAGGAGAAATGGTTAACACCAGATGCCATACACTAGACATGTTTAACAAGATGACTGATATGAATCATTTACATGTCCGCATTAATTTAAAATCTTGAAATTTGGTGCACTCGTTTCTTATAGGATATCAAGTGTGGGAAATGATTGCATCTTTAATGCTTTCATCACAGTTCAGTGATAGATCACTAAAAAGACCAAGGATACAACTTGTCTTCAGAGCGATAAATTCTGTATACGGTGGTGAACTTAAACTACTGTAGTGGCTTAAATGGGAGTTGTATTGTTCCAAGCCTGCATATCCTGTAAAGAGTGATGGAAACCTGTGCCTAAGAAGGGTATTATGCAGGCTAGGGAGAGAGGCTGGCGTTTATTTGGATTCTTGAGCCTAAAGAGCACAAGGCCACGATATGTGGCCTGAATATGACAGCCATACTGTCCAGCTAGGATAATTTTAACAGGGATGTGAAATACCTAAGGTACTTTTCATAGCTCTAAAGTCATGGCATCATCAATACTGCTATTGAACCTGGGCATTGCAGCTGAATGAGGTCATATTCTCGTGTGGCATTGGTTAGAAAACGTGAAGGCGATGCTAGCTTGCATGGGACCTTGAATGCTATGGAGAATATGATAATACATGTATATTCTGTATAAGTCTTATCTTAAATAGTATGTCAAGTTCTGGTCATCTCAGTCTCATGAAAAAGATTCAGCGAAGGGCAATTGAGAAAAGATTTTTAATCTTTGAGGAGAGGAAGAAGAGAAAATAGATTGAAAATATGTAAAGCATGAATAACTGCAGAATACACTTTGGAGCTTTTTTCTGCTTCTCTTGTAGAAAAGATAAGAGATACTCCATGAAATTCAAAACCAGGAAATTCAAAATCAATGAAAGAAATCTACATCTGTTGTTTAAATATATAAATAAAATTTACTACCCAAAGTTGTTGTCAATGCTTAAAATGTAGTTATATTTGAAAAAAGACTCGGACGTGGATGTTATGAATGTCCAGTGTCATCATAATTAAATGGAATAAACTTTGCTCTAGAATAACTGTATTTCAGGATTTTGTTTGCTTCTGTCCAGTAAAGAACAAGATATGCTCCCTACCGACAGGGGCAAATTAACCTGCATGAGCCTGTGGTGGAGTGTTTGCCTGTTGCTCTGCAGCATCTTGATCCAATCACTGGTAGAGACTAGACTGACTTCAGCTCTTCAGTGTGATAATTGCTGTGTCCCTGAAACAGCCAGTTAGTTTGTCCACTTCAAGGCTGTAGGTAGTCTTTTATTCTGGATCTTCATTTCATCCTGAAGTGCTATTCCACAAATTGTTTGTATTACCTGTTTTTTGAATCGATTACTGTCGTGCACAGAAACTTGCTCACCTGGTGAGGAGCCCTAAGTGCAGAAGAGTCTGCCTGTCTATGCAGCATAGATAGAGCTGGTCTGGATCATTTGGTCTGCACACAAAGTGAGCTCATACTGAGCATGTTGTGATTGAAGACTATGAGCATTAGGTACTGTGGCTTATTTTAGTGCTAGTGGATGGTTATGATTAAGGGAATTTGCAAGCAGAAATGTTGTTTAGGCTATATGTACAGAAATAACACCATATGGATTAAATCCTACAGATATGCACATTTTTATATGAAAATGTGACTGAAGAGTTATGAAAGAGATTGAATAAAAATCAACATGAAACAAGGACAAGGGAGAAGCCCTCTAGCAGTATCTGCAAATGGGAGAAAGGCATTATTTACTTATTATGTATTCAGCAGGATCAAACGGGACAAAAGTTGGAGGACCAAAAAGGAAGAAGGGCACAGTGCAGTAGGTGTTTGGTTGGAGGTTTTAGTCCCTGCCCCCGCCAGTTCTGCACCCCAGCGATGCGGTGGTGTCGCATCTGGCATCTGCGAGGACAGCAGTAACAGCGCTGGACAGTGCTACTGATCAGGGCTGAAGGGGTAGATTCAAACACTGCCAACTCCTGCTCTCAAGACCATCCTGGTGCACGGCCCAGAAGGGCAAGGCAGATGCTAGAGCTGGAAGAGGAAGCAGTGTCACTTGTCAGCTGCCTTTGGACTCTTTGTACTGAACGCAAGCTGGCTAGGAAAGAGGATAAGTGGTGAAGTCTTGAAGGAGGCACCAATTTCTTATTTGGTGGCTGAGCAAAAGCCAGTACGATTTATGCTCCCGGGAGATAGAGCAGGATTTAAGTTGCAAGCTCCCCTGCTTTACCACTGGGCCTGCTACTGAATTCAGTAAGAACCAGTCTATATTTCCGTAGCTGTCTTAGCAGGACAACAGTGGAATAGAGGTTTCCCAAAGCTTTTTGCCCAGAGAGTATGCCGAGATGGAAAAATCCCTATTTTTCAGATGTCTAGTATACTCTTATTTTAATTTTCTTCTTAATATTTTTGGGACAAAATCTCCCCTCTGTCTCTCCTCTACAACCCCATATCTTTTTACAAAAGACAGGGTTTTCCTCCTAGGATTCTGCCTGGCACCACATGGGTAAAGGTCAAAACTTCAATAGTAACTATTTTATCACCATTACGAGTCAAAGGGTGTGATAACATCAAATTACATCTTCTTGACCTATGTCATCTGCAGTCCTGGTACACGCTCTTTTTCTGATGTAGTCATAACTTATTCCAGGTCAAGCCTTGAGAGCAATATCCGAATCTGCTTACGAACGCAGAAGACTGAATTAGTCAGATTTGTACTTTTTCATCTGCTGCGGCAAGTGTTCGTTGCTGCACTTCTGCTGCTTTGTTTTGGCCTTTCCTGCTCTCTTTTACTCAATAAGCCTTGTAGGTGTCAGCCAACGAGTTCTAAGGGGACAGATATTAGCTAGATTGTGGTGGCATCCCCAAAGCGTCTAGCACTGTCGAAACACAAAGGAATATTGTCTTTTCCACAAAGACGATAAACACTAGAAAAACAGCAAAAAAGGGATGCAGAGAGAGCTACACCAAGCAACTCTAACAATCGGTGTGATCATAAATACATAGTTCATTGTTCACGTATTTCTATGTAATTTTTACACTGTGTATGTATAACTAAACACAGTAAATTATCTTCCTCTTTCCATACATTGGCCCCCTCGCCCAGCTGTTTACCAGCTTTGGTTTATTCACTTTAAGGTAAATAAAATGTATTTAAAAATTAAATAAAAATGGGACTAAGTGAAAGACTTTGCTCTGTAGTTTCCTGTAGACTGTGAAAATGGGTCAGTGAAGGAATTTAAATTCTTGGGTAGAAACGAGTGAAAGGTTCCTGTTTGCTCTCATTTGTCGTTTTGCTAGAAATGTAATAAACCCTAGGTACTAGAGTAGGATATTATTGTTTTCAGGTTGATAAAGTCTGCCTAGAAAGTACTGTTCAATTCCTTTAAATTAGAGACCTGCCAAATTATAAACCAACCCAGTGGAACACAAGAAGTTCTTATGCGTTTTCTCTCTTTCGTTTTATGCTGTGCAATATCCTGCCCTTTATTAAGCCACCTTAAGGATGGACAGTGAGTATCAAGGATAAGCCTGTTACTGTTCCCAAAGGCCTACTCAATGCCTCATTTCTTTGAATTCTTATTTTTCCTAAAACTAATATCTCTCATCTGGAAATGATGTCATGCTGTCAGGCACCCACATACACACAAAGAAAACCGTAGAAGATTCATGTGGAAGAGACTCTCGGAGGTCCCTTGGCTCATCTACCTGACTAAGGCAGAATCAACTCTGTCTCAGCTATTCCTGGCAAATATTCCTCCAGCCTTTTCTTCAGATCTCCAATGCTGAAGCTTTTACAGTCTCCTCAGGCTGTCTATATCATTGCTTTGCTGTTACCCTTATAAAGGTCTGGTGAACGTCTAACCCAAATGTTACTTGCTGTGATTCTTTATGTGGACGTACTTGCTGGGAACAAATATTTCATGTATGGTTGTAGAGTTGCAGAAAATTTGAAGTATAGCCCTTGCCCTGAAAAAGAAGTCTAACTTCCATCAAACATATGGTTTAGTGATTACGGAAAATGGCATTTCAGACACAAATACGTATTTTTATTCACTAAGCAGGGTGTTACATTAGTGAGCATCCAATCATCAAATGTGTAACACCACCACTTTACATGACATTATTTTTCTCTGTTGGAAAACCAGAAGAGTCGAGGGGAATGCTGAATGCTTAGGTTTATTATGTGGTCTCCATAGTTAAGACAGGCATCCCAGTAACCCTAGCTGAAGTTGCACATCAAGTTGGTAAAAACTAAAGTAATCCGCCTGAAATGTTTTGTCTGTGATCCTTTACTGAACACGAATTTATGGAGGCGGGGAATTCGGAAGGCAATTGGACAAATACATTTCAGTTCAAATATAGCTTCAGTTTTCCAATTTTTTTTTCCAGACCCTAGAAATCTTCTTTTATGCTTTTTAAGCCTGGGGAAGAGTAATGGCTCAGTAGTGACTGGTGTCTCTGAATCTTTCTGGCAAGTCTGATGAATTGAAGGCTGTATTCCTCCCATCTCTCTTCCCATTCCCGACTGCAAAAGCTGGGAGCTTAGTCACCCAAGGCTCCCTCTGTAGTTAATGGAGAGAGAAACAGGCAACTTCAGGTGGCCAATGAACTGTGGAGTCAAGCTTAATAAATTGCAGATAATATTTTTTCTGCCAAATCAAGGCAGTTTTCTGAAAAATGTAATTAATAAAATACACTTTTTTAAGCATTCTGCCATTTAAGTCATTCTAAGAGAAAATCGCTTTCATTTAAAAGCTACTAAGTAAAAGGAAATAAGGAGTCAGTTGGAATGAGACATAGCTAGTCATTTGTAACCGTACAGCCCATGGGGTTGATGAAACTAGCTTAAACTATGAATCGCTATGAAATAGTTTATGTTCCCAGTGTTTTAGTGCTTATTTATTTGGCTTAATTGTTTACTCCCTTAAGTTGATCAGGAAAGGGCTTAGTCATTCAACTCGCAAAGCAACTTTGTTGCCATCTCCCAGTGTGGAAAGGATAATTTATCTTGTGAATGTCCTGAATGGTTTTCATTTGCTCAGACAGACAGGAAATAACCATTCCCATGCTTGCCTAATTGGTTAAAAATGTGTTTATTCGTTGGAAGGTGAAACCTTCCCTCCCCTAGTGCTGGGAAGTGATCACAGTGCAGATTAATTATAGTATAGATATTAATGCACACATTTATATATACACCTGCACATGCATGCGCACACCGAGTTAGCAAGCTGTATGTCAAATCATATGATGATGATTAATGTAAGTAGCTATTCGCTGACTTGCATCTGCAGCCAGATGTGGTGATAGCTTCCCTGAGGTGATAATGGGTCTGCAGAGCTCAGCCCCTTTTCTTTTTTTGAGGGATAAGGTAAAAACCTTATTTCTGTGTGGCAAGAGAGTTATAGTATATTTTCTGTCCATTAGCCCATGTGTGTGAGATGAATTTGATCTAGAGACTTTGGCTCGGGAGAGTGAGCAGAGCCAGTGAAAAGAAGAGCAGTGGTTTGGAATAGATTCTAGGTCACAGGGTTTTTTATTATATATATATATATATATTGCTTCTAAAGATATAAATTTAGAAACTCATTAAAGTTTTGTCCTCATGGATTAGACACACTTAAAGCAACCACTGGATTTTCTCTGAAAGAAGTGATAGAATTTGCTGCCAAGATTAAGGACAGACTATGGGTGTCAGCCAAAGCTCATGGAAGTCAGTGAGAAGCCTTCACTGACTTCTAAGGGCTTTGGGTATGGTTTGAAGGGCTTTGAATTTTTACAGGAAAAGCAAGCTTCTGTTATCTGCTGGATAAGTAATAATTCATTGCTCCTTGCTAATATAAGCCATGGGCATTGATTTTTCTATAGGTTTATGTATGATGGTTTATAAGACTCTAATTTTGATAAATGCTTTCTACTTGCAGATGTGAGTAATCTCTTACTGCAGTGCCTGTACAACTGCCATTTAGCATGTGGTTGTTATCAGAAGGTAATTCTTTTGAGAGCTTAATTTGACTTAAACATTTGTTGTTTTTTAAAGTAGAAGAAATATCTGTAACATTGCAAAAATGGAAAAAAAGCCCATATGTCTTTCAGATGGCCGAGAAATCTTTGAGACTATTGATTTAGGTTGTACCTTAAAAGGATGACCACTACTGTACCGTTTTGCCTGTTGAAGATCATCGTGCACACAAAATCCACTGATGTCTAAAAAATTGAATTGGTATTTGAAAGATCTTTCTGCAAATCTCTATTCCTTCCACCCCTTTCCTCTGAGACTACTTCAACTTTTTAGATAGGTTTTTCTCTGCTTCTGATTATCAGCTGCAACTCAAAACATAACCTGTAAGAGTCTCACAAAAGATTGATGTTCTTGAGATGTTGAAGTTCTCATTTAGGGCCTTGCTGCATTTGGGTATTTTGGAAGCATTTCAGAAGAAATCATAGATTCAAACCAGCCTTTTGTACCATTCATGGGTAATTATGTCTTCACTACACTACAGAAGGTAAACAGAAGGAAACTGGTATTTCTGCTTTCTGAAAAATTTCCTTATGTTGTTCCTTAGGTATGTGGCACAGCACTGGTTTTGGGACATATATTTCACATTTGTCATCAAATACTCTGTACTTTTACTTGGAACCAGTGTGACTCAGCTAGGTTGTCTGCTCCCTTCATATACGGCCTTTTCTTTGAGCAAAAGTACTTGAAAATTTAGATCTTTCTAGAGCTACTGGGTAACAGTATTGAAAATATTAACAGGAGATGTTTTTAACGTAGCCCACTTGAAAAAGAACCTTCAAAGAGTGTTTCATGCAAAGCTCTTGTTTGTTTGTTTGTTTTAGTATAAATTGCAATAATGGAAAATGAAACAGACCTTCGTCCTATAAACTGTTCAATTTACATAATGAAAAATAGAAATCTTCAGTTCTGTTCTCCTATATAGCTTTACTAGACAAGCTTTTTGTTTTTTCAGTGCCCAGTATCACACAGAAAGTGTCTTACTCTTCTGGTGCAGAAGTTTCATTCATTCATTCATAGCCTTATTGGCAGCAGATTATGCGAGGTGGGAGTAGGCTATTAAGTCACCATCAGTTTATTTTGAGGCAGAATATTCATTGTCAGACTGTTCCCTGCCCTTGATGTTTCTCCTGGGTCTACCTGATCTAGTGATGCAAATTCCTTCCTTTGTGAAAGAGAGGTGACTTGGACCCACATGCTCACACTGCATGCATTCCTGTTGCATCAAATTGCAGGGAAGGTCCAGCATATTTACATTCAGCAGTTAGTGTCAGATATTAATAATGTTGCTTACAGCTATTACTGTTGGTTTGTTACGGGTTCATTGGTGCACTAGGGCTAGGTTTCTGGTGATATATTACCCTAATTTTGGTCAGGAGTGAAATAATATAATCCTTGGTTCTGATGGCATTCATCTAAACCTGTCTGTCGCCTGACAGGGTGTTTATGCTGAAGGAGTGAAAGATTTGCAAGTCTGGACTATGCAGTGTTTTGGCAGACTAGTGTGTTGGAACTTAGAAAGTTTTGGCACTTTGCATGAAAAACTTGGCTGAAACTTTTCAGGAGTTCTGACTGGTTGAACCCCAGATACATTGATCATAGCTCCCAGGCAGGACAAGGTTTTCATGGAAAGCACCAGGTCTCTGGCCGTGGGGGTGCTGCCTGGTGAACTGCTGCCAGACCAGGGCACGGATTCTACCAGCGCCAGCTCTCTGAACACTCGCTGGGCTGGAAAATCCTGACCCCGTTAGGTAGGTAAAGCCACAGGCTGTGCTTTTTACTCGAAAAAAATTTGGCAATCAGCTTGTTTTGCTCTTCAGTTTGCTGCTATTTGGGTATTTGCTAAAATGGCAAAAAATTGCTCAAGAGAGATTCTCAATCAGAGAGCACTCAGATACTGAAAAATAGAGATAGGTGCACAGTTAAAATATTTTGGCCATCTGCCTATTAATTTTAAACAGAATTGTGTAAAGAGAAGAATACAGGAGAAAATACAACAGCATGGAATAAATGTGTCTCTCAAATACGTGTACAATCTGGATTTAACTTACTTGCCCTGAAACCTTTTTTTTATTTTTTTAAGTCTTTTTGATCTTGTCCCAGGTAATTGAGCTTTCTTTAGCAGTCTCTCTTTAGAGTAACACCGAAGCCGAGGGAATGTGAAAATCATATTCTTAAAGCTCTATTTCTAGAGGTGTAGGACGGAAACATTAAAAAAAATCACTCTTGGGTGAAATGTGCTGTGTGAAGTCTCTGGTGTCCTGGCAGTGAAAGGTTCACTGTTCCATTATCTGTTCTTTAGATCCTATGATATCCCCCAAAGTGTCTTTCTCAATTTATTTTTGTGTAGGAGAGAAGTAAGGGAGGGTGATTGAATAGCATCTTGGAAATACCATTGCTTTCAAGGCTTTTCACCATGAAGATCTCAGTTGAGATGTGACTTTGAAGGTGTCATGAGACAACCACTGATCTTTCTGTAAAGGTAGGGCTTCTAAATCCAGCTCCTGGTGGCCATAGTTTGCTTTGAAAATCCACTGATGCATTTGATGCTCTTTTAAACAACTGTTATTAGAACTCCAGAGTAGTGGTCAGACCGGTTGTTCGGGGTATGTTTCAGCTGTACCTTCCGAGCAGATTCCAATCTCTGGTGACGTGAAGCCAGAGCAGTTTTGGCTCGGTTATGATTGTTCCACAAAAGAGATGGAGCCGCTCCATAGTTGCCTAGGGACGAATGCCAGCAGACGGATTTCCTCGAAGAGTCCCTCAAAGGCACGTACTTAGGCTATCATCCCTTCAGCATATCCCATAGCTCTGTAGATGGAATTGGGTGCTGGGAGGAAACAGAATTTCTTGGGTTGTGGTAGTGCCAAATGTAAGATCCAGCCAGAAAAGGCAGTCTCCTGTTTTTTACTCTTTCATATACCACCACGCCTGCCAGGCCAGATCTTGTCCATGACAAACTTAGCTCCTACCGATCAGTTAACAGTGCTGACATGACTTCATCTTTGGGAGAATGGAGATGTCAAGGGAGTGGAAGAGCTGGAGCGTTTGGAGAGAATACAAACGTGATTGTGGTTGTTAAAATCTACCTGTGGCATAGATGCTGCAGCATTTCTCTTTAAGCAAAAAGTCGCATAAAGATGGTTAGCGTGCAGTTTTTGTGGGCAGTAGGTGAGGGGCATTGTGATCTTGGAGGTGACCGTTTTGCATATGTGGGGAAAAAATGAATGCCCCAAACCAAATAAACCATTGCAGCTGTCTAATACTACACGTGCTTAAAGCTTGTAAACTGCATGTAGTTCTAGAGAGTCTCTGAAGGTCTTACAGGAGCTCTCTGATCCACTGAATTAATAATAAAAGGCACATTTTAGAAGTTACACGAAAAGCAGTTGATCAGAGTTTTATGAAAAGATATGGTAAGTGGAATGTTTTTTTCACCTTCCTCATCTTTAATTCTTTATAGGGAAAGCAAAGAAAAATACATTAAAAGTCATCTTGTACAAAAGTGCTGAAAATGTAACAATGTTTGAAGGATAGTGTGTCTCATGATGGGTGGTAATGGAAGGTGCCACAAATGCCACAAATCAGATGATTGATAAAATGAATGCGCTTGCAGATAGGAGATGCTCTGCCTATTGAGAGCTCAGTATTATGGTCCGAAGAATAATTTGAGAAGGTGACCGCTGAAATACAGAGACATCTGTCCACCGTGTGCGATTTGAAACTGTTGCTGGTTTCAGATGTCATCTGTTCCTTAGTATGTTTTGCAATATATTCCGTTGTCATGATTTACAACAAATGGCATTTACTGAGAGCTATCGCATCCAAATAACTATGAATCTGCAAGTGTCTCACTGTAGTTTAAACGCCCCTCATTTAACTAATACCTTTGCAGAGGCTCATGCAAGAAGTCATTTTAGTAATAATTAATTGCTAGATTCTTATAACTATTGCCTTTGCCTCAAGGGCAAGCAAATCCTATTCGTTCAGTTTCAATTGCAGATGCTGACGTCGACTCTTTTTCATGTAGGCGGTGAAAGGGCTCAGGAGTATGACAGAGACTATTCTTCACTGGGATATGGCTTCTTGGATGTACCTAAATGCGCAGGTACTTAGGATCACGCTTAGGTGCGTGTGTTAGTGTTTGGATGGGAGATACTTCTGAAATGAATTGGGCATTTCTTGAGGAAATGGGGTTTTGTCCTGATGGGCTTTGGTCCTGTGAGCTGTGGTGCGCAGCCAAGGCTTTGTACTTGCTCTTCATGCCAACCTTGAGTTTACGTGCACGATCAGGTCCTGAGTAAAGGGAGCTCAGCATGACCAAAGGTAGCAATTTGGATCCTTATTTATTTAACAAAACTGCTGTTGTAAGTTGCCCTTAAGAAAACCCAGTGTTTGGGAAGAATGTCTGTAGCATTAGGATATGGTACTTCCTCTTCTAAGTACAGAAAACTGTATACAGCCTCTCAGATTCTGCCATGTTGAAAGTCCGGGTATATGGTAGTTACTTCTTTAAACACACTAAACCGTTAGATTATTTGGTGAAGGTAAAAATTATTTGCTCTAAGTGCTTTACTATTCCTTACACTCTCTGTTAAGAGTTTTAAAACCTAAATGTGATGCTATTTTAATGCAACATATTATTTATTTAATATTTCTGTTAATCGCCTCTTAATTATTCGTGTTACTTAAGTTTTATAAGTTACTGCTACAAGATAGAGCTCCTTTTTCTGTAAGAAACATTGTGCTGCCGTGTGTTATACTTCAGGTGTAGTTTAAGACTCAAACATTATGCATTATGTCCAGATTTAAGAAACAAAGAGAGTCATGAATCTCAGTTCTCTCTCTCTGCTCCTCTTGACTTTCATGTCTGCTGTGGCTTTGAAGTGAAATACCTGCAAACTGCAAAATTATTTTCTGAGGTAAATTTAAAGAATTGTTTGAGCAATTTACATTTGTGTATACTCATTTTGTAAGCTTTTACATCTCCGTGTAAGTTAGGATTTAAAAAAAATTCTGAGTGTTCCTCTAACTTTTCCGCTGAAGTCGAGAGAGACTTTTCCTGGTAACTTCAAGGAGAACAGAGCGGGCATTGGCTGCCTTTCAAAATCCGGCCCGTAATTTATTAAACAATAAATCCATGTCAGCAACAGTGGATTTACAGCGGATGTCAGCATTTACAGTGTGAATACATTCACCGTATGCACACGTACAGTACTGTATGTAGAGCACCACAACACTCGCAGTATAGATATGCCCACTACATTAATCATTGCGAAAGCGTGAGAGTTACCGCTGGATTAGCCGGGACGTTGCTCGGCTGTTAGCCAAGGCCAGGCTGCCGAACCGGGGCAGGTCGCAGGCGTCTCCTTAGGGAACTTGCCTTGGTGGCTGCTGGTTTACTCGCTGCCTGTGTATGGGGCCAGGCAGCATCGCAGCTCTGCTGGGACAGGCAGCGTGCAGACACATCGCCCGAGGCAGTCCCTTTTCCTGAAGCGGTTACATCTGACATAAAGAAATGAAGATGACCTGGGATTTACTCAGAAAGGCAGGTTTCACACTGGGGTCAGCAGCCGTGGTCCTGACGCCAGCGACAATTTAATGCCTCTGGTCTTGGTGCCAGCTGCCCTTTACTTGGGGGGGGCTGTGCTTGTTGACACAAACTAGAGAGCTCTTATGGTGTCTGAAGAAATTACTGATACAGTAGTTGGTGATGGAAACACAAATACGTGTATGTGTTTTATATATATATTACATTTCTATTATATTTTATATTTTATATATATATAATGTGAAGTAAAAATCAAGTGGTTACGCTTTTACTGTGCTGAATACAGGTGTTCTAACAGCAGGAAGGATCACAGAGAAATCCAGTGTATGTAACGCAACAGGATTGCGTAAATGTACTACTGTCTAAAATATTTATTGTTCTGTGTTAGTAGAGCTCGCATCTTCACAATTTTCTGTGTATTACGAGAGCCTGAGTCGGTGCATTTAGAAGAAAAGTGAATACTAGAAATGACGCTGGCACAGCTTCCTTCTGCCGGGGAGGTGTTATTTGTCGGGGATATTTACTGGCGAGGGCTAGCGCCATTGAAGGGCGGGAGAAGAGACGCCTGTGGTCCGCACGTTGTTCCCCTCGGTCTGCAGTCTCTGAAGTTAGTTGGGCGTCTCGGCACGGTGGCCCGAAACGACGGGAAGGCTGAGCCCCCGCTCGGCGCAGGGGGGCCCGGCCCGGGGGCTGCTGCCGGGAAGGGCAGAGGGGGAAGGTAGTCCTGCACCCGTCTGCTCGCAGCCTGCTCTGTCTCTTCTGAAATGCAGAAGTAGGTCTCTTCCCCGCCTTGCTTTTGAGGACCAGACTCTCAAGATGATAGCTTCGCTGTCCCTTTTGTGCTCTGTTTTTACCTTAGTCTCCAATTAATTCTCTGCATGGTCGACAAGCAAGGGAAGGACTATCCGCTCTGCCTCGGTCCCTTCCTCTCCCACCAAGCCTGAGGCTTGGCGTGTCGAACGTTTGCCTGAGGTGCCAGCTCCACTCGGAGCTCCTTTGCTCTGTCAAGCTGGAGCCATTTTAGGCAAGTCCAGAGGCGCAACAGGTTCCCTGGCAAATTTGACAGTTTAAAATGTGATGTGACCAAGGAGCTTGGAGATGGTGTTTAAGCAGATTTTTTTCAAGGTTAGAGTTTTTGATGTGGAAGTCCAAGTTCCACCTAAATGCCCTTATAAGCATGGAAATCTGTTTGAAATCTAACTTGCAAGCACAGGCACATCCAAGTGGTAGAGGCACACTGCGATAAACACCCATATTTCTGTTTTACGAAGCGTCACTTGGTCTTCCAAGGGCAAATATGTCAGACTCGGACCCTCAAGATGGACAGTGGCTCAACTGTGCTCCCATTTGCCAGAGGCCCAGTGGCTAAGGGGAAGAAGGGTTTTTTTCGGATAGTAGACAAGTTTGATGCAGCTGCAACCAAATCCTTAGCTGCCAGCATGTCCTTTAGGACTGCTCAGTGGACAGTCTCCCATCATTGCAATCACTGACTTCTCTTCTGCTGTAATTTTAAGAAGCTTTTATGTTTTTTCTAAAATGGAAACTAGAAAGCTTTTAAGATTTTCTGAGGCAGAAGCCAGAGAGAGAACAAAGAATACAGAGCTTGTCCTTCTGTCTTTTTAGGGAAAATTGCTTCTCTTCACACCTGCTTGTATTGAATAATTCAAATAAACAGATCAGAACCAATTTTTCAGTCAGTCTCTTCGCACTGATAATCTCATCCATGCAGCTTCCCGTTGTAGCTCTTTATGAAGGGGGCATTATTTGTTTGAACTGTTTTATTACAGGAAATATATATCATGAACATCTATATCATCATGTTCACTACATTTATGACATTTTCAGAGTTAGAAGCCTCTAAAAGAAAATGAGCTGAGTGCTTTCTTCCCACGGAGGTAAGCCAGTGAGTGAATATTCTTTGAAATGAGCCGAGGAACTAGACATTTTCTCTCTTGACGTGGGAAAAGGCTGCAGGGAGAAACATGGGCAGTTCCCATTTGGAAAAGAAGCATTTAATGGAGGGGATCTGTTCTCAGTCCCTATACCCTCAACTCAGCCCACCTGCGTGATGTGTGTGGGGACAGAAGGACCCGTGGTGCTGGACAGACAGTACCAATTTCTCTAACTGCGGTAAAGGAGTCCCTTGGTGATTTATTCCCCTTTTATTCCTTCCACGTTGTATAATGCAAAGCGGTGCAGCAGCTTCTTGTAGCTGTCATTTGGAAGGGTTATTACTTGCTCCTCTAACAAAACAGGCATGGTAGGAGCACAGATGTAAGAGGACAATCGCTCTTGAAAATACCCCTTCAAAGCGCTTTGACATGTGTTGTTTGAACTGCGCATATGTCTGATGCTCAGTGACACAATTTTCAAGCTAAAACGTCTGTGTTGGGCAGGATTTCAGTTACTGAGAAATGAATCAATGGTCAATGGCTGGTTGCAAAGGGGGATGTAGAGGAACAGCCAAAGCAGCAAAAGCTCAGTACAGGTGAAAGGTCAGACAGATAAAAGAAGGGACAAACCACATTATGGCTAAATACACCCCTTTATACATTAGTATTAATCTGAAAAAAATAGCAGTGGCATTCTTAATTAACACTAATGGTGTTGACAGCAGCGTCAAGCCTTCAGAATGAAAAGGCCCATAAATTAGATCTTGAAGTTGATCTTGGCTCCGATTACAGACCAGATCCTCAGCTGGTGTAAACTGGCACTGTGAGGTTCTGAGCTGGCAGTGGAGCTGTCTTTTTTGAGGCAGCAGACATCTCGGCGCTAGACTCCAACATATAAGTGAAGGAATAAAACTGAGAGGCAAACTTTGCCGAGAGCTATGCAGCATATACGGAACTAATAAATGGTAACACAGAAAATGCCTCGGAGTTAACGGGAATTCAAAAGGGAGCTTGCATGAGCTAAGCTGGTGAGCCCGGCATGCTCTGAAGGGGTGGCCGGGGGTCTATTGTACTGCTTTTGTAGCTGTGCTCGGGTTTGGCTCAGGCCTGTGGATCCGATTAGCTTGAGGCAATTGTGCCCCCATGTGCAAATCAGTGCCCGCCCTGCCCCTGGATTTTGGGGCCAGGAAAGCTGGCTGGCTTCCACCCGGGCAGAGCTGGGGTGTTAGTCAGTGTGTTGTCAGATGTGGATAATGGGGAAGTTGGACTTGAAGGTGAGCTTGGTGCCCAAGCTGACATAGCAGCAGAATTGTAACCAACAAATTGGGAGATTGCTAGTGCCGAAGAAAGCCCCGACTTCAGTCCCTCCGAAAAGGTGGTTGCACAAAAAACCATCTTCTGTAGAAAACAACAGAGAGGAGAAAAGAAATGTGCTGGGAGCTATTGCCAACACTAATGGCCATACCAGTGAGGAAGCTTCTACAGCTCCTCGCAGAAGCGCTACTGCTGGGAAAGGAGCTGATTTGATGGGAGGGACCCTGTCGCTTATAGTTAATTGAATAAGCTGTTCATTTTCTAAGTGCTCGTCCGAACCGGGCTTAGCAGCTCTCCAGAGATGCACCCATCACTAGCTATGAAAATTGTTATGCCGTAGAGCACACAGAACCTCAGATTACCTCTTTCCCTTTTGTTGTACGATGCTATTTTTAATGCAGTGCCTTGCTGTGCAGTAATCGTTCTTGACAAATTTCTGTCTGTTGTCCTCATGCTCTGTAAATTTGCATGCACTATCTGTGCGTGCATATTTTAGCCTGCTGCAGTCTCACAAGAGCAATAAGTGACACCTCATGTCCTGTCACTTTTATTTTATGGGCAGGCTGGCACGGTGATTCAGATATCAGAGGAGAAGGGTACACAAATTCATCTGATAATTTATATCAGAGAACTGCTCTGGTGTCAATGCAGCTTTGCAGCTTGATATCAACTGCCAGTACTGCCCTGACACCGATGGATTCCATACAGTTAGACATCAGAGATGCAGTTGTTTCTATTTGTACACTAGTTACATGGTAGTGTGAGTACATATAAATTAATGGAATTGACATCTCAAAGAAAGTTTAATGGATCGTTGAGTCAGGAGTCAATCCATGGTGTGCTTGCACCTAAGTATGAGGAGGTCCTAGAGTCATAGCAGTGATTCTGAATTGAGAAGAGGTCTTTTCTCTTACAGTGACCAACTACTTTCCCAGGCATCTATTTTTTCTAGGTACAGTATTTTAATGGCAGAATTTCTGTGTGCCCCCCAAAATGCATGATACAAGACCTCTCAGATGCTTCTAGCGATGGATCTTGGATCTACTCTTCTTACAGTAAATTCTTGGGAACAGAACAGAGCGTGACTCATTTTCCAGGGGGAAATAAGACCATTGATTGAAACATTCAGATGCTCTTTCAATACTCATATCCACGGGAAATGTTATTCTCCATAATCAATCGATTTATCTTATGAAGGCCAGTGATGTTACTCGTGAGTAGGGTGGGTGGGATTTTGCTCTGCAGCCAAGCAGCTTTACGAGAGCATATGCTAGTACGGTGCTGCCCTAGCTTGCACGAGGAATAATAGTTGTAAGAATGCTGTGTCTCAGGCGGTTGTGCACTCTGTCAGCCAGACTCAAAGCTCTCTCAGGACCCTGGAGATGCACACAACTGATTCCCAGCACAGGCTAAAGCCAGGACAACGCATCTGATTCCCAGCCCAGGCTATACCTTGTGCCTCCGTGCTGGCTAGCTGTGGTATTCCCTGCAGGCTGGATCACTGCTTGCATGGGAAGTCTGCATGTGCTGCACCAGCCCTCCACTTCCTGGTGTGGAGGGACCTCTTTGGCTGCATCTGCCAGCAGAAGACAGTCTTCTCTTTCTGAGTTTTGAAGTGGTGACCCTGTAGAAGAACGCATTGCTCTTGTCCAAGCTCACAGAGCTTGGGGTATGGGATAGAAGAAATCAAGTCTGTGTTGCCTTTCTGTAAGATTTCCTTTGTCTGAGAAGGGACTATAAATATTGTTTTAAAGTGCAGCAGTTTAGAATCAGAAGTGACAAAGAACTGGGTTAATTCTAGTACCAGCATTATTTGCAGTGCCCTTGAGAGGAACAGAGCTGCATGTTTAAGGGGATTTTAAGAGAAGAAGGCTGCTGCGAGCACAAGTCAGCATGTGGCACAGGCTCTGGCACTAGTCTACACAAGCAGATCTCTGTGGATAATGAGAGTTTTTTTCTTTTTAATTTTAGAATCAACCTTGTCCTATGTTAGGCAGCTGGAGGCAAGAGGGAGACAGCTGGAGGAGGAAAACCGCGTGCTGCCCCAGGTGGGTGACTTGCTGTTGGTGGGAGCAGTCGTGGGTAGCTAGACAGTAACTCTTGAGTCTCAGTGCTTCAGATAAAGTCAGCATTTCTGTGATCTGGCTTTGCATTTGGGTGATCAAAGGCTCTCGCATCTTTTCTTTCTCTCTCTCATGGTTGAGTGGAACATTTCTGCTGGTGTATTTAAGACTATGACAATACTTTCATTCGTTTTTCTCCTTTTCAGGTGTTGATACTTTGCTAAGAAAAATTCCCTGGAAGCTGCTACTTATATTCTAATTCAAAATTCCTTTAACAGTTGAAAATTACAGTAAGCTGACCCTTTACATTCTGGTTTCATTCCAAGAGGTTCTTGTAATTAGAATATCAAATACTTTTTAGAGTTAACTGAAATATTTTGCTCTAAATATGCAACGTTTTTAAATAATAATAATTGGGTTATATGATTTTTAATATTTTGAGGAGTATAGCAGTACTTAAATGCAAGACTGAAATTAAATTGAATAAATAAATAAGCAAATATGAAATTAAAGGTTTTCCTAATATGTTTCTAAAAATGAAAAGTTTACAAGTTCATTAAGAATGAATCAAAGACACTTCTATTAAATTCCATTAAATAGTCCTTCAGAAAATCAGTAATGTCTCCAAGTGAAGTTGCCCACTGGAAAAAAAAAAAAGCATTTTGGTTAATTGAAGCACTAGTTTAAATGAAGTAATTGCTCTGAAGAACGAAAATGCTTTTCATTGAACTTAGTCAGAACACTGTCATTTGAATATAAAACCCAAGATAACAGGGAAATGTAGGAAGAAGTAAAAGCCACTGACTCTGATTTATTCATTTATATAAGCCAAGATGCAAATTCTTTAGCTAGAAGCTATTTCCTTCCTTAAGCAGATTTTAAGCAAAGTTATTTTCTCAATCGCAGTGTAACAGTTAGAAAGGCCTCTATAGTCCTATCTCTTGCTTTGGTCTTGACTTGTTAGGTGACCTCGTGAATTTATTTAATTTCTCTGTACCCTAATTTGTTAATCTGGAAAAGAAGAGCAACGGGAATGGTTAAATGTCTATGCAGTACCATTTATATGGTCTTGAATAGGAAAGAAAAAGTGAGATGCTCTCTGGTGAAGAATATTATTTTCTTGTCAAGGAAGGTATTCAGGGCAAATGCTAAAAAAAAAAGTTGCCTGAAAACTACCGTTGTGATTTGTCTTAGGTCTGGAAGAGCATTGGGAGATAAATCATGCAGACCGTTCTTGGTGGGCAGCCTTTAGCAGTGACCATATGTTTTATTTGTCCAGCTTTGGAGGTGTCCGGGTGGAGGCCCATTAAGCGGATTGCCCGATCGTGTCAAAGACTGGAACGCCCACGTTCTGAATGTTGAGTTCTTTGAAAATATTTTCGCTGGGGTGCCCAAACCAGAAATTGCTTGTGAAAACAGTGCCTCCCCCTGTAGCTATTGCAAAAGTAGTCCAAACAAAGTGTGCTGAATGTGGGACATTTAAGGGGGAAAACTAAGGCAGCAAGTCTGCAAATTGCTTTTCATTGATACACAGGTCTCAAGCCCCAGGTTTGTCATATGTTTGGTTTTGTTGGCACCAGGATCTACAGCAGAGTTCTGAAAAATATCCTAACGTCTCCGAATAGTTTATCGTAAGAAATAACGAGTGACATGGGTTCCCATTTCCTGGCGTGCCTTCCTCACCTTTCCTGCTGAAGAAAGTCCTTGCTTATGGGAGAGGAGGGAAGGGAAGACACGAGGCTTATTCTGAGTTTGCGCTTGGTCGCATTGGCGTTACGTGTGTACGAGTTTGTTCGGGGAGTTTGTTGTTCCTGTGGGTAACACCCTGAATGTGCTGTCAGTGCTGGTCAGGCCCCGTCGGAAACACGAGGACACTGGATGGAAATGCACGAGCCCCTGGCACGGGTCTGATCCCGTTTAATGGGAGGAACGGGAGGTTGTTAGGCGTTGAGCCAAACGCAGTGCTTTTGACAAATCAGCTGAAAATATGTGACAAGCTACACGACAGACGAGGGGTTTTGGCGCAGCTATTACCTAGTCCCAGTGTTGTGCCTTAAAATCTCAGCAGTGCTTCAGCGCGAGTGCCTTCTGGTTTTTGTGTAGGCCTTCGTTATTTATCACTGGTTGGCATATAGCAGCACTGGGAGGGTTTGAGAGTTGCAGAGCTGCACTTGGTGTGAGAGAGGTGACGGCTCCCGCTCGTGGAAGTGACTCTTCTACTAGTTCTGTCCTGAAGAGTGCCCCCTCGCTATCTAAGGCACTTGTTTCTCTCCTCCTGCTGCACTTCTCCTCTTTCTCCCCTCTGCTTTCTCTCAGTATCTATCCTATTCCTCCTTTTCTGCTTATTTATCGCTCATGAAAATATACCAGCACGTCTGTTGACACCCTCTTCAGATAAATCACTCCTTTCATTTACCACTTAGTTATGATTCTTTCCCAGCTTCTCTTGCTTTGCTTGTCTCCTTCCATACATATTATTTTTCTTTTCAAACCCCACCGACCTCTGATATAAAGGTTTTGTTAATATTTAGTGTCAAGAACATTTCCAGAGAAGATGGTATTAAGTGCTGCCATCGCTGCTCAAATGGAACCTGAGTTCAGTTCACTCTGCTGTGCCGACAGACTTCCTTGTGTGGGGAAAAGCAGCAGCAGCCCTGAGTCAGTATTTTAGTCTGATCAGGTAACAGAAAAGGTATAAAAATGCCCGTGTTCACTTAAGCCCGTTAGTGTCTCTTCCTGTGCTGCACAGTTGTGCTGGTGATGGTTTATAGCGTACTAGTGGGTTTAAGAGTTATGAGAAGCTCGAGATGGGCTGTAGGTTTGCTTTGTTGGTGAAGGCCATAATTAGCTGTTTTTTCTTTTTCCCCCAGATAGCGTGGAACAAGATATGATCCAGACCCTTTCAGTTTCTGGCCACAGATAGGATTTTTGTGCAAGAAAGCAGATACTTTCCAGGATTTATGGTATGCAGCTGGGTCTTCTGCAGAGAATGCCAAACTGAGGACTCGGCTGAGTCCGAGACGAGGGGTGTGCACAGCTCGCACTGGTGCTTCTCAAACCCTGACGTGGGTAAGGGGGCTTGGCAGCAGCGTGTAGAGGCAAAAGAATTTGAGAGAGAACATTTCTGTTCTGCCGGATGCGTTTCAACCCGGAGGAGTTCCCGCCGGGTTCAGCACACAGCTGCACGTTCCTTGTGCTGGGGCTGCAGCGATGCTGGCGCAGGGACGGCTCTCTGCAGCGGAGGGGCAGGGGGCTGCTTATTCCGGCAGCGGCTGTCTGCTGCTGCCTTGCAATGTTCAGGGAACTACGGCTTCGCTGTGGCTCAGTTTTTGCCTTAATGTTCAAAGAAATGCGTGGTAGTGTGGCCAGCAGTCTAGCCAGAACAAAATTTGTGTATCGTAATGAAGATGCCTAGCAATGATCAAGAAAATATGTACGGATCAAACAGTGGATTCAGATCCCAATTACAGCTTCATGGGCTGTGTTATGGTATCAGTTAGGCCAGTGAATAACTTCCGATAACTGAAAACAGGGGAGTTCTCCCAGACCTGATGTGGTGCAGAACTGCTAACCGTGTTTTACACTGGTGGAAGTGAGATCAGGATCTGGCACCCACATGTCAATTCACTGAAGACGTTCCTCAGGTTTTTTAGGGATGCTATTTCAGGGCTGAGAAGCTAAGCTGAAATGTTACGGCAATGTGGACATCTGTCCTAATGACAATGAATGCACTTTAAAAAGATGTTCTTGGCAAGGCACCAGTTTAAATTACTTCAATTTTTATTTGTTTTATGGGAGGAGGGAGCAAGTGGCGCAGATGGAGAGCTGTGAGATATCTCCCCCTTCTAATTCTTTGTATTCGTAATTTGGTTATACCTTTTAATGAAAGAGAAAGGAAATATCGCCAGGACACTGCTTCCTGAGCAAGCAGAAAGAATCGGCCGCTGGGGCCAGAGGCTCCACGAGAGCGCTCAAGGAACGGAGTTTCCGACTTCCATGGCAACTCTGCCTCCGCTGGACCCAGTGGAGTTAACACGGCAACGTGCTAGTGCAGGGCTTGGCGAGCAAGTCAGCAAAAAGGGTCCCCAGGGGGATCTCTCATTTCCTCTTCGTTTTCTGCGTTAAGTTGCTTCCTTTCAGTTTCCTCTTTCGATCACTTATTGCTATTTGCGAATGCAACGTCTGGAGCAAAACCCCCGCAGGACCAGATCTCTGCTCTGCCAGCTGCTGCTTGGATATTTAATGCAGGAGGCAGAGCCTGCCGCAAACAGCTTAAGCTCTGTAGTCACAACAGGATGGTTGAGAAGAAACACAAACCACGAGGAAACAGGCACCTAAAGTGCATCTCGTGTATTAAGCTGTGCCCGTTCCGCAAAGCCTTCCCTGGTCCCGCAGCCGGTCTGCTGTTCCTTCTTCCGCTTTCTCTGGGCCAGCTGGCAAGTGTCTAGTTTATCTGGAAGGCAGGATGGCAAAACGGGGACTGTCTTTTAACCCTCTGCTTAGTGGGTCCTTCAGGGCAGCAGAGAAAACCTGGAAATATTGATGTACAAGAGTACACCGGCGTGTGTATTATCCTTCTTCAGCATGTTCCTGGCAGGAGCCACCAGCTGTGCTTGGAGTACCCTTAACAGACCAAGTCAGCATCAAGAAGCAAGCACAAGAAGTCAGACGTTCGTGCGAGTTTTGTGCAAAATGACACTGCGGGTTTAGATCATGGCAGGTTTGGAAGCCAGGCTCGTGGTTAAACTTGGAGAGCCCTTGGCAGAGCCTGGCACCCAGGTGGCAAAGCCCTGTATAGACACAGGATTTTTCAGGAAAGAGCTGCAGTGGCCAGCCCCCCCTTTTCCTCATCTGTGGCTGATCACAGAATTTTGCCCCCTTCCCGTGGATGTGGTGTGAGGCTTCATGCCTTCCAGGTCTGCCCTCACAATGTTCTGGGCCTCCCTGGGCCTGAGTTGAAGATTACCCACATGCTGTCACTGGCCTCAAAGTCTTTTTATGCCCAACTAAATGCACATCTTTCTCCAAAGGATTAGGGTTTCTTTCCTCTCATATCAGGGTTAGATCTTAAGACGTGTCCGTGAGGTCATGTATGAGCCAGCGTTGGTCCCAAAGCCAGGAGGGAGCTTTAACGCAGGACTGAACCTGAGCAATTCTGCTGTCACTCATGTGGGTTTTTCTGTCTCTGTTTCCTCATTCTTCCCCCAGCTTCCCTTTGCTAACCTTTCTGTTCTTTTGCATCTCCTTTTGTTGCATCTCTTTCGTATCTACTCTTGCTTCAAGCACTTTTTCCTTTTTTGCATCCTTGCTAGCCTTTTCCAGTCCTGGTATGTCTAAGTGTGAAATGGCAGACATGACCCTTGGGCACACGCTAATCTATTTTTAAGCACTTGCGACACTTTCCATTTCCGTCTTGCTTTCTTCTCTTCTGTTACATTATCACCTTTTATTTCATCCTGTATTTCCAAATCTTTCAGAAATCCTTTTGCTGAGATTTATGCTCTTGATTTTCCCTCTGCATGGCCTGATTCTAGTTATAAATCTAATTAGAAGATGGTATTTCACTCACTTTGTGAAATCTGTGCTATTCACAATCTAATATTGTTTTGTCTCCTCCTTTCCATGGCATGTAGAAGAATAGAGGAGACTTCTTCAACCAGAATGTAATTAAACTCATTGAACAAGCCCATATTACCTACTCATGTCATCAAATATTTGCTGAAAGAAAATCAGCAGCATCCACCAACCCAGTTCTTTCAAGTAATCTTATCCTCAGTTTAATAGTAATAGTTCGTTAATGTAGTGACATCAATGAATAACAGCTGAGGTTCTGACCAGATTCTTTGTCTCAAGGTATCCTAAGTATAAAGTTTCCGCCTTGGTTTGTCTGGGCTTGCCCATATGGCAGGAACTTATTTGCTTGCCGTTACTAAGACACAAAATTCAAGAAAAACCTGGGATACAAAAGGAGTTTCCCGTTTAGAGGGAAAGATGGTTTTTTCCCCAGAGTAATTTCCAAATGTCCTGAGTTAACTTGTACTCAAAATTTTCTACTAGAGTCCACTGAATTTGCCAAATTCTAAGTTGCGTTGATTTTTATAGGCATGTCCTATAAGATTCGGAGACACTAGAGCCCCGAGCCTTTTCCTCTTACAGGTTTATTAGCCAGCAAAAGAGGTTTATGAAGGGCCTGCTGAAAACGGCTGCTTCTGAAGGTGTGTAGCCAGCAGTAGCTTGGACCGTGCAGAAAGACTGTGCATTTAATGTGCCATGGAGATATGTGGATTTAGGCAGAAATGTGGAGAAGTACAAGTCTTTACTGAGGCCTCTGAGCACAGGAATTATGCTGAATAACAGCAGCATTTTTAAGTTGTATATTAAAATTGACAGGAGTGTTTCCTAAAAAAAATTGTTGCTGATTTGTTTGGTGCATGATTTATCCAGCAGAGCAACATACTGCAGTTTATTGCTTTCCGTTTTCCCTTTCTCCTGCCTGCTTGAAACAAGCTGACAAATGCAGCCTGTGTTTTCTTCGGAGCTAACGGGGAAATTGAGGGCTGAGGAAATAAGAAAAGCGGTTTGAGAGTCAAATAGTGCTTGAAGCGGCACGGCAGTTACCCAGCAGGAAGAATGCACTTCCCTAGTAAAGCACTTGCCTCTGGGATCAAAGCTTCCTGAAGAACAAGGTCTTTTGCCTTTGCTGAGCTAGAACTGCCGCTGGTAAGTGTGCGGTGCGGTGCCTAGTGGGCAGGAAAGTTGTGTTTTCTCTGAAGCCTGCTCTGGAGGCGACTGCTGCTGTCCTTGGGGCAGTGATGTGCTGTGTGTCTTTCGCTTCTCGGCTATTCCTGCGTGGGATGGGGAGAGTGCTAGTCGGGCAGCAAGTGGCAAGCTTCCTTTGAAGGACGCTTGCAGGTCAACTGAATGTAATTTGAGTTACGCAGTGTGTTTTGCACTGCAGCGGTTTTCATTCATGACTGTCCTTATCATCTGTACAAATAGAAAAAACAATGTTTTCTACTGGCTCAAGTAACCAAAGGCTCATGATGAGTTTTCTCCACCAAGGAGAATCCTGTTCTGCACAGAGGTCTCTGTTCTGTCTGGGAACAGTGCACAGTGCGGCGTTTGCCTCCGGCACTGCGCGAGAATGGCCTGAGTATCCCTAACACTTTGCAGCCAACGAGAGGGAGATACTAAATTTCCATTCATCTGTTGCTTTGTTAAGTGGCATTATGGGCTTGAGGCAGGTTTCCTGTGCTTTCTGCTCACTAAAGAGTTGCTTATTGCCATTAGGTATTTTGTGGATTTACTTACAGCAGAAGATGGATCTGCACATTTACTGATTGCACTTCTCTCTGTTATCTTTGCGACAAAATATGCAGGGAATATGATGTGTGTTCTGCCTCCTAAAGTCAATGTGCTTTCTGCAGCTGCATAATTTAGACACAGTATGCGTTTGACTCGGAGGAGCCAGTCTGCAAACCGTGCTGTAGCTTGGGCAGATGGGCTAGGCAGGGGCAATAGGGAAGTCTGACAGCGTAGGATGAAGGACAAAGTCAGTTCTTTCTCTCATATTGACCGTGCGCAGTACCATTTACTCAAAATGGCTCAAGATGTTTAAGATCAATGCAGATTTCAGCACTGCAATATGGAGCCATGACTTTATGAGTGTTTGATTTGTTTCCATGTCCACAGCTTGGTTCCTGGATAATAGATGAGAAGATCTGTCCTAGACACGGGGACACGTGGGACACCCATGTTGAGCGGCTGAAAACAAATGCACTGTGTGGTGTTAGAGAAGAGGAGAAAGGGAACAGGGAATTCTCCTCCCTTCCTCAAGTTCCTGCTCAGCATGTGGTTATAATCGATCGGCCTTGGTCTGGCAGTGGTGGAAAAGGGACTCAGCGGAGAGAAAAGCAGGTCACGTTTTGGTGGAAGGATGAACATTGCCATGCTCCCCGCTGGCAAGCAGCTCCTGGGACAGTGGGTCTGAAAAGCCCACTTTTCTAGTCTCTTGAGGCATCTTGTTTGCAGATAGCAGCACTTTGGAAAAATGTCTTTTCCTCTAGTTTTGCTTTACTGCGTCAGAAACTTGTCATGGAGTCAATAGGACCGAAGTCTCTTTAGGCTCACAGGACTTGCCGAAGAAGAACAGACCCATGTTCAGACTGGTCCAGTCTTCTGTCTCCTCCGGTAGCTGGAATAAGCTTCCTCCAAAGAAGGCAGAAGCTGTACTGCATTTGCAGAGTGGCCTAACCTGAGGTCTAACTTGGTCTGAAACGCACTCAGAAGCAGATCTTCCATCTTTCTTCCTGTGTAGTTCATGCCCCTCTCAGATGACAGGTGCTCTCGCTCTGGCTTCCTCCCTGTCTTTCTTTCCCTTCCTCCTCCTCTCTTTTCTTATGCTTTCCCTTTCTCTTTCTGTCTTCTTCTTTCTCTCTCCCTGTCTTTCCTTCTCTCCTTTTCTCTATCTCTGCCTCTCCTGTTCTTTCTTTCCCTTTCCCTCCTTATTTTTCTCTTTTATCCATCTCTCTTTGTCCCTTTCTCTCACTGTTTATCACCTTCTCTCTCTTCCTTGTCTCTTTTTTTCTCCCTCTCTCTCTCTCGTCCTTTCTTTCCTTCTCCTTTGTTTCTTCTTTTCTCTTTCTTTCTCTCTTCCGTCTTTCTCTTCCTCTCTCCCTCCTTATTCCGCTTTCCCTTTCTCTCTCTCTTTCCTTTTTTCTCCTCGTTTCCCTCTTTCTTTCCTTCTCTCCTCCCTCTCCCTTTCTGCCCCCTCTCTCTCCCTCTCTCTTTCTGTCTCCTTCCTTCCTTTTTCCCTCTCGCTCTTCTCCCCGCGGCTCCGGGCCCCGCCGCTGTCGCCGGTCGCCGGTCGCCGGTCGCGGGGCCCCGGGGCGCCGCCGCGCGGGGGCTGCCCGGGCCCTGCAGCGCCCCCGCGGCCGCCAGGCGGCGCCGCCGTGCGCGGGCGAGTGGCGCTGAGGGGCGGCAGGTGCGCGGCGGCCCCGCGCCGGGCCGGGCGGGCGCTACCGGAACCGGAACCGGCGGCGGCGGCAGAAGCAGCGGGCGGAGCGGGCAGAAAAAGGAGCAGCAGCAGGGAGCGGGGAGGCGGGACGGGCTCCGGCTCTGCCGGGAGGCACCTGGGGCCCCCCCGGGGGGGTCGCAGCGGGCGGCCCGGGCTTGTCCGCGGGGCAGCGGGGGGCGGAGGCCCGGCCCGGCCCCGCAGCCGCCGGGGCTGGCGGGAGCCGCGGCCGCCGGGAGCGCCGGGCCGGGCCGGGCCGGGCCGGGGGGAGTCGCGGGGGGGGCGGCCCCGGCCCCCGTGACAGCCGCAGGCGGGCGGCGGCGGGGCCCGGCCGGGGAGGGCAGGGGAGGGCAGCAGCGGGCACCCTCGGGGGAGCCCCGGGCCGGGCCCGGTGCGGAGCCCCGTGGGGCCGCGAGCGCTCCCGGGACGCCTCTGCCCTCCCGCGGGGGCTGCGAGCCGCGGGGCCGTCATGCACGCACGGACGGACGGACGGACGGATGGACAGCGCCAAGCGGGAGCCGGACGGAGCCGCCGCCGCCGGGAGCAGGAACTGGACGGAGGGACGGAGCCACTGCCAGGAGCGGGACGGAGGGACGGAGCCACTGCCAGGAGCGAGCGCCAGACGGAGCCGCAGACACAACAGAGCCACTGCTCGGGCACAACAGCTGGTGCGGAGTGATGAGCTTGTGCACATGGCATCAGCCTGCACTGATGAGCTCACACTGATCCAAGAGCCAACTGGTTAATTACTGTTTAATTACTGACAGGGCCATAAATCAGTTGCTGTCACAGCTCAGAGCTTGGTGGCATCACTGAAGGCTGCATCAGTGTTGAAGCCTTAGCTGATGGATATGGGATCAGTGTTGGCTAATTCCCTTATGAATATTCAGTGAAGGCTGAGTAATGAGCTCAGGGACATTGGCTCAGGGATGACTAATGACCTTACACATCTGGAATCCCTAGTGACTAGTTAGTTCCTGGTGCTTCAAAACCTCTAAGCTAATTGTTTATTTAGTACTGAAAGTCTTGGGTGAATGTTGACTAATTGGTTTCTATATGTCCACTCCCTGTTGACTCCTTGAACTAACTGAGCATTTAGCTTGTGAATGTTGAATCGATATTGACTCCCTGGTCAGGACTGATTCAATACTTCCAAGCTAATTGGTTAATTAGTGGTGAAAGTCTGGGATGAATGTTGAATAAATATTGGCCCTGGAAGATGGTGTCTCCTGGTGTTTCCTCCTCCCCAAAACCACTTTCGTGCCAGAAACTATCTCAGACGTGAGGTTCAGCCTGGTGCATGCCAGCCTCCCTGCCCTCAGGGCAATCGCAGATGGACCCCCCCTTCGGGGAGGGTCCACGCACCCTCCCTCCCTCCCCCCCATCCCACCGCCTCCCCCCACCCCAAAAAGGGCCCCCTCAGCCTCCCCTTTGGGGCTGGAAACAGCCAAACTTGCCTCTGTTTCCAAGTCCCCAAAACGCAGGACTCAGTCTGTGTTTTCAGCCACAGAAACAGCCAAGTGAGCCTCCATTTGTGGCCCCCAAAACACAGGGCTTAGCCTCTCTTTTGGGCCCCCAAAATGCAGGACTCATTCACCTGTTCTTGTGCTTGAAAACAGGGACTAAGCTGCCCTCGGTGGCCCCAAAACACAGCACTGGCCTCTGTTTTTAGTGCCCAAAACAGCTGACCTCGCCTCCGTTGCCAAGTCCCAGGAACATGCGACTCCTTAGTCTCTGTTTCTGGACCTGACAACATACGACTTGGTCTCCGCTTTGAGGATTAGAAACAGCCACCTCAGCCTCCCTTTCAGGCCCCCCAAACACAGGCCTTAGTTGCTGTTTGCAACCACAGAGCAGCCAACTAAAAGCCCCTGTTTCGGGCCCCTAAGGGCAGGCCTGTTCCCGCGCTCCCCAGAGTTCCCTCGATCCCCAGAGTTCCCGCGCTCGCCACAGTTCTTGCGCTCACCAGAGATCGCGCTCGCCAGAGTAGGTGCTCCCCAGAGTTCCCGCGCTCCCCAGTGTTCCCGCGCTCGCCAGACTTCTTGCACTCCGCAGAGTTCTCGTGCTCCCCAGAGTTTGCACTCACCAGAGTTCTTGCGCTCACCAGAATTCCCGCGCTCGTGAGTTCGCGCTCACCAGAGTTCTTGCGCTCACCTGAGTTCTCGCGCTTGTCAGAGTTCGCATTCGCCAGAGTTCTTGCGCTCGCCAGAGATCGCTATCCCCAGAGTTCCCACTCACCAGAGTTCCTGCACTCACCACAGTTCCCGCACTCCCCAGAGTTCCCGCGCTCGCCAGAGTTCCCGCGCTCGCCAGAGTTCTCGTGCTCACCAGAGTTCCTGCCCTCCCGAGAGATCTCGCGCTCCCCAGATTTCCCATGCTCAGAGTTCCCACGCTCGCCAGAGTTCCCACGCTCGCCAGAGTTCGCGCTCCCCAAAGTTCCCGCGCTCCCCAGAGTTCCCGCGCTCCCCAGAGTTCCTGTACTCCCCAGAGTTCGCACTCACCAGTTTTCTCGTGCTCCCCAGAGTTCCCACGCTCCCTAAAGGTCCCGCGCTCCCCAAAGTTCGCGCTTGCCAGTGTTCCCGTACTCCCCAGAGTTCACACTCCCCAGAGTTCCCGTACTCCCCAGAGTTCTCGCGCTCCCCAGAGTTCGCGCTCGCCAGAATTCTTGCGCTCACCGCAGTTCCCGCGCTTGCCAGAGTTCTCGCGCTCCCCAGAGTACGCACTGCCCAGAGTTCTCACGCTCGCCAGAGTTCGCTATCCCCAGAGTTCGCGCGCTTGTCAGAGTTCTTGTGCTCACCAGAGTTCCCGCGCTCCCCAGATTTCCCACGCTCGACAGTTCCTGCGCTCACCAGAGTTCGTGCTAACCAGTTCTCACGCTCCCCAGAGTTCGCACTCACCAGGGTTCTCACGCTCGTCAGAGTTCCCGTGCTCCCCAGAGTTCGCACTCACCAGGGTTCTCGCGCTCGCCAGAGTTCGCACTTGCCAGAGTTCGAGCTCCCCAGAATTCTTGTGCTCACCAGATTTCCCGCGCTCACCAGAGTTCCCGTGCTCCCCAGAGTTCGCACTCACCAGAGATCTCGCGCTTGCCAGAGTTCCCGCGCTCCCCAGAGTTCGCACTCACCAGAGATCTCGCGCTTGCCAGAGTTCCCGCGCTCCCCAGAGTTCGCACTCACCAGAGATCTCGCGCTCGGGAGAGTTCTCGCACTCCCCAGAGTACGCATTCACAAGAGTTCTCGCGCTCCCCAGAGTTCCCATGCTCACCAGAGTTCTCACACTCGCCAGAGTTCCCGCCCTCCCGAGAGATCTCGCGCTCACCCGAGTTCGCACTCACCAGGGTTCTCGCGCTTGCCAGAGTTCGCGCTCCCCAGAGTTCACACTCACCAGAATTCCCGCGCTCGCCAGAGTTCGCGCTCACCTGAGTTCTCGCGCTCGCCAGAGTTTGCGCTCACCTGAGTTCGCACTCACCAGACTTCCCCCACTCCCCAGAGTTCCCGCACTCCCCAAAGTTCTTGGAGTCCCCAGAGCTATGGCGCTCCCCAGAGTTTGCGCTCATCAGATTTCTCACGCTCCCCAGAGTTCCCGCGCTCGCCACAGTTCCCGCGCTCCCCAGAGTTCTCGCACTCCCCAGAGTTTGCACTCATCAGATTTCTCGCGCTCCCCAGAGTTCTCGCACTGCCCCGAGTACGCATTCGCCAGAGTTCTCACACTCGCCACAGTTCTCGCACTCGACAGAGTTCTCGCACTTGCCAGAGTTTCTGCTCACCTGAGTTCTCACACTTTCCAGAGTACGCACTCACCAGGGTTCTCGCGCTCGCCGGAGTTTGCTATCCCCAGAGTTCCCGCGCTCCCCACAGTTCCCACGCTCCCCAGAGTTCCCGTGCCCGCCACAGTTCCCGCGCTCGCCACAGTTCCCGCGCTCCCCAGAATTCTCGCGCTCCCCACAGTTCTCGCGCTCACCAGAGATCGCGCTCGCCAGATTTCCTGCCCTCCCGAGAGTTCTTGCGCTCACCAGAGTTCGCACTCGCCAGAGTTCTCGTGCTCCCCAGAGTTCCCACCCTCCAGAGAGATCTCGTGCTCGCCAGAGTTCGCACTCACCAGAGTTCGCGCTCACCAGAATTCCCACGCTCGCCAGAGTACGCGCTCGCCTGAGTTCTCGTGCTCGCCAGAGTCCGCACTCACCAGAGTTTGCGTTCGCCAGAGTTCTCGCGCTCGCCAGATTTCCTGCGCTCCCCAGAGTTCCCGCGCTCGACACAGTTCCTGCGCTCCCCAAAGTTCGCGCTCGCCAGATTTCTCACGCTCGCCAGAGTTCCCGTGCTTGCCATAGTTCCCGCCCTCCCAGAGTTCCCGTGCTCGCCACAGTTCCCGTGCTCCCCAGAGTTCCCGTGCTCCCCAGAGTTCCCACGCTCACCAGATTAACCGCGCTCGCCAAAGTTCTCGCGCTCACCAGAGATCGCGCTCGCCAGAGTTCCTGCCCTCCCGAGAGATCTCGCGCTCGCCAGAGTTCCCGTGTTCACCAGAGTTCGCGCTCACCTGAGTTCTCACGCTTGCCAGAGTTCACGCTCCCCAGAGATCTCGCGCTCCCCAGATTTCCCATGCTCAGAGTTCCCACGCTCGCCAGATTTCCCTCGCTCACCAGAGTTCCCACACTCCCCAGAGTTCCCGCGCTCCCCAGATTTCCCATGCTCGACAGTTCCTGCGCTCACCAGAGTTCGTGCTAACCAGTTCTCACGCTCCCCAGAGTTCGCACTCACCAGGGTTCTCGCGCTCGCCAGAGTTCCCGTGCTCCCCAGAGTTCGCATTCACCAGAGATCTCGCGCTTGCCAGAGTTCCCGTGCTCCCCAGAGTTTGCACTCACCAGAGATCTCGCGCTCGGGAGAGTTCTCGCACTCCCCAGAGTACGCATTCACAAGAGTTCTCGCGCTCCCCAGAGTTCCCATGCTCACCAGAGTTCTCACACTCGCCAGAGTTCCCGCCCTCCCGAGAGATCTCGCGCTCACCCGAGTTCGCACTCACCAGGGTTCTCGCGCTTGCCAGAGTTCACACTCCCCAGAATTCCCGCACTCCCCACAGTTCCCGCACTCGCCACAGTTCCCGCGCTCCCAGAGTTCCCGCGCTCCCCACAGTTCCTGCGCTCCCCCGAGTTCCCGTGCTCACCACAGTTCCCGCGCTCCCCCGAGTTCCTGTGCTCGCCACAGTTCCTGCGCTCCCCAGAGTTCCCGCGCTCCCCTGATTTCCCACGCTCGACACAGTTCCTGCACTCACCAGAGTTTGCGCTAACCAGAGTTTGCGCTAACCAGAGTTCTCGCACTCGTCAGAGTTTGCACTCACGAGAGTTCCCGCACTCACGAGAGTTCCCGCGCTCGCCACAGTTCCCGCGCTCCCCAGAGTTCTCGTGCTCCCCAGAGATCGCGCTCGCCAGAGTTCCTGCCCTCCCGAGAGTTCTTGCGCTCACCAGAGTTCGCACTCGCCAGAGTTCTCGTGCTCCCCAGAGTTCCCACCCTCCCGAGAGATCTCGTGCTCGCCAGAGTTCGCACTCACCAGAGTTCGTGCTAACCAGAATTCCCGCGCTCGCCAGAGTTCGCGCTCACCTGAGTTCTCACGCTCGCCAGAGTTTGCACTCACCAGAGTTCTCGCGCTCACCAGAGTTCTCGTGCTGGCCAGAGTTCCCGCGCTCCCCAGGGTTCGCGCTCCCCAGAGTTCCCACCCTCCCCAGAGTTCGCGCTCGCCGGAGTTCCCGCTCTCACCAGAGTTCTTGCACTCCCCCGAGTACGCACTCACCAGAGTTCTCACGCTCGCCAGACTTCGCACTCACCAGAGTTTGCGCTCGCCAGAGTTCCCGCGCTCACCAGACTTCCCGCACTCACCAGACTTCTCACGCTCGCCAGAGTTTGTGCTCGCCAGAGTTTGCACTCCCCAGAGCTCCCACGCTCCCCTGAGTTCTTGCGCTCACCTGAGTTCGCACTCACCAGACTTCCCCCACTCCCCAGAGTTCCTGCACTCCCCAAAGTTCTTGGAGTCCCCAGAGTTATGGCGCTCCCCAGAGTTTGCGCTCATCAGATTTCTCACGCTCCCCAGAGTTCCCGCGCTCCCAGAGTTCCCATTCTCACTACAGTTCCCGCGCTCCCCAGAGTTCCCGCGCTCGCCACAGTTCCCGCGCTCGCCTCAGTTCCCGCGCTCGCCACAGTTCCCGCGCTCGCCACAGTTCTCGCACTCCCCAGAGTTCTCGCACTTCCCAGAGTTTGCACTCATCAGATTTCTCGCGCTCCCCAGAGTTCTCGCACTCCCCAGAGTTTGCACTCATCAGATTTCTCGCGCTCCCCAGAGTTCTCGCACTGCCCCGAGTACGCATTCGCCAGAGTTCTCACACTCGCCACAGTTCTCGCACTCGACAGAGTTCTCGCACTCGCCAGAGTTTCTGCTCACCTGAGTTCTCACACTTTCCAGAGTACGCACTCACCAGGGTTCTCGCGCTCGCCGGAGTTTGCTATCCCCAGAGTTCCCGCGCTCCCCAGAGTTCTCGCGCTCCCCAGAGTTCGCGCTCCCCAGAGTTCCCGCCCTCCCCAGAGTTCCCGTTCCCGCCACAGTTCCCGTTCCCGCCACAGTTCCCGCGCTCCCCAGAGTTCCCGTGCTCGCCACAGTTCCCGCGCTCCCCACAGTTCCCGCGCTCCCCACAGTTCCCGCGCTCCCCAGAGATCCTGTACTCCCCAGAGTTCGCACTCACCAGATTTCTCGTGCTCCCCAGAGTTCCCACGCTCCCTAAAGGTCCCGCGCTCCCCAAAGTTCGCGCTTGCCAGTGTTCCCGTACTCCCCAGAGTTCACACTCCCCAGAGTTCCCGTACTCCCCAGAGTTCTCACGCTCCCCAGAGTTCGCGCTCGCCAGAATTCTTGCGCTCACCGCAGTTCCCGCGCTTGCCAGAGTTCTCGCGCTCCCCAGAGTACGCACTGCCCAGAGTTCTCACGCTCGCCAGAGTTCGCTATCCCCAGAGTTCGCGCGCTTGTCAGAGTTCTCGCGCTCCCCAGAGTTCCCGCGCTCCCCAGATTTCCCACGCTCGACAGTTCCTGCGCTCACCAGAGTTCGTGCTAACCAGTTCTCACGCTCCCCAGAGTTCGCACTCACCAGGGTTCTCGCGCTTGTCAGAGTTCGCACTTGCCAGAGATCGAGCTCCCCAGAATTCTTGTGCTCACCAGATTTCCCGCGCTCCCCAGAGTTCGCACTCACCAGAGATCTCGCGCTCAGGAGAGTTCTCGCACTCCCCAGAGTACGCATTCACAAGAGTTCTCGCGCTCCCCAGAGTTCCCATGCTCACCAGAGTTCTCACACTCGCCAGAGTTCCCACCCTCCCGCGAGATCTCACACTCACCAGACTTCTCACGCTTGCCAGAGTTTGTGCTCGCCAGAGTTTGCACTCCCCAGAGCTCCCGCGCTCCCCAAAGTTCTTGCGCTCACCCGAGTTCGCACTCACCAGACTTCCCCCACTCCCCAGAGCTCCCGCGCTCCCCAGAGTTCTTGCGCTCACCCGAGTTCGCACTCCCCAGAGTTCTCGCACTCCCCAGAGTTCCTGCACTCGCTACAGTTCCCGCACTCCCCAGAGTTCTCGCACTTCCCAGAGTTCCTGCACTCCCCAAAGTTCTTGGAGTCCCCAGAGTTATGGCGCTCATCAGATTTCTCACGCTCCCCAGAGTTCCCGCACTCCCAGAGTTCCCATTCTCAACACAGTTCCCACGCTGCCCAGAGTTCCTGCGCTGCCCAGAGTTCCCGTGCTCGCCACAGTTCCCACGCTCCCCAGAGTTCCCACGCTCCCCAGAGTTCCCACGCTCACCAGATTAACCGCGCTTGCCAAAGTTCTCGCGCTTACCAGAGATCGCGCTCGCCAGAGTTCCTGCCCTCCCGAGAGATCTCGCGCTCGCCAGAGTTCCCGCATTCACCAGAGTTTGCACTCACCTGAGTTCTCACGCTTGCCAGAGTTCACGCTCCCCAGAGATCTCGCGCTCCCCAGATTTCCCATGCTCAGAGTTCCCACGCTCGCCAGAGTTCCCGCGCTCCCCAGAGTTCGCGCTCCCCAGAGTTCCCGCGCTCCCCAGAGATTCCGTACTCCCCAGAGTTTGCACTCGCCAGATTTCTCGTGCTCCCCAGAGTTCCCGCGCTCCCTAAAGGTCCCATGCTCCCCAAAGTTCACGCTTGCCAGAGTTCCCGTACTCCCCAGAGTTCTTGCACTCCCCAGAGTTCGCGCTCGCCAGAATTCTTGCGCTCACCGCAGTTCCCGCGCTTGCCAGAGTTCTCGCGCTCCCCAGAGTACGCACTGCCCAGAGTTCTCACGCTCGCCAGAGTTCGCTATCCCCAGAGTTCGCGCGCTTGTCAGAGTTCTTGTGCTCACCAGAGTTCTCGTGCTCGCCAGATTTCCCTTGCTCACCAGAGTTCACACTCCCCAGAGTTCCCGCGCTCCCCAGAGTTCCCACGCTTGACAGTTCCTGTGCTCACCAGAGTTCGTGCTAACCAGGGTTCTCGTGCTCGCCAGAGTTCGCACTTGCCAGAGTTCGAGCTCCCCAGAATTCTTGTGCTCACCAGATTTCCCGCGCTCACCAGAGTTCCCGTGCTCCCCAGAGTTCGCACTCACCAGAGATCTCGCGCTTGCCAGAGTTCCCGCGCTCCCCAGAGTTCGCACTCACCAGAGATCTCGCGCTTGCCAGAGTTCCCGCGCTCCCCAGAGTTCGCACTCACCAGAGATCTCGCGCTCGGGAGAGTTCTCGCACTCCCCAGAGTACGCATTCACAAGAGTTCTCGCGCTCCCCAGAGTTCCCATGCTCACCAGAGTTCTCACACTCGCCAGAGTTCCCGCCCTCCCGAGAGATCTCGCGCTCACCCGAGTTCGCACTCACCAGGGTTCTCGCGCTTGCCAGAGTTCGCGCTCCCCAGAGTTCACACTCACCAGAATTCCCGCGCTCGCCAGAGTTCGCGCTCACCTGAGTTCTCGCGCTCGCCAGAGTTTGCGCTCACCTGAGTTCTCGCGCTCGCCAGAGTCGCACTCGCCAGAGTTTGCGTTCGCCAGAGTTCTCGCACTCGCCAGAATTTGCGCTCACAAGAGTTCTCACACTCCCCAGATTTCCCGCGCTCGACACAGTTCCCGCGCTCACCAGAGTTCGCGCGCGCCAGATTTCTAGTGCTCCCCAGAGTTCTCGAACTCCCCTGAGTGCGCACTCACCAGAGATTGCGTTCGCCAGAGTTCTTGCGCTCCCCAGATTTCCTGCGCTGCCCAGAGTTCCCACGCTCGACACAGTTCCTGCGCTCCCCAAAGTTCGCGCTCGCCAGATTTCTCACGCTCCCCAGAGTTCCCGCGCTCGCCACAGTTCCCGCACTCCCAGAGTTCCCGTGCTCGCCACAGTTCCCGCACTCCCCAGAGTTCCCGTTCTCACCACAGTTCCCGCGCTCCCCTGATTTCCCACGCTCGACACAGTTCCTGCGCTCACCAGAGTTCGCGCTAACCAGAGTTCTCGCGCTCGTCAGAGTTTGCGCTCACCTGAGTTCTCGCGCTGGCCAGAGTTCTCGCGCTGGCCAGAGTTCCCGCGCTCCCCAGGGTTCGCGCTCACCAGAGTTCCCACCCTCCCCAGAGTTCGCGCTCGCCGGAGTTCTCGCATTCCCCCGAGTACGCACTCACCAGAGTTCTCACGCTCCCCAGAGTTCGCACTCACCAGAGTTTGCGCTCGCCAGAGTTCCCGCGCTCCCCAGACTTCCCGCGCTCACCAGACTTCTCACGCTCGCCAGTTCTCACGCTTGCCAGAGTTTGGGCTCGCCAGAGTTCGCACTCCGCAGAGCTCCCGCGCTCCCCAGAGTTCTTGCGCTCACCCGAGTTCGCGCTCACCAGAGTTCTCGCACTCCCCAGAGTTCCTGCACTCGCCACAGTTCCCGCCCTCCCCAGACTTCCCCCACTCCCCAGAGTTCCCGCACTCCCCAAAGTTCTTGGAGTCCCCAGAGTTATGGCGCTCCCCAGAGTTTGCGCTCATCAGATTTCTCACGCTCCCCAGAGTTCCCGCGCTCCCAGAGCTCCCATTCTCGCCACAGTTCCCGCGCTCCCCAGACTTCCCGCGCTTCCCAGAGTTCCCGCGCTTCCCAGCGTTCCCGCACTCGCCAGAGTTCTTGCGCTCACCAGAGTTCTCACGCTCGCCAGATTTCCCTCGCTCCCCAGAGTTCGCGCTCCCCAGAGTTCCCGCGCTCCCCAGATTTCCCACGCTCGACATTTCCTGCGCTCACCAGAGTTCGCGCTCCCCAGAGTTCCCGCGCTCCCCAGATTTCGTGCGCTCCCCAGATTTCCTACGCTCGACAATTCCTGCGCTCACCAGAGTTCGTGCTAACCAGAGTTCTCACGCTCCCCAGAGTTCGCACTCACCAGGGTTCTCGCGCTCGCCAGAGTTCACACTCCCCAGAATTCCCGCGCTCCCCACAGTTCCCGTTCTCGCCACAGTTCCCGCGCTCCCCAGATTTCCTGCACTCGACACAGTTCCTGCGCTCACCAGAGTTCGCGCTAACCAGAGTTCCCGCGCTCCCCAGATCTCTCGCACTCCCCAGAGTATGCACTCACCAGAGTTTGCGTTCGCCAGAGTTCTCGCGCTCCCCAGAGTTCCCGCGCTCGCCAGAGTTCACACTCACCAGAGTTCTCGTGCTCCCCAGAGTTCCCACCCTCCAGAGAGATCTCGTGCTCGCCAGAGTTCGCGCTCACCTGAGTTCTCGCGCTCGCCAGAGTTCGCGCTCACCAGAGTTTGCGTTTGCCAGAGTTCTCGCACTCGCCAGAATTTGCGCTCACAAGAGTTCTCACGCTCCCCAGATTTCCCGCGCTCGACACAGTTCCCGCGCTCACCAGAGTTCGCGCGCCCCAGATTTCTAGTGCTACCCAGAGTTCTCGCACTCCCCAGAGTGCGCACTCACCAGAGACTGCGTTCGCCAGAGTTCTTGCGCTCCCCAGATTTCCTGCGCTGCCCAGAGTTCCCGTGCTTGCCACAGTTCCTGCGCTCCCCAGAGTTCCCGCGCTCCCCAGAGTTCCCACGCTCCCCAGATTAACCGCGCTCGCCAAAGTTCTCGCGCTCACCAGAGATCGCGCTCGCCAGAGTTCCTGCCCTCCCGAGAGATCTCACACTCGCCAGAGTTCCCGCGTTCACCAGAGTTCGCGCTCACCTGAGTTCTCACGCTTGCCAGAGTTCACGCTCCCCAGAGATCTTGCGCTCCCCAGATTTCCCATGCTCAGAGTTCCCACGCTCGCCAGAGTTCCCGCGCTCCCCAGAGATCCCGTACTCCCCAGAGTTCGCGCTTGCCAGATTTCTCGTGCTCCCCAGAGTTCTCGCACTCCCCAGAGTTCTCGCACTCCCCAGTGTTCACACTCCCCAGAGTTCTCGCGCTCCCCAGAGTTCGCGCTCGCCAGAATTCTTGTGCTCACCGCAGTTCCCGCGCTTGCCAGAGTTCTCACGCTCCCCAGAGTACGCACTGCCCAGAGTTCTCACGCTCGCCAGAGTTCGCTATCCCCAGAGTTCGCGCGCTCGTCAGAGTTCCCGCGCTCCCCAGAGTTTGCACTCACCAGAGATCTCGCCCTCGGGAGAGTTCTCGCACTCCCCAGAGTACGCATTCACAAGAGTTCTCGCGCTCCCCAGAGTTCCCATGCTCACCAGAGTTCTCACACTCGCCAGAGTTCCTGCCCTCCCGAGAGATCTCGCGCTCACCCGAGTTCGCACTCACCAGGGTTCTCGCGCTTGCCAGAGTTCACACTCCCCAGAATTCCCGCACTCCCCAGAGTTCCCGCGCTCCCCAGAGTTCCTGCGCTCCCCAGAGTTCCCGCGCTCGACACAGTTCCTGCACTCCCCAGAGTTCACGCTAACCAGAGTTCCCGTGCTGCCCAGAGTTCCTGTGCTCGCCACAGTTCCCGCGCTCCCCAGATTTCCCACGCTCGACACAGTTCCTGCGCTCACCAGAGTTCGCGCTCACCTCAGTTCTCACGCTCGCCAGAGTTTGCGCTCACCTCAGTTCTCACGCTCACCAGAGTTCTCGCGCTCGCCACAGTTCGCACTCAGCAGGGTTCTCACGCTCACCAGAGTTCGCGCTCTCCAGAGTTGGCGCACTCGCCAGAGTTCACGCGCTTGCCACAGTTCCCGTGCTCCCGGGAGTTCTTGCACTCACCGGAATTTGCACTCACCAGAGTTCACACTCAGAGTTCTCGCGCTCCCCAGAGTTCCCACCCTCCTGAGAGATCTCGCGCTCGCCAGAGTTCGCATTCACCAGTGATCGCGCTCGCCAGAGTTCTTGCTCACCTGAGTTCTCGCGCTCCCCAGAATTCGCACTCGCCAGAGTTTGCGCTCCCCAGAGTTCCTGCACTCCCAGAGTTTGCACTTCCCAGAGTTCGCGCTCACCAGAGTTTTCGCACTCGCCAGATTTCCCGCGCTCGCCAGAGTTCACACTCCCCAGAGTTCCTGCTCTCCCCAGAGTTCCCACCCTCCCGAGAGTTCTCACGCTCGCCAGAGTTCGCACTCTCCAGAGTTCCCGTGTTCGCCAGAGTTAGTGCTCACCAGAGTTCGCGCTCGCCACAGTTCCCGCGCTCCCCAGAGATCGTACTCCCCAGATTTGCACTTGCCAGAGTTCTCGCACTCCCCAGAGTTCCCGTGCTCACCACAGTTCTTGCACTCCCCAGAGTTCGCGCTCCCCAGAGTCCCCGCGCTCGCTCCCCCGTGTTCTCACTCACCAGAGTTCTCGCTCACCAGAGTTCATCCTCTCGCTCGAGTTCTTGCTCACCAGAGTTCGCGCGCTCGCCAGAGTTCAAGCTCACCGGAGCGCTCGCTCTATGTCGTTCTCACTTGCCTGAGAGCTCTCTCATGTGAGTGCTTACTCACCACACTGCTTGCTCACTGGAGTACTCATGCACCAGAGTGCTCAATCAGCAGAGTGCTCACTCGCCGGAATTCTCGCTCACCAGAGTGATCGATCACTGGAGTGCTCAGACACGTGAGTGCTCACTCACCTGGGTGTTCACTCATGTGAGTGCTCGCTCAGAGTGTTCCCTCACTGGAGTTTCCACTCACTGGAGTGCTTGATCACCGGAGGGCTCACTCGAGTTTGAGCTGTCACCAGAGTGCTCAAACACGTGAGTGCTCCCTAACCAGGGTGTTTGCTTCTGTGAGCGCTCACTCACCGGAGCACTCGCTCCACAGGGTGCTTGCTCACCGCAGTGCTAACTCATGTGAGTGCTCACTCACCGGAGTGCTCGCTCCACAGGGTGCTCACTCACCGGAGTGCTCTGTCACCTCACTGTTCACTCAGAGTGCTCGCTCAACAGAGTGCTTGCTCATGTGAGCACTCACTCACCAGGGCGCTCGCTTACAGGAGTGCATGCTCTCTGTAGTGCTCAGTCCCTGGAGTTCATCTCACCAGAGTGCTCGCTCACTGGAGCGCTCAATTGTGCGAGCGCTCGCTCACCGGAGCACTCGCTCACCAGAGCGTTCACTCTATGTAGTGCTCATTTGCCTGAGAGGTCACTCATGCGAATACTCGATCACTGGAGTGCTTCCTCACTGCACTGCTTGCTCACTGGAGTGCTCACGTACCAGAGTGCTCGTTCACAGGAGTGTTGGCTCACTGGAGTGCACATTCATGTGAGTCCTTCCTCACCGGAGTGCTTGCTCACCAGAGTGCCTACTTACCGGAGTGTTCACTCAAAGGTGTGCTCTCTTACAGGAGGGCTCGCTCACATGAGTGCTTTCTGGCTCACCAGAGTGCTCATTTGTGTGATTGCTCCCTCGCCGGAGCACTCCCTTGCTGTAGTGGTCCCTCATGTGAGTGCTCGCTCAGCAGAGTACTCACTGCAGCGTTCTCTTGCCGGAGTGCTCACTCACCGGGGCACTCACTCAGAGGAGTGCTCGCTCAGAGGAGCACACACTAATGTGAGTGGTCGCTCATCGGAGGTCTCACTAACTGGACTGCTCATTCACCAGAGTGCTCGCTCACAAAAGTACTCATTCACGTGAGTGCTCTCTCGCCGGAGAGTCTACTTGCGAAAGTATTCACTCACTGGAGCGCCTGCTCACGTGAGTGCCTGCTCACCAGAGAGCTCACAAATGTGAGTGCTCGCTCACCGGAAAAACTCGCTCACCGGAGTGCTCACAAATGTGAGCGCTCAAACGTGTGATTGCTGCACTCAGAGTGCTCGCTCGCTCCCTGGAGTGCTCAGGCGTGTGAGGTGCTCGCTCCCCAGAGTGTTCTGTCACCGGAGTCCTCGCTCCCCAGAGTCCTTGCTCCCTGGAGTCCTCACTTGTGTGAGTGCTCGCTCACCAGAGTGTTCACTCACTGGAGTGCTTGCTCACTGGAGTACTCACTCACATGAGTCCTTGCTCACCGGAGCGCTCAATCATTTGAGTGCTCGCTCGCCAGAGTGCTCATTCATGTGAGTGCTCACTCACCAGATTGTTCGCACACTGAAGTTTCCACTTCCCATAGTGCTTGATCACCAGAGTGCTCACTCACTGGAGTGCTCGCTCACTGGGCCGATCACCTGCCCGAGTGCTCTCTCACAGGAGTGCCCGCCCGCCAGAGAGCTCGCTCACCTGCTGGAGTCTTCACCCACCGGAGTGCTTGCTCAGCGGAGTCCTCGATAATCGGAGTGCCCCCTCACCGGAGTGCTCCCTCTTGTGATTGCTCGCTCACCGGAGTGCTCACTTGCCTTTGTGTGCTCGCATGAGTGCTCGCTCATGTGTGCTCACGTGACTGCATGTTCGCTCACGTGAGTGTTCACGAGCGCTCGCGCGTGTGAGTGCTTGCTCAGCTGAGTGCATGATCACGTGAGTGCATTCTCACGTGAGTGCTCGTTCGCATCTGTGCGTGGCTGGGTGAGCGCTCACGCGAGCACGCACGAAAGGAGCGACGCACCTCACCCGTAAGAGGGAAGCAGCACTGCATTTACTGCAGTAAGACAGCGACTTAACGTTGAACCTTTTCCGTAGGCGCCGATGGCTCCTGCTCTCGACACGCGCGCACACCTTTCGCTCCGGGGCCAATGGTGCTCTTGGTAGGCACCGATGACTCTTGACGTTGACCGTTTTTGACCTCGACGGGCCTTGGCAAGTACTGATTTCCACATGTTTTGTCAGGGCACGACATCCCTAGCTGTCACTCTCGGTACGCATCGCTCCCGCTCCATCTCAACAGGCACCAAGGCCTGTGGATTTCCAGACCCGCTTCGAGGCATCGAGAGCACGACGGATCCTTAGTTCTCGGTAACTGTCGCTATCCATCCTTGCCGATAGCCATCGATACCTCTCCATCTCAACAGGCATCTCTTGCATTCACCCTCACTCCCAGTTTCCTCTTGGCAGGCATCGAACCTATTGACCTCAGGCCCCCTCAATATCGAGCACCATCGATACCTGTCCAATTCCACACCTATCGAGAGGGTTCGATAACAATATTGATATCAAATCCTGTTGATAAGCACCAATACCCCTTGCTCCACACGCGCATGCATACCTTGCTCTCCGAGGCCCACGCTGCTCTCCCGAGGTATTGACAACCATCGACATGGACCATTTTTGACATCGATGGGCCTTGACGAATATTCATTTCCAGGTGTACCTCTAGGGCACGATACCCTACCTTATCCTTCCCTCTCGGTACACATCAATACCTCTCCATCCCAACAGGCTTCAAGGACTCTCCATTTCCAGACCCACGTAGAGGTATCAATAGCACTATGCATTGACAGCTATCGATAAGTGTCCGTATCCATCCCTGCCGACAGCCATCGATACCTCTCCATCTCGACAGGCATCGATTGCTTTCGATCTCGCCCCCCCTTTCCTCTTGCCAGGCATCAAATGTATCAACATCGATCCCTCTCAATATTGAGCATCATCGATGCCTGTCCAAAGCCACAGCTATAGAAAGCCATCGGTATCAAGAGCGAGTGTCAGAGGGGTATGATATGTCAGGGGGTTTAATAAATTGCAAGGGGCATAATAAATGGGGGGGGCGCGATATCGATCGATACAGATATGAAACCCTATCGATAGGTACTGATACGTCTGCTTCCCCCCACGCATGCTTACCTTTCGCTCTGTGGCCCGTGCTGCTCTCCCTAGGCATCGACAACTATCGACATTGTTTTTGACATTGACAGGCCTCCACCAGCATCGATTTCCATACCGATCACTAGGGCACAGCTTCCAAGTATATCCATCCCTCTCACTACACATCCACACCTCTCCACGGCAACAGGCATGGAGGCTTTTCGATTGCCATATGCATTTAGCGGCATCAAGAACACTGTGCATCTAGATGTATCGGTGACCGTCGGTATCGACACGTGCCCACAGCCACCCATACCTCTCATCTCAACAGGCAGCTATCGCTTTTGCGCTCGCCCCCATTTTGCTCTTGGGAGGCATTGAACGTATCAGTATCGATCCCTCACAAGATCGAGCAGCATCGATGCCTGCCGAATTCCACACCTTTCGAAAGGGTTCGATGTAGATATCAAGAAGACACGGAGGGGGGGTGTGATATGTCAGGAGGGGCTGTAATAATGAGCAGGGAGGCATAAGAAGTGGCTGGGGCGCTTAATAAATGGCTGGGGGGGGCGTAATATGTCATAAAGGAGCGAAAGAGATGGCGGGGAGTGTAATATGTCAGCAGAGGGCATAATAACCGGCGGGGGTGTAATAAGTGGCTGGGAGGGCATAATATCTCAGAAAGGGGCATAACACATGGCGGAGGAGCAAAATAATGTACACGGGGCTTCATAAGCGACAGGGGGGCAATATCAATCAATACGGAACCCCAGTGATGATAGGCACCAATACCTCTCTTTCCCTACTCGCACACGTACCTTTTGGTCTAGAGCCCACGGTGCTTGCGGTAGCCACCGATGACTACTGACGTTGACCATTTTTGACATCAATAATAAGATATTAATAATAAGTGGAGGGGATGTGTGTTTATCAGGAGGTGGTGTAATAATGAGCAGGGAGGCATAAGAACTGGATGGGGAGGTCAATAAATGGTCGAGGGGGCGCAGTATGTCCTAAGGGGGCGTAACAGTTGGCGGGATGGTGTAATACGTCGGAAGGGGACATAAGAACCTGCAGAGGGGTGTAAGAAGTGCCCAGGGCAGGGGGTGATAAGTTGTGGGGGGGGGAGGGCGTAAGAAATGGAGGAGGGGTGCAATATGTCTGAAGGGGCCAAATAAGTGGTGGTGGGGGCCTAATATGTCAGAAGGGGTGGGGGTGTGATAAATGGCAGGGGGACATTATATGGCGGAAGGGAGCGTAACAAGTGGCGGGAGGCCGCATTATGTCGGAAGGCGGCATAATACCTGCCGGCGGTATAGATAAAGGCACAAGGTGGGTCCGGAGCACAAGGGTCTTGACCCTGCCACAGCCCCTAGGAAGCAGCCGAGACTCCGCAAGGGAGAGCGGGGGGGGGGGGGGGGGGCTGTCACCATAAGCTGCCTGCAAAGCGAGAAACCAGCAGCGCTGGGAGACGCCACGGCCTGAACCCACTTCCAGGGAAGCCCCGCACGGGGCTTCTGACTTGTCCTTTCCGCAGAGCAGCGCCACGAGGTCGCTCTCCTCTGCCCAGTGCCGCCGGGAAAGCCTTTCCCGGCACATCACCCCCCTCACAGGGGCCGGACATGGCCCCTGGGTGCGAGGGCAGGGCTCCTCGCACGCTCCCAAGACCCGTGAGGCAGCGTAGCCTCCCCTCCCAAGCCGCTCGCCCCGGTCCCTCGCTGCTCCCTCCTGGCCCTCCTGCCTTGCTGCTTTCTTCCAGCAAGAGCCCAGGAAGCCACAGGCCCCTCTTCCCCCTGCTCCTGCTCAAAGGGGCCACGGCTCCTCCCAGCACCCTCCCCGACGCCTGGCAGCGCGTGCACAACGCCCAGCTGCACCGTGCCCTGCACGACACCTCGCCGCGGTCACCCCAAAGGGCTCCTGGACTTCTCGATGCTGTTGCAGGAGCCAGAGGAGCTGCTCCCAGGCGTGCTTGGGGTGCTCCTCCGCGTGCACGAGGACACCCACCATGGCACCCATCGCCCCGAGGACAGCCTGCTTGACCTGCTGCGGGACAGGGACACACCGTGTCGAGGGCTGAGGGAGAGCTCACCTCCCCCAGGCACCAGCCTGCCCTTCCCGCACAGGGGGCTTTCCCTTCCCCTTCATCCCTGGCCAGAAGGGCTCGCTCGCCAGCACGGAGAGCGTTTCCTCCCCGCGCCCCGGAGCCCACCCTGCCGAAAGGCCCCAGGATTCGCATGCTTCCCGGCATGTTCGCGGCTCCCGGCTCAGAGCCGCTACGGGGAGCTGCTGTCCTGCCGCCAGCCAGCACCGCTCGCTGCGGCACGCGGCCTGCAGGCTCCCGGCTTGGGGCACTTGCACGGCCAGCCTGCTCCCTTGGGCTCCTCGCACAGCGCCGCGCACAGCCCGACCGGCCCCCGCGGATGCCCCCACCGCTGCCCACGGCTGCAGAAGCAGCAACGCTCACCTCTTCCTCCTCACAGCCCCGCCAGTTCCTGCGCATGCGGCAGAAGAGGAGGTAAGTGGGAGCACAGAGCTGGGCTGCCTCCAGGCGAGGGAAGGCACATTGCTCCCATTCGCGGAAGTACGTGGTTCTCCCTCTGCACCACTGCTCCACAACCGCAGCACCACAAGGGAAACAGGATCGCGCCAAAGCCTCTGACCCGCAGAAGACCTTGCGCCAGCCCCCACGCCTGCTTGAAGCCCAGGCCAGGCTTGCCAGGGCTCAGGTTGCCAGGAGACCCGGCTTCAGGAACGTGCTGGCCCACGGGCTGAGATGTCTGCGTTGAAATGCTGCCTTCTTTCTCCCCTCTTCCACCCCAGCACCCCTTTCCCTCCGCACAGCCTCACTCCTCCACCACTGCCTGCTGCAGCCCCTGCCTCTTCCTTCCCAAGCGTTTGCCCCTCGGCCCAAGCCCGGAGGTTTGGGCAATTCTTTCTTGTGCTCTCCCTTAAAGCCCACAAACACAAAACCAGGCTGCCCTGCAGAAAAGGGAAGGGGGGGGGGCAAAACTGGCCAGAGCTCAGCCGAAGACAGCTAAAACTTGCCGGGAGGCAAGTGGGGCAACGGAGGCAGCGCAGGCACCCAGGAGCTCCTCGGGCCAGCTGCACCGAGCGCCAGCCCGGCCTGCCCGCAGACACCTCTGGCGGCACCTGCTGCTCCTATGCGTTCAGGTCTGCCGGGCTCAGTTTGGGGCTGCCGAGGCCAAGGCCGGAGCTTGCCGCAGGCTCAGCCCTGCCAGCACCACCTCCCTTACAGCTGTGCAGCAGAGTCTCTCCCCTCCCGAAGCCACCAGCTGCAAGCAGCAGCTGCATCTAGTCCAGGCTGCTCTCACAGCAGCAGGCAGCTCCCACCCAGCCCCCTGCGTTTCCCCAGGTCCCGGCCCTGAGCTCAGCAGCCCCGGACCTCCGCGGTGCCCAGCACGGCCGCGCTGCCAGAAGCGCTCACGGCACCAGGGGCTGCACGAGGTTAGTGGTAGGGGCTCTGGGGCTGACGACAGGTGAAATAACTGGCTCTGCGGTGAGCGTGGAGGCTGTGGCCGGGGCAGCGCTCACGCTGCAGCCAAGAGTTTTGTGGCTCTGGCACGACCGTGGCTCTGCTCAGCGCCTGGGCACTGCTGGGCAGGACTCGCACAGTGCAAGCGGCTCCTTGCTGGCTGCAGACCCTCATGGGCTCGCTCTGCCTCCGTCTCCCCTGCTTGTCTCACCTCGCAGCAGGGCCCGCTGCCAGCAGCGGCACCCCACACAAAGTGCCCCGGCCTCAGCCCACCCCACAACAGCCCCCTCAGCGCTGGGCTCCTCACAGCGCCTGATCCCAGCCCCGCAGCCTGGGGCCCCAGGGAACAGGCCCTGCTCTGCCCACTTCGGCTGCCTGCGCTTGCACCGGCTCATTACTACTTTCAAATGCCCGGCCCAGCAGCAGCTGTTAAAGCAACTTGCCCAGAACCTCCACACAGCCTAAACTAGACGCTGCTTTGGGGAAAACTCCCTTGTCCTTGCTTAGAGAGGCTGCCTTTATTCCAGCAGCTGATCCTGTGCGTTATCTACATGAGCCCTCACCCTTTTCACTGCGCTTGCAACTTCTTCAGCCTTTCAACTTTCTCAACCCTTTTTTGCCCTTTCCGCTGAGAAGCCCCTAATGGAATCACGCTATAGCAAGAGGACTCACTCTGCGCAGAGAGCAAGAAGGGTTTGTACTCGATTCCAACAGTCAAGAAACCTTTTCTTGAGCTCAAAAGCTGCACATCCACTGCAAAGGAGATTCATGTGGCCCCAAACTACGTTCAGTAAGTGCTGCTGTATCCAAGTGACTTTCCTTACTACCATCCACACCCAGCTGTGTTTGCTTTAAGATTATCATTACCCCTGCAGCTAATTTGCTGCATCTGTGATGTACAGGGAAGGCATTGAGTTACGGGTAATCTGAAGGTTGGGCATCCTGTGGTGAATTTATTGTGGGGTTTGGGGTTTTTTTTAGTTTCAAGTTTTATATGCCAGGCATGCACAGAATCTCCCTTTAGGCTCAAGCAGATACAAACAGCTCTGTCGCAGTTTTCCCAGTGCCAAGCTCATACATTCCTCCTATGGCACAACCAAGCCAAGAGCTGTCCTTTAGTTTAAAGCAGAAAATGGTAGGCTGAGGCAAAATTAAACACATGGAGAGAGAGAGAAATGAATCACCCCCCTATTCAGAACCAGATGAGGAGGTTAAAAAATAAATAAATAACCCAAAGCCTGGAAAAAAAACCCACCCATGGAAGATATTCTGGTACTAACCCTGCTGGGGCAGCTGCTAACGCAACCGCTTGCCAACCAAAGGGCATTAGCCCAACCAGCGTGTCAGCACAGCTGACCCAGGAAGGCTCGTGCACGCACAGCATGGCGCGCGCAGTGATTCCCTTTGCCTGCATTGACCTGACAGGGGGTTGGTAATGCTGCTTTGCCTCAACTGCTGCAAAAACAACAAACCTTTTCCGAAAGCCAGGCGGAGAGCTGATGGCATTGGAGCAGCTCAGTCTCAGGGGAGAAATCCAGCAATACCTGACCAAAAGAAAACTGGAAGCACAGGCTCAGTGTCGCTGCCCACATCCCCCCTTCAAAATGCGCCTTCCCCCTCACCCCTCTGGGCTGTGTCCATTCCTGCCCTCCCATGCCACCCCCAGCCCCATCCCACCCACATCCATGCTGGGAGCTACCAGAAGACTGAAGATCCTCCCTGCTTGTCCCAAGCCACCCCCAGGCTCCAGAGGGTCGTCTGACAACAGCAGAGCAACTGCCCCATTGCTCAAAGGGGCCTTGCTGGGGGACACACTGGGCACAGAGGGGACCGGCTGCCCCCAGCTGCTCTTCTGCAAAGCTCTCTGCCCTGGGCAGTGCAAGCCCAGGCAGATGGAGCAGGCATCTGAGAGAGACTAGTCTTCCCCTACAGAAAAAAAAAACCCAACAACCACCAACAAAACTGCTTGCTGGTTCACACAGCCTCAGTTTTCTCAGGAGGTCTGACACAAATTGGACAAAGCAGAAAGGCTGAGCTCTTCCCAAGCACTGTCTGACCCGGGGGACTCAGCAGGACCAAGCCTTTCTGTGGGACCTTTCAGCAGCAGGAAGGACAGGGGAAAAACACTCGAGTGTCTTTGATGAGGAGGAGTTTGAGACCTACACGGGACAGTTACAGCCTAATATTCCTCACTCTAACTTGTAAGGGAGGGAAACAAGCCTTTGCTTTAAAGAAGAGAGGAAGACCCAGACTTTGTGTGTTTGCTCTGCAGCTCCACAGGGGCTGGGCTGAGCCCAGAGTGCAGCAGTGAGAGGAGGCTGTGGAGCTGCAGAAGAGATTTGGAGGCCTGTCCCATCCCTGCTGCTGCCTGGGCCGTCCGTGGCGGCTGCTCTCACCCGGCTGCCCTGGTCCTTGCTCTGCGCCGTGGCCATGGAGGTGAGGAGCTCTCTGGCACAGGCCTTCTCTCTCGCGAGGTGTCACAGCGCCCGGCACAAAGGGACCCTGGATTTAACTACAGCCTCCTCGAGCAAAGGGAGGAAATGTTAGTGTGTCCTTTTTTTTCCTCTCCCCCAGGCTTTTTAAAGTCTTCACATCCTCAGTGAGGGCTTTTAGACACAGCAATTCACCTCCCAGGCTGTCAGCTCACCATTCGGGGGCTTTGAAAAAGCAATAGGTTTTAAAGGGAGAGGAAAAGCCAGGGCAGCGAGCCCTTTTGGGGAGGAAAACATTTTGGCTGTTTGTCCTTTCTGGGCAGCTGGTGTTAAGGGCTCTTCTCTGAGGGGCCTCACTCCCATCAGTACGTGACCTTGTGGTGTTTGGCACTGACCGTTGAGGTGCAACTGCCTCGTGGCCCTTGAAGCTACCATTCCTTATCTCCCCAAGAGAAGGATGGTGTGTGGAGGGGCGGCAGACGAAGCGGCATTTGATGATAAGCAATGGAGCCCCTTGAAAATACTTGAAATAAGAAAGCAGCCCAGCAAATGATCTTCCTCCTTCTGGACACAAAGGACCAAGAAAGCCACATAAGCAAATGACGAGGCAACTGCTCGGAGTCCGAGTCTCAGTTGCATGCAGCTCCCTTTGCCCCACTGTGCAGACATGATGCTCCCTTGCCAAGCTTCTGACCCCTCAGAGGTGGTTTGAAGGGGACTGTGCGGAAGTGAGACTAAGTCCCAGTGTTGTGGGGTTTCTTCCTCCCCTGGGCTCAGGCTGGACAGCTGATGGGTAGGGCTTGACTAGTTTAACCATCGAGGGGAGGGGAAAGGTACCTGCTGAGTTGGAAGGCAACTCAGCTGGGCTTCTGGGGACCATCTTCTCAGCAAGGGAGAGGAATTGCTGATGGTGCCTCGGCAGCCTTTTGTAGCTGAGCTGAAGAGCAGCTCAAAGGAGATGCTCTTCATTCGAAGCAAGGTGGCCTTGAGTTTTTCCGTACTATTTTTTTTGTCATGTGCTTTTTATGGGAAACTACAGTCCAAGAAAAGTTTCTTTCCTCTCGGAGGGAGGAGGGGGGCGGTGATAGGAGAGGAGAGGATGGGTAGTCAGTCCCTTGAGACAGCTTTTCTCGCATACTTTCTTCTGTTATTCCTCTTTGACTTTTGTGGGTTACTTCTAATTTAATGTTTTGTACCCTTTTCTAGCAGAAGAACTGCACAGTATTTTGAAGAAATTGCCTCCCAGCCAATCAGTCCGAGCACTGCCATTCAACGTAATTGCTGTTTTATTTTGCACCCTCTGTTTGATTTATGGAAGTAAGGTATAGCAAGTGTGTATGTATGTGCTTGGAGAACCTTTCCCTCAGCTGACAAGGTCAATGGTTAGGACTAGGATGCGAGATGGGGGACAGTCCTGTGACCCCATCAGTGGGTGAAATGTGACCTGCTGCACCTGGAGTGATTTCTGGAGCAGGCATTCATGGCAGCTCTTCTCACAGTGGTTGTATTTTTCAAGTGCTTCTTGGTGTTTCTCCTGTTAATGGGAGAAGGATTTGCAGGAGCACAGAGAAGAGCCTGCTCTCCAGCAGGCAACTGAACTGCTCTGTGATCTTGCCTTCTTCACGCTCATATTTTGTCCTTGAGCAGCTGAGGTTTCTGTTTCCTTTGGAGGGAGCTCAGCCTGTGAGTCAAGGTGAATTCAGTTGTGAGCTGCCTTGTGAACGTGTCTGGGGAGAACTTGCATCCTGTCCCCAGGTGGCCTTTGTGGCAGTGGAGGGGGAGGATATGTTGCCTTCGCGCAGGTGCCACCAAAGGTCTGAATTCTTCACCCACCTGAGGGGCAGCTTAAGGAGGGTGCGAGGTGACCGTGGGTTATGGTATTTGGCCTGCTCAGAGGGTGTGTGATTATTGGCAGTGGTGTCATCTGCCTGGTCCTTGGGGGGTTTAGCGTCTGCCCCCGATTTACTGCCTTGTCCTCTCCTGCTTTTCCTGATTGCTACCTGTGGCATGCTCCTCTTGCAAGGTTCATGCAGTCTGCTCCTGGACAAGCTGGAGGCTCCTTTGCTCCCGGGGGCAGGAGGGAGCCCTGGGTAGGTGGTTCTCAGCCTTGTTCTTAGGCCTGGTAGGGACAAGGTTAGATGTCCATGTGCTCTGCAAATTCACAGAATCACAGAATGGTTGAAGTTGGAAGGGACCTCTGGAGATCATCTAGTCCAACCCCCCTGCTCAAGCAGCGGCACCTAGAGCACGTTGCACAGGATTGCATCCAGGAGGGTTTTGAATATCTCCAGAGAAGGAGACTCCACAACCTCTCTGGGCAACCTGTTCCAGTGTTCGGTCACCCTCACAGTGAAGAAGTTTTTCCTCATGTTCAGACGGACCTTCCTGTGTTTCTGTTTGTGCCCGTTGCCTCTTGTGCTGTCGCTGGGCACCACTGAACAGAGTCTGGTCCCATCCCCTTGACACCCTCCCTTCAGATACTTGTACACGTTGATAAGATCTCCTCTCAGCCTTCTCTTCTCCAGGCTGAACAGGCCCAGCTCTCGCAGCCTTTCCTCATAAGAGAGATGCTCCAGTCCCCTAATCACCTTTGTAGCCCTTCGCTGGACTCGCTCCAGTAGCGCCACATCCCTCTTGTCCTGGGGAGTTCAGAACTGGACGCAGGACTCCAGATGTGGCCTCACCAGGGCTGAGGAGAGGGGCAGGATCACCTCCCTCGACCTGCTGGCAACACTCTTCCTGATGCACCCCAGGATCCCATTGGCCTTCTTGGCCACAAGGGCACATTGCTGCCTCATGGTCAACTTGGTGTCCACCAGCACTCCCAGCTCCTTCTCGGCAGAGCTGCTTTCCAGCAGGTCAACCCCCAACCTGGACTGGTGCAGGGGGTTATTCCTCCGTAGGTGCAGGACCCTGCACCTGCCTTTGCTGAACTTCAGGAGGTTCCTCTCTGCCCAGCTCTCCAGCCTGTCCAGGTCTCTCTGAATGGCAGCACAGCCCTCTGGGGTATCAGCCACTCCTCCCAGTTTGCTATCATCAGCACCAGAGGTGCCTCCTGGCACCGGAGGCTGGACTTTGTGAGGCTGGCTTGTGTGCCTTCCCACCCTCCCCTCTTCATGTCGAGCTCCCCAGGTCACTTGTGGAGTTCTTCTCTGGAAAGAAGAAAGCAAGCAGTGAAGTGACTCTTTTCAAGGCAGGTGTTTTTGTGGAAGAGCCAAGCAGTAGGAACACTGTCATAATACAGCTAAAGTCATTTTACTTTTGTAGACTGCACTTTCTAATTTACATCTAACAAATTAGCAGAGGGTGCTTTAAGGATTAGTAAAGTTCAGTCATGGAGTGTAACAGAAGAAGGTGCCGGCCAAGTCTGTAGATGTTTTGTCCTTTTATTGTTGACAGATCCCAATCATATGATGGAGATCTTCTGGGTACATGGCTCAGCCCACTCGAAGCTCTGTGACTTCGCTGGCTTTCCAGCTGCTGCTTATACACATTACGTATTCTTCATCAAATGGGTTTTCATCTGAAACATACTGCTTTATGGATGCTTAATAAATTAAGCTTCAGTATCCTTCTTGATTTGAAGACAGAAGATAAATGAAGAAGGGAAACTGAGGCAATATAACATTTTAGTTGCCTTTGTAGCCTTTACTTTTCTGTAACACAATCTCTTTTATGCCTAGCTTTGTTGCATCGCAGGGTTCTAGTTTTGACGTCAGAGAAAACGTCGAGTTTCCTAACTGCAAGTTCAGAATGGAGCAGGTAGAAGAGTTGGATAGAGATTGTTTTCTGTATGTTTAAGACAGAAACAAATAATCCACACAGTGGCAACTCTGCGAAACCTGAGCACTTTGAATATACATTCCTTTTGGTATAGAGCATTAAGGTTCAGCACGGCATAAAAGAAGTGCTCAGGTCTATTTTCCTTGTACGCATTTCACCTTCCCTCCACCAGCGTTCCCTCCTTGTGCTTACCATTACTTTTCTCAACAACCCTGTCTTAAGACTACACCAGGTAGCACACGCTAGCTCTTCTATGTCTAACTTCATGCTATGGCCTGAAAGATGCACTCCTGGCGGGGGACTTCTTGCACAGATTTTACCCGGAAATCCAGAAAACATTGCCTCTTTCGATCGTTGCTCTAGCATGTATCTAGCAAACATGTTCTGGCCCTGCTTAGCATGTCAGCTACTGGCCTAGGGGGGTGTTATTTGGTTCTTTTTTCTTTTTGATGAAGGTGTTTGAGGAGCTGCACAATGACCAGAAAGATATGATTTTGACTCCTTGTCTCTTACTGGTGTCACTGAATGTTTAGGTTTAGCTTAAGAGAAAAATTTCTAGCCTCACTGAGCCTTGTGCACAACCGGAACCAAACAGGGTCTCGTGTGCCTTTGTGCTCCTGGTGGCTTTTGCTGCTCTCGGCAAGAAGGAGTTCCTGACGCGCTCCCATATCCTGGCACTGGAAGCTGGACTTTGTGAGGATGGCTTGCGTGTCTTCCCACTCTGCGCTCCTCATGCTGAGAAGGAAAAAGCAGGCAACTGGAGAATACTGCCATTGCCCTCCCCCTTGAGAGACCCCAAACTGTGTGTCTGCCTGTTTCAATTACGGAGTCCCTCAGACCTGTTTACCAGGCCACCTGTGGACTTCAGGAGCTCACAGATGCAGTGTGACTTGAGGAAAAACTGTAGCCTCGACTCAGGCTGGCTCTGAGGCAGGGAGAGCAGCTTTCAAAAGAGACCTTTCTGAAGCTGAATAGCAGAGGGAGCAGGAGAGAGAGGCAAGCTGCCTCCTACTGCCTGGTCCTTCTCCATTCCCTTTTGTTCAGCTTCCTTGAGGCCTTCCCACTGTCCCCTGTGTTTCCCTTTCTCCTGTGCTGCAAGTAACAAGCCTTCCCAAGTTGGGTGTTTTCCCCTCCCGCATCGCCGGTGCTCTGGCTTAGTTCCGAGCAGAGCAGAAGAGGCTCAGCTAGGAGGAGCAGCTGTTGGAGAAGGAAGTGCAAGGTGTGCAGTGTAGCAGCTCTGGTGTGCTCAGAAGGGCTTGGGACCTTCAGGTGGCGCTTCTGAGCCGAGAAGATCGTAGAATCTCTGAGCACGGGTGCTGACTCAGGCTTGCCTTTTCGGACCTAGCTGCACGTCTCTCAGTAACTCTAGCTCCGGAGGGATACACTTCTTTGTGGCATGGTAACGTTTACCAAGATGGGTCTAGGTGTTTAGAATTGGGACCTTTTTGGCTGGTGGGAGTAGAGGGGTAAAGCGGAAACGTCAGTGTCCGTGTTTAGTGTTGCTTGTATGAGTTTTGCACAGCTTTGGTGTTACAGTACCACAGCTACTAGAGGCCCGCATCCCGGGTGTTTTCAGCCACGTGCCTCTTAAGAGAAATCCCCAAGCAGGAACTCCTTGACTGGCTGGAGAGCTTCCCTTCTCCGGCCATTGCTGCTCTGTTCCTGATGGGAGTGGCGAATACGCAAGCTCTTTGCTTGCCTTTCCCTCGAGTAGTGTAAGCAAATCGTCTACTTCTTCCTTAACTCTTTTGGCTACGAGCATGGGGGTGCCCAACACTGGTGCAGGTAAAACCCTCACCTTTGTGCTGTGTCCTTTGAAGAGCTGGGACACTCGTGGTGTAGTCAACTGATGGCTTGCAGTCTTGGCAATAAGGTATTGGCCTGTAGGTGTCCCTCTCTAAGGCAGGAGTGACTGTTTGTGGCCCTAGTGATCAGGGGAACAGCACCTTTGGGAAGGGCAGGAAAGAGAACGGAAGGGCAGGGAGCTTCCTGCATTTTTCACACCTTCTGGTAGGGCTGGCATTCGTGGGCTGCGGTGGAGCAGCAGAGCTGAGCCTGCCCAGCCACCTGCCCCTGGCTTTCCTAGCAGAAGCACGGACCCTGTGTCTTAAGCACAAGCTCTTCCAGGCAAAGTGCATTGATTACATTTCCTCTTGTCCATTCAAGGTGATGTTGAGTGATTTCTGAGTCACAAAAGCTTGGGGGCAGGGGAGGCAGGAAAGGTCTCAGAGGAAAGAATCAGTGGCCCAGAAGAATGTGCACAGGCAGGGAGGCATTTCTGTCTTTACTCATGGTTCGGCTTGCGCGTCCCCCGACTTCTACAATGACGCCACAGGAGCGTGAAGGGCTCTCTTCTGCAAGACCGGCCATAACTAGCATGCAGGTGGGTTCTGTCCCTTCCCAGGCGTGGACGTGAATCGTCCGCCTGAACACGAGTTTAAGATGCCCGAGGTGCAAATACTTCTCTTCCTGCAGGACCCAAGTTTCCAATGGCAAGTAGGTGGCTTTGGAACAAAGCGTGGACATGCAGGCGCTGGCACAGTATTTGTTTCTTCTCAGAGCTTGTTGCCTCCTTATTTGCAGAGTCCAAGGCTGCTCTTCAGCTCTGAGGCACTTTGCTGTGGGTTTAGTTAGACGTGAGGAGGCAAAGAACGCCTCTGCCTCTGGAGGCGGCTGGGAAAGAGGCTCCTGTTGAGTCTGCTCCGATTCACAGAGCTGGTCTGTGGGACTTTTTGGCATGACTCCGTTTCCCTCCTGTTCCTGGGAAGTGGCATTTACTTTACTGTCATTTCTCTGTGCCCAGTGAGCGCTTCTCTGACTCCAAGCCAGTGTGTTTCGGTGTTCTCCCTTTTGGACTCCTTTGAGACGAGGGGGCAGGTAACCAATCTTATTTTCCTCAGCCCGCAGTTTTCAGACTGCAAGCATCTCCCATTGTGAGGGCTTTGTTTTTTCTCAGAAGGAAGTTTGGTCTTTGTTCCTATTTCCCCCTGCCGGGAGGCATTTCTTGTGCTTTGCCGTGGAGCAGTTGTTTGCAGATAAAAGCTCCATTGCTCACCACCTTCCGTTTCGGCTGCACGTTAAACACCACCGTTGTTTAGCATGCTGGCCAGGCCCTTATAGCTGTTGCTGTCGGAAGGAGGCCAGCGTGGGCTTCTCTGGGTGTGTACCCCCGAGAAAGGGGAGTGTGTTGACAAAGACATGGTCTGGCTTCTGGCTGGAGGGATGGATGGAAGGAGCAGCTGGAGGGACTTTGTCCACTCCCTAGAGGTCACGTTCTCTTTCTAGGATAGCTTTAGTCCCTGTTCCCGAACCATATGAACACCCGGGATTTTAATCCTTTAAAGGAGGAATTACAGGCAGTAAGGTCAAGCTTGCTCTTTTCGTGTCAGTAGTCTGAAGAAGGAATACAAATACACTCTCATCACCAATGTTAAGGAATTTCTGCTCTTTGGCCAACCCGGGAAGTTATTTTCATTGACCCTGTTTCAAGTTGATGCAACACAAGATGTTGGAGGCAGTCTTCCTGCAAAGGTGTGAGGAATGAAGAACAGAGGAGCTTGTTGGTCTATCATTCAGCGCAGCGTATGGTTCTGTAACATCGCAGCATATGAAAAGGCAGCATTCCTTCTGTAGCAGTCTCGTGTGCTCGTCTACAGCAGCACGATCAGTTTGGCAGCTGCCGAGAGAGAGGTCTTCCTCTCCCCAGACAACCGCCTAGTTCCAGAACGTTGAATATGCACATACTGGAGAATTATGCCATTGCTGGTTTTCTTGAGCCTACCCTTCTGCAACAGAGATACCCTCTTCTACAGGTGAGCAGCTGAGGCTGTCAGGATGACTTGCCCCTGTGTCTCTGTGGTGGCATGAGGAACGGAGCCTGGAACACCCGAGTCATGAACTGCCCGGTCCCGTCACAGCCATCCTCCATTTTGGTCTCAGTGTAATTAAGCAATGCAGATTATGCTACCTCTGTCTTTGAAGGCTCATTGCAAGAGATCTGAGGAGAGCGAAAGAAGAAGCAACTGCGGATCTGTAGTCTTAGACTTTCTACCAAAGAGTGCATGCAGCATTCACTGTATTTTGGTCTCTTGGGGGACTGCAAGGGTCTTCTTCTCTTGTGATGCTCCGCAGGTTTTCAGCGCTGTCTGATCACACAGCCGGCATCCTCTTTGGCTCTGTTTTCAAGAAGTTCATTGCGCAAAGTTCTTTGGTCTTGCGTTACCAGCCAGTATTGCAGTTACCATCCAAGTTTAGTGGCTGTTTTGTGGGGTACTCCGTTTGGCAAAAAAAAAAAAAAAAAGCCATTGCCAAGCTGGTTTGATGGCTATCACTGTCCTTTTGGTCTTTAACACACCATCTCTTTGAATTTTTTACAGAGCTTGCTGGGGTGCTGCATCAGTGTCACGTTCGGGCATCAGAAATGGTCCATTTCATTCCTCAAATGCAGTATTACATTACATTTGAGGTACACTTTATCCACCCAGTTGGTTGCTTAAAAAAGAAGCTGGGACAAGTGTAAAAGTCATCCGTAGCAGGGAGTGAATTCAAACAAAAGCCCCCGAATGGTGTTTTTTTGCTGCGATAACTCACCCATATTTTCCTTTCAGCTTGTAACAGTACAGTAGGTACAGGTTATTTACAGCAGCTATAATGGCGACTCTGTACCTTTTCAGCACGTGCACAGCATTTCCCAGCGCTTCTCTCCAGCAGTTTCCATCATAAGATCCATTTCTCTAGTGCCTACAGCTTTGCCAGGATATAGCTACCCTGGATGAAGTGCTGCATTGCCAAAAGAGTTCAGTTCACATGCAAGTTTGAGGGAAAACAGGTCAGAAGTGCTAAGGTCAGAAGATGCTGGTGGCTGTTGTTGGAGGCTGTACTGATCCCAAGCTATTGATGCAAGGACTTCAAGTTTGGGAGCAGTTTGCCCTCTGGCTCCAAATATGGCATTTTTCCTGCCTGTGAAAAATTGTGCTCAATTCTTTAAGAATTGAGAGCCCAGAATAAATTGTCATTTGCACGTTCAGAAGAACTGCTAGAGGTTGGTGATTTAGCTTCTGTCTGCCTGGACTATATTCTGGCTCAGCCCCACCATGAATTTCCCAGGCAGGACCTCCCTGGCCAGCCTCTGTCATGTCTGAAGGTCACTGGGTGCTCTCCCTACGCATACGTCCACACTAGCATTTCAGCGGAGATCAGGAGCGAGCTCTTGAAGTGAGTCTTCCCCCGCTCCCTACCTCCTGAGCTGCGCTCCATCCTGGGGAGAGCTCCCGCAGCCCCTTGGCTGCAGCTGAAGGGCAAGAGGGGCTGCAGGCCTGTGCCTCCCGGGTCCTGACTGCTGCCGGCTGGGCAGTTTATAGATATTTATTATGATATAATCGTTGGCTGCCTCCACGACCGGACCTAAATCCCCCCAGGTTTCGACCGGCTCCAGCTGGTTCCAGTGCAGCAGCAGGGAAGCACAGGCGGGGGGCCGGGGGGCCGGGGAGGCGGTTTTGCAGGGGGCTGGACGGCACCGGGCACAGCGGGTGGCAGCTGCTGCTTCGCCCACGGCTGCATCTGGGCCGCGGCCGTTGGCTGCTGGTGCCCAGGTGCCGGCGCAGTGCTGGGGGGCCGCGAGGGCCGCGGCGGGGGCGGCCGGGGCGGCCGGGGTGGGCGGCTGCCCGCGCGTGGCGGGTCCCCTTCTCTGGGGCGGCCGGGGCGGTTTTCCGGGGGCGAGGGGCGGCCGCTGGCGTTGGGTCCAGGTCTCCCGGGCGCCGGGGTGGGGGGCCAGTTGTCCCGGCGTGAGAGGCGGCCGCTGGCGTCTGCGCCGGATCTCTGGGCTGCGCGGAGGTTCCTGCGGGGAGAGGTGGCTGTTCAGGACACGCAGGCTGTGGGTCCCAGGGCGCAGGAGAGCCTGGAGCTGCCGGGGCGCAGCAGCCCCGCGGTGTGGACGGGCTCCGAGGGCTGCTGCTCCGGGCCCCATCGGCCACCTGGCTGGGCCAGGCCACAGCTGATGCGAGGGTGCCGGCGGAGCGGCGTGCAGCCCCCGTGGTGCCTGGCACCCTGCCTCCAAGTAGGAGCTGTGGGGTACCGAAAGCTACACGTAGAAAACAGGGCACACTTGCACCCACACAGCGTTGGTTTTGCTCCCCTGCACCGGCCACCCAAGCCTAGCGGCCTCTCAAGTTCTTCTTGGCCCGTACCACATTGACCTGCCTTCTCTGCACACGCTGGGAGGGGGATCGAACTCTGAGAAACAGCGGGGACTGAAGTACTGCACAGTATGCCAGAATCTAGGAGAACTGCCTAGTCTTGCTTCTCAGCGCGCCTGACAAAGACCAATACTCAACTTGTAATATTTGACTGACAGCGACTACCCAGGGCATCCCCAAGGAAACCAGATCACAACTTCTGCTGCAATGACAGCTAGGCTGAGCAGCACATTTGGAATTAATGGCATTAGATAACAAGGTGATTTCTGTCGCCAAATTCCCTCATAGTGGACTGTAGCTATTGCAGTTCTTACTTTCTATGGCAATCTCGCCCTTCTTTGTTTCTCTTCCTGACTCGGCTTTGCCTTCGTCTGTGCCTGCGTCTTCTCTTTTAGCAACAGCGTCAGTATTAGGTAATACTGGCAACAGCAGGAATGGCTTTCAGCAAAGAATACTCATTGCTACGAACTAAGGGGCCAAATAGAAAATCTTACACCAGAAATCTCAGGAGAGCGCCGTCAACAGCTAACTTTGCCCTCCTGAAGACTACATCTGTAAACTCTTCCGTACTAATAGCAGCCGTCTAATACAGAATTTTAGGGGAAAAAAGCACACGCACCGTTTCCTCTTCCTCCGCAGCAAAATAACTAGGCAGCACAACACTGCTCCAGCCACAAGGATCCCCAAGGCTGCTGCAGTGCCTATCGCGCGATGCTTCCACACGTCTTTTGGCTCTGCAGCAGCTGCGCTTCTCTCACTCGCCAAACCTGGAGGAAATTACATAAGGCCATATGTTACTGTGTTCTGAACTGCTGATAATCTCACAATGTGTTTGACATTCCCAGGAAATTTCCTTTTTCCCCTTTCTTAGCATCTCTGAAGGAGTGAAATCTCGGGGACTGCAACGCTTCCTTGGTTTCAGTAGCAGCAAAAAGTGCCCAAGTCACTGCAAACGAGCACGCTTTGGAGTCGCTCTTTAGCCTCTCAGCCTTGCTTACGTTCTGCGATGGCCATAATCCAGTTCTCCCAATTGGATGGGTTTGCTCCCCCTTTCTGGCGATCCTTTACATCCCACAATTCCTTTGGTGCTCTCTCGCCTTTCTGAGGCTCAAAAGTGCTGCTGCACGGAGGCATGCTCTGACCCTTTGGGACAAGTCGTCCCACTGAACAAGACTCATTAGGCCAGGCGGAGAGCACTCGGCGGTGCTCATCTGCTTTACCAATAACTCCTTTGAGTGACGTGGACAAAAGCCATCCCGGGTCCAGGGAGTGCCACTCCGACTCTTCCCTCCCCGGGCGGCACACTTGCCCCAAGGGGAAAGAGTCAGGCTCTCTTGGGCTCTGGCTTCCATAGCCCGTGACACCGGTATTCCTGGCTACACCGTGGGCCGGCTCCAGCTGAAATGGTGCTGGCTGCGCTCCCCAGCCCAGCAGCCAGGGCCGGCTCCTCTGGGGCGGCCGGCAGCAAAGGAGACACCTGAAGCTGGCTCTCTCCCTTTGCCTTTTCTCCAACACAGGCACCACCTCCCCTTCCTCCGCCCTCCGCTCTTCCAAACACCACTTGTGTGCTCCACATCTTCAGAACAACTCTCTCACTTAGGCATCCCTGCAAGACTGCTCAGTACCTCGGTGCTTTGGAAAAAAGGCATATTTCCTGTCGTGGAGGCCTTCCCCGGGCCGTGACACACTTGGAAGCCCTGTCAAGAATCAGAGAGAGGTAAAGCCTCAGCACTGCTCAGGCACACAGCATGCAGAAGGACGGACGAGCTTCCCTCCAAACCCCTGCCCGACCGCTGAATCAGGGCATCGCTCGGGACCTCCTTTCACAGCAGGCATCCCACTCTGTGCTCCTTCTGTGCCTAGGGCCTCTGGGGACTCCCTGCAAGTTCTGAGATGCAGACACGGCAGGAGGTCGAGTCGATTAAGAGTTGTGGAGCCTGTGGAACCTGCACTCAACGTGGTTAAAACTGCCTCGTTCCCCAAATGGCAAAGCCCCGAAATCCCTGGGAGCTGCTTGGGGGGGGGGGGGAGTGAGGCTGTCTAACAGGACCCACAAAGGTTGCTATGCACATCTCGGGCACACTAATTGCAATCATCTCCACACGCCAGAGACAAAAGTCATCTTCAGAAAGCCGCTCCTGGCTTGTTTCAGAACACTTCCGGCGCCCTCGTACTTGAACATTTGGTTGCTGACATGCTGTGCAGTAGTGGGCCCCCGGGGAAGAGCCTGCAGACACACAGGGATTTGGAGTTCCTACACCAGATGACAATGGACAGCAAGTACCTGGCATGCCCGCTGCTTGAATTGCCTCTCCTTCTTCATCAGGGACTGCCGGAAAGGTCTCCTTCTCCAGGGTCTCCTGATGATTCTCTTTGGAAAGAAAGCAAGACAGCTTGATTAGAAGGAACTGTTCCTCATCCACTTCCTCACGGTATCTTCAGGAGGCAATACTTTTCAAAAGGCTTCAGGAAAAACCTCAGAAACAAAACCTGGCGTTTCAGGGCGGGCACCCAGTCACTAGCCCAAACAATGTGTCCTTTGTAGAGAAAAATCAAAGCGCACAAAATCTTCCAGATAACCAATACGGGCAGCAACACCGGCTGTTTGGGTGGGGAGACGAGACAATTGCATGTGATCCTCTCGTTCCCATTCCACTTGGTGCCTTTTTGAGAATTGGCAAGAGAGATTTGGCATGATGAGCCTTGTTTCTCAGAAGGCCTTTTTCCCAGCTGAACCGGCTACGGCTTTTTCCTGCTCTCTTCGAAGGAAAGCATTCAATAAGGCTCATCACGCCAAATCCACCACACAGTACGCACAGCAGTCACATAGAGTGCACTGAGCCCCAAGCTCTTGCCGCTCTATATCCAGGGCGCTTTCACAAACACGGTGAAGAACACGCTCGTAGAAGAGACCCCGAACAAGCTCTGCAGCTTGCCAGCGCCTGCAAGGTGTGAAATGGTGCGTCACTGCGGCAAGGCTCTGCTCAATCCCTTTCTCCTGCGTAAGCTACAGCTTATCCATTCCTGTTTCTAAAACCTCGGGTTTACAATGATTGCGCTTAACACACAGTGAAATCTACCCACCAGCTGCTCTCTCCAAGTCCTTCAAGATTTCCTGGAGGACTTCAGAAGATTTCTGAGAAGACTTTTCCTTTCGCCACCAAGGACCTAAACAGAAAGGATGAAGCTGAATTTCACATGAACGAGACATGCACAAAGAAATGCTGCTTCTTTCAAGTAAACCAAAACAGTAGGAGAATAGTCACGACCCACCTGCACGATTCCCCAGAGTCTCTAAACCTGCATCCAGCTGAGAAGCTGCAGAGACATCCTCTACGGCCACATCTGTAACCAAAGAGACGAGCAGAGCTCTTTCCGTAGGCTGCTTCAGATTTGAATGGGAGTCAATGAGCATGGAATGTATCATTAGACCAAGGCACTTGTCCCGCCCTTCCACTCCTGAGTCTTCTGCAAACACTTATCGGGTACCTGCAAAGGCACCATGTGGCTACAAATCTGAGCATGCGGGGAAAGGATGCCCTGCAGTTCACACAAGCTGTAACCTCAACCCCCAAAACCTGCTGCCTTTGCTGTAGGCGCTGCAAGAAGCACAAGGCTGGAGGAGCCAGGCAGAACACCCACCGTACATCTCTGAAGCCCTCCCAAAGTCCACTCTGCTCCTCTGCAGGCATGAGCCTCGGCCAAAGAATTAAGCTACACGGCCCATGAATAAAACTCTCAAACAAAATGCTCATTCCAGGAAGTGAATAAATCTCCACCGCTTACTCCTCGCATGCCCCTCAGGCTCAGAGATGGGATCCAGCTGAGCAGCTGGAAGGCCACTGCCTGCAGGAACGCCTGTAAGCAAACACAGACAAGACAAGTTTTCATCACGTGGTGCCACATACTTCCGCAGAAGTGACTTGCCGTGAATTTCCGGAAGGGGAATGGGGGACACACATGTAGGTCGAGAGTCTCCCAGCTGCAGGAGGGCCAGGGGGACTTGTTGGCTGGGACCTGGCACCTCTCCAAATCCTCCTTCAAGGCGCTACCCAACAGCCCCCAAGCACCCCCAGGACAAACACCCGGCCCCTCGGTGCTTCCTTCTGCGGAGGTCTCTAACACACACCAGGGAAACCAGAACTTTACCAGCAGGCAAGCTGTAGAACCGGAGGACAACAAGGATCATTTACATTGCTCACACACAGCAGCCCGCGGGCCGGTGGAAGACCGAACCAGCGTTACCCCTAGTTGTTCTGCTGCCCTTTGGTCAGGGGATGTGTGCTGCAGACTTTGGCTTCCTCAGGAGGGCGCTACAGAGTGAGAAAAGAAAGGCCTATTTGTTCAACTGACTGTCTGCTGACTACTCACCTCCAGGTTCAAATCCAGGGTCCAGAGGAGAAGACAAAGGTCCATCGCCTATGCCCACACCTGTAACCAAACACACATAGGAACAACTCCCATTACACAGATTTCCATATGCTTCTTCAGATTTGAATGGTAGTGAATGACGGCGGGGAACACAGAATCACAGCTAGGCACTTGTCTTGCCCTTCCACTCACGAGCATCTTGCAGACGCTCACCACGTGCGTGCCCAGGCACCGTATGGGTACCAATCTAAGCAGGCACAGAGCTGCCGCGGGAAAGCACACCCTGCAGTTCACACAAGCTGTAAACTCAACCCCAACAAGCCCGCTGGCTTTGCAGCAGGCTTTGGAAGCAGCACAAAGACTCTGCAAGGCAAAGCACCCCGAGGCACATCTCTGAAGGCCTCCCGAGTCCCACTCTGCTCTTCCGCCTGTGCGAGCAGCAGCCAAGCACTTATTCAGTTACACTCCACACCAAGAAAAGTTGGAAACGGAAAAGCTTCTTCTGTGAAGTGAATGCATCTTGACTACCTACCCCGCGGATCCTCCCGAGGCTCGGGAAGGGGGTACAGCTGAAAATCTGGATAACCATTACCTACAGGCAGAGCAGAAAGCCAACACATAGGTGGCCAGTTTTCCTTACAAGCTGCTACCAGCTTCTTCACAAAGCAGGTGTAATGAATGGAAGGGGGGGGGGTCACGTCATGACATGGGACATATATGCAGGTCGAGAGTCTCAAAGCTGTGCAGGGGCAGAGATGACCTTTGGCCTGGCACCTGGCAGCTCTCAAAGTAAAGAAATGCTCACAACTTACCCCTGGGGCGCCCCCGCGGCTCTAAAGCCCTTGGACGACCTGAAGAGCAAGTATGAAGTACAATTTCATGTCAACAGAATAGTACAAAGTAAGTTCTTCTTCTTTCAGGGAAGTAAAAATGGACTACGTACCCCTGGGAAGACCCCGAGGCTCAGCAACAGGATGCAGCTGAGAAGCTGGATAAACGCCCACTACAGCCGCATCTGTAACCAAGCCGAGACAGGAACAGTTCTCATTAAGTATTTCCATAGACGACTGCTGATTTGAAGGGTGGTGAATGACGGGGAACATATAATTACACCATACTTCTGCTCCCGTGCACCTTGCAGACACCTAGCGGGTGTCTGCACTGGCACCGTATGGGCATAAATGTCAGCAGGCACAGAGCTGCTGGGGGAAGGGACGCCCTGGAGTTCACACAAGCTGTAAACTCAACCCCATCATGCCCCCGGGCTTTGCAGCAGCCACTGGCTCAGGGGCACTCGCCAACAGCGCTTTGCGAGCCAAAGCGGCCAGCGCAGATCTCGGAAGCCTTCCCCAGGTCACACAGGCAGGTCGAGAGCCTCACAACTGCAGAGGGGCCGGGGGCACCTGTTGGCTGCGACCTGGCAGCTCTCCAAACCCTCTGTCCAGGCGCTATACGACAGCCCCCAAGCGCCCCCGGCACAAACACACGGGGCCCCTCGGTGCCTTCTTCCGGGGAGCTCTCAAACGCCCACCAAGGAAGCCAGGACTCTACAAACGGGGAAGCCTCAGCACCGCAGCGCAGGAAGGCTCATTTACACCGCGTGGGCACAAGAGCCCGCCGGCCCGCTGAAGGCCAAAGCGGCGCGAGGACATCCGTGCTTCCAGCCCTTCCAGGGAAGATGCCCCGACGACTCGCCTCCAGCCCGTCCGTGAGGCTCACCGCTGGCACCCGGCCAAGCGCCGCCATCGCCATCGCCCCCAGGCACCGCTGAAGCCACGCGCGGGGACAGCAGCTGCCGCCACACAGCGCCAGGCGCTGCTCCACGGACAGCTCCCGGCGCCGGCGCTGCCCCGCGCAGCGCCCCCAGCGCCCCCAGCCTCCCCGCGGCCCCACGAGCCTCGCGGAGCCGCTCCCGGCCCCCGACGCCGCCGCCGCCGCCGCGGCCCCGCAGCCCGGCAGCCGCCTCCCGCCGCCCCGGCCGCAGCCGCCCCGGCCGCTCGCCAGCCGGCCCCGCGGCCCCCAGGCTGCCGCGCCGCGCCGTGCGGGGGCGGCGGTGCCTCCGTCGCCGCCCGCCCTACCTGGGCCCGGCGCTGCCCGCGGAGCAGCCCGGCTGTCCCGGGCACGCAGGGCCGCCAGGAGGCCGAGCAGCAGCAGCAGGCGGCGGCCGGGGGCGGACGCCCCCCGCGCTCGCACCATGCTGCCCGTCGCCAGCAGCCGCCCCCCGCCGGCGCCCTCGAGCAACGCGCGCGCGGAGCGGCGTCTGCCGGGCGCAGCGCAACAACACGCCGCAACACGCCGCAGCGCAACGCAGCGCAACACAGCGCAGCGCAGCGCAGCGCAACGCGGGGCCCCTCTGTGAGCTCACGGGCGCCCTCCGCGCGCCTCCGCGGGGCGCCAGGGGCCGCGCACCCCCGCCGCGGCCCGCGCTCCCTCCGCGCGCCGGCGCCGCCCTGTGCGGGCAGCCCGGGCCTGCTGGCGGCCGCGGTTGCTGCTGCTGCTGCTGCTGCTGCCGCCCTCGAGGAGCCCCTCGGCGGCAGCCCGGCTCTCTGCCCGCACGCTCGGGCCCCTGCGCTCGCCTCGCTGCTCTGCAGCTCCGCGCCAGCGCCTGCTGCAGCCTCGCTCCCTGCTCTCCTGCCCGCCCCCCCTGCAGCCGCTTTGCTCCAGCCCCAGCTCTGCGCTTCGGCAGCTGGCCCGGGGGCAGCTGTGGAGAGGCGTGGGGGCTCCGGCGCCAAGCCTGTGCCCCAGCTCCCATCACCCGTCAAGCTGCGTTCCGTTCTCCTGCTTTCTTGCTGGCACCGCTCCCTCTGTACGTTTGGCCTTAGCACGAACATTTCTAGCCTCGCTGAGCCTTGTGCACCGCCTGAAGCAATCAGAGCTCTCCTGGTGCTGTACATTTCCCTTAGTGCTCCTGGTGGCTTTGGTGCTCTCTCCCAGCAAGGAGGAGGTCCCAACGCTCTCACATATCACAGAATCGCAGAATCACAGAATGGTTGAGGTTGGAAGGGACCTCAGGAGAAGATCATCTAGTTCAACACCCCTGCTCAGGCAGGGTCACCTAGAGCACATTGCACAGGATCGCGTCCAGGCGGGTTTGGAGTATCTCCAGAAAAGGAGACTCCACAACCTCTCTGGGCAACCTGTGCCAGTGTTCGGTCACCCTCACAGTGAAGAAATTTTTCCTCATGTTCAGACGGACCTGCCTGTGTTTCCGTTTGTGCCCGTTGCCTCGTGTCCTGTCGCTGGGCACCACTGAAAAGAGTCTGGTCCCATCCTCTTGACACCCTCCCTTCAGATACTTGTACACGTTGATAAGATCTCCTCTCAGCCTTCTCTTCTCCAGGCTGAACAGGCCCAGCTCTCGCAGCCTTTCCTCATAAGAGAGATGCTCCAGTCCCCTAATCACCTTTGCAGCCCTTCGCTGGACTCGCTCCAGTAGTGCCACATCCCTCTTGTACTGGGGAGCCCAGAACTGGACGCAGGACTCCAGATGTGGCCTCACCAGGGCTGAGGAGATGGGGAGCATCACCTCCCTCGACCTGCTGGCAACACTCTTCCTGATGCACCCCAGGATCCCATTGGCCTTCTTGGCCACAAGGGCACATTGCTGCCTCATGGTCAACTTGGTGTCCACCAGCACTCCCAGCTCCTTCTCCGCAGAGCTGCTTTCCAGCAGGTCAACCCCCAACCTGGACTGGTGCAGGGGGTTATTCCTCCCCAGGTGCAGGACCCTGCGCTTGCCTGTGTTGAGCTTCAGGAGGTTCCTCTCCGCCCACCTCTCCAGCCTGTCCAGGTCCCTCTGAATGGCAGCACAGCCCTCTGGTGCATCGGCCACTCCTCCCAGTTTGGTGTCGTCAGCAAACTTGCTGAGGGTGCACTCTGTGCCTTCATCCAGGTCACTGATGAAGAGGTTGAACAAGGCTGGACCCAGTAGTGACCCCGGGGGGACACTGCTACCTTCCTTGCTTCCTAGCTTCAAGGACAGCACCTGGGAACATGGCTATATCTGATCAGTCAGGAAAAAACAACAGCCAGCTGTAACCGAGAGTGAACTTTCTTCATTATAACAAACACCATTATAATGCTAAAACTCACCCCCACCAGGCTGAAGACCCCCAGCCGTGGGAGCCCCTTCCCCACCGGGCGTGCGGAAGTGAGAAGCGCAGCGGAAGCAACCCGCAACTAACTGAACCCGGCCTGTACCGGGGCAGGACAAGAGGCAGCTTCTGGCCGAGAAGACCCGTCCGGCCGGAGCGATGCCGAGCAGCCTGGCTGCTGCCTTTGGGGATTCACCCCCGGCGCCGACCGCGCGCAGCCGCGAAATGAACCCACGTCTCGGCTCCGTGGGCGGATGGACTCGTTGCAGCCCGGGCGACGAAGCCCCGATTTGGGACAACGCCGCCAGCAACGGCGCCCGCAGGGGCCGCGGCCGCCACGTGCCGCCTCGGGCAGAGCCGCGCCGCGCCGGTCACGCGGGGCACGAGCGGCCCCTTTGCGCCCTGCGGCGCCGCCACGCGGGACCCCGCGCACGGCGGCGCTTGGGGCAGATCCGCCGCGGCCCCGGGCGCCCCGCGAAGCCCCGCGCGGCTCCGTCCCGGCGGGGTTGGGGGGGGGAAGGGGGCGACGATGCCCCGCGCCGCCGCCCGTCACCGGGCTGCAGCCAACACGGAGCGACCCGCCCCGGCCCGCGCCCGCCCCCGCGCCGCCCCAGCCGCCCTCAGCCGGCCCCGGCCCCCGCGCCGCCCGCGGCAGGCAGAGCCGAGCCGAGCCGAGCCGAGCCGAGCCGAGCCGAGCGCGGGGTCCCCGCGCCGCCGCCGGGGCCGGCGCGGCTGCAGCCCGGGACGGGGATGGCGGGCGCGGGGGGCGCAGCGCAGCGCCGGGGCCGAGGCCGGGGCCGGGGCCGGACACAGGCAGCCCGGGCCCGCGGCGGGGCAGCGGCACCCGCCGATCGCCCCCGCGCTGCCGGGACGAGAACGGCGCGCTCGTGACACGCGTGGCGGCGGGAGCGGGGCCAGGGGAGAGGGGGCGGGGCGGGGAGGGAGAGGGGCTGGGGGCGGGGCGGGGCCTGGGGGCGGGGCCAGGGGAGCGGGAGGCGGGGGGCCGGGAGGGAGCGGGGCTGGGGGCGGGGGCGGGGCCAGGGGAGCGGGAGGGAGCGGGGCTGGGGCGGGGGCGGAGCCAGGGGCGGGGGGCGGGGCGGGGCACTGGGGGTGGGCCCGGGGGCGGGGCGGGCGGCAGGGCGCGTGCGCGGGCTGCGGCGGGCGGCGCGCTCAGTTCGGTGCCTCGCGGCTGGCGGCCGCTCGCTGCCTCTGTGGCTCCGTCACGGCGCGGGCGCTCGGGGCCGGGCGGGCGGCGGCGGCGGCCCCAGGTGAGGAGCGGGGGGGCTCGGCCGCGGGGCCGGGCGGGGGGAGCCGGGGCCGGGGCTGCGAGCGCGGCTGGGGCTGCCGGGCTGCGGCGGCCGGAGCCGGGCCCTGCTTCCTCCCGCTGCGGCCGCGGCTCGTGTCCCGCCGCGCCGGGCCGGGGGCTAAAGCGCGAAGGGCCGGAGCCCGGCGCCCCCCCCGCCCGCCCGCCCGCCCGCCCGGGCTGCCCCGCACCCGGGGCCGGGGCCTCCGCTGCCCTCCGCTCCGCTGCCCTCCGCCGCCCTCGCCGCGGGGCCGCCCCGGCGCAGCTCCCGAGCAGGGCCCAGAGCCGCCCGGGGCCGCCCGGGCTGGGGCTGCTGCGCCGGGCCCCGCACACGGCCGGGGCAGGGGCGGACGGGGGCGACACGGGCCGCGTGCGGGGCTGCGGGGCCGGGCACGGGCTGGGGGAGCCCGGCTGCTCCCGGGGCTGGAAGCACGGCCTCATTCCCGGGGGTTTGGGCCCCGGAGCAGCGGCCGCGGGGGGCTTTGGGGGCTGGAGGAGGGAGGCGAGGTCGCTGCTTCCAGCTCTGCCGGGAGGGGCCGAATGCTGCGTTTTGGGGGCCCCAGGCTCCGCGTTCAAGCGGGTGCCGCAGGCCTGTGTTTCTGAGCTCAGCAGCAGGGCTGAAGCCCTGGGTTTGGGGTCAGAAACAGGCTTCGGGGGCTGTTTTGGAGGGTGGAGAGGGAGGCTCAGGCCTGCCTTTAGGGGCCCGAAACAGGGGCTTTTAGTTGGCTGCTCTGTGGTTGCAAACAGCAGCTAAGGGCTGTGTTTGGGGGCCTGAAAGGGAGGCTGAGGTGGCTGTTTCTAATCCTCAAAGCGGAGACCAAGTCGTATGTTGTCAGGTCCAGAAACAGAGACTAAGGAGTCGCATGTTCCTGGGACTTGGCAGCGGAGGCGAGGTCAGCTGTTTTGGGCACTAAAAACAGAGGCCAGTGCTGTGTTTTGGGGCCACCGAGGGCAGCTTAGTCCCTGTTTTCAAGCACAAGAACAGGTGAATGAGTCCTGCATTTTGGGGGTCCAAAAGAGAGGCTAAGCCCTGTGTTTTGGGGGCCACAAATGGAGGCTCCCTTGGCTGTTTCTGTGGCTGAAAACACAGACTAAGTGCTGCGTTTTGGGGACTTGGAAACAGAGGCAAGTTTGGCTGTTTCCAGCCCCAAAGGGGAGGCTGAGGGGGCCCTTTTTGGGGTGGGGGGAGGCGGTGGGATGGGGGGGAGGGAGGGAGGGTGTGTGGACCCTCCCCGAAGGGAGGGATGGGTCCATCCGCGAGTACCCCAAGGGCAGTGAGGCTGGCATGCACCAGGCCGAACCTCGCGTCTGAGATACTTTTGCGCCAGAAACTGGTTTTGGGGAGGAGGCAACACCAGGAGACACCATCTTCCAGGGCCAATATTTATTCAACATTCATCCAAGACTTTCACCAGTAATTAACCAATGAGTTTGGAAGTATTGAATCAGTCCTGACCAGGGAGTCAATATCGATTCAATATTCACAAGCTAAATGCTCAATTAGTTCGAGGAGTCAACAGGGAGTGGACATATAGAAACCAATTAGTCAACATTCACACAAGACTTTCCGTAAGACTAAGCTTGTAATACCAGACATAAGGGAAGAATATTTAGACCAGAGAAGACAAATATGGTTACAAGCCAGTTTAGTAAAAGTAGGATGACGAAATACTGAAAATGTTTTCTTTGCTGTATTATTCTGCTACAGTAAGAGCCTGAACGTTTTTTCTTCAGAGCATTACTGTTCTTCAGTTAGAGAAGGGCACCGGGAACATGTACTGCTTTGTTTTGTTAGAAGTGAAAAATCTATTAAAGCAGATTATTTCATTTCAGAGTGATTGAACCAATTCTGATTAAGTGAGAACAGACAAGATTCTTTTATGCAAATCTGAAGCAGAATCAAACAAACCCCAAATATTTTAAATCTCTCAAAAGTTCGTTTTATATGTGAATATGCTTTAGGGAACAGAGAATATAAATGTTGTTAATCATCTGAGCAAGATTACCATTTCTGATGTACTTTCTGGTTTTACTTAGCAATAACTTTACAAGTGACTATTTTTGAGGGAGTGAGAACATCATGAGAGAGTATGATCATCTGGATTTCTCATTGTGCTTTTGTTTTTTTGTTTTTCCTTTGGGCATTAATTAAACACCTGAAATTTTCATACCATATTGGAAGTTAGTCATTGAACCTTTCCAAATTAGCTCTGCATATCCAGTTTTGTGCTGGACAGGTGTTCTGTTAGTATGAAACATGGTGCAGTTATAATATGCCAGATCTACACACACAATTGTTTATGCTTTACTTGAGTGCTTAGCTGATGGTTTGTAGCAGTGCTGTTCACTGACTTGTACAATGCTAATGGTATAATGTTAATTGTTTTGGACACTCTTCTCTCATGCTTATCTTTCTTTTAAAGGATATCAATCAGAAGCTGCAAGAAGATAACCAGGAACTGAGAGACCTTTGTTACCTTCTTGCCTTTCTGCCTGTCATCATCCAGAAAGCATCCCGTGAGTGGCAGAGACTGGGCAGGCACAGTGCTAGCATTATGCACAAAGAGGTTGCCTTATACCTACAGGAGCTGAAAGGATTGGAAGTGAGGCAAGAAGAAGTGGTTAAAGAAAAGCTGGAGCTAAAAGAATTGTGTGTGTTGCTGGATGAGGAGAAGACTGGTGGAGCAGGCAGCCGGAGCTCTGTTGACAGCCAAATCAGCCTGTGCCAGTTAACTGCAACAAGCACATCTATAAGAGATGTTGGTGATGGGAGTAGTACTTCTAGCACTGGAAGTCCAGACAGTGCAGACCATCATAAACATCATCCAAGTACTAGTCCAGAACACCTTCAAAAAACCAGGGGTGAAGGAAGCCCTGAGCACCTGAAACACAGGAGCATCAGCCCCGAGCATCTCCAGAAGCCTAGGGGTTCTGGCAGTCCTGATCATCACCTGAAAAGACCAAGTCCAGAACATCACAAAACCCTTGTCAAAGCACCTGAGCAACAAAAGCACAGCAGCAGCAGTCCAGAAACTCTCCCAAAGCACGTTTTGAGTAGTAGCCCTGAACACTTTCAAAAGCACAGGCCTGGCAGTAGCCCTGAGCATCAAAAGCACATCAGTGGCAGCCCAGATCATCTTCAAAAGCACACACCAAGCGGAAGCCCAGAACATCTGCGCAAAGTGAGGGGTACGAGCCCTGAGCACCTCAAACAACATTTTGGAGGGAGCCCAGAGCACCTCAAACATCTCAGTGGAGGCAGCAGAGAAGGTCCCCTCAGGAGACAAGTAGCAGATGACCTGTCACCTCACCACAGAAGTATATACAATGGAATGAATGGTGGGTCAATATATTTAGTGAGAGCTCTTTTTTCAAAATTCCTAAGGTAGTTTCAGCTCTGTGTCAACACTTTTGGAAAAAGAATAATATTTTATGTGAAATGAAAGGTAACAAGTCTGATGTTAGTATTAACTGACTTGATAAATAATCGGGGTGTACCCAGTTGTCCTTCTGCCAGGTTTTGGGTGGATTGATGAAAGAGTGGAGGAAAAAGTTCATCTTGAGTGCTTGTGTAAGGTATCAAGAAGCAACTTTTGGACTTGATTCTGCCCGGTGGTTGGTAGACATAAACTGTCCCTCTGTAGACTTATGTTTACATCAGGTATCAGATAGGGAGGAGTTATGTGTGTTTCTTATGCTGCCTGTATTTGAGTCAGCAGAAGGGAGGTGAATGTCTCCAATTTCATTTCCACCTTTCTAAGCTAGTCTGTCTGTAGCTTTGAAGATTTTAACATTTCCTCTTTATTGATGGAAGGCTTCTTACATGCTTTTCCATAAACTCTGGAGAAGATGCCAGATGAAGAGCTAGGCTCAATATAAATGAATCTGATACTCCTAAAGCTTTCCAAAGCCTTGATTTTTGCATGTATTTAATTATAACAAATTAAAAGTTAAGGAAGATCCTAAGGGATATTTGTTGTTATTGCTGCCCTTTAGGAAGATACCCAATGAACATGCCTAGCTTTAAGGAGCTGATATCCCCACTGATTGCAGTTAACTTTTTTTTTTTAAGATAGGCACAATTTAAGTGTCTTGGTATTTTGGGAGACAAGTGATTATGACAATATTATTGAAATGAATATGGATTGGAATAGAGTAAATGAAATAATTAAAAACAAAATTCAAATAAACATTTTCTGTTGTTGAAATAACTTTTTGTAGACTTAGCAAAATTTCTGTAGTCTGCTCTTCTACATGCTCTGAGATCTTTTCATAAAAGAAGTCAGCATCTTATTTATAGCTGAAAACTCATTTCTCAGTTCTTTGTACGTAGATTTGAAACAGAGCTCAGAAGAAAGTGAGGATTTTGCCATAGTAACTTGCCTCGGAGGGAGTTCATGTGTTGTCATTTTATAAGCAGCTGCGAGAAGTCTTTCTGCCATCGCTGGAACTGACTGCTTGTTGTTGGATCTGCTTGTGAGATGGAGACAGTGAGCTCTGTGCCGGGTGCTGTCCTCAGCATTTATCATGTTGCTGTCTCGCATCAGTCCATTCGTCTTTGATGAAGAACTTGCAGAATGCCTTCAGCTGAGATCACCTGCTTTGTAGGTGTAAGTCCAGATTACTTTCAGCGACATGTGCGTATTCCACAGGGCTGATAAACCCCAAAACGGTAAGTGTAGAGACTTCAAATTAATTTTTAAAACAAGTAATTAATAAGGTGAATGTATGAAAACTATGTGAAGATGCAAATAAGTAAGTTCTAAAAGTTGACCTTGCAAAACTTCCTTTAAATGCTGTATTTCTTTCTCCATTCAGTTCAATTAAAATAAGGGAACAACACTGACTTGTGAGTAGCATGTAGTATGGAAACGCACTTCCTAGAGACTTCTTACTTTTGCCCAGGATGTTCACGAATGTATTCACTGGTTACGTAGAAAGGTGATTTAAGGCCTTAAGTATGCATTTTTCAAACTCATTCACAGACAAGGATACAGGTTTTCTGCTCCCAGCACGGTGGGCTTTCTGGTGTTTTCAGTCCAAATAGTTCTTTTTTGTTGTGTTTTTAACAGTGGGACGACAGCAGTTGTTACTTTAAACCTGAGGTGACTGACCCGCTTTGTGCAGGGCATCTCAAATAGCCGCAGTTGTGACTCAGATAACAGGGAGCTGGAGAGGGGAGCCAGTGATTTGGGAGTCTGTTTATTGACTTGAATCAGAGCATCGCCTGTCCCACCCTTTGTGTTAATCGCCTTTGCAGAGGAATCTGCACACGGATAAGTTGTCAAGCCTCTCTCATGTTTATGTAATTTGACATAAGCATGAGGTAGATGTTAGCTGTGAGTTGACTTCTGGCTTTGGTCTGACTTTTTGTCTCATTTTGGTCAAGTGTTAAACTCTTGTGAGCTTTGCTGTAAGGAATAACCCTTAAAAACTTGAGGAAAAGACTTTGTCTTCACATCCTCACAGCTAGGCTCAACTGCTGCTCTCCTACCTCCCCCCCCGCCCCGGCCTTTTAGGGAAGAAGTTGCACAAAAGTGCTAGAAGCGCTGACCAATATAACTTACCATCACTGCAAATGTAATCTGTAAACCTTAATTGGCATGTTTTATTTGTTCCTGTATACATGAACCTGCCAACTGAGTACAGACTGGGAGCTGTACATTGAGCTTGTAACAAAAATGCCGATTTTGCATCTGCAGCAAGAAATGCTAAAATTGTGCAGACATAGGTAAGAAAGTGGCATGGAAACCTGGCCTTAAACTCAGATGAGCAATGTAAAAGGATGCTCTTTTTGAATCTTATCCCCAAATCAAGTAGTAAGTCTATTGTATCATGTTGGTGAAAACCTAGTTTGCTTTAAAATTCAGACTATATTCAGCTAGTAGGCTGATTGCACGGCCATTTGATTATTTTGCAGGGCATTTCCAGTGTTGCAGCAGTACTTCTGTGACTGTCATTTGTTTGACCAGCAAGAATGAAGTTTTTGTGTTGATAAATGGTAAATGGTGAAGAGTAACATCTTTTGACTCTTCTGTAGAAATAATATATTTTAACCATGTAATTGGAACTTACCCGGCTCAGTAGAGGCCTGGCCCATCTCCCTTTGGATGAGATGGAATGGCCTCCATTGCCTTATGTGGACTCCAAATCAGGTCTTAGAGGAGAAGGTATTCCTCTGCATACCAGACCTTGCTCTGAGAAGTACTATACCGTCCACCTGAAATTGTTGTTCGTTCTTGGAAAGCATGTTTGCAGACAGCCCAGCTGTTTCTGTTGAAATAAAATCTTCCATCCATAACTAATAGCTCCTATTTACCCTGAGTTCTGGTCTTGTTAGCACTTGCATGACCACAGGGAAGCAATGTATTCAGTCATGTGCAGGTATCTCTACCAAAATTTTGTATGTAAATATACAGGGAGCAGAGATGGAATCTCTGCAGGCTTTAGTCAAACTCTTAAGCAATATGATGTTGTGATGGTTTCAGAAATGCGGTGTGTAGCTATAGTCCGCATTACAGGATCTGGTATATGCATTCATTGTTTGGGCCTCCTGCATCTTTTAAGCTCCCATGAGGGACATGAGAAGTTGTCTTTGGTCCGTTGTCTCTTCTGAAACGGGCGCCCTCAAGCTGTGGAGTCCCAGAAGTGGGGTCTGAAAGCTCCGTTTGGCTTGGTGCTTGTCAGTTGAAAACATATTTCATTGTAAAGGCTCTAACCAAATTCAAGGTGTGTTGTAGCAGTTAATGATCTTTTGCTGGAATCCCTCTTAAAATGTTCTGGTTGATGAGCACAGGGCTATTTGGGATAGGAAGATGGCTGAAATTAGGTAGAAGATAGCAGTGGTAAAAACATCTTACAGTGAACACTTATGCAGTCTCAAATAATACATGACAGTCTTTAACTCTGACACAAATATGTGGGTGCAAAAAATATAAATCATCTAAGTGTTTTTTATTCTAAGCAGTTTATTGTAAATTTTCTATTTTAGAAGTCTTTTGTTTGATTCTGGGCTTTGACTTTTGTGTGAAAGGAAACTATCAGAAGGCTTTCAGATGTGCTTTTTGCTTCCTGCTGAGGTTATTAATGACTAGAAATAAAAGTGCTGACTAACCCTGTATGCGCTGCTGGAGGTGCGAGGACTCGTGTACAGAACAAATGCAATGCTGTCTCTCTTGAGCAAAAGTATTTGTTGGCTTAAATGGAGACTCGGCTTAAATTTTGAAAAATGCCGCTATAAATGCGTTGCTGCTTATAAGGAAAATAAAATAAGAGCCTACTGCTTTGAGTAAAAAGAGGAAAGTGCAATGTGACTTCAGAGAGCAAAGATCGGTAGTAATGTGACTGAGTTAATTTCAGTGGAAATAGCTCATATCCTGCTGCTCAAATAGTGAAATGATGTCACGTGTCTGTGTAGGCTTGCTTACATGTTACTCTTCATACAATTGAAATGAAAATAATTTGCTTGCCATTCGTAGCAGTGCACAATACTTTGTGTGTAAATTGAGCTTTCCTGATGGCACCCAATACACATCTGACATTTAGAGCCTAATACAGTGTTATTTACTCTTAAGAGTAACCTGCTGTATAAACGAAGGCTACAGGGTCAATAGAATTTCTGCTTGTCGCTGTGAATTAATCTACTATTTATTTCAGGGGTTTATTATTTTAAGTGTAGAGGTCTAAAACTTCCATGTCAATGGGAGTCTTTCAGTTGAATTCCGTAGGATTTGCATCAGACTCATAAATCGGGTTCAGGCATTACAGACTGCAAGAGAACTGAGGCCTGATATGTGAGTATGTGTGTGATTAGAGCATGCTGTATTTATTGACAAAGTCCTTTCTGTGGGGTAATTTGCCAAGCTAAAACATGGCTTATAATATGAGAGCTATGAAACGACTAGAAACTCATGTCTGAGGGCTTACGGGAGAACTTTACATTTGCATTTCTTTAACTTCACTGTCAAAACTAGTTCTGCTTTAAATGTTTGAGTATATGCTGGATCATCTTTCCAGTAAAAGTATGTGAATCTTAATGGGAAGACTGTTTATAAAGAAGCTTGTCTGGTTTAAACCAGCTGGCTGAATGTTGCAGCACTCTGGTTCCTGAGAAGTTCAGCTGAGGATCAGAGTGGGGATCAGCCAGTGCTGACTGCAGAGATGTGCTTCCCTCTGTAGCTATTTGATGGGAGATGGGAGGTTGCACTACACTTTAAAGTGGGAATGCATAGGAAGGATTCAGCTTAACAGTCCCCCCCCTTCCAGGACTGCAGCTAAACCACAGCCACACATGGTATGTAACACTTTGCATGAACTCACCACTTGCAGCTTCTGTGCTAGTATTTCTGAAGTGCCTGGTGAAGGCTTCTGAATGCTTAAGTGTTGAATGCTGAGCTGAAGCCTTACCTACCCCCTTGGTTTTGTTAATGCTTTTAGGGCAGGCAGGACAAGCAGTACAGGAATAACACCTGTCTTGGGTTGAAGGCTTGTTGTCAGCTGAGAGCATTCTGGGTGGGATTTTCTTACCTACTGTGGTGTTCTTCAAAACAAACAAAAATATCACTCACCAAACAGCCTGTCCCCCTGCCATTTAAGGGCCCGGTGTGGAAGAAGGGTAGGCGGTACAGTTAAAGACCAGTGCATTTAGGTTGTGAGCTCCTCAGTGATTAGGAAATCAACACTGAAGTTCCCATAAAGTGGGAGTGAGATCCAGTTCCTCTGAGTGTAGAAGAAGAATGTGAGCTGAGGTGTTTTTGAGACCGTACTTAAAAGAAACCACATGCATGGAAATGTGTGCACGGTGCTATTTCTGCACTTGTGTACTGTAGAAGCACACGAGGTTGTAATGAGAAAGGCTGTTGGAAAGTACAGCTAACCAAGGGCTTAAAGGGCAAAAGCATTCTGCAAGTATTTTACTATCACAAGGAAGATGACGGCTACTCTTCTACTTAATACCATCTACAAGTGATGCCGGATTTTTCATTGATGGATTTTTACTTTTTGCTTCCATCTTAGTCCATTTAGTGAACGGTGATCGGATGGCTAAAACCATTCTAGTAAGACCTCAAACTTTAAAAAAAAGGAAAGGGAAGAGGAGAAAAATAACTAGTGGGTTTTTTTGTTTTTTTTCCTCCAAGTAAACTAGGCCTGATAAAGTTCATAGTAAATTCTCTAAGGAGAATCTCAATCTCTTCTTTGATATCTTTAAAGAAGATGAGTGAAGTTTTGGAAGAGAGACTATGCTGATTTTCCCGTCTTGAGGGGGAAAAAAATGAAAACTGTGGAATTGTCAATTTAATAATAATATCTGGAAAAATACTGGAACAAGTAACTAAACGTTTTAAATGTCTAGGTGGTGAGGAGGAAATAAGTTGAGGTCAACTTGTTAAGAAGAATGATACAAAACAATCTCTCTCCTATGTATTGTAAAGTAACAGGCGCTGGGGAGAGTGGGGGATAGGGAATGTAACTATCTTGAACTAGGAAGGGTTTTGGCCCTGTCTCACCCGATATCCCCTGGCAAGCTAGGGAAGCATGGCTTGATTAAACTCCCATAAGGTAGGTCCACAGCAGTTTGGAAAATGTGTCTAGAGATGCATCTTCTCAGTAACTGTCTGTACTTCTTGCCCTTTCAGGAAGGCTGTATCAGAATTGAGCTTTCACAGGCATCTGTCATTCTTCACTGTTTCTTTCATAACTTGCTAAAGGAATGGAGTGTGTATATATATATATATATACACCATATACACACATACATACTTAATATTAGTTATTTATTTTGCAGTGAACACAGCAAGGAGTTTTGGTATTTGACAGCCTTGAAAGGTCAGTAAATACCTTCACTACTGTTTGTTCTGGAATGTGCAAGAAATCTCATTTACCAAAGAATGCAGAATAACACATTAAATACTGTGAAGGAAAACTGAAAATGTTTTTGAGACTGAAGACCCTGGCATAGCTGACACAGTTTGTATTAGTTCTTCTAGAGGAACAGAATAACCAGAGTACTTTTGCACATTGCTAAACCATTATCGAACATGAGAGAGAATTAGCAAAAGTTTGTTAAACAAACTTGCTCTTTAGAAGTGGGCAAAAATATTTTTCTCAAGGAGTGGTGTAGATCTAAAACTACTCCTCTTCCACAGCAGTGGAAAAGCAAGGATGCTGCTTAATGTGGTGGTCTTGAAGTAATGTAAGGTATCAAGATATGGGCATGTGATGAGCATTACCTGTATTACCTGTCAATCTAGGAAATGCTCTAGGGCATACAACTAGTAAAAAAACTGGTGACAGGGCCTTGTGCTGCCCTGTGCCTTCCCAGGGGCTACGTTACAGAGGAGCCTGCAGCTTGAGTGCACGTAAGGATTGAATTGGGCGGGTTTTGAAAGACAAGCTCCCAGAAAGTGCTTCCTTTAACATCTGAAGCCTTAAGCCTGTGCATTAAGGTTCAATAAAGAATTTTAGCATGTCTTTTAGGAGTATGCACGAATAGTATTAAACCAACATGTGAAACTCCTGTTGATGCTACTTAGAAGAAATGCTTGCCTGTTCTAGACACTTGTATACTGTACTATAGAAATGCACGTGTGCACAGATGTGTGCTGTAGTCTTACTTCTGAAAACAAAGTGACTCACTGTGTTGTCGCACTGGAGATACTGTTCTTGCTAATGAGACTGTTTAGGGTTTGATACTGCATTTGTTTATGCAGGTGACAGGCTTTATACACTTGCAGATTCCCACCATGTTCACAGCCTTCCAGGAGCAGTAGTTTTTGCATGGCACCATGCAAACAAGCTGGGCCTTAGAAATTTATTCCAGGGGAAGCGATAGCAATCCCTTTTTGCCCGCAATGTTCTGATATGAAAGAAATCTACACTTCTGTTTCAAGAAGTTCTACTCTTCTACCCTCTACTTTCAAAAGGATTGATAGCTGAAGGTTTCCTTGTTATTGAATATGCATGGTTTTTGTGAGCTGCAGATATCAGATTGATATCCCTCCCCCCTTTCCATTATCAGACAAGAAATAGGAGATGTTTTACAGCATCTGCCAGTCCTAATGTGGCCAGCCTCATGGCAGTACTGATTCTGACTGGCTCACAGTGGGCAGTCAGGACACTTTTGTAGCATCTTGACTCTATGTGGCGTTTGACGTCTCAAGCGCTTGAGGTGTCTGCTGTAAGTCTTGTCTTGTGATTGAGAATGGAGAAATTATGCTAGAAGAGCAACTAAGTCTAACACAAGATAAAAGCTTTACAGTGCTAGTACCTGTATGGGGCAGGGATAGTCTCTTGCTACATTCTATATGCATAGTTTAGACTATCTACAGGTAGAATGGAAGCGAGGAATTATTTGGATTTTCAGTTTTGCTAGGTGCGTTTCTTCTCTTTTTGTGATTTGTTGCTGCAACAATAAATTCTTCAAATTAGTGTGTCAGCCATCTCTCCTCAAAGTGCAAAACGCATTACCCTAATGCTGTTGGGTTTGACAGAAGATTCAGCCAAGAAATATCTTGCCCATGAGAACAGGGAATTTTCATGAGTCCTTGCTTGGCAACCAAATTTCATGTGTGGTTTTTTGGAGGCGTGTGTTTGTGTCTAGGAACAGACAAGAAGAGTCTAGCAAAATCAGATGGGTTTAGCAATATGGCAAAAGAGAGAGAGTCCAGCAGTACCTAAGGATATAATGAAGATTTTCAGTGGAAGATCCAGGTGGCTCTCACAGCACTGTTCTTTCAGCGTTGTAGAGCTGCTTAAAAGCATAGTGATGTGCATGTAAGCATAATCAGAATGATCTATCGGGCCAGGGACAATGCGCATTGCTCTGAAGTAAAGAATAGCTTAGCAGATGCATAGGGTTGCAATCCTCATTTATTTCCCCCTTCCCCCTCCTCCCTCTCCCCTTGCAGTTATGAAGTGCATAGCTTTACACTGTTGGCTCTAAGTCGTGGTCATTTACCAACAGCTCTAACATAATGTGCTGAAGTGATCCTGCTGACTTCTGCAAGCTTGTCTGTGTGTTCCTTATTTTAAGTACAAATGCAGTATTTGCTGATATGAGGGCTTGGTCTTGTTTTAAAGGGCAAAGCTGTGCAAAGCTTTTTTCATTAAAGTTGGCACTACAAGAAATCACATGGTGCAGGGAATTTGTTGCAGACCTAAAGTTCAGACCGTGTTGATAAGTAAAGTTTAATTAACTTTGGGTTTGGAAACTGTGCTTTGGACACTGCAAAACAAACCTAACGTAGATCAAAGTCATAGAAAATGTTTTCCAGAACTAGTTTACAAGTTCTGGTCTGCAGCACAAACCCAGCTGTGAGAGTCCTGTCTGTCCTTGTAAAACACATCATCCTATGATTGCTGCCTTTCATGCAGCGCTTAGTTAATGTTTTCTGTTTCAGCTTTATTTCATCATCTCTCATATATTGTGTGCAGTGTAGTAGTAAATAGGCTTAATTTCTTTTGTGTATTGGAAGAAGTTTAGTGTATATGACTTATATGTTTGTGTAGTACATCTCATTAGATAAACTTGGGGTCACATCCAGATCTGATGTGATTCTTCTGCTTTCAACAGCACTATCCCTGTTTCCATGAAGAGGGACTTTCCCCCTAGCCAATACTGAGGTTTGTTACTGCAAATCTGGCAGTGACTACAAAAGATAACAGGTTCTTCTAAAATGTTTCCTTTACCTGGATTTATTTTTGATAGCAGATGAGGTATTATTCAGAGGGAGGCAGGGATGTAGGAATTGCTCCTGGTTCATCTTATTATTCCATGTCTAGCAGCTGTTTTAATGGGTGCTGTCTGGCTAATATAGAGTCATCATTTGGTGGTATGAAGAACTCCGCAGTGTTTCCTAAATGTGCCTATGCTTTAGCACTCAGGGAAAAAAAGAAAAATCGTGTAGATTATCTGAATGAGGGAAGAATATGATGATTCACATTGTGTTTCCTTACATGGTAGCAGTTATGAATTTAGGGAACCACTTCATTCAAATTCAGTAAAAAGTGTTCAGTCAACTGCTCGAATGCCATGATAATAGGTATGACAGATGGGTAGACCTATCAAATTAATTAAATTAAAACTAACAAATTAATTCCAGTTACTAAGGTTGTGTCATGTGTCACTTGATAATCATATAGTTATACGTTGCATAGATGTAAGGCGCCACTGAACTAGCATGTTAAACTCCCACCTACATATCATTTTAGACTTCTAATATCTTCCAGCAGAATCCTGATATGTTTTCCACTAGCCAGTTCTCCAAGTTTTTCTGTGGGCCTCAGGGAAGTTGTTTGTGTGTTACTTGCTCAGATTCTGGTCTTTAGAGTTATCAGTTTAGGCTAGGCTTTTTTTTTCTTTTTCTTTTTTCTTTTTTTTCTTCTTCTCTCTTGTAGTGATAAATAGCAAACTCAAACATTGACTCCAGTTATAAAGGGGACACAATATTTAACAGTGTCTCAGTGTGGCTTCCTCCTCCTGTTGGTCCCCCAGTGCTCTTCTATTTCTGCAGGACTGTAACCAGCTCTACTAGCACTTTTCACTAGCAGTGAAAAACTGCTGAACTCATCACAAGTTGAAAAAAAGGAAAGGTTGTTATTGCTAAGAGAAAGAGGTTGTTTTTTTTAGAAACAGAGCAATGAGTACTAGTTGGAACAAAAGCACTAAGCTCTTCCTACCTGTCTTTTTTCCGCCATCATTTCATATAGTTGGACTTGCAGCTCTCTGGATAATCGTACCCAGAAACAGAGCTGGGGGTGGGGAATAGCTGGATCTGTAATTTTTCATAAACTTCAGTCCTGTAAGATGTTTGGAGAGAGAGAGAGAGGAAGAAATGCAGCTTTCTGAAGTGGATGAAGTGTGTAGCGCTGGGTAGCGTTATCAAGGGACGTTGCCGTGAGGTTGTTTCCTAGTGTTTGGATTTTGGAGTCTGTATTTCAGGTGCTGGAAAGTAAACTCATGGATGAAAATGGTAGCAAAGGATTTGTTCAGAGCCAGAAAAGTATAGAAAACCAGCGGCAGATGAAGGTTCTCAGAAGTATATTACACATTATACAAGGTATTCAGAGTGTCCAGGGGATGGTATGAGGTATTTTCTGAAGACTTTAGTAACTTTGGGAAGTGTGAGCACCTAATTTAGGCACCTAAGTTAGTCAAAGATGGACAATGTGAATATACTCGTAAAGGATGGATTCTAGCTTGGTCTGTCCTTCAGCTAAAGGGACTATGGAGCAGGAAGAAGAAAGAATTGTCCTTTTAGAGTCTTATTGACGTTATCTAGGCTTTGAATCCACACACGCAGGAAGGGCTGAAATGAAATTGCCTGTTTGCTGCCTCATGGAGGGAGAGAAGCAGGTAGTGAGGGGTCTCTTGTCTCCATTTTCAAGCCAAAGGGTTCGAGGCAGTACACTGCAGGCAGCAGTTTGTTGCTGGTGTAAGTCAATGTTTCATTACCTTTCCAGCACTTGTGGAGCAAGGAGGAAGCAGGAGGGGAACTGATCCTTGGCAGAAGTTTGACTAATGATTTCTCCCCGTTTCTTCTGTTTTTAATGTGGGTAAGTTTCCTTCCCCATGCCTCGCTCGAAGCATTGTCGAATTCATAATTCGTACATGGAACGAATCCTGCAAACCAGGCAGTACTTAAATGAACAGGGTAGAATTTGAAGAATCTGGAAAAAAAAAAAATCTTAAATGTTAAATGGTTTCCCCCAATAGACTGGAATCACCATAATGACTGAGCAGATTTTAATAAACCTTTCCAAAATAATGTCTTTTGGTTCTTACTTAGCATGAAAAAGTACTGGGCTACATAATCTGAGGAAATGAAAATGAGTAAAGGGAGGTGGTAGGGGATAAGAAAGGCTGTCTTAGTGTTAGCTCCCTGTAGTGAACAGTGTTGTGATACAACACCAGAATGGATCACAAATCTCATTGACAGTACGCCAATGAGAAGAAAGAAAATGCCTATGAAGAATGAGTTTGTTTGTGTGCATTTTTTATTTATTGTAGAAATATCCTCTCACATTAGCATATTTTCATAAAGAAAATACAGCATCAACCATAAACTCTTTAAAAATAATGAATACTTCTTATTCCAAGCTTTGCCTTAGTAATGCACTACTAAGTAAATGTATGTCTTTTAGTTAAGATCTGAAAACAATTTCCTACAATTCAGAAGACAAATCGAGGCTTTTTGGTAATTCATGATGAGTATTTTTTGTTGTTGTTTTGAAGATTATCAAGGAACTAACTAACTAATCTTTTGAAGGCTGTAGATGAGAAAGCTGTCTTGAGTAACTTGAAATCCATAGCCTTTAGCGTTATGACTCTTTTTAAGCGTAGCCTTGATTACCTTTAATTTTTCAGTTTGTCTAAATGTTACCTTTGGTTCCTGTTAACTTTATCAAAATTATTGTGGGAGTGAAAACTTTCATGGAAGATCAATGAGATGAGAAAGAGATTTTAGAACTGGACAAAATTAACATGAAATTCCCTTTCTGTTTTAAAAAGTTTAAGTTAAGAGAGCAGATGCTTTGTCTTGGAGAGACTGGAGAGTAAAGCGGTGCAAGTGCCTGGGGACTGTGGTCACCCTGCCAAGGTTTTTGGTGAAAAGCAAAAATGTTTATCAGAGAGGATTTTTATGTTTCAGATTTCAGCACAGAGTGATATGTGCTCCTTCAGGAAAAGATATGGATGCGGGCTATATTCTCCCCCATCCCCTTCCTTCCATGTATTATAGATACTTTTGTGCAAAACTCCAGGTATGATATGCACTTCTGTCTGGAAAATTCTATATCCATGTTTCAAAAAGATAGGTCAAATGCAAGAGCATATGCAATGTAATAAAGTATAGATTATATTCTAGCTCTACAAATGAACTGTATGTTCAAATATATGGGCTGTCTGGGATTTAGCAAGAGATGTAAAGTAGAATTAATGCAAGAGTGTTGCCACCTGTTGCCAGGCTATCGCTATACTGATGGCACGAAGTGACACCTCCTCTGTGCAGGAAGTTAATTTTATGAGCGTCTATGAGACAGCCTTTCTGTATGCCAGGCTCTATGTAATGCTTCTAGGAGAAAACTATACATGAGTGAGCACTCAAGCTGTTCTAACGCGAAATACGATTGCGTTTCTGGAGACTAATCTGTTGCTTCTTTCCTTTTGACTTTGCTTTGGTGACAGCCAAGGGCCGGCAGTGTTTGCTTGCTAAAGAGATAATGGTAGACTGATAAAAGAAGACAACTCTGCTCCCTGAGTGATGTGCAGATGTTAGTCACTGATGTCTTAAAAGTCACAATTACTGTGGGTGTAGTTCTGGCCATGCTGTTTGGAGCTTTTTCCTCCCAAGTAAAGGAATTGCATTAAATATTTCACTGTTTTTCAGGAAAATGGAATTAGATTGGGAAAGGAGTTGTTGTTGTTGATGCTCTGGAGAGAGAGACAGGATTTTACTGCCTTTGGATTACATTCTGCTGGGCTACAGTTATTTCTGTCATTACTTTAGATGAGATGAAAGTCAATGTAAAGACTCCCATGGACTCCTGTTTCTGAGCAGTGGACCTGTGACTAGGAATATGAAGAAAGCCAAGTGATCAAGACTTACCAAGCAGCACAGAGTAAAATGAAAGGCAAACAGAAATTTACAGTAGACACAAAGCTTCCTATAAAACTCCATATAGCTGTAAAATATGTTTTTAAATGTATTAGAGACTTTTCTCTTTAAGGTTAGTTTTTCTTATTTTGTCAGATAGGCAAAAGCAACAGGTTTTCCTTGGCTATCTTTTGCTAGCTGGTCATTGTCAGTGTAACCAGTATCTGAGATCCCTGCGCTGTGACCTGGCGTTCATCAGAGCAACGGACATGTTGTTGAAATGATAAGCCTAAAAGCTTGAGGGTAAATTAGCAGAACTTCCTGTAATCATTGAACTTTTCTTCACATCAGATGTTCTGGTCCTTATGTATTTTGAATAACAAGAGTATAGTCTGCTTTTTCAGTAATCCCTTTTGCTATATATGTACAAAAAGAGAGAAATCCATACACATGCTCATCCCATGTAATTACATATATATACGTGTGCACACACACACACAGAAGGAGAGAAATCCAAAGTAGAATCAAGAAAATACTGAACTAGATGAATTGTAGGGCTTGTTTTCTTGCCAGACAGCAGTGTTCTTTGAAGCATGAATAAGAATTAATGCTACCAAGATCAACAATTAACCCCTGGACAACTGGAGTGATGGAGGTTAGAAGGTGACATGGGTGGTTCCAAAGTGCTGCTTCCAGACTGTTCAACAGCATTTTGGTTTTTGAGGAAAAGTGGAATGTTAGAAGGAGAGGAAAAACCTATCTTACTGTTAAGAGCTGGTAGTACAGAATTGCCTTTTGATTTTGTTTTCATGGGAACGTATGTTTCATACTTGATAGTGAACTTTTTCCCTAGACCTCTGTTTCCCAGGATAGTTAGAAGTTTGAAAAATCACTGTGAAGGAAACAGCTATGTGGAGTTGGAATAAAACCTTGACACACTAGGCCACAATTCATCCTTTAGAACATTAAACAGGGGATTGCACCAGAAAAGAATGGTCAGTAAAGCGTGGGGAGAAAGGACAGAGGAATTTGGAAAATGCTGAAGTTGCTTTCATTTCATTTTGGGCACGGGGGAAAAATCTGAATGAGAAGTTGATGGTAGAGGTTTTGATCTTGTTGTCATTGAAATCGATAGAAATATTGCCATCGTTTCTAGAGGAAACGGATGTAGCCTCACTATTTAAGATTCAGTGCTTCTCCATTGGTATAGACTAATTCACTGACACTTAGAAAAGGTTAGGGTTAGGGTTAGGTTAGGGTGTGTTCCTTGGGAGCTGATTTGTTCAGTATGACTTTTGAGACAGAATCACAGAATAGCTGAGGTTAGAAGGGACCTCTGGAGATTGTCCAGTCCCCCCCCGCCGTGCTCAGAGCAGGGTCACCTAGAGCAGGCTGCCAAAGACCATGCCCGCTTGCATTTCGATCATCTCCAAGAATGGAGACTCCACAACCTTCTGAGCAAGCTCTTCCACCAGCTGCCCTCCCAGTAAATTCTTTTTTGTTATGCTTGAGTGGAGTTTCCTGTGTTTCAGTTTGTGCCCATTGCCTCTTATCCTGTCACTGGGCTCCACTGAGAGTCTGGCCCTGTCGTTTTTACTGCCTCCCATCAGGTATTTGTATGCATTAATACACTCGTTGCCCTTCCCCCCACCCCGAGCCTTCTCTTCTCCAGGCTGAACAGTCCCAGTTCTCTCAGCCCCTCCTCATATGAGAGATGCTCCAGTCGCTTAATCATCTTTGCTGGACTCACTCCAGTATGTCCATGTCTCTCTTGTACTAGGGAGTCCAAACCTAGACCCAGCACTCCAGGTGTGGTCTCAGCACTGCTGAGTAGAGGGGAAGGATCACCTCCCTGGACCTGCTGGCAATGATCTTCCTAGTGCAGCCCAGGAGGCTGTTGGCCGCCTTTGCTGTGAGGGCACATTGCTGGGCCATGGTCAACTTGTTGTCCACCAGCCAGGACGCTCAGGTCCTTCTCTGCAGAGCTGCTTTCCAGTCTGTTGGCCCCCAGCCTGTTCTGATACATGGGATTGTTCCTGCCCAAATACAGGACTTGGCATTTCCCTTTGTTGAACTTCATGAGGTTCCTCTCTGCGCATTTCTGCAGCCTGTTGTGATCCCTCTAAGTGGCAGCCCAACCCTTCGGAGTATCAACCACTCCCACCAGTTCATGGTGCCCTTTCATCAGGTATCAGGGTGGTTCAAGTGCCCCATGTGTCCCAGGGCCTGCAAACATGAGGCTTCCTCCAGTTGTCTGAAGAAGGCCTCATCTACTTCTTCCTGATCTGGCAGTCTGTAGCAGACACCCACCCACCAAGACTTTTTGCAGACTCTGCAAGTTGTACCTCAAATTTGTTTAGGAAATGCGAATTCATGCTCTTTGCCTTCCTTTTCATAGAATAAATATGTGACATCCACACACACAGGCTATCGCTGTTCTTCTGATGTAATCTGAGGGATGAAATAAAAGATAATTGCTTAAAATTTTGGTTAAACTTTAGGAAGTGACACTATCTCCGTTGGTGTGTGAGAAGGTGAGAGAAGAGGAGGAAGGTGCTGACTAGTTCAGTAGTTGAAATGGTTAAGTAATTTTCTAAAAACCCAGTAGGTACATGAAAATGAGAGAGTTTTCGATTTATTTGGATCTCTGAGGAATATAATGTGAAAGCCTCTTCAGGTTCTACTGCCTGGCCAGAGACTGCAGTGAGTTTAATAAAAGCCACAGCTAAATTTACCAGGATGAATTGCTGCTTCATGCATGAAATAGATGCTCTAGTCTTGTGCTGGTGATTTGGTGATGTCTTGGTGATGACCTTTAAAACTGTGGAACCAACATGCAAAATTTTTAGTGGATTATTCACTTGATCACTTTTTGGTACCCCCTGGACTCTTATATGATTGATAAATATCATTTAAAAAACCCTCAAAAATAAGATATGAGAGATTTAAAGAATTGTGCTTTTCACAACAATAATACTTCCCTTTTCCCCGAGAGATGCTTAAGAAGCTAGTCTAACAGCAGTTTATGCTGCAAAAGATGTTTGTAGCTCACTGTAATCCGGTTCCATATGAAATTCCTGGTGTTATTCTTTAAAGCTCTCATGGGGCTTGACTTAAATGGTGAGCCTGTCGTCCCTCTCTCTGTGTGCGGTGCTTTGTTACCCACTGCGGTGTCTGGGCTCATCTCTTGACAGGCCTTTGCTTGAAAGCCCAGGCGGGGAGAGAGAAGTCGCTGTATTTTTTTCAGGGCTAGATCAGCTAAGGGATGCCCTGTTCCAGTGCCTAAGGGAGTCTTCAGCGCCAACCTCTGTACCTCGGCTTCCCCTTTAACTTATGGTGAGAATAAAGCGTTTAGGAGTGGGATTAGTAAAGGCTAGGAAACTGAGCGGAGAAGCCAACAGGAGGCCGAGGGGAGAAGTACATCGGGGGCATCACCTCTTAAAGGTAATAGGTCAGCTGTGGTATGGATGTTAACTCTCCCCTGGAGAGAAAATGCCTAATGACACAGAGATGAGGGATTTCTGTTGGTACAGAAGAGACTTGGGTTTGAGTCGGGCGCTGTGGAGATTTGAAAATACTTGTGCTGTTTCCTAGGTGGGTATCTTAAATGCAGCATTATGTGAACATATACAGCCGGTTCCTGCTGAAAATCTCATCTTGGTAATCTTGACTAGATGGAATGAACTGTCAGTGTCCATTAGATGCTGGAGACGAGCAGTGCGTATTTGAGAGTCTTGCCAGAGCAAAGAGCAGCTCAGCTGGTGAATAGCTCGGCTGCATCAGGCTTTGCAGGAGCAGGGTGAGGGGTGTTTTATGTGCCTGCTGGTGGAAACGCCAGTGTCTACAGGACTTTGGGAATCTGCAGAGTTAGGCCACGTATAGTAAAGACTTTAACAGTCTCACTAGCACCTAAATGCTGGACGTAAGTGACTACTTGCTCTTTCAGATTCTTAGTGGTTTTGTTTCTGACCCTATAGGGATCAGGTGATCCTACAGTTTTGCTTTGTTCAGAGGTTATTGCGTAATCCACGCTTATACCTAGGCTCTCATGCAGTTTCAGAATGGCAGAAGGTTCAGCAGTGTCTTGGCTAACTAAAGCAAAGACTCAGTGTAGAAAAGGAGAATTTAATTCCTAATAGGAAGTGTTCTTTAGTTCTTTAGAGCTTTAGTTTTGCCGCATTTAAGTGACAAGCTTGTTAGAAATGTATATGTGCCTAGGTTTTCATTGAAGTATTGTTTTTTCTTTATTTACGTGTGTTCTGTATAGTGTCTTCAAAATGCAGTTTGTCCCTATCTAACTAGCAGGTGGAATCAGAGAGCAGATCATCTGCTCACTTGGGCCTTCCCATGCTGCTGTACTTTAGCAAGCGAGGCTGTTCTTGGCATTTGTAAGCTAAGCGTGGTCAGTCTGGGTTATTGCTTGGATGTAGAACCTCTGCAGAGAGCACAGGTGTCCTAGGAAGTGATGGAAGAAAACATCATCTTTCCTTTGAGTCAGTCATAAATCCTGTTAGAGTAAAGTCTGAAAGATTAAGCTAAGATTCTTTCGACTTGTTATTTAAAGTCCCAAAGACCAAGAGCAGTGACATTTTTCCAAGGCTCTCTGCTAACACAGCTGATGCATTTTGCTTCGCATGCATTTCTCCTGTTGTTTTGACTGAAAATATTACCGTTCACTTCTTGTCAGGAACTGTTGCATAATACTGTTGTGTGCTTCTGAACAAATACAGCCTTTTACGCCGATCTGCTTCAAGTCCCGAAGCAGACTCACTTTCTCTTCTCTCATAGTAGTACCTATTTATTCTCTTTATCAAAACCGTCTTTTGTCTTATATGATCTCTTTGCCCCTTTTTGTTCAATCCCGGTTCCCTGCCAGCCTTCAGTATTTTATTTTTGGAAGTTCAAATAGATCTAATTATAAGCAAAAATACCTGCTGAGAGTGGAGATAGTCTGAGACTGTGTCTGGAAGAGATCATTCCCTTTGTGGGAAAAACTCTTCTTTGTCCTGTTGTTGGAAATGCTGTTTCCTCTCTGACTATATGTCTTCAAAAAAAAATCTGTGTTAAAGCATTTCAAAATATCTGAGCTGGATTTCTGCTTATCCTGGCTGGTGAAGTCAATATGTACCTGGTGACTATGCAATTGCCCCTACTCTGATTCCCTGAGAACCACCCGCTGCAGTGCCCTGTGACTCCCAGCTGCTCACAAGTGATCCTGCAAATTACAGGTTTCAATCCCTGTAGTGCAACAAACCAGAGAATATTCTGCCGGGTAAAAAAGGATCGTGATTATTCTTTACGCATCTCCCTTTTTTTCAATGTCATCTTGTATTTATCAGAATGAACAGCATTTGGACTCTCATAGTTGCATCTGGCTTGACTGTCTGATGAACAAGCGTAGTTATGAAAGAGAGGGTTTCTTTAAGGGGCTGTTGGCATCCCAGTCTTCACCACTGGAAAAAGTTGTAAAAAAGAAAAAAAAAAAAAAAAAAGTGAATGTTGATGGTGCAGTAAACATGAGTGTGTGTTAAAAGACTAAGCTTAAGCTCAGTGTAGTCATAAAACAATGATTTCAAATTATTGACTTCTGGAATGTGAAGTCATGAAACTTCAGTTATGGAAAATCTTTTTATATTAAAGAAATGCATCTTAGGTCACAAATAGTTTCCTTTGTCTTTCTCAACAGCCAGGCCTCTGTGGGCTCTTCACCAGCTCTCCAAAATGATCCTAATTCGGCAATATTAGCACTGGATTGTACTGTCTGCTCATAGTGGGGAAAAAAGTTGGCCAAAATCTAGATCCAGTTTCTGCTGTTCCCTCTGCTCTAGCCTTCCTGCATTGCCTGTAGATGTTCTGCGTTACCTGTCAGGCTGCTCAAGGCACAAACTCTTTCAGGACCGCTCAACATTGGCTTTGTTTTCAGTGGTAGAATATGTTCTACTGCCTGCTTTTGTAAATACTACTGCAGTTTCTCTTCTGTCTCCATGGTGTACTCCTGTCTTCCTTTACAATGTGAGTAATAATAATAATAATAATAAAAGGTTCTATTGTTTATTTACAATTATGTATAGTAGTGAACATTTTGCTGAATCTAGTCATAGGCTTTAAGCCTATGGCCATTTACAGTACATTAGGGTTGCTAATGGAGGAGACACTAAGATTTGTTACTATGCTTTAGATAGGATCCTGTGATCACTCCAGCAAAGTCTAGCTAGAGGATAATCAAACTAGCACTCTTCTGCAGGAAGTGTTAGATGCAACAGATCTAACAGATGACAGGTTGGGCTTAATTTTTATTTGAAGACATGAAAGATGCAGTGCATTTCAGTGCTGGTAAAAGTGCTGCTGCTTTGGAAGTTTTAGCAAAGTTAAAATGGCTCTACAGGCCGAGCAGGTAGAAAAGTTTAAAAAAAAAAAAAAAGCTGCCTCTGGCCAAGAACAGAATGTGCATCCAAAATGTTACTTTTTCAAATGTAAATCATTCTTATAATTCCAACTTCTGAAAAGCTAAAAGTGCTGTCAGACAGCATGGAATGAGAGAGCATCTCGAAACATAGGGGATAAAACCTTGGAATAGAAAACGGTGAAGGACTAATGGCTTGATCTTTTGTTGCCTGCTATACCAGAGAAAGGAGTGTTGACTGGGCCATGTGTTGCATCATATGAAGTGCTGTATTGCCAAAAAGTACAGGCCTGCTTCCAGCCTCTGACTCTGGCAATTCAGACAACTTGAGTATTACACTTGTACTTGGTGGTCTCAGTTGAATCCTGAAAAAATTCTTTCCCTTAGATACTTGCAGAAGCTTTATGCTTGCATCCAAAGGCAGCATTTAGTTTTGATGCATACTTTAAGATATATTGCACTTTATGTCGAATACGTACTTTGTTCTATATGATTTGCTTTAGTGTTTCCTGGTTGAATAGAGAAGGGAATGGCAAAAATGTGGTGGAGAAAGAAAGTACTTAGGATATGTTGTTGTCAGAAATGGCGCATTCAGCAAAGTCATGTGAGAAGAAAGCAGCCCTAAAACTTTTCCCTAGGGAGCTAGAAGACGAAGCTCGGAATAATTGTGCCTTACCTGGTCTGGTCTGTGCTTTCACCTGGCCTGTGGAAAGTTATCACAGCTTTGTCTTTGCCTGGTTGTTACTAGATCATTGCTGAAAGCAACAGCAGAGATGCAGAAAGCGATATTACTCAGCTGACTGTATCAAGATGTCTCAATATTTGGAAGCCATGCTGTGTCATGTTGATGAATGGTTCCATTCTCCCATTGCTACAGAGGACAGGGAGAAGAGTTGCAGAATATGTCAGGATAGTTCATTAGATAGATAGTTCAGAGAATGTATTGGCCTGAAAAGACTATGAATGTGGAAAACATATATATATATGTGTGTGTGTATATATATATATATTTTGTTGTTGTTTAATTTTATCTTATATGGTGTGAGCAGCCATTTACTTAGGGACAGTGCACTGAAAAATAGCAACAGCATCACTTGAAGTAGTAGCTGAAGCAAACAGGAAAATGATGATATTCAGCCAAAAGTTTTGCTCACATTGTGTATTGTGGAAGGTTTTCTTTTGTGTTGAAATGCAAGGGAGTTATCACTGTAGTCTCTAGGTCATTTTACTGTGACTCGTGGATTCCAAATAAATTCAAATTGAGCTTCTCAATATTAATAAAGTACTTGCTAGAGTGGGATGAAGCTATGGGGTTTTTTTGTTTGCTTTTTGCATATTCAAATTCTATTTGTTATTCCTCTAAGGGTAGGAAAATGAATTGAAATGAGTGTTTAACTTCTTTCTTAAGCATCGGGGTGAGAAAACGAGAAATAAAAGACAGGAGAATGTTGTAGCTCAAACCCTCAAATGACAAAACGAGGCAATGTTAAACTCTTTTGGGCTTTGAATTACATGATCAGAACAATGCCACATTTGAGCATTTGCAGCCCTGGTTTAGGTGTAAGTACCTGTGAGGGATAGATTTCTGGCTGCAAATTGCCCCAGGCAGCATTCTTATCCTTTGGATTCACGGAGTGCCTGAACCCTGTGGAATCTCTGCTCCTATTATGTGGAAGATACGCTGATGGTGATGGGTGGCAGCTAATGCTGAGGATGTACAGAGAAAGTGAGTGTGAGTTTTCAGAATTAGGTACCTGCTTCCCAGTGACAAGCAGAGCCTAGGAGAGACCTTTTCCAATTTCCGTGTAACCAGGCAATCTTGTTGGTAGTGCTGCAGGCTAAGGCCTGTGGCAGGGCTGCAAGTGAATCGTGTTTTCCATGGAGCTGGTTGGGAGCTTTACCTACAAGCTTGTTCTTCCTCTTCTGCGGTCTTGTTTTGCGTTTGTCAGAAGGCAGCAGGCATGGATGAGCTTCTTCCTGTGTGAACACTGTTGATGTGCACGACAAAACTTAGCCCTAGTTCATTTGCAGAGCATATGTGATCTTGGCTTCCTTACAATCACTGATGATTTATTCCTGAACACGGATCGCTAGGCCCTGGATCCTTACAGTAGACGGTCCATGCCTCCCACGTCCTTTGTTACTGACAGAAAAGAGCTTATTAGCACTCTTGAGATTAATGTTTCCTGATCATTCTCAGGAACAGAGCAGAGGACTGCATCACCCTGCTTGGTATGAGAGGAAAGGAAAGGTTAAATGTGAGGTGCCAGTTACAAGCTGCCTATTCTACTCAAATATTGTACTAGTTGTGAGTTTTCATTGTAGAGAGAAGTGAACTGTCTGGAGGAATCAAGTAGCCTGGAAAATGGGCCTCTTCTGATTCAGTGATATCAGGGTGGAATCGTAAAAACACAGAGTAGTTTAGGCTTGGTGGAACCTTTGGAGGTTTCTAGTCCAACCTCCTGCTGAAAGCAGGACCAGCTTAGGTCAGGGTGCTCAGGGCCTCGTGCAGTTGCGCTCCGAGTGTCTCCAAGGGTGGAGATTGCATGCCTCTCTGGGTAACCGGGCCAAGCATTTGATCACCCTCGCTGTGAATTTTGTTTCCTAATAGCTCATCAGAATTTCCCTCGATGCACCTTGTGCTCGGAACCTTTTATTCTTTCCCCGTGCATCTGAGAAGAGTCTGACTCCATCTTCTGCGTAACCACCTGTTAGGTAGTCATAGACAGCAGTAAGACCCCCTTCGCCTTCTCTTCTGCAGACTGAACAACCCCGCTTCCTTCATATGCCGTGTGTTCCAGCCCCGTGACCATTCTGGTGGCCCTCCCTGGATTCGCTCCAGTTTGTCAATGTCTGTCTTGTATCAGAAGTCCAAAACAAAGTAGGACCAAATCCATTAGTGTGGATGAAGTCGCATTGTCTCTACACCTGCTTAGGCTGACACGCAGTTTAGAGGAAGCGTTGGTGGTTCTTGATCTAGAAAGAAAAAAAATCAGAGCTCTTGCAAAGAAAGCACCCCAAAACATTTGACTGATTAATATGAGTTAAGTGAGGCAATTGATTTGATGGGATATTTCTTTTCTTTCTTTCTTTCTTTTTTTCATTTTCTTAGAGAAACTGAAATCCTTTTCCAGATCTGAGATTTCCTAGGCAAGCAATGCCAGCAGGAATCATAAAAGCCTGAGAAGAGCAGGAGAATAAAGAAAAAGTGCAAGATCTAGTTGATCCTCAGTATTCCTTACACACAATGCAGTGAATAGTTAAAATGATGAGAAGATTTATAGTCAAGCTTTAAGGAAGTTGTAGTGTGATCAAGAAGAGGGGAGAAAACTGGGAAGCACTGGGAGCAGTGATGGTGATGTTTGTTTAGACAGAAGACATTAGTAGCAGGTATTCTGAAAGTAAATAGCAGTTGCAGAATGCCAGTGCTTTAATAATCTACTCCTTGAAATTCCTACTGTGGCTGGTTTGAGTTATGCTAAACGTGCAGGACCTAGAAACACATCCTGTGCTGAAGTGTAGAAAGATCAGTGTTGTCTTCAGAAGTCAAATTCTCCTGCTGAGTAGCCTCAGTCCGTGTGGATTAGTCAGGGAAAGGCGTTCAATCCCAGTAACTCAATAACTGCTGCAACGCCAGATGCTGAATGACACGGCCTGATACTGAGCTTTAGTGATGTTCTGAATGTCATATCAGAAGGAGTAGATCGCAAGGAAAGTGTCTGGGAATATGTTGCAGTGCAAATAGTCGTAGTGTTTGTAGTATTTTTGGAATCTTTTCTCTTGCCTAGGGAGTATCTTGATGAAATCAAGACAGACTTGACTATGTTTAACATTTTGGAGAAAGAAGGCAATAATGATATTTTTCTTAAGGTCAGTTCTCATCTCAGAACCATTTCTTCATTTCTCCTTTTTCCAGTAAGAGGTGGCTCTGATTGCAGGAGATCATTTAATCCAATTTAGTAATAGCCAGAAAAGAGGGGCTTTTTGGTTACTTATTAATACATCTTTCTTGCTGTTTTCATTTTTTCCCTATTCTTCATGAAAGAGTTTTAAAAATGTAAAGACATTGTAGTGAGGAGGGAAGAAAATGATGAGCAATGCTGTATGCAGAGCTAGATACAGCACTGAGGTAACTCTTCTGTCATTGCAGTGAATAGTATACCTCCCTTAGCAGCTCCGTAGCGGTCTGTGCTTAGCCTGAGGTTTTTTGTTTTTTTTTTTTTGGGGGGGGGGTGGGTGGGAATTCCATGTACCTAACATGGACTTGCTTGAATATGAATATGACTACAGGCATACCTCGGAGATATTGTGGGTTTGGTTCCAGACCACTGCCATAAAGCAAATATCGCAATATTTCTAATGCTTTTTTTTAACCACTTCATTCTATTGCCACGGCACCTGGTATTCATGGCTGGCTCCAAACTCTTGCTCGTCTGCCTCATCTGTAGAAGCCTATGCAAAAAGGTATTTGTACATGTAGACCAATTCAGTCATCTCTTGTCTGTTCTGCAAGTGCTTAATGACACGTCCAAACGTAGAGTTTGGAGGGTGTCCCAACAGTGCTGTAGCTTTTAACGCTCTCTCCTTAATGAGCTGACAGCCTGCAAAGGGCCACGTGTGTATTTTATAGTCTGATGCACAACGAAGGCCTGATAGCAAATGCAAGCTGATCGATGCTGCAGAAGGACTTCAAAAATAAGGTGAATTAAATTGTGAACAGAGTTTTCTGATTTTGAACATTCTGCTTTGGGGTTCAAAGATAAGGAAATTAAGCTCCAAACCCTACTTCATGGGTAATTTTAGTTATAAGTGAACAGCTCCCTTGGGATCTTTCTAGCCTGACTTGAAAATCTAGCTTGATGGTTCCTGATAGATGGTCTGTCTCCTGGCCTTTTCTGAGGCTTTATGAAGAAATGTAAGCTGCATGTGAAGTTGCAAGAAGGGTAAGCTGTATTTCACTTTCACAGGGATTTTTATCAGCTGCTATTTTTATTCGTCTTATAATTTAACACCATTAACTTTCAGTATTGTGCCTTAAAGGTTTAAAACTAAAGCTTACTAGAAGACAGCAGGCTTTCCAGCATCTCCTAGGAATGATAAAGGAAAACTTTAGACAAGGCAAGAAGCATCTCTGTTGGGTTAAAATAGGACATCCAACATTTTACAGATAGTGGGATAGGTGGGTTGCTAGAAACCTCTCTCAACCGAGGGGACATCTGAGCAGGAAAATACTGTCTCTGTGAAAGCTGTTTTGTGCTATACAGCACAGAAACACAGCTTACCTTCTCCCAGGTGGTCTGCAGGCAGCCGAAATCTGCAGTTACCTAGAGGAGAAGGTACTGGCAAGATAGAGCTGTTTTCTGATTCAGCAGGGCCCCCGTCCTTGTCCTGTGGAGCTTCTGATGGTTCCTGCAGCAGAAGACTGACTAGGAGGGCTGTGCAATGCCGCTGGTGTGAGCTGGCTCGGCGACTGAGCCCTCCGGGGTGCAGTGGCAGCCAGGCTGGCAGGAGGGCTTCGAGCTCTGCACGTATGGATGTAGCTCAGCCTTCCTGGGTATCCTGACGGGAAGTTATCTGTTCCCTTCAAAACAGGGGAAGGCAGGATGCAGACACTGTAGCAGGGTAAAACAGCAGGACCCATCTCTTAGTTAGAACTGCCTCTATGTTGCTCTGCCTTTGGTTTACACCTGGAAGTGTGTGTAGCACAGGTGGCTACCTGAACTTTCCTGCCCTTGCTTTCAGGATGGTCCTTACTCTCATTTTGGACCATGTTAGGTCAAAGGAAAGGAGACCTGGTCAATGTGAATGTAAGGCATTTACCGCCTTTTCTTTAAGTTCCTCATTCTGCCTTCTGATCCTCGCTAGTAAGGCTGGCCTGGGGACTGGAAGAGCAGGTCTCCCACCTGGCACCTGCGTATGCTCCCTCCGGTCGCTGGTTCTTGCTGTACCAGTTCTGCGGACTGTCAGCAGGAACAACTGGTGTAATATCTACAAATTCCAGCAGAGAAGACCCCACTACCACCAAAGTACTGACCTCGCAGGTGAGTGTGAAGTACTTGATTCCTCGCTGGCGCTGGCTCTTAGTGACTGGTTGTTTTTTGGGACCTTGACTATAAAACTGCAAAGAGCAACTGAGGAGGAATACTGCTCCTTGCCTGGATTCGAGCAGTGTCTGTCGCCTGAAAATCAGGTGTTTGTACTGTAAGTGCCCATGCAGAAAGTGCTGCTCTTTTATTTGGGGCGCTTTAGTACAATACTGAACCCTCTGTTACCTCTGGTGAAAAACTTGACCTTTGTTGGAATTAATTTTTCTTAGTTCAGCTCTAAGCCCCTGCTGCATGCCGTTTCACTCTGCCTCTGGATAGCTCTTGCCATGTGTCTATGGGTTTCTGAACAAGAGGAATGAAAGGAGCGTGAAGCAGGTGATGAGATTAAATTGACTACCGAACAGGATTGGAACCGAAAATGTTAAACTCTTGCTCTGCCTCCAGTTGCCCTTTTACCGAATAAGAAAAGCTGTCTTTAGATCAATGGTGGGCACCTGAAAAGAGAATGACATGTGAAAGAGAACAGAGGGAACCTCTGCAGAATTCACAATGAAGGTGTGAGTACAGCAGGTAAAAGCCAGTGGAAAAGTAGCAATTGAACAAAGATTGCCCCTGGAGGAAGTCTCAAATATTTGTCCTTCTGTCTCTTTTTAGAAAAAAGATTCAAATGCCTTTAGGAGTAAAAACACATTGTGGATAGTGTTTGCTTAATACGTGAGTCATGCTGGAAAAATTCCACAGCAAAACAAACTTATTCATGATCAGCTTACTTGAATATAATAAATTTTTCTGCAAAAATTTGATGCAAAGTCATCATTGTATCAAGCAACATATTGAAAAACATTTCATCTTGGGATTTGTTTTGCAAGTGCTAGTTAACCCTCTTCCATTTTTAATGACATACATGATACTTTCATTGGTGGTGTGAATTGCTTGCTCATGGGGAAGCTGTGGATACCCCTGTTACCTGGAGCGTTATATGTTACTGTTGTTTTCTTTCTGTGAGAAGCTAGGGTTGACAGTGTTGGATCAATGACTCTAGCCAGCTAGTTACATGTTGGAGCTTGATGATAGGAGAAATGGTTAACACCAGATGCCATACACTAGACATGTTTAACAAGATGACTGATATGAATCATTTACACGTTTGCCTTAATTTAAAATCTTGAAATTTGGTGCACTTGTTTCTTATAGGATATCAAGTGTGGGAAATGATTGCATCTTTAATGTTTTCATCACAGTTCAGTGATAGATCACTAAAAAGACCAAGGATACAACTTGTCTTCAGAGCGATAAATTCTGTATACGGTGGTGAACTTAAACTACTGTAGTAGCTTAAATGGGTGTTGTATTGTTCCAAGCCTGCATATCCTGTAAAGAGTGATGGAAACCTGTGCCTAAGAAGGGTATTATGCAGGCTAGGGAGAGAGGCTGGCGTTTATTTGGATTCTTGAGCCTAAAGAGCACAAGGCCACGATATGTGGCCTGAATATGACAGCCATACTGTCCAGCTAGGGTAATTTTAACAGGGATGTGAAATACCTAAGGTACTTTTCATAGCTCTAAAGTCATGGCATCATCAATACTGCTATTGAACCTGGGCATTGCAGCTGAATGAGGTCATATTCTCGTGTGGCATTGGTTAGAAAATGTGAAGGTGATGCTAGCTTGCATGGGACCTTGAATGCTATGGAGAATATGATAAGACTTATACAGAATATACATGTATTATCTTAAATAGTATGTCAAGTTCTGGTCATCTTCGTCTCATGAAAAAGATTCAGTGAAGGGCAATTGAGAAAAGGCTTTTAATCTTTGAGGAGAGGAAGAAGAGAAAATAGATTGAAAATATGTAAAGCATGAATAACTGCAGAATACACTTTGGAGCTTTTTTCCTACTTCTCTCATAGAAAAGATAAGAGATACTCCATGAAATTCAAAACCAGGAAATTCAAAATCAATGAAAGAAATCTACATCTGTTGTTTAAATATATAAATAAAATTACTACCCAAAGAAGTTGTCAATGCTTAAAATGTAGTTATATTTGAAAAAAGACTCAGACGTGGATATTAGGAATGTCCAGTGTCGTCATAATTAAATGGAATAAACTTCGCTCTAGAATAATTTTATTTCAGGATTTTGTTTGCTTCTGTCCAGTAAAGAACAAGATATGCTCCCTACGGACAGGGGCAAACTAACCTGCATGAGCCTGTGGTGGAGTGTTTGCCTGTTGCTCTGCAGCATCTTGATCCAATCACTGGTAGAGACTAGACTGACTTCAGCTCTTCAGTGTGATAATTGCTGTGTCCCTGAAACAGCCAGTTAGTTTGTCCACTTCAAGGCTGTATGTAGTCTTTTATTCTGGATCTTCACTTCGTCCTGAAGTGCTATTCCACGAATTGTTTGTATTACCTGTTTTTTGAATCGATTACTGTCATGCACAGAAACTTGCTCACCTGGTGAGGAGCCCTAAGTGCAGAAGAGTCTGCCTGTCTATGCAGCATAGATAGAGCTGGTCTGGATCATTTGGTCTGCACACAAAGTGAGCTCATACTGAGCATGTTGTGACTGAAGACTATGAGCATTAGGTACTGTGGCTTATTTTAGTGCTAGTGGATGGTTATAATTAAGGGAATTTGCAAGCAGAAATGTTGTCTAGGCTATATGTACTGAAATAACACCATATGGATTAAATCCTACAGATGTGCACATTTTTATATGAAAATGTGACTGAAGAGTTATGAAAGAGATTGAATAAAAGTCAACATGAAACAAGGACAAGGGAGAAGCCCTCTAGCAGTATCTGCAAATGGGAGAAAGGCATTATTTACTTATTATGTATTCAGCAGGATCAAACGGGACAAAAGTTGGAGGACCAAAAAGGAAGAAGGGCAGAGTGCAGTAGGTGTTTGGAGGTTTTAGTCCCTGCCCCCGCCAGTTCTGCACCCCAGCGATGCGGTGGTGTCGCATCTGGCATCTGCAAGGACAGCAGTAACAGCGCTGGACAGTGCTACTGACCAGGGCTGAAGGGGTAGATTCAAACACTGCCAGCTCCTGCTCTCAAGACCATCCTGGTGCATGGCCCAGAAGGGCAAGGCAGATGCTAGAGCTGGAAGAAGAAGCAGTGTCACTTGTCAGCTGCCTTTGGACTCTTCGTACTGAACGCAAGCTGGCTAGGAAAGAGGATAAGTGGTGAAGTCTTGAAGGAGGCACCAATTTCTTATTTGGTGGCTGAGCAAAAGCCAGTGTGATTTATGCTGCCAGGAGATAGAGCAGGATTTAAGTTGCAAGCTCCCCTGCTTTACCACTGGGCCTGCTACTGAATTCAGTAAGAACCAGTCTATATTTCCATAGCTGTCTTGGCAGGACAACAGTGGAATAGAGGTTTCCCAAAGCTTTTTGCCCAGAGAGTATGCCGAGATGGAAAAATCCCTATTTTTCAGATGTCTAGTATACTCTTATTTTAATTTTCTTAATATTTTTGTGAGACAAAATCTCCCCTCTGTCTCTCCTCTACAACCCCATATCTTTTTACAAAAGACAGGGTTTTCCTCCTAGGATTCTGCCTGGCACCAGATGGGAAAAGGTCAAAACTTCAATAGTAACTATTTTATCACCATTACGAGTCAAAGGGTGTGATAACATCAAATTACATCTTCTTGACCTATGTCATCTGCAGTCCTGGTACACGCTCTTTTTCTGATGGAGTCATAAGTTATTCCAGGTCAAGCCTTGAGAGCAATATCCGAATCTGCTTACGAACACAGAAGACTGAATTAGTCAGATTTGTACTTTTTCACCTGCTGCGGCAAGTGTTCGTTGCTGCACTTCTGCTGCTTTGTTTTGGCCTTTCCCGCTCTCTTTTACTCAATAAGCCTTGTAGGTGTCAGCCAACGAGTTCTAAGGGGACAGATATTAGCTAGATTGTGGTGGCATCCCCAAAGCGTCTAGCACTGTCGAAACACAAAGGAATGTTGTCTTTTCCAGAAAGACGATAAACACTAGAAAAACAGCAAAAAAGGGATGCAGAGAGAGCTACACCAAGCAACTCTAACGATCGGTGTGATCATAAATACATAGTTCATTGTTCATGTATTTTTATGTAATTTTTACACTGTGTATGTATAACTAAAGAGAGTAAATTATCTTCCTCTTTCCATACATTGGCCCCCTCGCCCAGCTGTTTACCAGCTTTGGTTTATTCACTTTAAGGTAAGGTAAATAAAATGTATTTAAAAATTAAATAAAAATGGGACTAAGTAAAAGATTTTGCTCTGTAGTTTCCTGTAGACTGTGCAAATGGGTCAGTGAAGGAATTTAAATTCTTGGGTAAAAACGAGTGAAAGGTTCCTGTTTGCTCTCATTTGTCGTTTTGCTAGAAATGTAATAAACCCTAGGTACTAGAGTAGGATATTATTGTTTTCAGGTTGATAAAGTCTGCCTAGAAAGTACTGTTCAATTCCTTTAAATTAGAGACCTGCCAAATTATAAACCAACCCAGTGGAACACAAGAAGTTCTTATGCGTTTTCTCTCTTTCGTTTTATGCTGTGCAATATCCTGCCCTTTATTAAACCACCTTCAGGATGGACAGTGAGTATCAAGGATAAGCCTGTTACTGTTCCCAAAGGCCTACTCAATGCCTCATTTCTTTGAATTCTTATTTTTCCTAAAACTAATATCTCTCATCTGGAAACGATGTCATGCTGTCAGGCACCCACATACACACAAAGAAAACCGTAGAAGCTTCATGTGGAAGAGACTCTAGGAGGTCCCTTGGCTCATCTACCTGACTAAGGCAGAATCAACTCTGTCTCAGCTCTTCCTGGCAAATATTTCTCCAACCTTTTCTTCAGATCTCCAATGCTGAAGATTTCACAGTCTCCTCAGGCTGCCTATATCATTGCTTCGCTGTTACCCTTATAAAGGTCTGGTGAATGTCTAACCCAAATTTTACTTGCTGTGATTCTTTATGTGGACATACTTGCTGGGAACAAATATTTCATGTATGGTTGTAGAGTTGCAGAAAATTTGAAGTATAGCCCTTGCCCTAAAAAAGAAGTCTAACTTCCATCAAACATATGGTTTAGTGATTACGGAAGATGGCATTTCAGACACAAATACGTATTTTTATTCACTAAGCAGGGTGTTACATTAGTGAGCATCCAATCATCAAATGTGTAACACCACCACTTTACATAACATTATTTTTCTCTGTTGGAAAACCAAAAGAGTCGAGGGGAATGCTGAACGCTTAGGTTTATTATGTGGTCTCCATAGTTAAGACAGGCATCCCAGTAACCCTAGCTGAAGTCGCACATCAGGTTGGTAAAAACTAAAGTAATCCACCTGAAATGTTTTGTCTGTGGTCCTTTGCTGAACACGAATTTATGGAGGCGGGGAATTCAGAAGGCAATTGGACAAATACATTTCAGTTCAAATATAGTTTCAGTTTTCCAATTTTTTTTTTCCAGACCCTAGAAATCTTCTTTTATGCTTTTTAAGCCTGGGGAAGAGTAATGGCTCAGTAGTGACTGGTGTCTCTGAATCTTTCTGGCAAGTCTGATGAATTGAAGGCTGTATTCCTCCCATCTCTCTTCCCACTCCCAACTGCGAAAGCTGGGAGCTTAGTCACCCAAGGCTCCCTCTGTAGTTAATGGAGGGAGAAACAGTCAACTTCAGATGGCCAATGAACTGTAGAGTCAAGCTTAATAAATTGCAGATAATATTTTTTCTGCCAAATCAAGGCAGTTTTGTGAGAAATGTAATTAATAAAATACACTTTTTTAAGCATTCTGCCATTTAAGTCATTCTAAGAGAAAATCGCTTTCATTTAAAAGCTACTAAGTAAAAGGAAGTAAGGAGTCAGTTGGAATGAGACATAGCTAGTCATTTGTAACCGTACAGCCCACGGGTTGATGGAACTAGCTTAAACTATTAATTGCTCTGAAATAGTTTATGTTCCCAGTGTTTTAGTGCTTATTTATTTGGCTTAATTGTTTACTCCCCTAAGTTGATCAGGAAAGGGCTTAGTCATTCAACTCGCAAAGCAATTTTGTTGCCATCTCCGAGTGTGGAAAGGATAATTTATCTTGTGAATGTCCTGAATGGTTTTCATTTGCTCGGACAGACAGGAAATAACCATTCCCACGCTTGCCTAATTGGTTAAAAATGTGTTTATTCGTTGGAATGTGAAACCTTCCCTCCCCTAGTGCTGGGAAGTGATCACAGTGCAGATTAATTATAATATAGATATTGATACACACATTTATATATACACCTGCACATGCATGCGCACACCGAGTTAGCAAGCTGCATGTCAAATCATATGATGATGATTAATGTAAGTAGCTATTTGCTGCCTTACATCTGCAGCCAGATGTGGTGATAGCTTCCCTGAGGTGATAATGGGTCTGCAGAGCTCAAGCCCTTTGCTGTTTTTGAGGGATAAGGTAAAAACCTTATTTCTGTGTGGCAAGAGAGTTATCGTATATTTTCTGTCCATTAGCCCATGTGTGTGAGATGAATTTGATCTAGAGACTTTGGCTCGGGAGAGTGAGCAGAGCCAGTGAAAAGAAGAGCAGTGGTTTGGAATAGATTCTAGGACACAGGTTTTTTTATAGTGTATATATATATATATTTTGCTTCTAAAGATATAAATTTAGAAACTCATTAAAGTTTTGTCCTCATGGATTAGACACACTTAAAGCAACCCCTGGATTTTCTCTGAAAGAAGTGATAGAATTTGCTGCCAAGATTAAGGACAGACTATGGGTGTCAGCCAAAGCTCCTGGAAGTCAGTGAGAAGCCTTCACTGACTTCTAAGGGCTTTGGGTATGGTTTGAAGGGCTTTACAGGAAAAGCAAGCTTCTGTTATCTGCTGGATAAGTAATAATTCATTGCTCCTTGCTAATATAAGCCATGGGCATTGATTTTTCTATAGGTTTATGTGTGATGGTTTATAAGACTCTAATTTTGATAAATGCTTTCTACTTGCAGATGTGAGTAATCTCTTACTGCAGTGTCTGTGCAACTGCCATTTAGCATGTGGTTGTTATCAAAAGGTAATTTTTTTGAGAGCTTAATTTGACTTAAACATTTGTTGTTTTTTAAAGTAGAAGAAATATCTGTAACATTGCAAAAATGGAAAAAAAGCCCATATGTCTTTCAGATGGCCGAGAAATCTTTGAGACTATTGATTTAGGTTGTACCTTAAAAGGATGACCACTACTGTACCGTTTTGCCTGTTGAAGATCATTGTGCACACAAAATCCACTGATGTCTAAAAAATTGAATTGGTATTTGAAAGATCTTTCTGCAAATCTCTATTCCTTCCACCCCTTTCCTCTGAGACTGCTTCAACTTTTTAGATAGGTTTTTCTCTGCTTCTGATTATCAGCTGCAACTCAAAACATAACCTGTAAGAGTCTCACAAAAGATTGATGTTCTTGAGATGTTGAAGTTCTCATTTAGGGCCTTGCTGCGTTTGGGTATTTTGGAAGCATTTCAGAAGAAATCATAGATTCAAACCAGCCTTTTGTACCATTCATGGGTAATTATGTCTTCACTACACTACAGAAGGTAAACAGAAGGAAACTGGTATTTCTGCTTTCTGAAAAACTTCCTCATGTTGTTCCTTAGCTATGTGGCACAGCACTGGTTTTGGGACATATATTTCACATTTGTCATCAAATACTCTGTGCTTTTACTTGGAACAAGTGTGACTCAGCTAGGTTGTCTGCTCCCTTCACATACAGCCTTTTCTTTGAGCAAAAGTACTTGAAAATTTAGATCTTTCTAGAGCTACTGGGTAACAGTATTGAAAATATTAACAGGAGATGTTTTTAACATAGCCCACTTGAAAAAGAACCTTCAAAGAGTGTTTCATGCAAAGCTCTTAGGTTTTTTTTAAAGTATAAATTGCAATAATGGAAAATGAAACAGACCTTCGTCCTATAAACTGTTCAATTTACATAATGAAGAATAGAAATCTTCAGTTCTGTTCTCCTATATAGCTTTACTAGACAACCTTTTTGTTTTTTCAGTGCCCAATATCACACAGAAGGTGTCTTACTCTTCTGGTGCAGAAGTTTCATTCATTCATTCATAGCCTTATTGGCAGCAGATTATGCGAGGTGGGAGTAGGCTATTAAGTCACCATCAGTTTATTTTGAGGCAGAATATTCATTGTCAGACTGTTCCCTGCCCTTGATGTTTCTTCTGGGTCTACATGATCTAGTGATCTAGCAGTTCTAGCAGATCTAGCAGTTAGTGTCAGATATTAATAATGTTGCTTACAGCTGTTACTATTGGTTTGTTACGGGTTCATTGGTGCACTAGGGCTAGGTTTCTGGTGATATATTACCCTAATTTTGGTCAGGAGTGAAATACTATAATCCTTGGTTCTGATGGCATTCATCTAAACCTGTCTGTCGCCTGACAGGGTGTTTATGCTGAAAGAGTGAAAGATTTGCAAGTCTGGATTATGCAGTGTTTTGGCAGACTAGTGTGTTGGAACTTAGAAAGTTTTGGCACTTTGCATGAAAAACTTGGCTGAAACTTTTCAGGAGTTCTGACTGGTTGAACCCCAGATACATTGATCATAGCTCCCAGGTAGGACAAGGTTTTCATGGAAAGCACCAGGTCTCTGGACGTGGGGGTGCTGCCTGGTGAACTGCTGCCAGACCAGGGCACGGATTCTACCAGCGCCAGCTCTCTGAACACTTGCTGGGCTGGAAAATCCTGACCCCGTTAGGTAGGTAAAGCCACAGGCTGTGCTTTTTACTTGGAAAAAATTTGGCAATCAGCTTGTTTTGCTCTTCAGTTTGCTCCTATTTGGGTATTTGCTAAAATGGCAAAAAATTGCTCAAGAGAGATTCTCAATCAGAGAGCACTCAGATACTGAAAAATAGAGATAGGTGCACAGTTAAAATATTTTGACCATCTGCCTATTAATTTTAAACAGAATTGTGTAAAGAGAAAAATACGGGAGAAAATCCAACTGCATGGAATAAATGTGTCTCTCAAATACATATACACTCTGCATTTAACTTACTTTCCCTGAAACTTTTTTTTTTTTTTTTTTTTAAGTCTTTTTGATCTTGTCCCAGGTAATTGAGCTTTCTTTAGCAGTCTCTCTTTAGAGTAACACCGAAGCCGAGGGAATGTGAAAATCATATTCTTAAAGCCCTATTTCTAGAGGTGTAGGACGGAAACATTAAAAAAAATCACTCTTGGGTGAAATCTGCTGTGTGAAGTCTCTGGTGTCCTGGCAGTGCAAGGTTCACTGTTCCATTATCTGTTCTTTAGATGCTATGATATCCCCCAAAGTGTCTTTCTCAATTTATTTTTGTGTAGGAGAGAAGTAAGGGAGGGTGATTGAACAGCATCTTGGAAATACCATTGCTTTCAAGGCTTTTCACCATGAAGATCTCAGCTGAGATGTGACTTTGAAGGTGTCATGAGACAACCACTGATCTTTCTGTAAAGGTAGGGCTTCTAAATCCAGCTCCTGGTGGCCATAGTTTGCTTTGAAAATCCACTGATGCATTTGATGCTCTTTTAAACAACTGTTATTAGAACTCCAGAGTAGTGGTCAGACCAGTTGTTCGGGGTATGTTTCAGCTGTACCTTCCGAGCAGATTCCAATCTCCGGTGACGTGAAACCAGAGCAGTTTTGGCTCGGTTATGGTTGTTCCACAAAAGAGATGGAGCTGCTCCATAGTTGCCTAGGGACGAATGCCAGCAGACGGATTTCCTCGAAGAGTCCCTCAAAGGCACGTACTTAGGCTATCATCCCTTCAGCATGTCCCATAGCTCTGTAGATGGAATTGGGTGCTGGGAGGAAACAGAATTTCTTGGGTTGTGGTAGTGCCAAATGTAAGATCCAGCCAGAAAAGGCAGTCTCCTGTTTTTTACTCTTTCATATGCCACCACGCCTGCCAGGCCAGATCTTGTCCATGACAAACTTAGCTCCTACCGATCAGTTAACAGTGCTGACGTGACTTCATCTTTGGGAGAATGGAGATGTCAAGGGAGTGGAAGAGCTGGAGCATTTGGAGAGAATACAAACGTGATTGTGGTTGTTAAAATCTACCTGTGGCATAGATGCTGCAGCATTTCTCTTTAAGCAAAAAGTCACACAAAGATGGTTAGCGTGCAGTTTTTGTGGGCAGTAGCTGAGAGGCACTGTGATCTTGGAGGTGACCGTTTTGCATATGTGGGGAAAAAATGAATGCCCCAAACCAAATAAACCGTTGCAGCTGTCTAATACTACACGTGCTTAAAGCTTGTAAACTGCACATAGTTCTAGAGAGTCTCTGAAGGTCTTACAGGAGCTCTCTGATCCACTGAATTAATAATAAAAGGCACATTTTAGAAGTTACACGAAAAGCAGTTGATCAGAGTTTTACGAAAAGATATGGTAAGTGGAATGTTTTTCTCACCTTCCTCGTCTTTAATTCTTTATAGGGAAAGCAAAGAAAAAGACATTAAAAGTCGTCTTGTACAAAAGTGCTGAAAATGTAACAATGTTTGAAGGATAGTGTGTCTCATGATGGGTGGTAATGGAAGATGCCACAAATGCCACAAATCAGATGATTGATAAAATGAATGCGCTTACAGATAGGAGATGCTCTGCCTATTGAGAGCTCAGTATTATGGTCCGAAGAATAATTTGACAAGGTGACTGCTGAAATACAGAGACATCTGTCCACCGTGTGCGATTTGAAACTGTTGCTGGTTTCAGATGTCATCTGTTCCTTAGTATGTTTTGCAATATATTCCGTTGTCATGATTTACAACAGACAGCATTTACTGAGAGCTATCGCATCCAAATAACTATGAATCTGCAAGTGTCTCGCTGTAATTTAAACACCCCTCATTTAACTAATACCTTTGCAGAGGCTCATGCAAGAAGTCATTTTAGTAATAATTAATTGCTAGATTCTTATAACTATTGCCTTTGCCTCAAGGGCAAGCAAATCCTATTCGTTCAGTTTCAATTGCAGATGCTGACGTCGACTCTTTTTCATCTAGGCGGTGAAAGGGCTCAGGAGTATGACAGAGACTATTCTTCACTGGGATATGGCTTCTTGGATGTACCTAAATGCGCAGGTACTTAGGATCACGCTTAGGTGCGTGTGTTAGTGTTTGGATGGGAGATACTTCTGAAATGAATTGGGCATTTCTTGAGGAAATGGGGTTTTGTCCTGATGGGCTTTGGTCCTGTGAGCTGTGGTGCGCAGCCAAGGCTTTGTACTTGCTCTTCATGCCAACCTTGAGTTTACGTGCACGATCAGGTCCTGAGCAAAGGGAGCTCAGCATGACCAAAGGTAGCAATTTTGATCCTTATTTATTTAACAGAACTGCTGTTGTAAGTTGCCCTTAAGAAAACCCAATGTTTGGGAAGAATGTCTGTAGCATTAGGATATGGTACTTCCTCTTCTAAGTACAGAAAACTATATACAGCCTCTCAGATTCTGTCATGTTGAAAGTCCGGGTATATGGTAGTTACTTCTTTAAACACACTAAACCGTTAGATTATTTGGTGAAGGTAAAAATTATTTGCTCTAAGTGCTTTACTATTCCTTACACTCTCTGTTAAGAGTTTTAAAACCTATATGTGATGCTATTTTAATGCAACATATTATTTATTTAATATTTCTGTTAATCTCCTCTTAATTATTCACGTTACTTAAGTTTTATAAGTTACTGCTACAAGATAGAGCTCCTTTTGCTGTAAGAAACATTGTGCTGCCGTGTGTTATACTTCAGGTCTAGGTTAAGACTCAAACGTTATGCATTATGTCCAGATTTAAGAAACAAAGAGAGTCATGAATCTCAGTTCTCTCTCTCTGCTCCTCTTGACTTTCATGTCTGCTGTGGCTTTGAAGTGAAATACCTGCAAACTGCAAAATTATTTTCTGAGGTAAATTTAAAGAATTGTTTGAGCAATTTACATTTGTGTATACTCATTTTGTAAGCTTTTACATCTCCGTGTAAGTTAGGATTTAAAAAAAATTCTGAGTGTTCCTCTAACTTTTCCGCTGAAGTCGAGAGAGACTTTTCCTGGTAACTTCAAGGAGAACAGAGCGGGCATTGGCTGCCTTTCAAAATCCGGCCCGTAATTTATTAAACAATAAATCCATGTCAGCAACAGTGGATTTACAGCGGATGTCAGCATTTACAGTGTAAATACATTCACCATATGCACACGTACAGTACTGTATGTAGAGCACTACAACACTCGCAGTATAGATGTGCCCACTACATTAATCATTGCGAAAGCGTGAGAGTTACCACTGGATTAGCCGGGACGTTGCTCGGCTGTTAGCCAAGGCCAGGCTGCCGAACCGGGGCAGGTCGCAGGCGTCTCCTTAGGGAACTTGCCTTGGTGGCTGCTGGTTTACTCGCTGCCTGTGTATGGGGCCAGGCAGCATCGCAGCTCTGCTGGGACAGGCAGCGTGCAGACACATCGCCCGAGGCAGTCCCTTTTCCTGAAGCGGTTACATCGGGAATAAAGAAATGAAGATGACCTGGGATTTACTCAGAAAGGCAGGTTTCAAACTGGGGTCAGCATCCACGGTCCTGACGCCAGCGACAATTTAATGCCTCTGGTCTTGGTGCCAGCTGCCCTTTACTTGGGGGGGGCTGTGCTTGTTGACACAAACTAGAGAGCTCTTATGGTGTCTGAAGAAATTACTGATACGGTAGTTGGTGATGGAAACACAAATACGTGTATGTGTTTTATATATATATTACATTTCTATTATATTTTATATTTTTTATATATATATATATATATATATATAATGTGAAGTAAAAATCAAGTGGTTCCGCTTTTACTGTGCTGAATACAGGTGTTCTAACAGCAGGAAGGATCACAGAGAAATCCAGTGTATGTAATGCAACAGGATTGCATAAATGTACTACTGTCTAAAATATTTATTGTTCTGTGTTAGTAGAGCTCGCATCTTCACAATTTTCTGTGTATTACGAGAGCCTGAGTCGGTGCATTTAGAAGAAAAGTGAATACTAGAAATGACGCTGGCACAGCTTCCTTCTGCCGGGGAGGTGTTATTTGTCGGGGATATTTACCGGCGAGGGCTAGCGCCATTGAAGGGCGGAAGAAGAGACGCCTGTGGTCCGCACGTTGTTCCCCTCGGTCTGCAGTCTCTGAAGTTAGTTGGGCGTCTCGGCACGGTGGCCCGAAACGACGGGAAGGCTGAGCCCCCGCTCGGCGCAGGGGGCCCGGCCCGGGGGCTGCTGCCGGGAAGGGCAGAGGGGGAAGGTAGTCCTGCACCCGTCTGCTCGCAGCCTGCTCTGTCTCTTCTGAAATGCAGAAGTAGGTCTCTTCCCCGCCTTGCTTTTGAGGACCAGACTCTCAAGATGATAGCTTCGCTGTCCCTTTTGTGCTCTGTTTTTACCTTAGTCTCCAATTAATTTTTTGCAAGGTCGACAAGCAAGGGAAAGACTATCCGCTCTGCCTCGGTCCCTTCCTCTCCCACCAAGCCTGAGGCTTGGCGTGTCGAACGTTTGCCTGAGGTGCCAGCTCCACTCGGAGCTCCTTTGCTCTGTCAAGCTGGAGCCATTTTAGGCAAGTCCAGAGGCGCAACAGGTTCCCTGGCAAATTTTACAGTTTAAAATGGGATGTGACCAAGGAGCTTGGAGATGGTGTTTAAGCAGATTTTTTTCAAGGTTAGAGTTTTTGATGTGGAAGTCCAAGTTCCTCCTAAATGCCCTTATAAGCATGGAAATCTGTTTGAAATCTAACTTGCAAGCACAGGCACATCCAAGTGGTAGAGGCACACTGCGATAAACACCCATATTTCTGTTTTACGAAGCGTCACTTGGTCTTCCAAGGGCAAATATGTCAGACTCGGACCCTCAAGATGGACAGTGGCTCAACTGTGCTCCCATTTGCCAGAGGCCCAGTGGCTAAGGGGAAGAAAGGTTTTTTTCGGATAGTAGACAAGTTTGATGCAGCTGCAACCAAATCCTTAGCTGCCAGCATGTCCTTTAGGACTGCTCAGTGGACAGTCTCCCATCATTGCAATCACTGACTTCACTTCTGCTGTAATTTTAAGAAGCTTTTATGTTTTTTCTAAAATGGAAACTAGAAAGCTTTTAAGATTTTCTGAGGCAGAAGCCAGAGAGAGAACAAAGAATACAGAGCTTGTCCTTCTGTCTTTTTAGGGAAAATTGCTTCTCTTCACACCTGCTTGTATTGAATAATTCAAATAAACAGATCAGAACCAATTTTTCAGTCAGTCTCTTCGCACTGATAATCTCATCCATACAGCTTCCCGTTGTAGCTCTTTATGAAGGGGGCATTATTTGTTTGAACTGTTTTATTACAGGAAATATATATCATGAACATCTATATCATCATGTTCACTACATTTATGACATTTTCAGAGTTAGAAGCCTCTAAAAGAAAATGAGCTGAGTGCTTTCTTCCCACGGAGGTAAGCCAGTGAGTGAATATTCTTTGAAATGAGCCGAGGAACTGGACGTTTTCTCTCTTGACGTGGGAAAAGGCTGCAGGGAGAAACGTGGGCAGTTCCCATTTGGAAAAGAAGCATTTAATGGAGGGGATCTGTTCTCAGTCCCTATACCCTCAACTCAGCCCACCTGTGTGATGTGTGTGGGGACAGAAGGACCCGTGGTGCTGGACAGACAGTACCAATTCCAAGAGGAATGTAGAGGAACAGCCAAAGCAGCAAAAGCTCAGTACAAGTGAAAGGTCAGACAGATAAAAGAAGGGACAAACCACATTATGGCTAAATACGACCCCTTTATACATTAGTATTAATCTGAAAAAAATAGCAGTGGCATTCTTAATTAACACTAATGGTGTTGACAGCAAAGTCAAGCCTTCAGAATGAAAAGGCCCATAAATTAGATCTTGAAATTGATCTCAGCTCAGATTACAGACCAGATCCTCAGCTGGTGTAAACTGGCACTGTGAGGTTCTGAGCTGACAGTGGAGCTGTCTTTTTGGAGGCAGCAGACATCTCAGCGCTAGACTCCAACATATAAGTGAAGGAATAAAACTGAGAGGCAAACTTTGCCAAGAGCTGTGCAGCATATACGGAACTAATAAATGGTAACACAGAAAATGCCTCGGAGTTAACGGGAATTCAGAAGGGAGCTTGCATGAACTAAGCTGGTGAGCGCGGCATGCTCTGAAGGGGTCGCCGGGGGTATATTATACTGCTTTTGTAGCTGTGCTCGGGTTTGGCTCAGGCCTGGGATCCGATTAGCTTGAGGCAATTGTGCCCCCATGTGCAAATCAGTGCCCGCCCTGCGCCTGGATTTTGGGGCCAGGAAAGCTGGCTGGCTTCCACCCGGGCAGAGCTGGGGTATTAGTCAATGTGTTGTCAGATGCGGATAATGGGGAAGTTGGACTTGAATGTGAGCTTGGTGCCCAAGCTGACATAGCAGCAGAATTGTAACCAACAAATTGGGAGATTGCTAGTGCCGAAGAAAGCCCCGACTTCAGTCCCTCAGAAAAGGTGGTTGCACAAAAAACCATCTTCTGTAGAAAACAACAGAGAGGAGAAAAGAAATGTGCTGGGAGCTATTGCCAACACTAATGGCCATACCAGTGAGGAAGCTTCTACAGCTCCTCGCAGAAGCGCTACTGCTGGGAAAGGAGCTGATTTGATGGGAGGGACCCTGTCGTCTATAGTTAATTGAAGAAGCTGTTCATTTTCCAAGTGCTCATCCGAACCGGGCTTAGCAGCTCTCCAGAGATGCACCCATCACTAGCTATGAAAATCGTTATGCCGTAGAGCACACAGAACCTCAGATTACCTCTTTCCCTTTTGTTGTACAATGCTATTTTTAATGCAGTGCCTTGCTGTGCAGTAATCGTTCTTGACAAATTTCTGTCTGTTGTCCTCATGCTCTGTAAATTCGCATGCGCTATCTGTGCGTGCATATTTTAGCCTACTGCAGTCTCACAAGAGCAATAAGTGACACCTCATGTCCTGTCACTTTTATTTTATGGGCAGGCTGGCACGGTGATTTAGATATCAGAGGAGAAGGGTACACAAATTCATCTGATAATTTATATCAGAGAACTGCTCTGGTGTCAATGCAGCTTTGCAGGTTGATATCAACTGCCAGTACTGCCCTGACACCGATGGATTCCATACAGTTAGACATCAGAGATGCAGTTGTTTCTATTTGTACACTAGTTACATGGTAGTGTGGGTACATATAAATTAATGGAATTGACATCTCAAAGAAAGTTTAATGGATCGTTGAGTCAGGAGTAAATCCATGGTGTGCTTGCACCTAAGTATGAGGAGGTCCTAGAGTCATAGCAGTGATTCTGAATTGAGAAGAGGTCTTTTCTCTTACAGTGACCAACTACTTTCTCAGGCATGTATTTTTTTCTAGGTACAGTGTTTTAATGGCAGAATTTCTGTGTGCCCCCCAAAATGCATGATACAAGACCTCTCAGATGCTTCTAGCGATGGATCTTGGATCTACTCTTCTTACAGTAAATTCTTGGGAACGGAACAGACTGTGACTCATTTTCCAGGGGGAAATAAGACCATTGATTGAAACATTCAGATGCTCTTTCAGTACTCATATCCACGGGAAATGTTATTCTCCATAATCAATCAATTTATCTTATGAAGGCCAGTGATGTTACTCGTGAGTAGGGTGGGTGGGATTTTGCTCTGCAGCCAAGCAGCTTTACGAGAGCATATGCTAGTACGGTGCTGCCCTAGCTTGCACGAGGAATAATAGTTGTAAGGATGCTGTGTCTCAGGCGGTTGTGCACTCTGTCAGCCAGACTCAAAGCTCTCTCAGGACCCTGGAGATGCACACAACTGATTCCCAGCACAGGCTAAAGCCAGGACAACGCACCTGATTCCCAGCACAGGCTATACCTTGTGCCTCCGTGCTGGCTAGCTGTGGTATTCCCTGCAGGCTGGATCACTGCTTGCATGGGAAGTCTGCATGTGCTGCACCAGCCCTCCGCTTCCTGGTGTGGAGGGACCTCTTTGGCTGCATCTGCCAGCAGAAGACAGTCTTCTCTTTCTGAGTTTTGAAGTGGTGACCCTGTAGAAGAACGCATTGCTCTTGTCCAAGCTCACAGAGCTTGGGGTATGGGATAGAAGAAATCAAGTCTGTGTTGCCTTTCTGTAAGATTTCCTTTGTCTGAGAAGGGACTATAAATATTGTTTTAAAGTGCAGCAGATTAGAATCAGAAATGACAAAGAACTGGATTAATTCTAGTACCAGCATTATTTGCAGTGCCCTTGAGAGGAACAGAGCTGCATGTTTAAGGGGATTTTAAGAGAAGAAGGCTGCTGCGAGCACAAGTCAGCATGTGGCACAGGCTCTGACACTAGTCTACACAAGCAGATCTCTGTGGATAATGAGAGTTTTTTTCTTTTTAATTTTAGAATCAACCTTGTCCTATGTTAGGCAGCTGGAGGCAAGAGGGAGACAGCTGGAGGAGGAAAACCGCGTGCTGCCCCAGGTGGGTGACTTCCTGTTGGTGGGAGCAGTCGTGGGTAGCTAGACAGTAACTCTTGAGTCTCGGTGCTTCAGATAAAGTCAGCATTTCTGGGATTTGGCTTTGCATTTGGGTAATCAAAGGCTCTCGCATCTTTTCTTTCTCTCTCTCATGGTTGAGTGGAACATTTCTACTGGTGTATTTAAGACTATGACAATACTTTCATTCATTTTTCTCCATTTTTCAAAGGTGTTGATACTTTGCTGAGAAAAATTCCCTGGAAGCTGCTACTTATATTCTAATTCAAAATTCCTTTAACAGTTGAAAATTACAGTAAGCTGACCCTTTACATTCTGGTTTCATTCCAAGAGGTTCTTGTAATTAGAATATCAAATAGTTTTTAGAGTTAACTGAAATATTTTGCTCTAAATGTGCAACGATTTTAAATAATAATAATTGGGTTATATGATTTTTAATATTTTGAGGAGTATAGCAGTACTTAAATGCAAGACTGAAATTAAATTGAATAAATAAATAAGCAAATATGAAATTAAAGGTTTTCCTCATATGTTTCTAAAAATGAAAAGTTTACAAGTTCGTTAAGAATGAATCAAAGACACTTCTATTAAATTTCATTAAATAGTCCTTCAGAAAATCAGTAATGTCTCCAAGTGAAGTTGCCCACTGGGAAAAAAAAAAAGCATTTTGGTAAATTGAAGCACTAGTTTAAATGAAGTAATTGCTCTGAAGAACGAAAATGCTTTTCATTGAACTTAGTCAGAACACTGTCATTTGAATATAAAACCCAAGATAACAGTGAAATGTAGGAAGAAGTAAAAGCCACTGACTCTGATTTATTCATTTATATAAGCCAAGATGCAAATTCTTTAGCTAGAAGCTATTTCCTTCCTTAAGCAGATTTTAAGCAAAGTTATTTTCTCAATCGTAGTGTAACAATTAGAAAGGCCTCTGTAGTCCTATCTCTTGCTTTGGTCTTGACTTGTTAGGTGACCTCGTGAATTTATTTAATTTCTCTGTACCCTAATTTGTTAATCTGGAAAAGAAGAGCAACAGGAAGGGTTAAATGTCTATCCAGAAACATTTATATGGTCTTGAATAGGAAAGAAAAAGTGAGATGCTCTCTGGTGAAGAATATTATTTTCTTGTCAAGGAAGGTATTCAGGGCAAATGCTAAAAAAAAAAAAAAGTTGCCTGAAAACTACCGTTGTGATTTGTCTTAGGTCTGGAAGAGCACTGGGAGATAAATCATGCAGACCGTTCTTTGTGGGCAGCCTTTAGCAGTGACCATATGTTTTATTTGTCCAGCTTTGGAGGTGTCCGGGTGGAGGCCCATTAAGCGGATTGCCCGATCGTGTCAAAGACTGGAACGCCCACGTTCTGAATGTTGAGTTCTTTGAAAATATTTTCGCTGGGGTGCCAAAACCAGAAATTGCTTGTGAAAACAGTGCCTCCCCCTGTAGCTATTGCAAAAGTAGTCCAAACAAAGTGTGCTGAATGTGGGACATTTAAGGGGGAAAACTACGGCAGCAAGTCTGCAAATTGCTTTTCATTGATACACAGGTCTCAAGCCCCAGGTTTGTCATATGTTTGGTTTTGTTGGCACCAGGATCTACAGCAGAGTTCTGAAAAATATCCTAACGTCTCCGAATAGTTTATCGTAAGAAATAATGAGTGACATGGGTTCCCATTTCCTGGCGTGCCTTCCTCACCTTTCCTGCTGAAGAAAGTCCTTGCTTATGGGAGAGGAGGGAAGGGAAGACACGAGGCTTATTCTGAGTTTTCACTTGGTCGCATTGGCGTTACGTGTGTACGAGTTTGTTCGGGGGTTTGTTGTTCCTGTGGGTAACACCCTGAATGTGCTGTCAGTGCTGGTCAGGCCCCGTCGGAAACACGAGGACACTGGATGGAAATGCACGAGCTCCTGGCACGGGTCTGATCCCGTTTAATGGGAGGAACGGGAGGTTGTTAGGCGTTGAGCCAAACGCAGTGCTTTTGACAAATCAGCTGAAAATATGTGACAAGCTACACGACAGACGAGGGGTTTTGGCGCAGCTGTTACCTAGTCCCAGTGTTGTGCCTTAAAATCTCAGCAGTGCTTCAGCGCGAGTGCCTTCTGGTTTTTGTGTAGGCCTTCGTTATTTATCACTGGTTGGCATATAGCAGCACTGGGAGGGTTTGAGAGTTGCAGAGCTGCACTTGGTGTGAGAGAGGTGACGGCTCCCGCTCGTGGAAGTGACTCTTCTACTAGTTCTGTCCTGAAGAGTGCCCCTCGCTATCTAAGACACTTTTTTCTCTCCTCCTGCTGCACTTCTCCTCTTTCTCCCCTCTGCTTTCTCTCAGTATCTATCCTGTTCGTCCTTTTCTGCTTATTTGTCGCTCATGAAAATATACCAGCACATCTGTTGACACCCTCTTCAGATAAATCACTCCTTTCATTTACCACTTAGTTATGATTCTTTCCCAGCTTCTCTTGCTTTGCTTGTCTCCTTCCATACATATTATTTTTCTTTTCAAACCCCACCGACCTCTGATATAAAGGTTTTGTTAATATTTAGTGGCAAGAACATTTCCAGAGAAGATGGTCTTAAGTGCTGCCATCACTGCTCAAATGGGATCTGAGTTCAGTTCCCTCTGCTGTGCCGACAGACTTCCTTGTCTGGGGAAAAGCAGCACCAGCCCTGAGTCAATATTTTAGTCTGATCAGGTAACAGAAAAGGTATAAAAATGCCCGTGTTCACTTAAGCCCGTTAGTGTCTCTTCCTGTGCTGCACAGTTGTGCTGGTGATGGTTTATAGCGTACTAGTGGGTTTAAGAGTTATGAGAAGCTCGAGATGGGCTGTAGGTTTGCTTTGTTGGTGAAGGCCATAATTAGCTGTTTTTTCTTTTTCCCCCCAGACAGCATGGAACAAGATATGATCCAGACCCTTTCAGTTTCTGGCCACAGATAGGATTTTTGTGCAAGAAAGCAGATACTTTCCAAGATTTATGGTATGCAGCTGGGTCTTCTGTAGAGAATGCCAAACTGAGGACTCAGCTGAGTCCGAGACGAGGGGTGTGCACAGCTCGCACTGGTGCTTCTCAAACCCTGACGTGGGTAAGGGGGCTTGGCAGCAGCGTGTAGAGGCAAAAGAATTTGAGAGAGAACATTTCTGTTCTGCCGGATGCGTTTCAACCCGGAGGAGTTCCCGCCAGGTTCAGCACGCAGCTGCACGTTCCTTGTGCTGGGGCTGCAGCGATGCTGGCGCAGGGACGGCTCTCTGCAGCAGAGGGGCAGGGGGCTGCTTATTCCGGCAGCGGCTGTCTGCTGCTGCCTTGCAGTGTTCAGGGAACTACAGCTTCGCTGTGGCTCAGTTTTTGCCTTAATGTTCAAAGAAATGCGTGGTAGTGTGGCCAGCAGCCTAGCCAGAACAAAATTTGTGTATCGTAATGAAGATGCCTAGCAATAATCAAGAAAATATGTACGGATCAAAGAGTGGATTCAGATCCCAATTACAGCTTCATGGGCTGTGTTATGGTATCAGTTAGGCCAGTGAATAACTTCCGATAACTGAAAACAGGGGAGTTCTCCCAGACCTGATGTGGTGCAGAACTGCTAACCGTGTTTTACACTGGTGGAAGTGAGATCAGGATCTGGCACCCACATGTCAATTAACTGAAGACGTTCCTCAGTTTTTTTAGGGATACTATTTCAGGGCTGAGAAGCTAAGCTGAAATGTTACGGGAATGTGGACATCTGTCCTAATGACAATGAATGCATTTTAAAAAGATGTTCTTGGCAAGGCACCAGTTTAAATTACTTCAATTTTTATTTGTTTTATGGGAGGAGGGAGCAAGTGGCGCAGATGGAGAGCTGTGAGATATCTCCCCCTTCTAACTCTTTGTATTCGTAATTTGGTTATACCTTTTAATGAAAGAGAAAGGAAATATCGCCAGGACACTGCTTCCTGAGCAAGCAGAAAGAATCGGCCGCTGGGGCCAGAGGCTCCACGAGAGCGCTCAAGGAACGGAGTTTCCGACTTCCATGGCAGCCCTGCCTCCGCTGGACCCAGTGGAGTTAACACGGCAACGTGCTAGTGCAGGGCTTGGCGAGCAAGTCAGCAAAAAGGGTCCCCAGGGGGATCTCTCATTTCCTCTTCGTTTTCTGCGTTAAGTTGCTTCCTTTCAGTTTCCTCTTTTGATCACTTATTGCTATTTGCTAATGTAACGTCTGGAGCAAAACCCCCGCAGGACCAGATCTCTGCTCTGCCAGCTGCTGCTTGGATATTTAATGCAGGAGGCAGAGCCTGCCGCAAACAGCTTAAGCTCTGTAGTCACAACAGGATGGTTGAGAAGAAACACAAACCACGAGGAAACAGGCACCTAAAGTGCATCTCGTGTATTAAGCTGTGCCCGTTCCGCAAAGCCTTCCCTGGTCCCACAGCCAGTCTGCTGTTCCTTCTTCCGCTTTCTCTGGGCCAGCTGGCAAGTGTCTAGTTTATCTGGAAGGCAGGATGGCAAAACGGGGACTGTCTTTTAACCCTCTGCTTAGTGGGTCCTTCAGTGCAGCAGAGAAAACCTGGAAATATTGATGTACAAGAATACACCGGCGTGTGTATTATCCTTCTTCAGCATGTTCCTGGCAGGAGCCGCCAGCTGTGCTTGGAGTACCCTTAACAGACCAAGTCAGCATCAAGAAGCAAGCACAAGAAGTCAGACGTTCATGCGAGTTTTGTGCAAAATGACATTGCGGGTTTAGATCATGGCAGGTTTGGAAGTCAGGCTTGTGGTTAAACTTGGAGAGCCCTTGGAAGAGCCTGGCACCCAGGTGGCAAAGCCCTGTATAGACACAGGATTTTTCAGGAAACAGCTGCAGTGGCCAGCCCCCCCTTTTCCTCATCTGTGGCTGATCACAGAATTTTGCCCCCTTCCCGTGGATGTGGTGTGAGGCTTCATGCCTTCCAGGTCTGCCCTCACAATGTTCTGGGCCTCACTGGGCCTGAGCTGAAGATTACCCACATGCTGTCACCGGCCTCAGAGTCTTTTTATGCCCAACTAAATGCACATCTTTCTCCAAAGGATTAGGGTTTCTTTCCTCTCATATCAGGGTTAGATCTTAAGACGTGTCCGTGAGGTCTGATGCAGGCATCCATCTCTGAGCTGGCCATGTATGAGCCAGCGTTGGTCCCAAAGCCAGGAGGGAGCTTTAACGCAGGACTGAACCTGAGCAATTCTGCTGTCACTCATGTGGGTTTTTCTGTCTCTGTTTCCTCATTCTTCCCCCAGCTTCCCTTTGCTAACCTTTATGTTCTTTTGCATCTCCTTTTGTTGCATCTCTTTCATATCTACTCTTGCTTCAAGCACTTTTTTCTTTTTCGCATCCTTGCTAGCCTTTTCCAGTCCTGGTATGTCTAAGTGTGAAATGGCAGACATGACCCTTGGGCACACGCTAATCTATTTTTAAGCACTTGCGACACTTTCCATTTCCGTCTTGCTTTCTTCTCTTCTGTTACATTATCACCTTTTATTTCATCCTATATTTCCAAATCTTTCAGAAATCCTTTTGCTGAGATTTATGCTCTTGATTTTCCCTCTGCATGGCCTGATTCTAGTTCTAAATCTAATTAGAAGATGGTAACTGCTTGGTTAAACAGTATTTCACTCACTTTGTGAAATCTGTGCCATTCACAATCTAATATTGTTTTGTCTCCTCCTTTCCATGGCATGTAGAAGAATAGAGGAGACTTCTTCAACCAGAATGTAATTAAACTCGTTGAACAAGCCCATATTACCTACTCATGTCATCAAATATTTGCTGAAAGAAAATCAGCAGCATCCACCAACCCAGTTCTTTCAAGTAATCTTATCCTCAGTTTAATAGTAATAGTTCGTTAATGTAGTGACATCAATGAATAACAGCTGAGGTTCTGACCAGATTCTTTGTCTCAAGGTATCCTAAGTATAAAGTTTCCGCCTTGGTTTGTCTGGGCTTGCCCATATGGCAGGAACTTATTTGCTTGCCGTTACTAAGACACAAAATTCAAGAAAAACCTGGGATACAAAAGGAGTTTCCCGTTTAGAGGGAAGGACGTTTTTTTCCCCAGAGTAATTTCCAAGTGTTCTGAGTTAACTTGTACTCAAAATTTTCTACTAGAGTCCACTGAATTTGCCAAATTTTAAGTTGTGTTGATTTGTATATGCATGTCCTATAAGATTCGGAGACACTAGAGCCCCGAGCCTTTTCCTCTTACAGGTTTATTAGCCAGCAAAGAGGTTTATGAAGGGCCTGCTGAAAACGGCTGCTTCTGAAGGTGTGTAGCCAGCAGTAGCTTGGGCCGTGCAGAAAGACTGTGCATTTAATGTGCCATGGAGATATGTGGATTTAGGCAGAAATGTGGAGAAGTACAAGTCTTTACTGAGGCCTCTGAGCACAGGAATTATGCTGAATAACAGCAGCATTTTTAAGTTGTATATTAAAATTGACAGGAGAGTTTCCTAAAAAAAATTGTTGCTGATTTGTTTGGTGCCTGATTTATCCAGCAGAGCAACATACTGCAGTTTATTGCTTTCCGTTTTCCCTTTCTCCTGCCTGCTGGAAACAAGCTGACAAATGCAGCCTGTGTTTTCTTCGGAGCTAACGGGGAAATTGAGGGCTGAGGAAATAAGAAAAGCGGTTTGAGAGTCAAATAGTGCTTGAAGCGGCACGGCAGTTACCCAGCAGGAAGAATGCACTTCCCTAGTAAACCCCTTGCCTCTGGGATAAAAGCTTCCTGAAGAACAAGGTCTTTTGCCTTTGCTGAGCTAGAACTGCCGCTGGTAAGTGTGCGGTGCGGTGCCTAGTGGGCAGGAAAGTTGTGTTTTCTCTGAAGCCTGCTCTGGAGGCGACTGCTGCTGTCCTTGGGGCAGCGATGTGCTGTGTGTCTTTCGCTTCCTGGCTATTCCTGCGTGGGATGGGGAGAGTGCTAGTCGGGCAGCAAGTGGCAAGCTTCCTTTGAAGGACGCTTGCAGGTCAACTGAATGTAATTTGAGTTACGCAGTGTGTTTTGCACTGCAGCGGTTTTCATTCATGACTGTCCTTATCATCTGTACGAATAGAAAAAACAGTGTTTTCTACTGGCTCAAGTAACCAAAGGCTCCTGATGAGTTTTCTCCACCAAGGAGAATCCTGTTCTGCACAGAGGTCTCTGTTCTGTCTGGGAACAGTGCACAGTGCGGCGTTTGCCTCCGGCACTGGGCGAGAATGGCCTGAGTATCCCTAACATTTTGCAGCCAACGAGAGGGAGATACTAAATTTCCATTCATCTGTTGCTTTGTTAAGTGGCATTATGGGCTTGAGGCAGGTTTCCTGTGCTTTCTGCTCACTAAAGAGTTGCTTATTGCCATTAGGTATTTTGTGGATTTACTTACAACAGAAGATGGATCTGCACATTTACTGATTGCACTTCTCTCTGTTATCTTTGCGACAAAATATGCAGGGAATATTACGTGTGTTCTGCCTCCTAAAGTCAGTGTGCTTTCTGCAGCTGCATAATTTAGACACAGTATGCGTTTGACTCGGAGGAGCCAGTCTGCAAACCGTGCTGTAGCTTGGGCAGATGGGCTAGGCAGGGGCAATAGGGAAGTCTGACAGCGTAGGATGAAGGACAAAGTCAGTTCTTTCTCTCATATTGACCGTGTGCAGTACCATTTACTCAAAATGGCTCAAGATGTTTAAGATCAATGCAGATTTCAGCACTGCTCTGTGGAGCCATGACTTTATGACTGTTTGATTTGTTTCCATGTCCACAGCTTGGTTCCTGGATAATAGATGAGAAGATCTGTCCTAGACACGGGGACACGTGGGACGCCCATGTTGAGCGGCTGAAAACAAATGCACTGTGTGGTGTTAGAGAAGAGGAGAAAGGGAACAGGGAATTCTCCTCCCTTCCTCAAGTTCCTGCTCAGCATGTGGTTATAATCGATCAGCCTTGGTCTGGCAGTGGTGGAAAAGGGACTCAGCGGAGAGAAAAGCAGGTCACGTTTTGGTGGAAGGATGAACATTGCCATGCTCCCCGCTGGCAAGCCGCCCCTGGGACAGTGGGTCTGAAAAGCCCACTTTTCTAGTCTCTTGAGGCATCTTGTTTGCAGATAGCAGCACTTTGGAAAAATGTCTTTTCCTCTAGTTTTGCTTTACTGCGTCAGAAACTTGTCATGGAGTCAATAGGGCCGAAGTATCTTTAGGCTCACAGGACTTGCCGAAGAAGAGCAGACCCATGTTCAGACTGGTCCGGTCTTCTGTCTCCTCCGGTAGCTGGAATAAGCTTCCTCCAAAGAAGGCAGAAGCTGTACTGCATTTGCAGAGTGGCCTAACCTGAGGTCTAAATTGGTCTGAAACGCACTCAGAAGCAGATCTTCCGTCTTTCTTCCTGTGTAGTTCATGCCCCTCTCAAATGACAGGTGCACCATGCAGAGGAGGATGGTGATGCAAAATTATCCTAGATTTCCCTCTTTAATCCAGATTAAGCATCTTAAAAATCTGTAATGTTTTGAAACATTAGCTAGTGGTCTTGTTTGCCATAGTTTTAAGGCAAACAGGCTTAACTTGGCATACCTTTAAGTATTTTTTAAGTAGGATCAGATTTCCATAAGGTGTCTCAAACTGTGTACACCAAAATGGGGTTTCTTAGAATAACCATTTACTTTGGGAAAGGAGGGCCTATCCCAAAGTTCCCAAACACCCTTACGGTCTCTTCCCAGTGTTGCTATGTGACATCAGCCCAGTGGCACCAGCTCTGGCACTGTGACCCGGATTCACCCTACCTAATTTTAGGTACAACAGTTAGGAGCACAGTGTCTCCTGCAAAATCAGCAGAGAGAATTAGGCATTTCCTAGCTTAATCTCTCTCTTTGATGCCTCTCTCTTCAGCAGTGAAAGGAGGAACCTGCTTACCTGTATGTCCACTTTTACGCTGCCCCCAGGAGCCTGCACTTTGGTAAGATAAATGCAGACTTGCTTGTACAAAGGAGAAAGCTGGCTACCAGATTTGGAAAGTGACTCTCAGGTCCAAGAGCATGACTTTGTATGCTTACAGGACCCAAAGTAGAATGGGGGCTGTAAACCTCCGCAGAGCTTTGGGAAGCGAAACAACCTTTCTGCCTGAAAATAGAGGTAAATCCAGATTCTGTTCTTAGGATGTGAAGCTAGCTAGGGGGGCTCATGAGAAGCCTCAAAGCCAGGAGGATGGGGTTTAAGGGCTGCAAAGCTCGTTTTAATTTTTAAAGAAAAGTTTCTCTCTCTTCTAAAGGACAGGAGGAGGAGGGATAAGGAAGTCCACAGGGGAAATACTAATTTTCAGTCTTCTGCTAGCATGTGTTGAGAACACTGTCTGCTCACAGCAATGAATGTTCACAACAAGCTTCTCATTCTCATGAAGGGAGACAGAAATGTGCTGCAGATGGCACAGAAGTGGCTGTGGAAGAAAGCTGCCTAGAGGCAGCTGAACTCTGACAACAGCACAATTCGCAGGACTTTCAGGTTTTCTCATGTTCAGGAGACTTTATATGTGTCTGTACTAATTTTACGTGCCTTTTAATAGCACTGTTTGTATTATACTGTTTGAAACTGGCCAAAATCGTTGCTGGCCCTGGAGCAGATAAAGAAACAGAATATACTGACTTATAAAAAACAAGGCTGGCTGAGGGAACTTGTCCTAAACCAGAATTGCTCCAATCTGCTTTATTACTCCTTTTCCTTCCTCTTTCATTTCCTTTTCCAAAGTATAGCATTAAGTCTGCCTAGGGGCTAACGGGTCTATAAATCCTTCCCAAAGGAAAATAAGTCCTAAATCTCCCTCCGTACATCACAGCCAATTGATAATAGTTGTTGCTGTGGAGAAGTGCAGGATGATGCACTGCACGTTGCCTTGAACGTGTGCCAGTGTTGTCAGCCTAGTTAGGAGACACGTTACTGCCCACTACTGCGGCTTACGTTCCTGCCACCCATTCCTTGGCGGGACGGGGGCACTTGAAGATGAGTTTCTGTACTGAACGGGATTTAATATTCAGACTCAAGATATCTGTTCTGTGGGCTAAGCATATGCAGCATTCCCATTTTTGAACTGCTTTTAGGGTTTTTTTCGATGTGTGAGGTTCAGTGCTGCAGTCGGGGTGCTCACGTGGCTTAAGGAAGCCTGGGATCAGGTCTGACATATTCAGTAACGACAGCAGTTCTCTGTCCCTTGTGCTGTGGGTCATCATTTAGCCCTTGGCACTGGTGTGATCAGTGCAGCATCGCATACAATGGATTGGGCATATTTTGATGAAGTCAGGCACAGATCTTGCTCTCTCTTCCTCGGTCCCTCTGCATTTCTCTTCTTGCCTCGCTCTCTCCTTCCCTCTCTTCTCTCACTAGCCTTGTTTCTCCTCTTTCTCTCTCCTTCACTCTTACTCTTTCTCTCTTTTTCTCTTGCTTTCTCTCTCTCTCTCCCGCTGTCTTTCTCTCCCTCACTTGCTCTCTTTTGCTTTTTTCTCTTCTTTCTCCCCTATCTGCCCGTCCTCCTCCCTCCTCCTGTCTTTCCCTCGGTTTGCCTCTCTCTCCTTCTCTCCTTCTCTCCTTCATTCTCCTGGACTCTCTTTCTCTGCCCTTCTTTCCTTCTCTCCTTCTCCCGCTTGGTCTCTTTCCCCCTCTGCTTCTCTCTTCCTCTCACCCTCCTCTTTCTCTCCCTCTTTCTCTTTACTATTCTTTCCCCGCCTTTTTCCTCCCTTCCTCCCTCTTTCCCTCTCTCTTTTCCTTTCCTTCCCTCTTTCTCTTTCCTGCTTTCTCTTTGCCTCTTTCTCTCTTGTTCTCTCTCCCTCGCCCTTCCTCCTCTCTTGCCCTGCCTTGTTCTTTCTTTCCCTCTTTCCCTCCCTCTCTCTCCCTTTCTTGCTTGGGTTTTCTTTCTTTCTCTTTCTTTCTCTTTCTCCCTCCCTTCCTCCCTCTTCCTTCCCTCTTTCCTTTTCTCTCTCCCCTCCCTCCCTCCCTCTTTATCCCACTTCCCCTTTCTCTCTCCCTCTCTTTCTCTGCTTCTCTTTCCCTGTCGCCTTTCTTTCTCACTCCCTTTCTCTCTCCCTTCCCCTTCCTCTTCCTCCTCCTCCTTCTTTCTCCTTCATTCTTTCTTTCTCTTTTTCACTCTCATTCTCTCCCTTCCTCCCTCCTGCTGTCTCTCTCTCTCTCCCCTCTCTCTTCTCCCTCTATCTGTATTGATCTCCCTCCTACTCCCTCTCTGTTGTTTCTTTCGCCATTCCTTTCTCTCTTGCTCTTTTTCTCTCCTCGACTCTTTCTTTTCTCTTGCTCTCTTTTTCCCTCTTTCTCCCTCCCTCCCTCCCTCACAATTTTCTTTCACTCTTTCACTCTTTCCCTTTTTGCCTTTGCTCTCTCCTTTTTCCCTTGCTCTTCCTCTTTTCCCTTTCTCTCCCTCTCGCTTGCTTTCTTGCTCTCTCTCACCATCTAGCTCCTTCTCGCTCCTTCTCTCTCTCAGGCTTCCTTCCCTCCTTTCTTTCTTTCTCTTTCTTTCTTCCCCTTTCTTTTTCTTTCTTTTCTTTCTTTCTCGCTCTTTCTTTCCTTTCTTGCTCTTCTCTTCCTCCCTCTTTCCCTCTTTTTCTCTCTCTCCCTGTCCCTCCCTCTCTTCCCCCTCTCTTTTCCTCAGTGCCTCTCCCTCTTTCTGCCCTTCTCTCGCACGCCCTTTCTTTCTCTCCTCTCCCTTGCTTTCCCTCCCTCTTGCTTTCTTTCTCTCTCTGCACCTTTCTCTTTTGCCCCTTTTTCTTTCTCTCCCTTTCTTGCTCTTGCTCTTTCCTTCTTTCTTCCTTCCCTCCCTTTTTCTCCCTCCTTCTCTTTCCTTCTTCTTTCTCTCTCTTTCCCTCCACATCTCTCATTCTCTTGCTCTTTCTTTCCTCCTCTTTCTCTCTCTGCCCCCCTCTTCTTCCTCTTCCTTTTTTCTCTCTCCTCCCTCTCTCCCTCCTTTGCTCTCTTCTTTCTCTTTCTCACTCATACTTTTCTTTTCTCTCTCTCTCGCCTTCTCTCACCTTCCTCTTTCTCTGTTCCTTTCTCTCCCCCAGCCTATATTTCTCCCTCTACCTGCCCCTCTCTTCTCTCCTTTTCTGTTATTCTCTCCCTCGCTCCCTCGCTCCCTCCCTTTATCTCGTCTCCTTCTCCCTCTGTCTCTTGCTCTGTCTTCTCTTTCTCTTGCTCTCTCTTCCTCGGTCCCTCTGCATTTCTCTTCTTGCCTCGCTCTCTCCTTCCCTCTCTTCTCTCACTAGCCTTGTTTCTCCTCTTTCTCTCTCCTTCACTCTTTCTCTCTTTTTCTCTTGCTTTCTCTCTCTCTCTCCCGCTGTCTTTCTCTCCCTCACTTGCTCTCTTTTGCTTTTTTCTCTTCTTTCTCCCCTATCTGCCCGTCCTCCTCCCTCCTCCTGTCTTTCCCTCGGTTTGCCTCTCTCTCCTTCTCTCCTTCTCTCCTTCATTCTCCTGGACTCTCTCTCTCTGCCCTTCTTTCCTTCTCTCCTTCTCCCGCTTGGTCTCTTTCCCCCTCTGCTTCTCTCTTCCTCTCACCCTCCTCTTTCTCTCCCTCTTTCTCTTTACTATTCTTTCCCCGCCTTTTTCCTCCCTTCCTCCCTCTTTCCCTCTCTCTTTTCCTTTCCTTCCCTCTTTCTCTTTCCTGCTTTCTCTCTTTGCCTCTTTCTCTCTTGTTCTCTCTCCCTCTCTCTTCTCCTCTCTTACTCTCCATCTTCTTCTTTCTCTCTCCCTCTTTCCCTCCCTCTCTCCCCCTTTCTCGCTCAGTTTTTCTTTCATTTCTTTCTCTGTTTCTCTCTCTCTTCCTTCTCTCTCTTTCCTTTGCTCTCTCTCTCTGTCTCCCTCTGTCTCTCCCTCTTTATCCTGCTTTTCCTGTCTTTCTCTCTTTCTCTGATTCTTTCCCTCTGTCGTCTTTTCTTTCTCACTCTCTCCCTTTCTCTCTCTCCCTTTCTCCCTTCCCCACTCTTCTTCCTTCTCTCCCTCTCTTTCTCCTTCATTCTTTCTTTCTTTTTCACTCTCTCATTCTCTCCCTTTCTCCCTCCTGCTGTCACTCTCTCTCTCTCCCGGTCTTCTCCCTCTATCTTTATCTGTATCGATCTCCCTCTTACTCCCTCTCTCCTTCGCTTCTTTTGCCATTCCTTTCTCTTGCTCTTTTTCTCTTTGACTTTCTCTTTGCTTTTGCTGTCTTTTTCCCTCTCTCTCCCTCCCTCCCTGTTTTCTTTCTCTTTCACTCTTTCCCTTTTTGCCTTTGCTCTCTCTTTTTTCCCTTGCTCTTCCTCTTTTCCCTCTCTCTCTCTCTCCCGCTTGCTTTCCTGCTCTCTCTCACCATCTTCCTGCCTCTGTTCCTCCCTCCCTGCCTCCTTCCGTTCCTCCCTCCCTCCCTTCCTGTCTTTTCCTTTCTTTCCCACTTTCTCTCTCCCGCTTTCTCTCTTTCCCTCTCTCTCTCTCTCTTGTTCTCCCTCCCTCTCCCTTCCCCTCTCTCTTCCCCCCTCCCGCTCCTTTTTATCATGCTTTGCATCTCTCTCTGTCTTGGTCTTTTTTGCTGCCTCTCTTCCTCCTCCTCTCCCTCTTTCTCCCTCTTTCTTCCCCATTTCCTTCTCTCCTGTCTTTTCTCGCTCTCTCTCCATCTTTCTTTCTCCCTCTCCTTCTCTCTTTCTCATTCTTTGTTTCTCTTTTTCTCCCTTCCTCTTTTTCTTTTTCTCCCTCTTTATTCCCCTTTCCCTTTCTCTCTCTCTCTCTGGTTCTGTTTCCCTCTTTGTTCTTTCTTTCCCTCTCTCTCTCTTTCTCTCTCTTTCTCTCGCTCTGGCTTCCTCCCTCTGTCTTTCTCTCCCTTCCTCCTCCTCTCTTCTTTCTCATGCTTTCCCTTCCTCTTTCTGTCTTGTTCTTTCTCTCTCCCTGTCTTTCCTTCTCTCCTTTTCTCTCTCTCTGCCTCTCCTGTTCTTTCTTTCCCTTTCCCTCCTTATTTTTCTCTTTTATCCATCTCTCTTTGTCCCTTTCTCTCACTGTTTATCACCTTCTCTCTCTTCCTTGTCTCTTTTTCTTTCTCCTTCTCTCTCTCTCGTCCTTTCTTTCCTTCTCCTTTGTTTCTTCTTTTCTCTTTTTCTCCTTCTTTCTCTCTTCCGTCTTTCTCTTCCTCTCTCCCTCCTTGTTCCGCTTTCCCTTTCTCTCTTTCCTTTTTTCTCCTCGTTTCCCTCTTTCTTTCCTTCTCTCCTCCCTCTCCCTTTCTGCCCCCTCTCTCTCCCTCTCCCTTTCTGTCTCCTTCCTTCCTTTTTCCCTCTCGCTCTTCTCCCCGCGGCTCCGGGCCCCGCCGCTGCCGCTGTCGCCGGTCGCGGGGCCCCGGGGCGCCGCCGCGCGGGGGCTGCCCGGGCCCTGCAGCGCCCCCGCGGCCGCCAGGCGGCGCCGCCGTGCGCGGGCGAGCGGCGCTGAGGGGCGGCAGGTGCGCGGCGGCCCCGCGCCGGGCCGGGCGGGCGCCACCGGAACCGGAACCGGAACCGGCGGGGCGGGGCGCTACCGGAACCGGAACCGGCGGCGGCGGCGGCAGAAGCAGCGGGAGGAGCGGGCAGAAAAAGGAGCAGCAGCAGGGAGCGGGGAGGCGGGACGGGCTCCGGCTCTGCCGGGAGGCACCTGGGGCCCCCCCGGGGGGGTCGCAGCGGGCGGCCCGGGCTTGTCCGCGGGGCAGCGGGGGGCGGAGGCCCGGCCCGGCCCCGCAGCCGCCGGGGCTGGCGGGAGCCGCGGCCGCCGGGAGCGCCGGGCGGGGCCGGGGCGGGGGGAGTCGCGGGGGGGGCGGCCCCGGCCCCCGTGACAGCCGCAGGCGGGCGGCGGCGGGGCCCGGCCGGGGAGGGCAGGGGAGGGCAGCAGCGGGCACCCTCGGGGGAGCCCCGGGCCGGGCCCGGTGCGGAGCCCCGTGGGGCTGCGAGCGCTCCCGGGACGCCTCTGCTCTCCCGCAGGGGCTGCGGGCCGCGGGGCCGTCACGGACGGACGGACGGATGGATGGACAGCGCCAAGCGGGAGCCGGATGGAGCCGCCGCCGGGAGCAGGAACTGGACGGAGGGACAGAGCCGCCGCCGGGAGCGGGACGGAGGGACGGAGCCACTGCCAGGAGCGAGCGCCGGACGGAGCCGCAGGCACAACAGAGCCGCTGCTCGGGCACAACAGCTGGTGCGGAGTGATGAGCTTGTGCACATGGCATCAGCCTGCACTGATGAGCTCACACTGATCCAATAGTTTACTCTTTAATTACTCTTTGTTTACTCTTTAATTACTCTTTGTTTACTCTTTAATTACTGACAGGGCCATAAATCAGTTGCTATCACAGCTCAGAGCTTGGTGGCATCACTGAAGGTTGCATCAGTGTTGAAGCCTTAGCTGATGGATATGGGATCAGTGTTGGCTAATTCCCTTATGAATGTTCAGTGAAGGCTGAGTAATGAGCTCAGGGACATTGGCTCAGGGATGACTAATGACCTTACACATCTGGAATCCCTAGTGACTAGTTAGTTCCTGTTGCTTCAAAACCTCTAAGCTAATTGTTTATTTAGTGCTGAAAGTCTTGGGTGAATGTTGACTAATTGGTTTCTATATGTCCGCTCCCTGTTGACTCCTTGAACTAATTGAGCATTTGGCTTGTGAATATTGAATCGATATTGACTCCCTGGCCAGGACTGATTCAATACTTCCAAGCTAATTGGTTAATTAGTGGTGAAAGTCTTGGATGAATGTTGAATAAATACTGGCCCTGGAAGATGGTGTCTCCTGGTGTTGCCTCCTCCCCAAAACCACTTTTGCGCCAGAAACTATCTCAGACGCGAGGTTCGGCCTGGTGCATGCCAGCCTCCCTGCCCTCGGGGTACTCGCAGATGGACCCCCCCCCTTCGGGGAGGGTCCACACACCCTCCCTCCCCCCCCCCATCCCACCGCCTCCCCCCACCCCAAAAAGGGCCCCCTCAGCCTCCCCTTTGGGGCTGGAAACAGCCAAACTTGCCTCTGTTTCCAAGTCCCCAAAACGCAGGACTCAGTCTGTGTTTTCAGCCACAGAAACAGCCAAGTGAGCCTCCATTTGTGGCCCCCAAAACACAGGGCTTAGCCTCTCTTTTGGGCCCCCAGAATGCAGGACTCATTCACCTGTTCTTGTGCTTGAAAACAGGGACTAAGCTGCCCTCGGTGGCCCCAAAACACAGCACTGGCCTCTGTTTTTAGTGCCCAAAACAGCTGACCTCGCCTCCGTTGCCAAGTCCCAGAAACATGCGACTCCTTAGCCTCTGTTTCTGGACCTGACAACATACGACTTGGTCTCCGCTTTGAGGATTAGAAACAGCCACCTCAGCCTCCCTTTCAGGCCCCCCAAACACAGCCCTTAGTTGCTGTTTGCAACCACAGAACAGACAACTAAAAGCCCCTGTTTCGGGCCCCTAAGGGCAGGCCTGTTCCCACGCTCCACAGAGTTCCCGCGCTTCCCAGAGTTCCCGCGCTCGCCAGAGTTCGTGCACTCACCAGAGTTTGCGTTCACCAGAGTTCTCACGCTCCCCAGATTTCGGGCGCTCCCCAGATTTCCCGCGCTCGCCACAGTTCCCACGCTCACCACAGTTCCCACGCTCCCCAGAGTTCTCGCGCTCCCCAGAGTATGCACTCACCAGAGTTTGCGTTCGCCAGAGTTCCCTCGATCCCCAGAGTTCCCACGCTCGCCAGAGTTCTTGCACTCACCAGAATTCCCGCACTCGTGAGAGTTCGCGCTCACCTGAGTTCTCGCGCTTGTCAGAGTTCACATTCGCCAGAGTTCTCGTGTTCGCCACAGTTCCTGCGTTCCCCACACTTTTCGCGCTCCCCAGAGTTCACGCTCCCCAGAGTTCCTGCGCTCCCCAGAGTTCCTGCGCTCGCCACAGTTCTCGCGCTCGCCCCAGTTCCATTGCTCCCCAGCGTTCTCACACTTGCCAGAGTTCGCGCTCGCCAGAGTTCCTGCTCTGCCCAGAATTCCCGCCCTCCTGAGAGATCTCGCACTTGCTAGAGTTCCCGCCCTCGCCAGAGTTTGCGCTCCCCTGAGTTCTCACGCTCGCCAGAGTTCGCGCTCGCCAGGGTTCTTGTGCTCACCAGAGTTAACGCTCACCAGAGTTCGCACTCACAGGAGTTCCCGCGCTCGCCACAGTTCCCGCGCTCCCCAGAGTTCCCGCGCTCCCAAGAGTTCTCGCACTTCCCAGAGTACGCACTCACCAGTGTTATCGCGCTCCCCAGAGTTTGCGCTCGTCAGAGTTCTCGCGCTGGCCAGAGTTCCTGCGCTCCACAGGGTTCACGCTCACCAGAGTTCCCACCCTCCCCAGAGTTCGCGCTCGCCGGAGTTCCCATGCTCCCCAGAGTTCTCGCACTCCCCCGAGTACGCACTCACCAGAGTTCTCACGCTCCCCAGACTTCGCACTCACCAGAGTTCCCGCGCTCCCCAGACTTCCCGCACTCCCCAGACTTCTCACGCTCGCCAGAGTTTGCTCGCCAGAGTTCGCACTCCCCAGAGCTCACGCACTCCCCAGAGTTCTTGCGCTCACCCGAGTTTGCACTCCCCAGAGTTCTCGCACTCCCCAGAGTTCCTGCGCTCGCCACAGTTCCCGCCCTCCCCAGACTTCCCCCACTCCCCAGAGTTCCCGCACTCCCCAAAGTTCTTGGAGTCCCCAGAGTTATGGCGCTCCCCAGAGTTTGCGCTCATCAGATTTCTCACGCTCCCCAGCGTTCCCGCGCTCGCCAGAGTTCTTGCACTCCGCAGAGTTCTCGTGCTCCCCAGAGTTTGCACTCACCAGAGTTCTCGCGCTCCCCAGAGTTTGCACTCACCAGAGTTCTTGCGCTCACCAGAACTCCTGCGCTCATGAGAGTTCGCGCTCACCTGAGTTCTCACGTTCGCCAGAGTTCGCACTCACCAGGGTTCTCGCGCTTGTCAGAGTTCGCATTCGCCAGAGTTCTTGCGCTCGCCAGAGATCGCTATCCCCAGAGTTCCCACTCCCCAGAGTTCCCACTCACCACAGTTCCCGCACTCCCCAGATTTCTCGTGCTCACCAGGCTTCGCACTCACCAGAGTTCTGCGCTTGTCAGAGTTCACATTCGCCAGAGTTCTCGCGTTCGCCACAGTTCCTGCGTTCCCCACACTTTTCGCGCTCCCCAAAGTTCGCGCTCGCCAGAGTTCCCGCGCTCGCCAGAGTTCTCGCACTTCCCAGAGTTCCCGCGCTCCCCAGAGTTCCCGCCCTCCCCAGAGTTCTCGCGCTCCCCAGAGTTCTTGCGCTCCCCAGAGTTTGCGCTCATCAGATTTCTCGCGCTCCCCAGAGTTCTCGCACTGCCCCGAGTACGCATTCGCCAGAGTTCTCACACTCGCCACAGTTCTCGCACTCGACAGAGTTCTCGCACTCGCCAGAGTTTCTGCTCACCTGAGTTCTCACACTTTCCAGAGTACGCACTCACCAGGGTTCTCGCGCTCGCCGGAGTTTGCTATCCCCAGAGTTCCCGAGCTCCCCAGAGTTCTCGCGCTCCCCAGAGTTCGCGCTCCCCAGAGTTCGCGCTCCCCAGAGTTCCCGCGCTCCCCAGAGTTCCCGCGCTCCCAGAGTTCCCGCGCTCCCCAGAGTTCCCATTCTCGCCACAGTTCCCGTGCTTCCCAGAGTTCCCGTGCTCCCCAGAGTTCCCGCGCTCGCCAGAGTTCCCGTGCCCACCACAGTTCCTGCGCTCGCCAGAGTTCCCGTGCCCGCCACAGTTCCTGCGCTCCCCAGAGTTCCCACGCTCCACAGAGTTCTCGCGCTCCCCAAAGTTTGCGCTCCCCAGAGTTCCCGTGCTCGCCAGAGTTCCCTCCCTCCCCAGAGTTCCCGTGCCCTCCCCAGAGTTCCCGCACTCCCCAGAGTTCCCGCGCTCCCCAGAGTTCCCGCGCTCACCACAGTTCCCGCGCTCCCCAGAGTTCTCGTGCTCACCAGAGATCGCGCTCGCCAGAGTTCCTGCCCTCCCGAGAGTTCTTGCGCTCACCAGAGTTTGCACTCGCCAGAGTTCTCGTGCTCCCCAGAGTTCCCACCCTCCAGAGAGATCTCACGCTCACCAGACTTCGCACTCACCAGAGTTCCCGCGCTCCCCAGAGTTCACACTCCCCAGAGTTCCCACGCTCCCCAGATTAACCGCGCTCGCCAAAGTTCTCGCGCTCACCAGAGATCGCGCTCGCCAGAGTTCCTGCCCTCCCGAGAGATCTCGCGCTCGCCAGAGTTCCCGCGTTCACCAGAGTTCGCGCTCACCTGAGTTCTCACGCTTGCCAGAGTTCACGCTCCCCAGAGATCTCGCGCTCCCCAGATTTCCCATGCTCAGAGTTCCCACGCTCGCCAGAGTTCCCGCGCTCGCCAGAGTTCGCGCTCCCCAAAGTTCCCGCGCTCCCCAGAGATCCCGTACGCCCCAGAGTTCGCACTCACCAGATTTCTCGTGCTCCCCAGAGTTCCCGCACTCCCTAAAGGCCCCACGCTCCCCAAAGTTCGCGCTTGCCAGAGTTCCCGTACTCCCCAGAGTTCCCGCACTCCCCACAGTTCCCGCGCTCCCCAGATTTCCCGCGCTCGACACAGTTCCTGCGCTCACCAGAGTTCGCGCTAACCAGAGTTCCCGTGCTCCCCAGAGTTCCTGCGCTCCCCAGATTTCCTGTGCTGCCCAGAGTTCCCGTGCTCACCACAGTTCCTTCACTCCCCAGAGTTTCCGCACTCCCCTGATTTCCCACGCTCGACACAGTTCCTGCGCTCACCAGAGTTCGCGCTAACCAGAGTTCTCGCGCTCCCCAGAGTTTGCACTCACCAGAGTTCTCACGCTCGCCAGAGTTCGCTATCCCCAGAGTTCGCGCGCTTGTCAGAGTTCTTGCACTCACCAGAGTTCTCGTGCTCGCCAGATTTCCCTCGCTCACCAGAGTTCACACTCCCCAGAGTTCCTGCGCTCCCCAGATTTCGTGCGCTCCCCAGATTAACCGCGCTCGACACAGTTCCTGTGCTCACCAGAGTTCGTGCTAACCAGAGTTCTCACGCTCCCCAGAGTTCGCACTCAGCAGGGTTCCCGCGCTCGCCACAGTTCCCACGCTCCCCACAGTTCCCGTTCTCGCCACAGTTCCCGCGCTCCCCAGATTTCCCGCGCTCGACACAGTTCCCGCGCTCCCCAGAGTTCGCGCTAACCAGAGTTCCCGCGCTCACCAGAGTTCCCGCGCGCCCCAGATTTCTAATGCTCCCCAGAGTTCTCGCACTCCCCAGAGTGCGCACTCACCAGAGATTGCGTTCGCCAGAGTTCCCGCCCTCCGCAGAGTTCCCGCGCTGCCCAGAGTTCCCGTGCTCTCAGAGTTCCCGTGCTCGCCACAGTTCCCACACTCACCAGGGTTCTCGCGCTTGTCAGAGTTTGCATTCGCCAGAGTTCTCACGCTTGCCAGAGTTCCCACACTCCCCAGAGTTCTCGCGCTCGCCACAATTCCCGCGCTCCCCAGAGTTCCCGCGCTCCCCAGAGTTCCCGCGCTCCCCTGAGTTCTCACGCTCACCAGATTTCGCACTCACCAGAGTTCCTGCACTCACCACAGTTCCCGTGCTCGCCACATTTCCCACGCTCCCCTGATTTCCCACGCTCGACACAGTTCCTGCGCTCACCAGAGTTCGCGCTAACCAGAGTTCTCGCGCTCGCCAGAGTTCCCGCGCTCATCAGAGTTTGCGCTCACCTGAGTTCTCGCGCTCCCCAGAGTTCTCACACTTTCCAGAGTACGCACTCACCAGGGTTCTCACACTCGACGGAGTTTGCTATCCCCAAAGTTCCCGCGCTCCCCTGAGTTCTCGTGCTCCCCAAAGTTCGCGCTCCCCAGAGTTCCCATGCTCGCCAGAGTTCTCAGATTCCCCAGAGTTCCCGCGCTCCTCAGAGTTCCCGTGCTCGCCAGAGTTCTCAGATTCGCCAGAGTTATCGCGCTCCCCAGAGTTCCCACGCTCGCCACAGTTCCCGCGCTCACCAGAGTTCCCGCGCTCGCCACAGTTCCCGCGCTCCCCAGAGTTCTCGCGCTCGCCAGAGATCGCGCTCGCCAGAGTTCCTGCCCTCCCGAGAGTTCTTGCGCTCACCAGAGTTCGCGCTCACCTGAGTTCTCACGCTCGCCAGAGTTCGCACTCACCAGAGTTTGCGTTCGCCAGAGTTCTCGCGCTCGCCAGAATTTGCGCTCACCAGAGTTCTCACGCTCCCCAGATTTCCCGCGCTCGACACAGTTCCCGCGCTCACCAGAGTTCGCGCACTCCCCAGAGTGCGCACTCACCAGAGATTGTGTTCGCCAGAGTTCTTGCGCTCCCCAGAATTCCCTCCCTCCCCAGAGTTCCCGCGCTCAACACAGTTCCCACGCTCACCACAGTTCCCGCGCTCCCCAGAGTTCTCGCGCTTCCCAGAGTTCTCGCGCTCCCCAGAGTTTGTGCTCATCAGATTTCTCGCGCTCCCCAGAGTTCTCGCGCTCCCCAGAGTTTGCGCTCATCAGATTTCTCGCGCTCCCCAGAGTTCTCGCACTGCCCCGAGTACGCATTCACCAGAGTTCTCACACTCGCCACAGTTCTCGCACTCGCCAGAGTTCTCGCACTCGCCAGAGTTTCTGCTCACCTGAGTTCTCACACTTTCCAGAGTACGCACTCACCAGGGTTCTCGCGCTCGCCGGAGTTTGCTATCCCCAGAGTTCCCGCGCTCCCCAGAGTTCTCGCGCTCCCCAAAGTTTGCGCTCCCCAGAGTTCCCGCGCTCCCCAGAGTTCCCATTCTCGCCACAGTTCCCGTGCTTCCCAGAGTTCCCGTGCTCCCCAGAGTTCCCGCGCTCGCCAGAGTTCCCGTGCCCACCACAGTTCCCGCGCTTGCCAGAGTTCCCGTGCCCGCCACAGTTCCTGCGCTCGCCACAGTTCCCGCGCTCGCCACAGTTCCCACGCTCCACAGAGTTCTTGCGCTCCCCAAAGTTCACGCTCCCCAGAGTTCCCGTGCTCGCTAGAGTTCTCAGATTCCCCAGAGTTATAGCGCTCCCCAGAGTTCCCGTGCTCCCCAGATTTCGTGCGCTCCCCAGATTTCCCACGCTCGACAGTTCCTGCGCTCACCAGAATTCGTGCTAACCAGAGTTCTCGCGCTCACCTGAGTTCGCACTCACCAGGGTTCTCGCGCTTGCCAGAGTTCACACTCCCCAGAATTCCCGCACGCCCCAGAGTTCCCGCGCTCGCCACAATTCCCGCGCTCGCCACAGTTCCCACGCTCCCCACAGTTCCCGTTCTCACCACAGTTCCCACACTCCCCAGATTTCCCGCGCTCGACACAGTTCCCGCGCTCCCCAGAGTTCGCACTCACCAGGGTTCTCGCGCTTGTCAGAGTTTGCATTCGCCAGAGTTCTCGCGCTTGCCAGAGTTCTTGGGCTCACCTGAGTTCTTGCGCTCACCACAGTTCTTGGGCTCCTCAGAGTTCCCGCGCTCCCCAGAGTTCCTGCGCTCCCCAGATTTCCTGTGCTGCCCAGAGTTCCCGCGCTCGCAACAGTTCTCGCGCTCCCCAGAGTTCGCTATACCCAGAGTTCTCGCGCTTGCCAGAGTTTGCACTCGCCAGAGTTCGCGTGCTCGCAAGAGTTCACGCTCGCCAGCGCTCCCGCACTCGCCAGTGTTCGCGCTCGCCAGAATTCCCGCGCTCCCAGAGTTCCCGTGCTTGCCACAGTTCCCGCGCTCCCCACAGTTCCCGTGCTCGCCACAGTTCCCACGCTCCCCTGATTTCCCACGCTCGACACAGTTCCTGCGCTCACCAGAGTTCGCGCTAACCAGAGTTTGCGCTAACCAGAGTTCTCGCACTCGTCAGAGTTTGCACTCACCAGAGTTCCCGCACTCACGAGAGTTCCCGCGCTCGCCACAGTTCCCGCGCTCCCCAGAGTTCCTGTGCTCGCCACAATTCCCGCGCTCCCCAGAGTTCCCGCGCTCCCCAGATTTCCCGCGCTCGACACAGTTCCTGCGCTCACCAGAGTTCGCGCTAACCAGAGTTTGCGCTAACCAGAGTTCTCGCGCTCGTCAGAGTTCGCGCTCACCTGAGTTCTCGCGTTCGCCAGAGTTCACACTCACCAGGGTTCTCGCGCTTGTCAGAGTTCGCATTCGCCAGACTTCTTGCGCTCGCCAGAGATCACTATCCCCAGAGTTCCCACTCCCCAGAGTTCCCATTCACCACAGTTCCCGCGCTCCCCAGATTTCTCGTGCTCACCAGGCTTCGCACTCACCAGAGTTCTGCGCTTGTCAGAGTTCACATTCGCCAGAGTTCTCGCGTTCGCCACAGTTCCTGCGTTCCCCACACTTTTCGCGCTCCCCAAAGTTCGCGCTCGCCAGAGTTCCCGCGCTCGCCAGAGTTCTTGCACTTCCCAGAGTTCTCGCACTCCCCAGAGTTCGCGCTCCCCAAAGTTCCCGCGGTCCCCAGAGTCCGCACTCGCCAGATTTCTCGTGCTCCCCAGAGTTCCCGCGCTCCCTAAAGGTCCCGTGCTCCCCAAAGTTCGCGCTCGCCAGAGTTCCCGTACTCCCCAGAGTTCCCGCGCTCCCCAGATTTCACACTCGCCAGATTTCTTTTGCTCCCCAGAGTTCCTGCCCTCCCGTGAGATCTCGCACTCACCAGACTTCACACTCCCCAGAGTTCTCGCGCTCCCCAGAGTTCGCGCTCGCCAGAATTCTTGCGCTCACCGCAGTTCCCGCGCTTGCCAGAGTTCTCGCGCTCCCCAGAGTACGCACTGCCCAGAGTTCTCACGCTCGCCAGAGTTCGCTATCCCCAGAGTTCGCGCGCTTGTCAGAGTTCTTGCGCTCACCAGAGTTCTCGCGCTCACCAGATTTCCCTCGCTCACCAGAGTTCCCGCGCTCCCCAGATTTCGTGCGCTCCCCAGAGTTCCCGCGCCCCGCAGAGTTCGCGCTCACCAGAGTTACCGTTCTCGCCACAGTTCTCACACTCACCAGAGATCGCACTCGGCAGAGTTCCCACACTCCCCAGAGTTCTTGCACTCACCAGAGTTTGCGTTCGCCAGAGTTCTCGCGCTCCCCAGATTTCGTGCGCTCCCCAGATTTCCCGCGCTCGACACAGTTCCTGCGCTCACCAGAGTTCTCGCACTCGCCAGAGTTCGCACTTGCCAGAGTTCACACTCCCCAGAATTCCCACGCTCCCCACAGTTCCCGCGCTCCCCACAGTTCCCGTTCTCGCCACAGTTCCCGCACTCCCCAGATTTCCCGCGCTCGACACAGTTCCTGCGCTCACCAGAGTTCTCGCACTCGCCAGAGTTCGCACTTGCCAGAGTTCACACTCCCCAGAATTCCCGCGCTCCCCACAGTTCCCGCGCTCCCCACAGTTCCCGTTCTCGCCACAGTTCCCGCGCTCCCCAGATTTCCCGCGCTCGACACAGTTCCTGCGCTCACCAGAGTTCACGCTAACCAGAGTTCCCGTGCTCGCCAGAGTTCCCGTGCTCACCAGAGTTCGCGCTCCCCAGATTTCTCATGCTCCCCAGAGTTCTCACACTCCCCAGATTATGCACTCACCGGAGTTTGCGCTCCCCAGAGTTCTCGTGCTCCCCAGAGTTCCCGCCCTCCCGAGAGATCTCGCGCTCGCCAGAGTTCTTGCTCACCTGAGTTCTCGCGCTCCCCAGAGTTCGCATTAGCCAGAGTTCGCGCTCACCAGAGTTCGCGCGCTCCCCAGAGATTGCACTCCCCAGAGTTCCTGCGCTCCCAGAGTTCGCACTTCCCAGAGTTTGTGCTCACCAGAGTTCGCACTCCCCAGAGTTCCCGCTCTCCCCAGAGTTCTCCCCCTCCCAAGAGGTCTCGCGCTCACCAGAGTTCCCACGCTCGCCAGAGATCGTACTCCCCGGATTTGCACTTGCCAGAGTTCTCGCGCTCCCCAGAGTTCCCGTGCTCACCACAGTTCTTGCACTCCCCAGAGTTCGCACTCCCCAGAGTCCCCGCGCTCCCCAGAGTCCCCGCACTCGCTCCCCAGTGTTCTCACTCACCAGAGTTCTCGCTCACCAGAGTTCATCCTCTCGCTCGAGTTCTTGCTCACCAGAGTTCGCGCGCTCGCCAGAGTTCAAGCTCACCGGAGTGCTCGCTCTATGTCGTGCTCACTTGCCTGAGAGCTCTCTCATGTGAGTGCTTACTCACCACACTGCTTGCTCACTGGAGTACTCATGCACCAGAGTGCTCAATCAGCAGAGTGCTCACTCGCCGGAATTCTCGCTCACCGGAGTGATCGATCACTGGAGTGCTCAGACACGTGAGTGCTCACTCACCTGGGTGTTCACTCATGTGAGTGCTCACTCAGAGTGTTCCTTCACTGGAGTTTCCACTCACTGGAGTGCTTGATCACCGGAGGGCTCACTCGTGTTTGTGCTGTCACCAGAGTGCTCAAACACGTGAGTGCTCCCTAACCAGGGTGTTTGCTTCTGTGAGTGCTCACTCACCGGAGCACTCGCTCCACAGGGTGCTTGCTCACCGCAGTGCTAACTCATGCGAGTGCTCACTCACCGGAGTGCTCGCTCCACAGGGTGCTCACTCACCGGAGTGCTCTGTCACCTCACTGTTCACTCAGAGTGCTCGCTCAACAGAGTGCTTGCTCATGTGAGCACTCACTCACCAGGGCGCTCGCTTACAGGAGTGCACGCTCTCTGTAGTGCTCAGTCCCTGGAGTTCATCTCACCAGAGTGCTCGCTCACTGGAGCACTCAATTGTGCGAGCGCTCGCTCACCGGAGCGCTCGCTCACCAGAGTGCTCACTCTATGTAGTGCTCATTTGCCTGAGAGGTCACTCATGCGAATACTCGATCACTGGAGTGCTTACTCACTGCACTGCTTGCTCACTGGAGTGCTCACGTACCAGAGTGCTCGTTCACAGGAGTGTTGGCTCACTGGAGTGCACATTCATGTGAGTCCTTCCTCACCGGAGTGCTTGCTCACCAGAGTGCCTACTTACTGGAGTGTTCACTCAAAGCTGTGCTCACTTACAGGAGGGCTCGCTCACATGAGTGCTCGCTGAACACAGTCCTCGCTCCACAGGGTGCTCACTCACCAGAGTGCTCTGTCACCTCAGTGTTCACTCACCAGAGTGCTCGCTCAACAGAGTGCTCTCTCGCCGCAGTGCTCGCACACCAAAGCGCTCACTCATGTGATCGCTCACTCACCAGAGCGCTCGCTCATGTGAGTGATCCCTCTCCCGAGTGCTCAGTCACGTGAATTCTCGCTCACCAGGGTGTTCACTCACCAGAATGCTCGCTCACCAGAGTCTTCCCTCACTGCAGTGCTCTCTGGCTCCACAGAGTGCTCACTTGTGTCAGTGCTCGCTCACCAGAATATTCATTCACCGGAGTGCTCACTCACCAGAGTCCTTGCTCACTGCAGTGCTCATTCATGTGAGTGCTCGCTCACCACAGTGTTCGCTCACTAGAGTTTCCACTCACTGGAGTGCTTGATCACCAGAGTGCTCACTCATGTGTGTGCTCAATCACTGGACTGCTCGCGTGCCGGAGTGCTCGATCACTGGAGTGCTCACTCGCATGAGTGTTCACTTAGCAGAGCGCTCGCTCACTGGATTTCTCACTCACCGGTGTGCACACTAACCGGAGTGCTAACTCATGTGAGCGCTTACCGGGGTGCTCGCTCACAGGGGTGAGTGCTCACTCACCGGAGGGCTCGCTAACCGGAGGGCTCTCTCGGTGGAAAGCTCGCTCACCTGAGTGCTCGCTCACTGGAGCGCTCGCTTGGCGGAATGCTCGCTCACTGCAGTGATAGCTCATGTGATGGCTCACTCACAGGAGTGATCACTCACCAGAGTGCTCGCTTGCCAGACTACTCGCTCGCTTACCAGACTGCTCGCTCACAGGGTGCTCACTAGAGTGTTCATTCACCATAGTGCTCATTAACCCGAGCGCTCACTCACTGGAGTGCTCACTCTTGTGAGTGCTCACTCACTGGAGAGCTCGCTCGCCAGAGTGCTTATGCGTGAGAGTGCTTGCTCACCAGAGTGCTTGCTCACTGGGGCGCTCTTTAATGCAAGTGCTCGCTCACCGGAGGGATCGCTTGCCGGAGTGCTCACATTTGTGAATGTTCACTCACCGGGGGGCTCACTCAAGTAAGTGCTCGCTCACATGAGTGCTTTCTGGCTCACCAGAGTGCACATTTGTGTGATTGCTCCCTCGCTGGAGCACTCCCTTGCTGTAGTGGTCCCTCATGTGAGTGCTCGCTCAGCAGAGTACTCACTGCAGCGTTCTCTTGCCAGAGTGCTCACTCACCGGGGCACTCACTCAGAGGAGTGCTCGCTCAGAGGAGCACACACTAATGTGAGTGGTCGCTCATCGGAGGTCTCACTAACTGGACTACTCATTCACCAGAGTGCTCGCTCACAAAAGTACTCATTCACGTGAGTGCTCTCTCGCCGGAGAGTCTACTTGCAAAAGTATTCACTCACTGGAGCGCCTGCTCATGTGAGTGCCCGCTCACCAGAGAGCTCACAAATGTGAGTGCTCGCTCGCCAGAAAAACTCGCTCACCGGAGTGCTCACAAATGTGAGCGCTCAAACGTGTGATTGCTGCACTCAGAGTGCTCGCTCGCTCCCTGGAGTGCTCAGGCGTGTGAGGTGCTCGCTCCCCAGAGTGTTCTGTCACCGGAGTCCTCACTCCCCAGAGTCCTTGCTCCCTGGAGTCCTCACTTGTGTGAGTGCTCGCTCACCAGAGTGTTCACTCACTGGAGTGCTTGCTCACTGGAGTACTCACTCACATGAGTCCTCGCTCACCGGAGCGCTCAATCATTTGAGTGCTCGCTCGCCAAAGTGCTCATTCATGTGAGTGCTCACTCAGATTGTTCGCACACTGAAGTTTCCACTTCCCACAGTGCTTGATCACCGGAGCGCTCACTCACTGGAGTGCTCGCTCACTGGGCTGATCACCTGCCCGAGTGCTCTCTCACAGGAGTGCCCGCCCGCCAGAGAGCTCGCTCGCCTGCTGGAGTCTTCACCCACCGGAGTGCTTGCTCAGCGGAGTCCTCGATAATCGGAGTGCCCCCTCACCGGAGTGCTCCCTCTTGTGATTGCTCACTCACCGGAGTGCTCACTTGCCTTTGTGTGCTCGCATGAGTGCTCGCTCATGTGTGCTCACGTGACTGCATGTTCGCTCACGTGAGTGTTCACGAGCGCTCGCGCGTGTGAGTGCTTGCTCAGCTGAGTGCATGATCACGTGAGTGCATTCTCACGTGAGTGCTCGTTCGCATCTGTGCGTGGCTGGGTGAGCGCTCACGCGAGCACGCACGAAAGGAGCGACGCACCTCACCCGTAAGAGGGAAGCAGCACTGCATTTATTGCGGTAAGACAGCGACTTAACGTTGAACCTTTTCCGTAGGCGCCGATGGCTCCTGCTCTCGACACGCGCGCACACCTTTCGCTCCGGGGCCAATGGTGCTCTTGGTAGGCACCGATGACTCTTGACGTTGACCGTTTTTGACCTCGACGGGCCTTGGCAAGTACTGATTTCCACAGGTTTTGTCAGGGCACGACATCCCTAGCTGTCACTCTCGCTACGCATCGCTCCCGCTCCATCTCAACAGGCACCAAGGCCTGTGGATTTCCAGACCCGCTTCGAGGCATCGAGAGCACGACGGATCCTTAGTTCTCGGTAACTGTCGCTATCCATCCTTGCCGATAGCCATCGATACCTCTCCATCTCAACAGGCATCTCTTGCATTCACCCTCACTCCCAGTTTCCTCTTGGCAGGCATTGAACCTATTGACCTCAGGCCCCTTCAATATCGAGCACCATCGATACCTGTCCAGTTCCACACCTATCGAGAGGGTTCGATAACAATATTGATATCAAATCCTGTTGATAAGCACCAATACCCCTTGCTCCACACGCGCATGCATACCTTGCTCTCCGAGGCCCACGCTGCTCTCCCGAGGTACTGACAACTATCGACACGGACCATTTTTGACATCGATGGGCCTTGACGAATGTTCATTTCCAGGTGTACCTCTAGGGCACGATACCCTACCTTATCCTTCCCTCTCGGTACACATCAATACCTCTCCATCCCAACAGGCTTCAAGGACTCTCCATTTCCAGACCCACGTAGAGGCATCAATAGCACTATGCATTGACAGCTATCGATAAGTGTCCGCATCCATCCCTGCTGACAGCCATCGATACCTCTCCATCTCGACAGGCATCGATCGCTTTCAATCTCGCCCCCCCCTTTCCTCTTGCCAGGCATCAAATGTATCAACATCGATCCCTCTCAATATTGAGCATCATCGATGCCTGTCCAAAGCCACAGCTATAGAAAGCCATCGGTATCAAGAGCGAGTGTCAGAGGGGTATGATATGTCAGGGGGTTTAATAAATTGCAAGGGGCATAATAAATGGGGGGGGGTGCGATATCGATCGATACAGATATGAAACCCTATCGATAGGTACTGATACGTCTGCTTCCCCCCACGCATGCTTACCTTTCGCTCTGTGGCCCGTGCTGCTCTCCCTAGGCATCGACAACTATCGACATTGTTTTTGACATTGACAGGCCTCCACCAGTGTTGATTTCCATACCGATCACTAGGGCACAGCTTCCAAGTATATCCATCCCTCTCACTACACATCCATACCTCTCCACGGCAACAGGCATGGAGGCTTTTCGATTGCAGAATCGCAGAATCACAGAATCACAGAATCACTGAGGTTGGAAGGGACCTCTGGAGATCATCTAGTCCAACCCCCCTGCTCAAGCAGGGTCACCTAGAGCACATTGCACAGGATTGCATCCAGGCAGGTTTTGAATATCTCCAGAGAAGGAGACTCCACAACCTCTCTGGGCAACCTGTGCCAGTGCTCTGTGTCACCCTCACAGGGAAGAAGCTTCTCCTCATGTTCAGATGGACCTGCCTGTGTTTCCGTTTGTGCCCGTTGCCTCTTGTGCTGTCGCTGGGCACCACTGAAAAGAGTCTGGCCCCATCCTCTTGACACCCTCCCTTCAGATACTTGTACACGTTGATAAGATCTCCTCTCAGCCTTCTCTTCTCCAGGCTAAAAACAGGCCCAGCTCTCGCAGCCTTTCCTCATAAGAGAGATGCTCCAGTCCCCTAATCACCTTTGTAGCCCTTCGCTGGACTTGCTCCAGTAGTGCCACATCCCTCTTGCACTGGGGAGCCCAGAACTGGACACAGCACTCCAGGTGTGGCCTCACCAGGGCTGAGTAGAGGGGGAGCATCACCTCCCTCAGCCTGCTGGCAACACTCTTCCTCATGCACCCCAGGATCCCATTGGCCTTCTTGGCCACAAGGGCACATTGCTGCCTCATGGTCAACTTGGTGTCCACCAGCACTCCCAGCTCCTTCTCGGCAGAGCTGCTTTCCAGCAGGTCAACCCCCAACCTGGACTGGTGCAGGGGGTTATTCCTCCCCAGGTGCAGGACCCTGCACCTGCCTTTGCTGAACTTCAGGAGGTTCCTCTCTGCCCAGCTCTCCAGCCTGTCCAGGTCTCTCTGAATGGCAGCACAGCCCTCTGGGGTATCAGCCACTCCTCCCAGTTTGCTATCATCAGCACCAGAGGTGCCTCCTGGCACCGGAGGCTGGACTTTGTGAGGCTGGCTTGTGTGCCTTCCCACCCTCCCCTCTTCATGTCGAGCTCCCCAGGTCACTTGCGGAGTTCTTCTCTGGAAAGAAGAAAGCAAGCAGTGAAGTGACTCTTTTCAAGGCAGGTGTTTTTGTGGAAGAGCCAAGCAGTAGGAACACTGTCATAATACAGCTAACGTCATTTTACTTTTGTAGACTGCACTTTCTAATTTACATCTAACAAATTAGCAGAGAGTGCTTTAAGGATTAGTAAAGTTCAGTCATGGAGTGTAACAGAAGAAGGTGCCAGCCAAGTCTGTAGATGTTTTGTCCTTTTATTGTTGACAGATCCCAATCATATGATGGAGATCTTCTGGGTACATGGCTCAGCCCATGCGAAGCTCTGTGACTTCGCTGGCTTTCCAGCTGCTGCTTATACACATTACGTATTCTTCATCAAATGGGTTTTCATCTGAAACATACTGCTTTATGGATGCTTAATAAATTAAGCTTCAGTATCCTTCTTGATTTGAAGACAGAAGATAAATGAAGAAGGGAAACTGAGGCAATATAACATTTTAGTTGCCTTTGTAGCCTTTACTTTTCTGTAACACAATCTCTTTTATGCCTAGCTTTGTTGCATCGCAGGGTTCTAGTTTTGACGTCAGAGAAAACGTCGAGTTTCCTAACTGCAAGTTCAGAATGGAGCAGGTAGAAGAGTTGGATAGAGATTGTTTTCTGTATGTTTAAGATAGAAACAAATAATCCACACAGTGGCAACTCTGCGAAACCTGAGCACTTTGAATATACATTCCTTTTGGTATAGAGCATTAAGGTTCGGCACAGCATAAAAGAAGTGCTCAGGTCTATTTTCCTTGTACGCATTTCACCTTCCCTCCACCAGCGTTCCCTCCTTGTGCTTACCATTACTTTTCTCAACAACCCTGTCTTAAGACTACACCAGGTAGCACACGCTAGCTCTTCTATGTCTAACTTCATGCTATGGCCTGAAAGATGCACTCCTGGCGGGGGACTTCTTGCACAGATTTTACCCGGAAATCCAGAAAACATTGCCTCTTTCGATCGTTGCTCTAGCATGTATCTAGCAAACATGTTCTGGCCCTGCTTAGCATGTCAGCTACTGGCCTAGGGGGGTGTTATTTGGTTCTTTTTTCTTTTGATGAAGGTGTTTGAGGAGCTGCACAATGACCAGAAAGATATGATTTTGACTCCTTGTCTCTTACTGGTGTCACTGAATGTTTAGGTTTAGCTTAAGAGAAAAATTTCTAGCCTCACTGAGCCTTGTGCACAACCGGAACCAAACAGGGTCTCGTGTCCCTTTGTGCTCCTGGTGGCTTTTGCTGCTCTCGGCAAGAAGGAGTTCCTGACGCCCTCCCATATCCTGGCACTGGAAGCTGGACTTTGTGAGGATGGCTTGCGTGTCTTCCCACTCTGCGCTCCTCATGCTGAGAAGGAAAAAGCAGGCAACTGGAGAATACTGCCATTGCCCTCCCCCTTGAGAGACCCCGGACTGTGTGCCTGCCTGTTTCAATTACGGAGTCCCTCAGACCTGTTTACCAGGCCACCTGTGGACTTCAGGAGCTCACAGATGCAGTGTGACTTGAGGAAAAACTGTAGCCTCGACTCAGGCTGGCTCTGAGGCAGGGAGAGCAGCTTTCAAAAGAGACCTTTCTGAAGCTGAATAGCAGAGGGAGCAGGAGAGAGAGGCAAGCTGCCTCCTACTGCCTGGTCCTTCTCCATTCCCTTTTGTTCAGCTTCCTTGAGGCCTTCCCACTGTCCCCTGTGTTTCCCTTTCTCCTGTGCTGCAAGTAACAAGCCTTCCCAAGTTGGGTGTTTTCCCCTCCCGCATTGCCGGTGCTCTGGCTTAGTTCCGAGCAGAGCAGAAGAGGCTCAGCTAGGAGGAGCAGCTGTTGGAGAAGGAAGTGCAAGGTGTGCAGTGTAGCAGCTCTGGTGTGCTCAGAAGGGCTTGGGACCTTCAGGTGGCGCTTCTGAGCCGAGAAGATCGTAGAATCTCTGAGCACGGGTGCTGACTCAGGCTTGCCTTTTCGGACCTAGCTGCACGTCTCTCAGTAACTCTAGCTCCGGAGGGATACACTTCTTTGTGGCATGGTAACGTTTACCAAGATGGGTCTAGGTGTTTAGAATTGGGACCTTTTTGGCTGGTGGGAGTAGAGGGGTAAAGCGGAAACGTCAGTGTCCATGTTTAGTGTTGCTTGTATGAGTTTTGCACAGCTTTGGTGTTACAGTACCACAGCTACTAGAGGCCCGCATCCCGGGTGTTTTCAGCCACGTGCCTCTTAAGAGAAATCCCCAAGCAGGAACTCCTTGACTGGCTGGAGAGCTTCCCTTCTCCGGCCATTGCTGCTCTGTTCCTGATGGGAGTGGCGAATACGCAAGCTCTTTGCTTGCCTTTCCCTCGAGTAGTGTAAGCAAATCGTCTACTTCTTCCTTAACTCTTTTGGCTACGAGCATGGGGGTGCCCAACACTGGTGCAGGTAAAACCCTCACCTTTGTGCTGTGTCCTTTGAAGAGCTGGGACACTCGTGGTGTAGTCAACTGATGGCTTGCAGTCTTGACAATAAGGTATTGGCCTGTAGGTGTCCCTCTCTAAGGCAGGAGTGACTGTTTGTGGCCCTGGTGATCAGGGGAACAGCACCTTTGGGAAGGGCACGAAAGAGAACGGAAGGGCAGGGAGCTTCCTGCATTTTTCACACCTTCTGGTAGGGCTGGCATTCGTGGGCTGCGGTGGAGCAGCAGAGCTGAGCCTGCCCAGCCACCTGCCCCTGGCTTTCCTAGCAGAAGCACGGACCCTGTGTCTTAAGCACAAGCTCTTCCAGGCAAAGTGCATTGATTACATTTCCTCTTGTCCATTCAAGGTGATGTTGAGTGATTTCTGAGTCACAAAAGCTTGGGGGCAGGGGAGGCAGGAAAGGTCTCAGAGGAAAGAATCAGCGGCCCAGAAGAATGCGCACAGGCAGGGAGGCATTTCTGTCTTTACTCATGGTTCGGCTTGCGCGTCCCCCCGACTTCTACAATGACGTCGCAGGAGCGTGAAGGGCTCTCTTCTGCAAGACCGGCCATAACTAGCACGCAGGTGGATTCTGCCCCTTCCCAGGCGTGGACGTGAATCGTCCGCCTGGACACGAGTTTAAGATGCCCGAGGTGCAAATACTTCTCTTCCTGCAGGACCCAAGTTTCCAATGGCAAGTAGGTGGCTTTGGAACAAAGCGTGGACATGCAGGCGCTGGCACAGTATTTGTTTCTTCTCAGAGCTTGTTGCCTCCTTATTTGCAGAGTCCAAGGCTGCTCTTCAGCTCTGAGGCACTTTGCTGTGGGTTTAGTTAGACGTGAGGAGGCAAAGAACGCCTCTGCCTCTGGAGGCGGCTGGGAAAGAGGCTCTTGTTGAGTCTGCTCCGATTCACAGAGCTGGTCTGTGGGACTTTTTGGCGTGACTCCGTTTCCCTCCTGTTCCTGGGAAGTGGCATTTACTTTACTGTCATTTCTCTGTGCCCAGTGAGCGCTTCTCTGACTCCAAGCCAGTGTGTTTCGGTGTTCTCCCTTTTGGACTCCTTTGAGACGAGGGGGCAGGTAACCAATCTCATTTTCCTCAGCCCGCAGTTTTCAGACTGCAAGCATCTCCCATTGTGAGGGCTTTGTTTTTTCTCAGAAGCAAGTTTGGTCTTTGTTCCTATTTCCCCCTGCCGGGAGGCATTTCTTGTGCTTTGCCGTGGAGCAGTTGTTTGCAGATAAAAGCTCCATTGCTCACCACCTTCCGTTTCGGCTGCACGTTAAACACCACCGTTGTTTAGCATGCTGGCCAGGCCCTTATAGCTGTTGCTGTCGGAAGGAGGCCAGCGTGGGCTTCTCTGGGTGTGTACCCCCGAGAAAGGGGAGTGTGTTGACAAAGACATGGTCTGGCTTCTGGCTGGAGGGATGGATGGAAGGAGCAGCTGGAGGGACTTTGCCCACTCCCTAGAGGTCGCCTTCTCTTTCTAGGATAGCTTTATTCCCCGTTCCCGAACCATATGAACACCCGGGATTTTAATCCTTTAAAGGAGGAATTACAGGCAGTAAGGTCAAGCTTGCTCTTTTCGTGTCAGTAGTCTGAAGAAGGAATACAAATACACTCTCATCACCAATGTTAAGGAATTTCTGCTCTTTGGCCAACCCGGGAAGTTATTTTCATTGACCCTGTTTCAAGTTGATGCAACACAAGATGTTGGAGGCAGTCTTCCTGCAAAGGTGTGAGGAATGAAGAACAGAGGAGCTTGTTGGTCTATCATTCAGCGCAGCGTATGGTTCTGTAACATCGCAGCATATGAAAAGGCAGCATTCCTTCTGTAGCAGTCTCGTGTGCTCGTCTACAGCAGCACGATCAGTTTGGCAGCTGCCGAGAGAGAGGTCTTCCTCTCCCCAGACAACCGCCTAGTTCCAGAACGTTGAATATGCACATACTGGAGAATTATGCCATTGCTGGTTTTCTTGAGCCTACCCTTCTGCAACAGAGATACCCTCTTCTACAGGTGAGCAGCTGAGGCTGTCAGGATGACTTGCCCCTGTGTCTCTGTGGTGCCATGAGGAACGGAGCCTGGAACACCCGAGTCGTGAACTGCCCAGTCCCGTCACAGCCATCCTCCATTTTGGTCTCAGTGTAATTAAGTAATGCAGATTATGCTACCTCTGTCTTTGAAGGCTCATTGCAAGAGATCTGAGGAGAGCGAAAGAAGAAGCAACTGCGGATCTGTAGTCTTAGTCTTTCTACCAAAGAGTGCATGCAGCATTCACTGTATTTTGGTCTCTTGGGGGACTGCAAGGGTCTTCTTCTCTTGTGATGCTCCGCAGGTTTTCAGCGCTGTCTGATCACACAGCCGGCATCCTCTTTGGCTCTGTTTTCAAGAAGTTCATTGCGCAAAGTTCTTTGGTCTTGCGTTACCAGCCAGTATTGCAGTTACCATCCAAGTTTAGTGGCTGTTTTGTGGGGTACTCCGTTTGGCAAAAAAAAAAAAAAAAGCCATTGCCAAGCTGGTTTGATGGCTATCACTGTCCTTTTGGTCTTTAACACACCATCTCTTTGAATTTTTTACAGAGCTTGCTGGGGTGCTGCATCAGTGTCACGTTCGGGCATCAGAAATGGTCCATTTCATTCCTCAAATGCAGTATTACATTACATTTGAGGTACACTTTATCCACCCAGTTGGTTGCTTAAAAAAGAAGCTGGGACAAGTGTAAAAGTCATCCATAGCAGGTAGTGAATTCAAACAAAAGCCCCCGAATGGTGTTTTTTTGCTGCGATAACTCACCCATATTTTCCTTTCAGCTTGTAACAGTACAGTAGGTACAGGTTATTTACAGCAGCTATAATGGCGACTCTGTACCTTTTCAGCACGTGCACAGCATTTCCCAGCGCTTCTCTCCAGCAGTTTCCACCATAAGATCCATTTCTCTAGTGCCTACAGCTTTGCCAGGATATAGCTACCCTGGATGAAGTGCTGCATTGCCAAAAGAGTTCAGTTCACATGCAAGTTTGAGGGAAAACAGGTCAGAAGTGCTAAGGTCAGAAGATGCTGGTGGCTGTTGTTGGAGGCTGTACTGATCCCAAGCTATTGATGCAAGGACTTCAAGTTTGGGAGCAGTTTGCCCTCTGGCTCCAAATATGGCATTTTTCCTGCCTGTGAAAAATTGTGCTCAATTCTTTAAGAATTGAGAGCCCAGAATAAATTGTCATTTGCATGTTCAGAAGAACTGCTAGAGGTTGGCGATTTAGCTTCTGTCTGCCTGGACTATATTCTGGCTCAGCCCCACCATGAATTTCCCAGGCAGGACCTCCCTGGCCAGCCTCCGTCATGTCTGAAGGTCACTGGGTGCTCTCCCTACGCATACGTCCACACTAGCATTTCAGCGGAGATCAGGAGCGAGCTCTTGAAGTGAGTCTTCCCACGCTCCCTACCCCCTGAGCTGCGCTCCATCCTGGGGAGAGCTCCCGCAGCCCCTTGGCTGCAGCTGAAGGGCAAGAGGGGCTGCAGGCCTGTGCCTCCTGGGTCCTGACTGCTGCCGGCTGGGCAGTTTATAGATATTATGATATAATCGTTGGCTGCCTCCACGACCGGACCTAAATGCCCCCAGGTTTCGACCGGCTCCAGCTGGTTCCAGTGCGGCAGCAGCAGGGAAGCACAGGCGGGGGGCCGGGGGGCCGGGGAGGCGGTTTTGCAGGGGGCTGGACGGCACCGGGCACAGCGGGTGGCAGCTGCTGCTTCGCCCACGGCTGCATCTGGGCCGCGGCCGTTGGCTGCTGGTGCCCAGGTGCCGGCGCAGTGCTGGGGGGCCGCGAGGGCCGCGGCGGGGGCGGCCGGGGCGGCCGGGGTGGGCGGCTGCCCGCGCGTGGCGGGTCCCCTTCTCTGGGGCGGCCGGGGCGGTTTTCCGGGGGCGAGGGGCGGCCGCTGGCGTTGGGTCCAGGTCTCCCGGGCGCCGGGGTGGGGGGCCAGTTGTCCCGGCGTGAGAGGCGGCCGCTGGCGTCTGCGCCGGATCTCTGGGCTGCGCGGAGGTTCCTGCGGGGAGAGGTGGCTGTTCAGGACACGCAGGCTGTGGGTCCCAGGGCGCAGGAGAGCCTGGAGCTGCCGGGGCGCAGCAGCCCCGCGGTGTGGACGGGCTCCGAGGGCTGCTGCTCCGGGCCCCATCGGCCACCTGGCTGGGCCAGGCCACAGCTGATGCGAGGGTGCCGGCGGAGCGGCGTGCAGCCCCCGTGGTGCCTGGCACCCTGCCTCCGAGTAGGAGCTGTGGGGTACCGAAAGCTACACGTAGAAAACAGGGCACACTTGCACCCACACAGCGTTGGTTTTGCTCCCCTGCACCGGCCACCCAAGCCTAGCGGCCTCTCAAGTTCTTCTTGGCCCGTACCACATTGACCTGCCTTCTCTGCACACGCTGGGAGGGGGATCGAACTCTGAGAAACAGCGGGGACTGAAGTACTGCACAGTATGCCAGAATCTGGGAGAACTGCCTAGTCTTGCTTCTCAGCGCGCCTGACAAAGACCAATACTCAACTTGTAATATTTGACTGACAGCGACTACCCAGGGCATCCCCAAGGAAACAAGATCACAACTTCTGCTGCAATGACAGCTAGGCTGAGCAGCACATTTGGAATTAATGGCATTAGATAACAAGGTGATTTCTGTCGCCAAATTCCCTCATAGTGGACTGTAGCTATTGCAGTTCTTACTTTCTATGGCAATCTCGCCCTTCTTTGTTTCTCTTCCTGACTTGGCTTTGCCTTCGTCTGTGCCTGCGTCTTCTCTTTTAGCAACAGTGTCAGTATTAGGTAATACTGGCAACAGCAGGAATGGCTTTCAGCAAAGAATACTCATTGCTACGAACTAAGGGGCCAAATAGAAAATCTTACACCAGAAATCTCAGGAGAGCGCCGTCAACAGCTAACTTTGCCCTCCTGAAGACTACATCTGTAAACTCTTCCGTACTAATAGCAGCCGTCTAATACAGAATTTTAGGGGAAAAAAGCACACGCACCGTTTCCTCTTCCTCCGCAGCAAAATAACTAGGCAGCACAACACTGCTCCAGCCACAAGGATCCCCAAGGCTGCTGCAGTGCCTATCGCGCGATGCTTCCACACGTCTTTTGCATCTGCAGCAGCTGCGCTTCTCTCACTCGCCAAACCTGGAGGAAATTACATAAAGCCATATGTTACTGTGTTCTGAACTGCTGATAATCTCACAATGTGTTTGACATTCCCAGGAAATTTCCTTTTTCCCCTTTCTTAGCATCTCTGAAGGAGTGAAATCTCGGGGACTGCAACGTTTCCTTGGTTTCAGTAGCAGCAAAAAGTGCCCAAGTCACTGCAAATGAGCACGCTTTGGAGTCGCTCTTTAGCCTCTCAGCCTTGCTTACGTTCTGCGATGGCCATAATCCAGTTCTCCCAATTGGATGGGTTTGCTCCCCCTTTCTGGCGATCCTTTACATCCCACAATTCCTTTGGTGCTCTCTCGCCTTTCTGAGGCTCAGAAGTGCTGCTGCACGGAGGCATGCTCTGACCCTTTGGGACAAGTCGTCCCACTGAACAAGACTCATTAGGCCAGGCGGAGAGCACTCGGCGGTGCTCATCTGCTTTACCAATAACTCCTTTGAGTGACGTGGACAAAAGCCATCCCGGGTCCAGGGAGTGCCACTCCGACTCTTCTCTCCCCGGGCGGCACACTTGCCCCAAGGGGAAAGAGTCAGGCTCTCTTGGGCTCTGGCTTCCATAGCCCGTGACACCGGTATTCCTGGCTACACCGTGGGCCGGCTCCAGCTGAAATGGTGCTGGCTGCGCTCCCCAGCCCAGCAGCCAGGGCCGGCTCCTCTGGGGCGGCCGGCAGCAAAGGAGACACCTGAACCTGGCTCTCTCCCTTTGCCTTTTCTCCAACACAGGCACCACCTCCCCTTCCTCCGCCCTCCGCTCTTCCAGACACCACTTGTGTGCTCCACATCTTCAGAACAACTCTCTCACTTAGGCATCCCTGCAAGACTGCTCAGTACCTCGGTGCTTTGGAAAAAAGGCGTATTTCCTGTCGTGGAGGCCTTCCCCGGGCCGTGACACACTTGGAAGCCCTGTCAAGAATCAGAGAGAGGTAAAGCCTCAGCACTGCTCAGGCACACAGCATGCAGAAGGACGGACAAGCTTCCCTCCAAACCCCTGCCCGACCGCTGAATCAGGGCATCACTCGGGACCTCCTTTCACAGCAGGCATCCCACTCTGTGCTCCTTCTGTGCCTAGGGCCTCTGGGGACTCCCTGCAAGTTCTGAGATGCAGGCACGGCAGGAGGTCGAGTCGATTAAGAGTTGTGGAGCCTGTGGAACCTGCACTCAATGTGTTTAAAACTGCCTCGTTCCCCAAATGGCAAAGCCCCGAAATCCCTGGGAGCTGCTTGGGGGGGGGGGAAGTGAGGCTGTCTAACAGGACCCACAAAGGTTGCTATGCACATCTCGGGCACACTAATTGCAATCATCTCCACACGCCAGAGACAAAAGTCATCTTCAGAAAGCCGCTCCTGGCTTGTTTCAGAACACTTCCGGCGCCCTCATACTTGAACATTTGGTTGCTGACATGCTGTGCAGTAGTGGGCCCCCAGGGAAGAGCCTGCAGACACACAGGGATTTGGAGTTCCTACACCAGATGACAATGGACAGCAAGTACCTGGCATGCCCGCTGCTTGAATTGCCTCTCCTTCTTCATCAGGGACTGCCGGAAAGGTCTCCTTCTCCAGGGTCTCCTGATGATTCTCTTTGGAAAGAAAGCAAGACAGCTTGATTAGAAGGAACTGTTCCTCATCCACTTCCTCACGGTATCTTCAGGAGGCAATACTTTTCAAAAGGCTTCAGGAAAAACCTCAGAAACAAAACCTGGCGTTTCAGGGCGGGCACCCGGTCACTAGCCCAAACAATGTGTCCTTTGTAGAGAAAAATCAAAGCGCGCAAAATCTTCCAGATAACCAATACGGGCAGCAACACCGGCTGTTTGGGTGGGGAGACGAGACAATTGCATGTGATCCTCTCGTTCCCATTCCACTTGGTGCCTTTTTGAGACTTGGCAAGAGAGATTTGGCATGATGAGCCTTGTTTCTCAGAAGGCCTTTTTCCCAGCTGAACCGGCTACAGCTTTTTCCTGCTCTCTTCGAAGGAAAGCATTCAATAAGGCTCATCACGCCAAATCCACCACACAGTACGCACAGCAGTCACATAGAGTGCACTGAGCCCCAAGCTCTTGCCGCTCTATATCCAGGGCGCTTTCACAAACATGGTGAAGAACACGCTCGTAGAAGAGACCCCGAACAAGCTCTGCAGCTTGCCAGCGCCTGCAAGGTGTGAAATGGTGCGTCACTGCGGCAAGGCTCTGCTCAATCCCTTTCTCCTGCGTAAGCTACAGCTTATCCATTCCTGTTTCTAAAACCTCGGGTTTACAATGATTGCGCTTAACACACAGTGAAATCTACCCACCAGCTGCTCTCTCCAAGTCCTTCAAGATTTCCTGTAGGACTTCAGAAGACTTCTGAGGAGACTTTCCTGTTTGGGCCTTGTACTTTCTTCGCCAAGGACCTAAACAGAAAGGATTAAGCTGAATTTCACATGAACGAGACATGCACAAAGAAATGCTGCTTCTTTCAAGTAAACCAAAACAGTAGGAGAATAGTCACGACCCACCTGCACGATTCCCCAGAGTCTCTAAACCTGCATCCAGCTGAGAAGCTGCAGAGACATCCTCTACGGCCACATCTGTAACCAAAGAGACGAGCAGAGCTCTTTCCGTAGGCTGCTTCAGATTTGAATGGGAGTCAATGAGCATGGAATGTATCATTAGACCAAGGCACTTGTCCCGCCCTTCCACTCCTGAGTCTTCTGCAAACACTTATCGGGTACCTGCAAAGGCACCATGTGGCTACAAATCTGAGCATGTGGGGAAAGGATGCCCTGGAGTTCACACAAGCTGTAACCTCAACCCCCAAAACCTGCTGCCTTTGCTGTAGGCGCTGCAAGAGGCACAAGGCTGGAGGAGCCAGGCAGAACACCCACCGTACATCTCTGAAGCCCTCCCAAAGCCCACTCTGCTCCTCTGCAGGCATGAGCCTCGGCCAAAGAATTAAGCTACACGGCCCATGAATAAAACTCTCAAACAAAATGCTCATTCCAGGAAGTGAATAAATCTCCACCACTTACTCCTCGCATGCCCCTCAGGCTCAGAGATGGGATCCAGCTGAGCAGCTGGAAGGCCACTGCCTGCAGGAACGCCTGTAAGCAAACACAGACAAGACAAGTTTTCATCATGTGGTGCCACATACTTCCGCAGAAGTGACTTGCCGTGAATTTCCGGAAGGGCAATGGGGGACACACATGTAGGTCGAGAGTCTCCCAGCTGCAGGAGGGCCAGGGGGACTTGTTGGCTGGGACCTGGCACCTCTCCAAATCCTCCTTCAAGGCGCTACCCAACAGCCCCCAAGCACCCCCAGGACAAACACCCGGCCCCTCGGTGCTTCCTTCTGCGGAGGTCTCTAACACACACCAGGGAAACCAGAACTTTACCAGCAGGCAAGCTGTAGAACCGGAGGACAACAAGGATCATTTACATTGCTCACGCACAGCAGCCCGCGGGCCGGTGGAAGACCGAACCAGCGTTACCCCTAGTTGTTCTGCTGCCCTTTGGTCAGGGGATGTGTGCTGCAGACTTTGGCTTCCTCAGGAGGGCGCTACAGAGTGAGAAAAGAAAGGCCTATTTGTTCAACTGACTGTCTGCTGACTACTCACCTCCAGGTTCAAACCCAGGGTCCAGAGGAGAAGACAAAGGTCCATCGCCTATGCCCACATCTGTAACCAAACACACATAGGAACAACTCCCATTACACAGATTTCCATATGCTTCTTCAGATTTGAATGGTAGTGAATGACGGCGGGGAACACAGAATCACAGCTAGGCACTTGTCTTGCCCTTCCACTCACGAGCATCTTGCAGACGCTCACCACGTGCGTGCCCAGGCACCGTATGGGTACCAATCTAAGCAGGCACAGAGCTGCCGCGGGAAAGCACACCCTGCAGTTCACACAAGCTGTAAACTCAACCCCAACAAGCCCGCTGGCTTTGCAGCAGGCTTTGGAAGCAGCACAAAGGCTCTGCAAGGCAAAGCACCCCGAGGCACATCTCTGAAGGCCTCCCGAGTCCCACTCTGCTCTTCCGCCTGTGCGAGCAGCAGCCAAGCACTTATTCAGTTACACTCCACACCAAGAAAAGTTGGAAACGGAAAAGCTTCTTCTGTGAAGTGAATGCATCTTGACTACCTACCCCGCGGATCCTCCCGAGGCTTGGGAAGAGGGTACAGCTGAAAATCTGGATAACCATTACCTACAGGCAGAGCAGAAAGCCAACACATAGGTGGCCAGTTTTCCTTACAAGCTGCTACCAGCTTCTTCACAAAGCAGGTGTAATGAATGGAAGGGGGGGGTCACGTCATGACATGGGACATATATGCAGGTCGAGAGTCTCAAAGCTGTGGAGGGGCAGAGATGACCTTTGGCCTGGCACCTGGCAGCTCTCAAAGTAAAGAAATGCTCACGACTTACCCCTGGGGCGCCCCCGCGGCTCTAAAGCCCTTGGACGACCTGAAGAGCAAGTATGAAGTACAATTTCATGTCAACAGAATAGTACAAAGTAAGTTCTTCTTCTTTCAGGGAAGTAAAAATGGACTACGTACCCCTGGGAAGACCCCAAGGCTCAGCAACAGGATGCAGCTGAGAAGCTGGATAAACGCCCACTACAGCCGCATCTGTAACCAAGCCGAGACAGGAACAGTTCTCATTAAGTATTTCCATAGACGACTGCTGATTTGAAGGGTGGTGAATGACGGGGAACATATAATTACGCCATACTTCTGCTCCCGTGCACCTTGCAGACACCTAGCGGGTGTCTGCACTGGCACCGTATGGGCATAAATGTCAGCAGGCACAGAGCTGCTGGGGGAAGGGACGCCCTGGAGTTCACACAAGCTGTAAACTCAACCCCATCATGCCCCCGGGCTTTGCAGCAGCCACTGGCTCAGGGGCACTCGCCAACAGCGCTTTGCGAGCCAAAGCAGCCAGCGCAGATCTCGGAAGCCTTCCCCAGGTCACACAGGCAGGTCGAGAGCCTCACAACTGCAGAGGGGCCGGGGGCACCTGTTGGCTGCGACCTGGCAGCTCTCCAAACCCTCTGTCCAGGCGCTATACGACAGCCCCCAAGCGCCCCCGGCACAAACACACGGGGCCCCTCGGTGCCTTCTTCCGGGGAGCTCTCAAACGCCCACCAAGGAAGCCAGGACTCTACAAACGGGGAAGCCTCAGCACCGCAGCGCAGGAAGGCTCATTTACACCGCGTGGGCACAAGAGCCCGCCGGCCCGCTGAAGGCCAAAGCGGCGTGAGGACATCCGTGCTTCCAGCCTTTCCAGGGAAGATCCCCCGACGACTCGCCTCCAGCCCGTCCGTGAGGCTCACCGCTGGCACCCGGCCAAGCGCCGCCATCGCCATCGCCCCCAGGCACCGCTGAAGCCACGCGCGGGGACAGCAGCTCCCGCCACACAGCGCCAGGCGCTGCTCCACGGACAGCTCCCGGCGCCGGCGCTGCCCCGCGCAGCGCCCCCAGCGCCCCCAGCCTCCCCGCGGCCCCACGAGCCTCGCGGAGCCGCTCCCGGCCCCCGACGCCGCCGCCGCCGCGGCCCCGCAGCCCGGCAGCCGCCTCCCGCCGCCCCGGCCGCAGCCGCCCCGGCCGCTCGCCAGCCGGCCCCGCGGCCCCCAGGCTGCCGCGCCGCGCCGTGCGGGGGCGGCGGTGCCTCCGTCGCCGCCCGCCCTACCTGGGCCCGGCGCTGCCCGCGGAGCAGCCCGGCTGTCCCGGGCACGCAGGGCCGCCAGGAGGCCGAGCAGCAGCAGCAGGCGGCGGCCGGGGGCGGACGCCCCCCGCGCTCGCACCATGCTGCCCGTCGCCAGCAGCCGCCCCCCGCCGGCGCCCTCGAGCAACGCGCGCGCGGAGCGGCGTCTGCCGGGCGCAGCGCAACAACACGCCGCAACACGCCGCAGCGCAACGCAGCGCAACACAGCGCAGCGCAGCGCAGCGCAACGCGGGGCCCCTCTGTGAGCTCACGGGCGCCCTCCGCGCGCCTCCGCGGGGCGCCAGGGGCCGCGCACCCCCGCCGCGGCCCGCGCTCCCTCCGCGCGCCGGCGCCGCCCTGTGCGGGCAGCCCGGGCCTGCTGGCGGCCGCGGTTGCTGCTGCTGCTGCTGCTGCTGCCGCCCTCGAGGAGCCCCTCGGCGGCAGCCCGGCTCTCTGCCCGCACGCTCGGGCCCCTGCGCTCGCCTCGCTGCTCTGCAGCTCCGCGCCAGCGCCTGCTGCAGCCTCGCTCCCTGCTCTCCTGCCCGCCCCCCCTGCAGCCGCTTTGCTCCAGCCCCAGCTCTGCGCTTCGGCAGCTGGCCCGGGGGCAGCTGTGGAGAGGCGTGGGGGCTCCGGCGCCAAGCCTGTGCCCCAGCTCCCATCACCCGTCAAGCTGCGTTCCGTTCTCCTGCTTTCTTGCTGGCACCGCTCCCTCTGTACGTTTGGCCTTAGCACGAACATTTCTAGCCTCGCTGAGCCTTGTGCACCGCCTGAAGCAATCAGAGCTCTCCTGGTGCTGTACATTTCCCTTAGTGCTCCTGGTGGCTTTGGTGCTCTCTCCCAGCAAGGAGGAGGTCCCGACGCTCTCACGTATCACAGAATCGCAGAATCACAGAATGGTTGAGGTTGGAAGGGACCTCAGGAGAAGACCATCTAGTTCAACACCCCTGCTCAGGCAGGGTCACCTAGAGCACCTTGCACAGGATCGCGTCCAGGCGGCTTTTGAGTATCTCCAGAGAAGGAGACTCCACAACCTCTCTGGGCAACCTGTGCCAGTGCTCTGTGTCACCCTCACAGGGAAGAAGTTTCTCCTCATGTTCAGATGGACCTGCCTGTGTTTCAGTTTGTGCCCGTTGCCTCTTGTGCTGTCGCTGGGCACCACTGAACAGAGTCTGGCCCCATCCCCTTGACACCCTCCCTTCAGATACTTGTACACGTTGATAAGATCTCCTCTCAGCCTTCTCTTCTCCAGGCTGAACAGGCCCAGCTCTCGCAGCCTTTCCTCATAAGAGAGATGATCCAGTCCCCTAATCACCTTTGTAGCCCTTCGCTGGACTCGCTCCAGTAGTGCCACATCCCTCTTGTCCTGGGGAGCCCAGAACTGGACGCAGGACTCCAGATGTGGCCTCACCAGGGCTGAGGAGAGGGGCAGGATCACCTCCCTCCACCTGCTGGCAACACTCTTCCTAATGCACCCCAGGATCCCATTGGCCTTCTTGGCCACAAGGGCACATTGCTGCCTCATGGTCAACTGGGTGTCCACCAGCACTCCCAGCTCCTTCTCCGCAGAGCTGCTTTCCAGCAGGTCAACCCCCAACCTGGACTGGTGCAGGGGGTTATTCCTCCCCAGGTGCAGGACCCTGCACTTGCCTGTGTTGAGCTTCAGGAGGTTCCTCTCCGCCCACCTCTCCAGCCTGTCCAGGTCTCTCTGAATGGCAGCACAGCCCTCTGGTGCATCGGCCACTCCTCCCAGTTTGGTGTCGTCAGCAAACTTGCTGAGGGTGCACTCTGTGCCTTCATCCAGGTCACTGATGAAGAGGTTGAACAAGGCTGGACCCAGTACTGACCCCGGGGGGACACCGCTACCTTCCTTGCTTCCTAGCTTCAAGGACAGCACCTGGGAACATGGCTATATCTGATCAGTCAGGAAAAAACAACAGCTAGCTGTAACCGAGAGTGAACTTTCTTCATTATAACAAACACCATTATAATGCTAAAACTCACCCCCACCAGGCTGAAGACCCCCAGCCGTGGGAGCCCCTTCCCCACCGGGCGTGCGGAAGTGAGAAGCGCAGCGGAAGCAATCCGCAACTAACTGAACCCGGCCTGTACCGGGGCAGGACAAGAGGCAGCTTCTGGCCGAGAAGACCCGTCCGGCCGGAGCGATGCCGAGCAGCCTGGCTGCTGCCTTTGGGGATTCACCCCCGGCGCCGACCGCGCGCAGCCGCGAAAAGAACCCACGTCTCGGCTCCATGGGCGCATGGACTCGTTGCAGCCCGGGCGACGAAGCCCCGATTTGGGACAACGCCGCCAGCAACGGCGCCCGCAGGGGCCGCGGCCGCCACGTGCCGCCTCGGGCAGAGCCGCGCCGCGCCGGTCACGCGGGGCACGAGCGGCCCCTTTGCGCCCTGCGGCGCCGCCACGCGGGACCCCGCGCACGGCGGCGCTTGGGGCATGTGATATGTGCTAATTTGTTACATCAAATTGAGAAACAGCCTTGAAACATCCTGGACTGTGATGTGTGCTAATTGGTTACATCAAAGTAAGAAACAGCCTTGGGAACATCTGTGGGAACATCCTACATCCTGTGGTGGGGGCATGTACCCCGCCTGAGATAAGGGAGTTGAGATAGCAAAGCGGCAATGTTAGTTTAGATAGCCTAATATGGTGATGGCGATGTCACACAACTGTGAAATATAGCACGACTTCGAAAGTTGTAAAATATATGCGTGACCTGAGGGTCACCACTCACAATGCAGAGGGCTGAAGAAGACCCCCTAGCAACAGCCGGCGCAACCGCAGAAGTTACAGGAAGTGCCACATATACCCGGAGCTGGAATTGCATATAAGGAGACTGTGAGGGGGGGATTGCGCGCGCCGTTGGTGGAGCAGGAGACTCCCCGGCCGCCCAGCGCTGTTTTGCTTACTTGTGACTTGCTCAATTGTTTTATTAAATTGGAATTTATGCAACCCGGCCCGAGTGGTTGTCAATTTGTCGCGTTTACCTGTAACAATTTGGTGCCGTGACTCGGATACAGGCTTCCCTGGTTTCAGGATTCTGACTCAGGGGAGGCGCCCCATCCCATCTTCGGATGGCCCCTGAGTGGGTAGTTCCCCTACCAGAACCTGTATTTCCAAACCCTAAATCAGGACAAGTAAGCAAAAGAACTGCAGTACCCCGTAAACTTTGTGCACGAAGATCTGAACGAAGACTCAGGACTGAGTGAGTATATGTATGCGGTTCCGTTCGGTTGGGGTGGGATACCCGGAGCACGTGAGAAGTCCCCAGGGGAGTGCGGACCCTCCAGGAGAGGGGGTCCTTGTGTAGCAGGGGACCGAAACGGGGCACCCGTCGGCCGACTGGGCCGCCCGCTGCGAAGGGACAACCGTCCTAGCAGTTAAAGACTCGGGTGGTGTGAGTGCGGTCCCCTGCGGAAAGAAAGAGAGCGACTGAGGTGGGTGCTCCGGAAGATGGGACAGAAAAAGAGCAAGTCTTCTGATCCCATGGAGGGCTTTACAGTACGATTACCAGATATACCGCCCGATAGCCCTTTAGGATTAATGATTAAGTACTGGAACGATTGGCCCTCCAGAAAAGGCAAAAGTCGAGAAAAAATGGTACATTACTGTATGCAAGTATGGGGCGGGAAGCAAATTAGAAAAGACCACCTTTATTGGCCAGTATACGGGTCTTTTGAAAATTGGATATGTCAGGCTCTAAATATATATGTGAATTCAAAGGAGCCCTTTAGTTTAGAAGAAAGTGAGTATGCTAGTTTATGGATAAGACCAGATACTCGGACCATGATATTTACCTTGAAAGAAAAGGGTTCAAGGAAGAAAAGCAAAACACTGGAGGATCTTCCCGTTTCTCCTCCCCCCTATATTCCCTCAGCTCCGGCTCAAAACCCAACACCAGCCCCTCCTCATAGCCCCTCTCCAACGACTCCAGACTGGGATCTAGACCCTCCTAGTTCCCCAGAAGAAACCCGAAGGGTCACGAGGAGTCAAACGAGGGGAGGTGGGCGACCTGATCAGCTGTACCCCTTGCGAGAACTCCCTATGGGAGGACCACAACTGGGGATGGGATTTGTGTCTATGCCCCTGAGTTCAGGAGACATACGGGATTTTAAGAAAGAAATGGGGAATTTATTAGAGGACCCTTTAGGGGTGGCTGAGAAATTAGATCAGGTTTTAGGTCCCAGCCTTTATACATGGGAGGAATTACAATCCATCTTAAGCATATTATTTACAGCGGAAGAAAGGGAAATGATCCGTAGGGCTGGGATGCGGATTTGGGATTAACAACACCAACAAGGTCCCGCGGCAGATATTAAATGGCCAACCCAACGGCCGGACTGGGACAATCAGAATGCTGAGCATCGGACACATATGTCCGATCTGAGAGCCATAACAGTTCACGGAATCAGGGAATCTGTTCCCAGGGGGCAAAATATTAATAAGGCCTTCATGGAACAACAAAAGAAGGATGAGACACCAACAGAATGGCTCGAGAGACTTAGGAAAAATCTGCAACTTTATTCCGGGGTAGACCCCAGTACCCCTGTGGGACAGGCTCTATTGAAAACACAGTTTGTAGCAAAGGCCTTTCCAGATATTAGAAGAAAGCTAGAGAAGTTAGATGATTGGCAAGATAGGGGGCTGGACGAATTGCTGAGGGAAGCTCAGAAAGTGCATGTGCGGAGGGAAGAGGAAACCCATCGGCGGCAGGCAAAGATTCTGGTGGCAGCAGTCCGAGAAGGACAGAGAGGGATCCAGGCACAACCCCCTAGGTCGTATAACAGACCTAAGAGAAAGTCACTTCACCAAGAAGGACAACCCAGAGAAGTTGTGATGAGGGATTTGAGGCAGGTTGAGTGTTTTTATTGCCAGAAAAAAGGGCATCTGAAGAGGAATTGCAGGAAGCGAATGCAGGATGAGCAAATGTTCCAAGAAGATTAGGGGGGTCAGGGGCTCTATCTGCTGGGGACTCATAAAGGAACCGAGCCCTTGATAAAACTGAAATTGGGTCCCCAGCGACAAGAAGTAGAATTCCTTGTGGATTCTGGGGCAGAAAGATCTACTGTCCAAACGGTACCCTGGGGGTGTAAACCATCCCCAGAGAAATTACAAGTGATAGGAGCTAAGGGAGAACCCTTTAAGGTCCCAGTAATTAAAAATGTGGAAATAGAAAGTGTTGGATCCTTTTTATTAGTTCCCGAAGCTGAATATAATTTACTGGGCCGAGATATGATGGTTGAATTAGGAGTCAATTTAGAAGTAGAGAATCAAGAATTAATTATAAAATTATGCACCCTTACTATTGAAGATGAGGCCAAAATCAACCCTGAAGTTTGGTATACCCCAGAATCAGTAGGAAGACTAGATATTGCTCCCTTTGAAGTGAGTATATGAAATCCAGAAATCCCTGTTAGAGACAAGCAATATCCAATGTCACAGGAAGGGAGGCAAGGACTCCGACCAGTAATCCAGAGGCTAATAAATCAAAGGTTACTGGAGCCTTGTATGTCTCCCCATAATACCCCCACCCCATACTCCGTGTGTTGGCTGAAGAGCCTGTCTGCCACATGTGCGGCTCCAGGCACAGAGCGATGAGACAGCCCCCGCCCTGGCAAGGAGCCCCCTTCCCGCATCAGCCCCTACACCGCCCCGGGAAGGCAGGATGAGACCCCGGCTGCTCCTGGGCTGAGCACCCTGCTTGGGGTCCCAGCAGGCGCTGCGAGAAGTGGGGTGCAGGCTTCCCCCTTCTCCCCGCTGGAGACGCTGCTGCCCTGGCCGGCGGTGGCAGCAGCCCCAGGCCCCCCCCAGCAGGCAGGTAGTGGGGTGACGGTGCCTCCCCCAGCCCAGCACCGCCTGTGCTGCTCCGCGCGCCGAGGCGGCTCGCTGTCTTCCTCTGCTTTAGTCTGGTGCTTGGAGCCGGGGCCCCACCTCAGCTCTGCCAAACAGAGACCTCCACTAGATGTAGCCATTCACCGAGTTAACCCTGGAGACAAGGTTTTAATTAAAACCTGGAAAGACTCGTCCTTGACTCCCTGCTGGGAGGGACCTTTTCTTGTCTTACTTACCACAGACACTGCTATTCGCACCGCAGAGCGAGGATGGACACACGCTAGCAGAATTAAAGGACCGATTTCAGAATCATCGTGGGAAGCCTTTGGAAATCCGGACAATTTAAAAGTAACCTTTAAGAAGAAACCTAGAAACCTCGATAAGTAAGACCACATTTTGTAAAACCTCACATTGTATTTGTTATCCCTTTGTGTGTTATGCATGTAGGGTTTGTAAAGAGAAGTAGTGGACTCATTGGTAGCACGGGTACCTCCCTAGCGGCAGTTGTCGCCTTTGTTATGGCAAATTGACCCATTTGACATTAAAAAGGGATCTCAAGAAAAGATCGGTGGAATGGTGGGAAGCTTTTGCTAAAGGGGTACAACCAGAGAAAGGTTGTACCTACGCCAACCACCCCGATCACATAAGGCCAAAATTGAAAACACCAATTGTAGGTGGACCGTGCCGTATGTTGAGTGTCACTCTGGAGAACTGGGAAGCCTTTAAAAATCCAAAAAGCTCATACAGGAGGTTCCCCTGAAGAATATGGCTGCTGTCGAGAAGACGGTACACCCTGCTGCTCTGAGCAAAAGAGTAGGCAGAGGAGACAGAGACGTATAGAAACTGTGGGGATCGAGGCCGACAAGCCACCTCCTAAGCAGGGATACCCAAAATTGTAAGGCCCAGACTCTTTAAAGTCCCAGAGACACTTGGCATCACGGATCGCCCCTCCAAGGCATTAAGGGTTCGTAAAATATCCGTTAGCCCAGCCATGGGTCCACTACTCCTCTGGAAGATGATTGTGCTAGGCTTATTAGGAAGACGAATCAAAGGGGGAACATAATATACACCAACCCCTTAAGTGGTCATTAATAAGGTGGGAGGATCAAACAGTGATCCAAGTACGAAGTGTACCCGGGAGTCCTACATTCACAGCTACTTTATGTGAGTTGGTGCCTATTGAACCATGTCTAGATCATATGGGGTTTTACTTTTGTCCTAGTTCTAATCCTGGGCAAGGATACTGTAAACTCTTATTATTGTGCTTATTGGGGATGTGAAACTATAGCCTCTGATTGGACTCCAGGAGCAGGATCAGATAAGTTTTTATCAGTAAAATGGGGGCCTTCTGGGTGTATCCCCCCTAAAGAGGATTTCCAGCTGGGGTATCGGGGAAGTCCCCACTATACCCCCCTGGGAACTTGTAAATATTTAATGATAAATATCACCCGTCCGGAAGATCCGGGATGGTTCTTGGGAAAGACCTGGGGAGTCCGGTACTGGGAGACCGGGACCGATAGGGGTGGATTAATTTTCATAAAGAAAGAAAGTGTGCGACCTACTCCTCAAGCAATAGGGCCGAATTTAGTTGTTAAGGGAGTAGAATCAAGAATCCAACCAACGGGTGCGATCATGAATTCGACAAGTATTCCTATGAATCACCCCACCTCGAAAGATACTGTTGTAATCTCAGAAAGTAAAGCCACAGAGAGGATAGACAATCCTCTGTGGAAGGTTGTGCAAGCAACCTACAAAGTATTAAATGCTACAACCCCTAGTATAACTACCCATTGCTGGTTATGCTACGACATAAGACCCCCTTTTTATGAAGCAATAGGAGTAAATATGACATATACCTTAAGCAATGATCCAGCTTCACAGTGTCAATGGGAAGATAAGAAGAAGGGATTGACTATGGAGCAAGTTACAGGAATAGGAATGTGTATTGGCAAAGTGCCAAAATCAAAGAAAAAGCTGTGTGGATCTATAGCATTGCAAAACCACATCCCTAAAAATGGATGGGCTATTCCCACCAAAGGAACTAGATGGATATGCTCAAAAACCGGCCTGACTCCTTGTGTCTCCTTAAGGGTGCTTAATGAGTCCCGAGAATATTGTATACAAGTAGAAGTAGTCCCCAGGATCTTGTACCATCCGGAAAAAGTGATGTACGATCATTGGGACACCCCTCATCCGGTCCGAGTAAAGAGGGAACCAATCACCGCGATTACTATAGCCACCTTACTGGGCCTCGGGGCAGCGGGAGCGGGAACCGGAATTTCCTCCTTAGTGATAGCAGAGCCTTAGCACCCTACGGGCGGCTGTGGACGAGGACTTAGAACGAATAGAAAAATCCATCACCGCCTTAGAAAAGTCGTTAACATCACTATCAGAAGTGGTGTTACAGAACAGAAGAGGGATGGACCTTTTATTTTTACAACAGGGAGGATTGTGTGCAGCCCTAGGAGAAGAATGTTGCTTTTATGCAGATCATACAGGAGTTGTCAGGGATACTATGGCGAAACTGAGAGAAGGCCTTGAAAGACGTAAAAAGGAAAGAGAAGCCCAGCAAGGGTGGTATGAATCATGGTTCAGTCATTCTCCCTGGCTAACAACCCTATTGTCTACAATCGCGGGTCCATTGGCTTTATTAGTACTTGTGTTGACCTTTGGACCCTGTATAGTAAATAGAATAATTAACTTAGCTAAAAGCAGACTCGAAGCTGCCCACCTACTGTTGATAAGAAGTCAATATGAACAACTGAATGAAGATGAGAGTAAGCATAACCCTATGCTCCTCCTGGCACAGGAGGCTGTTGTTCGATTTGATGAACAAATTAAAAAGGACCAAAACAAAAAGGGGGGATTGTGATAGGTAATAATTTGTTACATCAACTCGTGAAGTGATTTTATCATGAAACTAGGCGCTAAGTACCGGCTATCACCACAATGATTGTACTGAGCCAGCAGAGCGATATTGCATTGTGAAATGTATGCGCGCGACCTGAAGGGCACCACGTACAACGCAGAGGAAGACGCCAGCTTTCATCCCGACCCCCCCAGCAACAGCCGGCGCAACCACAGAAGTTACAGGCATATAAGGGGACTGTGAGCGGGGGATTGCGCGCGCCGTTGGTGGAGCAGGAGACTCCCCGGCCGCCCAGCGCTGTTTTGCTTACTTGTGACTTGCTCAATTATTTTATTAAATTGGAATTTATGCAACCCGGCCCGAGTGGTTGTCAATTTGTCGCGTTTACCTGTAACAGGGCAGATCCGCCGCGGCCCCGGGCGCCCCGCGAAGCCCCGCGCGGCTCCGTCCCGGCGGGGTTGGGGGGGGGAGGGGGGCGACGATGCCCCGCGCCGCCGCCCGTCACCGGGCTGCAGCCAACACGGAGCGACCCGCCCCGGCCCGCGCCCGCCCCCGCGCCGCCCCAGCCGCCCTCAGCCGGCCCCGGCCCCCGCGCCGCCCGCGGCAGGCAGAGCCGAGCCGAGCCGAGCCGAGCCGAGCCGAGCCGAGCCGAGCGCGGGGTCCCCGCGCCGCCGCCGGGGCCGGCGCGGCTGCAGCCCGGGACGGGGATGGCGGGCGCGGGGGGCGCAGCGCAGCGCCGGGCCGAGGCCGGGGCCGGACACGGGCAGCCCGGGCCCGTGGCGGGGCAGCGGCACCCGCCGATCGCCCCCGCACTGCCGGGACGTCGCCCAGCGCGCGCGGCCGGGCCGAGAACGGCGCGCTCGTGACACGCGTGGCGACGGGGGCGGGGCCAGGGGAGCGGGGGGCCGGGAGGGGGCGGGGCCGGGGCGGGGAGGGAGAGGGGCTGGGGCAGGGGCGGGGCCAGGGCAGCGGGGGCGGGGCTGGGGTGGGGCGGGAGGGAGCAGGGCTGGGGCTGGGGTCGGGCCCGGGGGCGGGGCGGGCGGCAGGGCGCGTGCGCGGGCTGCGGCGGGCGGCGCGCTCAGTTCGGTGCCTCGCGGCTGGCGGCCGCTCGCTGCCTCTGTGGCTCCGTCACGGCGCGGGCGCTCGGGGCCGGGCGGGCGGCGGCGGCGGCCCCAGGTGAGGAGCGGGGGGGCTCGGCCGCGGGGCCGGGCGGGGGGAGCCGGGGCCGGGGCTGCGAGCGCGGCTGGGGCTGCCGGGCTGCGGCGGCCGGAGCCGGGCCCTGCTTCCTCCCGCTGCGGCCGCGGCTCGTGTCCCGCCGCGCCGGGCCGGGGGCTAAAGCGCGAAGGGCCGGAGCCCGGCGCCCCCCCCGCCCGCCCGGGCTGCCCCGCACCCGGGGCCGGGGCCTCCGCTGCCCTCCGCTCCGCTGCCCTCCGCCGCCCTCGCCGCGGGGCCGCCCCGGCGCAGCTCCCGAGCAGGGCCCAGAGCCGCCCGGGGCCGCCCGGGCTGGGGCTGCTGCGCCGGGCCCCGCACACGGCCGGGGCAGGGGCGGGCGGGGGCGACACGGGCCGCGTGCGGGGCTGCGGGGCCGGACACGGGCTGGGGGAGCCCGGCTGCTCCCGGGGCTGGAAGCACGGCCTCATTCCCGGGGGCTTGGGCTCCGGAGCAGCGGCTGCGGGGGGCTTTGGGGGCTGGAGGAGGGAGGCGAGGTCGCTGCTTCCAGCTCTGCCGGGAGGGGCCGAATGCTGCGTTTTGGGGGCCCCAGGCTCCGCGTTCAAGCGGGTGCCACAGGCCTGTGTTTCTGAGCTCAGCAGCAGGGCTGAAGCCCTGGGTTTGGGGTCAGAAACAGGCTTCGGGGGCTGTTTTGGGGGGTGGAGAGGGAGGCTCAGGCCTGCCCTTAGGGGCCCGAAACAGGGGCTTTTAGTTGGCTGCTCTGTGGTTGCAAACAGCAAGTAAGGCCTGTGTTTGGGGGGCCTGAAAGGGAGGCTGAGGTGGCTGTTTCTAATCCTCAAAGCGGAGACCAAGTCGTATGTTGTCAGGTCCAGAAACAGAGACTAAGGAGTCGCGTGTTTCTGGGACTTGGCGACGGAGGCGAGGTCAGCTGTTTTGGGCACTAAAAACAGAGGCCAGTGCTGTGTTTTGGGGCCACCGAGGGCAGCTTAGTCCCTGTTTTCAAGCACAAGAACAGGTGAATGAGTCCTGCATTTTGGGGGTCCAAAAGAGAGGCTAAGTCCTGTGTTTTGGGGGCCACGAACGGAGGCTCACTTGGCTGTTTCTGTGGCTGAAAACACAGACCAAGTCCTGCGTTTTGGGGACTTGGAAACAGAGGCAAGTTTGGCTGTTTCCAGCCCCAAAGGGGAGGCTGAGGGGGCCCTTTTTGGGGTGGGGGGAGGCGGTGGGATGGGGGGGGAGGGAGGGTGCGTGGACCCTCCCCGAAGGGGGGGGTCCATCCGTGATTGCTCTGAGGGCAGGGAGGCTGGCATGCACCAGACCGAACCTCGCGTCTGAGATAGTTTCTGGCGCAAAAGTGGTTTTGGGAGGAGGAAACACCAGGAGACACCATCTTCCAGGGCCAATATTTATTCAACATTCATCCAAGACTTTCACCACTAATTAACCAATGAGCTTGGAAGTATTGAATCAGTCCTGACCAGGGAGTCAATATCGATTCAATATTCACAAGCTAAATGCTCAATTAGTTCGAGGAGTCAACAGTGAGTGGACATATAGAAACCAATTAGTCACCATTCGCACAAGACTTTCCGTAAGACTAAGCTTGTAATACCAGACATAAGGGAAGAACATTTAGACCAGAGAAGACAAATACGGTTACAAGCCAGTTTAGTAAAAGTAGGATGATGAAATACTGAAAATGTTTTCTTTGCTGTATTATTCTGCTACAGTAAGAGCCTGAACGTTTTTTCTTCAGAGCATTACTGTTCTTCAGTTAGAGAAGGGCACCGGGAACATGTACTGCTTTGTTTTGTTAAAGTGAAAAATCTATTAAAGCAGATTATTTCATTTCAGAGTGATTGAACCAATTCTGATTAAGTGAGAACAGACAAGATTCTTTTATGCAAATCTGAAGCAAAATCAAACAAACCCCAAATATTTTAAATCTCTAAAAGGTTTGTTTTATATGTGAATATGCTTTAGGGAACAGAGAATATAAATGTTGTTAATTATCTGAGCGAGATTACCATTTCTGATGTACTTTCTGGTTTTAGTCAGCAATAACTTTACAAATGAGTGTTTTTGAGGGAGTGAGAACATCATGAGAGAGTATGATCATCTGGATTTCTCATTGTGCTTTTGTTTTTTTTGTTTTTCCTTTGGGCATTAATTAAACACCTGAAATTTTCATACCATATTGGAAGTTAGTCATTGAACCTTTCCAAATTAGCTCTGCATATTCAGTTTTGTACTGGACAGGTGTTCTGTTAGTATGAAACATGGTGCAGTTATAATATGCCAGATCTGCACACACAATTGTTTATGCCTTACTTGAGTGCTTAGCTGATGGTTTGTAGCAGTGCTGTTCACTGACTTGTACAATGCTAATGTTAATTTTTTTGGACACTCTTCTCTCATGCTTATCTTTCTTTTAAAGGATATCAATCAGAAGCTGCAAGAAGATAACCAGGAGCTGAGAGACCTTTGTTACCTTCTTGCCTTTCTGCCTATCATCATCCAGAAAGCATGCCGTGAGTGGCAGAGACTGGGCAGGCACAGTGCTAGCATTATGCACAAAGAGGTTGCCTTACACCTACAGAAGCTGAAAGGATTGGAAGTGAGGCAAGAAGAAGTGGTTAAAGAAAAGCTGGAGCTAAAAGAATTGTGTGTGTTGCTGGATGAGGAGAAGACTGGTGGAGCAGGCAGCCGGAGCTCTGTTGACAGCCAAATCAGCCTGTGCCAGTTAACTGCAACAAGCACATCCATAAGAGATGTTGGTGATGGGAGTAGTACTTCTAGCACTGGAAGTACAGGCAGTGCAGACCATCATAAACATCATCCGAGTACTAGTCCAGAACACCTTCAAAAAACCAGGGGTGAAGGAAGCCCTGAGCACCTGAAACACAGGAGCATCAGCCCAGAGCATCTCCAGAAGCCTGGGGGTTCTGGCAGTCCTGATCATCACCTGAAAGGACCAAGTCCAGAACATCACAAAACCCTTGTCAAAGCACCTGAGCAACAAAAGCACAGCAGCAGCAGTCCAGAAACTCTCCCAAAGCACATTTTGAGTAGTAGCCCTGAACGCTTTCAAAAGCACAGGCCTGGCAGTAGCCCTGAGCATCAAAAGCACAGCAGTGGCAGCCCAGATCATCTTCAAAAGCACACACCAAGTGGAAGCCCAGAACATCTGCACAAAGTGAGGGGTACGAGCCCTGAGCACCTCAAACAACATTTTGGAGGGAGCCCAGAGCATCTCAAACATCTCAGTGGAGGCAGCAGAGAAGGTCCCCTCAGGAGACAAGTAGCAGATGACCTGTCACCTCACCACAGAAGCATATACAATGGAATGAATGGTGGGTCAATTTATTTAGTGAGAGCTCGTTTTTCAAAATTCCTAGGGTAGTTTCAGTTCTGTGTCACCACTTTTGGAAAAAGAATAGTATTTTATGTGAAATGAAAGGTAACAAGTCTGATGTTAGTATTAACTGACTTGATAAATAATCGGGGTGTACCCAGTTGTCCTTCTGCCAGGTTTTAGGTGGATTGATGAAAAAGTTCATCTTGAGTGCTTGTGTAAGGTATCAAGAAGCAACTTTTGGACTTGCTTCTGCCCGGTGGTTGGTAGACATAAACTGTCCCTCTGTAGACTTATGTTTACATCAGGTATCAGCTAGGGAGGAGTTATGTGTGTTTCTTATGCTGTCTGTATTTGAGTCAGCAGAAGGGAGGTGAATGTCTCCAATTTCATTTCCACCTTTCTAAGCTAGTCTGTCTATAGCTTTGAAGATTTTAACATTTCCTCTTTATTGATGGAAAGCTTCTTACATGCTTTTCCATAAACTCTGGAGAAGATGCCAGATGAAGAGCTAGGCTCAATATAAATGAATCTGATACTCTTAAAGCTTTCCAAAGCCTTGATTTTTGCATGTATTTAATTATAACGAATTAAAAGTTAAGGAAGATCCTAAGGGATATTTGTTGTTATTGCTGCCCTTTAGGAAGATACCCAATGAACATGCCTAGCTTTAAGGAGCTGATATCCCCACTGATTGCAATTAACTTTTTTTTTTTTAAGATAGGCACAATGTAAGTATCTTGGTATTTTGGGAGACAAGTGGTTATGACAATATTATTGAAATGAATATGGATTGGAATAGAGGAAATGAAATAATTAAAAACAAAATTCAAATAAACATCTTCTGTTGTTGAAATAACTTTTTGTAGACTTAGCAAAATTTCTGTAGTCTGCTCTTTTCTTCTACATGCTCTGAGATCTTTTCATAAAAGAAGTCAGCATCTTATTTATAGCTGAAAACTCATTTCTCAGTTCTTTGTATGTAGAAAGTGAGGATTTTGCCATAGTAACTTGTCTCGGATGGAGTTCATGTGTTGCCCTTTTATAAGCAGCTGCGAGAAGTCTTTCTGCCATCGCTGGAACTGACTGCTTGTTGTTGGATCTGCTTGTGAGATGGAGACAGTGAGCTCTCTGCCGGGTGCTGTCCTCAGCATTTATCATGTTGCTGTCTCGCATCAGTCCGTTCATCTTTGATGAAGAACTTGCAGAATGCCTTCAGCTGAGATAACCTGCTTTGTAGGTGCAAGTCCAGATTACTTTCAGCGACATGTGCGTATTCCACAGGGCTGATAAACCCCAAAGCGGTAAGTGTGGAGACTTCAAATTAATTTTTAAAACAGGTAATTAATAAGGCGAATGTATGAAAACTATGTGAAGATGCAAATAAGTAAGTTCTAAAAGTTGACCTTGCAAAACTTCCTTTAAATGCTGTATTTCTTTCTCCATTCAGTTCAGTTAAAATAAGGGAACAACACTGACTTGTAAGTAGCATGTAGTATGGAAACGCACTTCCTAGAGACTTCTTACTTTTGCCCATGATGTTCACGAATGTATTCACTGGTTACGTAGAAAGGTGATTTAAGGCCTTAAGTATGCATTTTTCAAACTCATTCACAGACAAGGATACAGTTTTTCTGCTCCCAGCACGGTGGGCTTTCTGGTGTTTTCAGTCCAAATAGTTCTTTTTTGTCATGTTTTTAACAGTGGGACGACAGCAGTTGTTACTTTAAACCTGAGGTGACTGACCCGCTTTGTGCAGGGCATCTCAAATAGCCGCAGCTGTGACTCAGGTAACAGGGAGCTGGAGAGGGGAGCCAGTGATTTGGGAGTCTGTTTATCGACTTGAATCAGAGCATCGCCTGTCCCACCCTTTGTGTTAATCACTTTTGCAGAGGAATTTGCACACGGATAAGTTGTCAAGCCTCTCTTATGTTTATGTAATTTGATATAAGCATGAGGTAGATGTTAGCTGTGAGTTGACTTCTGGCTTTGGTCTGACTTTTTGTCTCATTTTGGTCAAGTGTTAAACTCTTGTGAGCTTTGCTGTAAGGAATAACCCTTAAAAACTTGAGGAAAAGACTTTGTCTTCACACCCTCACAGCTAGGCTCAACTGCTGCTCTCCTCCCTCCCCCCCCGCCCCGGCCTTTTAGGGAAGAAGTTGCACAAAAGTGCTAGAAGCGCTGACCAATATAATTTACCATCACTGCAAATGTAATCTGTAAACCTTAATTGGCATGTTTTATGTGTTCCTGTATACATGAACCTGCCAACTGAGTACAGACTGGGAGCTGTACATTGAGCTTGTAGCAAAAATGCCAATTTTGCATCTGCAGCAAGAAATGCTAAAATTGTGCAAACATAGGTAAGAAAGTGGCGTGGAAACCTGGCCTTAAACTCAGATGAGCAATGTAAAAGGATGCTATTTTTGATTCCTATCCCCAAATCAAGTAGTAAGTCTATTATATCATGTTGGTGAAAACCTAGTTTACTTTAAAATTCAGAATATATTCAGCTAGTAGGCTGATTGCATGGCCATTTGATTATTTTGCAGGGCATTTCCAATGTTACAGCAGTACTTCTGTGTCTGTCATTTGTTTGAGCAGCAAGAATGAAGTTTTTGTGTTGATAAATGGTAAATAGTGAAGAGTAACATCTTTTGACTCTTCTATAGAGATAATATATTTTAATCATGTAATTGGAACTTACCCGGCTCAGTAGAGGCCTGGCCCGTCTCCCTTTGGATGAGATGGAATGGCCTCCATTGCCTTATGTGGACTCCAAATCAGGTCTGAGAGGAGAAGGTATTCCTCTGCATATCAGACCTTGCTCTGAGAAGTACTATACTGTCCACCTGAAATTGCTCTTCTTTCTTGGAAAGCATGTTTGCAGACAGCCCAGCTGTTTCTGTTGAAATGAAATGTTCCATCCATAACTAAAAGCTCCTATTTACCCTAAGTTCTGGTCTTGTTAGCACTTGCATGACCACAGGGAAGCAATGTATTCAGTCATGTGCAGTTATCGATACCAAAATTTTGTATGTAAATATACAGGGAACAGAGATGGAATCTCTGCAGGCTTTAGTCAAACTCTTAAGCAATATAATGTTGTGATGGTTTCAGAAATACGGTGTGTAGCTATAGTCCGCATTACAGGATCTGGTATATGCATTCGTTGTTTGGGCCTCGTGCATCTTTTAAGCTCCCATGAGGGACATGAGAAGTTGTCTTTGGTCCGTTGTCTTTTGTGGAACGGGCGCCCTCAAGCTGTGGAGTCCCAGAAGTGGGGTCTGAAAGCTCCGTTTGGCTTGGTGCTTGTCAGTTGAAAACATATTTCATTGTAAAGGCTCTAACCAAATTCAAGGTGTGTTGTAGCAGTTAATGATCTTTTGCTGGAATCCCTCTTAAAATGTTCTGGTTAATGAGCACAGGGCTATTTGGGATAGGAAGATGGCTGAAATTAGGTAGAAAATAGCAGTGGTAAAAACATTTTACAGTGGACACTTATGCAGTCTCAAATAATACATGACAGTCTTTAACTCTGACACAAATATGTGGGTGCAAAAAATATAAATTAATGTGTGTTCAGGATTTGCAGTCTAAGTGTTTTTTTATTCTAAGCAGTTTATTGTAAATTTTCTATTTTAGAAGTCTTTTGTTTGATTCTGGGCTTTGACTTTTGTGTGACAGGAAACTATCAGAAGGCTTTCAGATGTGCTTTTTGCTTCCTGCTGAGGTTATTAATGACTAGAAATAAAAGTGCTGACTAACCCTGTATGCGCTGCTGGAGGTGTGAGGACTCGTGTACAGAACAAATGCAATGCTGTCTCTCTTGAGCAAAAGTATTTGTTGGCTTAAATGGAGACTCGGCTTGAATTTTGAAAAATTCCGCTATAAATGCGTTGCTGCTTATAAGGAAAATAAAATAAGAGCCTACTGCTTTGAGTAAAAAGAGGAAAGTGCAATGTGACTTCAGAGAGCAAAAATCGGTAATAATGTGACTGAGTTAATTTCAGTGGAAATAGCTCATATCCTGCTGCTCAGATAGTGAAATGATGTCACGTGTCTGTGTAGGCTTGCCTACATGTTACTTCTCATACAGTTGAAATGAAAATAATTCGCTTGCCATTCGTAGCAGTGCACAATACTTTGTGTGTAAATTGAGCTTTCCTGATGGCACCCAATACACATCTGACATTTAGAGCCTGGTACAGTGTTATTTACTCTTAAGAGTAACCTGCTGTATAAACAAAGGCTACAGGATTGATAGAATTTCTACTTGTCGCTGTGAATTAATCTACTATTTATTTCAGGGGTTTATTATTTTAAGTGTAGAGGTCTAAAACTTCCATGTCAATGGGAGTCTTTCAGTTGAATTCCATAGGATTTGCATCAGACTCATAAATCGGGTTCAGGCATTACAGACTGCAAGAGAACTGAGGCCTGATATGTGCGTATGTGTGTGATTAGAGCATGCTGTATTTATTGACAAAGTCCTTTCTGTGGGGTAATTTGCCAAGCTAAAACATGGCTTATAATATGAGAGCTATGAAACTACTAGAAACTCATGTCTGAGGGCTTACGGGAGAACTCTACATTTACATTTCTTTAACTTCACTGGCAAAACTAGTTCTGCTTTAAATGTTTGAGTATATGCTGGATCATCTTTCCAGTAAAAGTATGTGAATCTTAATGGGAAGACTGTCTGTTCATAAAGAAGCTTGTCTGGTTTAAACCAGCTGGCTGAATGTTGCAGCACTCTGGTTCCTGAGAAGTTCAGCTGAGGATCAGAGTGGGAATCAGCCAGTGCTGACTGCAGAGATGTGCTTCCCTCTGTAGCTATTTGATGGGAGATGGGAGGTTGCACTACACTTTAAAGTGGGAATGCATAGGAAGGATTCAGCTTAACAGTCCCCCCCCTTCCAGGACTGCAACTAAACCACAGCCACACATGGTATGTAACACTTTGTGTGAACTCACCACTTGCAGCTTCTGTGCTAGTATTTCTGAAGTGCCTGGTGAAGGCTTCTGAATGCTTAAGTGTTGAATGCTGAGCTGAAGCCTTACCTACCCCCTTGGTTTTGTTAATGCTTTTAGGGCAGGCAGGACAAGCAGTACATGAATAACACCTGTCTTGGGTTGAAGCCTTGTTGTCAGCTGAGAGCATTCTGGGTGGGATTTTCTTACCTACTGTGGTGTTCTTCAAAACAAACAAAAATATCACTCACCAAACAGCCTGTCCCCCTGCCATTTAAGGGCCCGGTGTGGAAGAAGGGTAGGCGGTACAGTTAAAGACCAGTGCATTTAGGTTGTGAGCTCCTCAGCGATTAGGAAATCAACACCGAAGTTCACATAAAGTGGGAGTGAGATCCAGTTCCTCTGAGTGTAGAAGAAGAATGTGAGCTGAGGTGTTTTTGAGACCGTACTTAAAAGAAACCACATGCATGAAAATGTGTGCACGGTGCTATTTCTGCACTTGTGTACTGTAGAAGCCCATGAGGATGTAATGAGAAAGGCTGTTGGAAAGTACAGCTAACCAAGGGCTTAAAGGACAAAAGCATTCTGCAAGTATTTTACTATCACAAGGAAGATGACGGCTACTCTTCTACTTAATACCATCTACAAGTGATGCCGGATTTTTCATTGATGGATTTTTACTTTTTGCTTCCATCTTAGTCCATTTAGTGAATGGTGATCGGATGGCTAAAACCATTCTAGTAAGACCTCAAACTTAAAAAAAGGAAAGGGAAGAGGAGAAAAATAACTAGTGGGTTTTTTTTGTTTTTTTCCTCCAAGTAAACTAGGCCTGATAAAGTTCATAGTAAATTCTCTAAGGAGAATCTCAATCTCTTCTTTGATATCTTTAAAGAAGATGAGTGAAGTTTTGGAAGAGAGACTATGCTGATTTTCCAGTCTTGAGGGGGAAAAGAATAACAAGAAAACTGTGGAATTGTCAATTTAATAATAATATCTGGAAAAGTACTGGAACCAGTAACTAAACTTTTTAAATGTCTAGGTGGTAAGGAGGAAATAAGTTGAGGTAAGCTTGTTAAGAAGAATGATACAAAACAATCTCTCTCCTGTGTATTGTAAAGTAACAGGCGCTGGGGAGAGTGGGGGATAGGGAATGTAACTATCTTGAACTAGGAAGGGTTTTGGCCCTGTCTCACCTGATATCCCCTAGCAAGCTAGGGAAGCATGGCTTGATTAAACTGCCATAAGGTAGGTCCACAGCAGTTTGGAAAATGTGTCTAGAGATGCATCTTCTCAGTAACTGTCTGTACTTCTTGCCCTTTCAGGAAGGCTGTATCAGAATTGAGCTTTCACAGGCGTCTGTCGTTCTTCACTGTTTTCTTTCATAACTTGCTAAAGGAATGGAGTGTATACTTTGTAGAATTCAAGATGACCCACTTTGTGGGAAGGTCCGAAAGCAAGGTTATTTTGAACCGCTGATTGAAAACATGAACCTTGTTATGCACTTAAAAAAAAGAGGATAAGCCTGCCTAGGGTTTACCTGTACAGAGCCTTCTTCTCATCTCTTTTCTCTGCTTCCTTACTCTTCCCTTTAGGGTGCTGCTTCTGCTGCACAGATGTCTTTATTTTGGCTGTCAGGACTTGATGCTAATTCAGTCTTTCCTTGATGCAGGCAGTGACCCTTTCACTGTGAGTGCCAGGGCAGGGAAGGGGTTCCTGGAAGTGATATGTTATCTTTAAATCATCACCAGTATGCCACGTATCTTTAAGAGCAAAGTCTCTGTTAGCTAGCCTGTGATGACTGTGTGCATTAATAAGGCAGGAGGGAAGTGATGGTGAATAGAATAACAAGCAAGAGCTTTTGCCCTCTTGAGGTACCATTTTCAGTTTGTGCAAAGGTAAGCACAGCAGAGCTAGACAGGTTCAAGGCTGGACAAGATGGGCAGTTTATTGAAGACAAATTATTTAAAGAGTAGTTTCCTTCTGATTAATTGGCCCTCAAAGAGGGACTCGCCAATAAAGGTAATGTTTCAAAGGATATCGGAAATAACTTTCAAAAGGTAGAGTGGAATGCAGATTTTATCCATTTTGAATAGCACCTCAATGCGTTCCTGTTCTTTAAACACAAATACCTTTCAGTGTGAAGGCCAGAAGAGTTTAAAAAAAAAAAAAATTTTTTTGTGTGAGTGGGGCTCCTATAGAGGGAATGGGAGATAACTTGCCTGAACTAGGGGTATTTGGAAGAGATTTAAAAATATGTTTAATTTTAATTAGTCTATTATGGGTGACTCATTTATGGGTGAATTAGTCTTTTCTGTTGCTGAACCAGTTCCTCCCTTCCCCCAGTGTATGTGGCCAGGGCGAGGCATATTGCAGTTGCACAGAAGCATTGACGCAGTGCCGTCAGTAACCCTCCCTTCAGACCTGAGTAGTGCCCTTATCTTCCAAGCATTTAACCAATACGAAATGGAGATTAGCGGCTATGCCAGCTGGCTGGTTAATTTGAGATTTATGGCCTTATCTCTTGTTTTGAGCGTCCATTAGAACTTCACTGGCATTTGAACGCAGACCTCCAGAGGCGGAAGGCTGACGTAGTGCATCACTGTGCCGGTGTTGTCAGAGTCCTGACCAACTCTGCAAGCCAGCGTCTGTGTGGCTCCCCTGACTTTACTGGTGTTCTACGTGGGACGCATCTGATGCGTTGCGGGTTTTTTGGTTTATTTAAATGTATGTTTTGAAAACAATAGATTTTTTCAAGTAGCGAGTAGGAGGTTGTTTCATCATGTACTGAAGCCAACATAAAAGCTCATTTATTTTCATGATAACTGGGTCAAGTTGTAAGATATTTGCCTTCTCTTTGCCTTCCTGATGCTTTCTGAGTCATCGGGAGCTTGGAGGGGCAGTTAGTGTTGCCTGCCTGAAATATATAGGCAGACGACTTTTGTAGCAGGATGAAAAGTCCTTACGTTAAAGCCTAGTTGGAGTCGTTGCTTGGGGAGAGCACCTTTAACTTCAGGAGGGGCCATGGTGCAACGTAGCCCTTCACTCAGCTTTCTGAGTTACTATGTTATGGTATTATTATAGTAAAATGTTTTTAGAACTATTGCAGTGATTAAATTGTCAAATTCTCTGAACTCTGGCAGTTTTAATGCAGAGTTGAAATATTATTCTAATTCTTGGTAAGTGCTGCTTGTTTAAGCCCTTCAGCCTTGCAGGATGTACTGTGCATGTTAATCAAAGGGTGTCCTGTCTTTCCAGCTCTACCTATTAATGGAGCCTTTCTTTTTCTTGTGATTTTTTTTTTTATTTTGTTAGAAAAGTAATAATGGGGCCTGCAGATTGTACAGCGAGTTGAACGGGTTAATAATACCCAGTGAGGAACAAAGCAGTCAGTGTAGAGTGGTGCTGAAAATATTGTACTTACCGTTCACACACCAAGTCCATTCTTTAGATGTTGACAGGTGCTATAGGACAGTGAAGCATTCCAAATTAGAGGGTATTTAACGAGGTGTAATAAAGCTTTGTGTACTTGGAATGACTCTAGCAATGAGAACTGATTGGTTTCTGAGCTAGCAAGTCATGTCTCAATTAGTGAACTGAAGCACAGCTTATCTTAGGTCTTATTGTCAAATACACAGATCTATAGTAACTGAGAGAACACTTAGAATTATGTTCAAGTAACGATCTTGATATAAATCTTGTGTGCGTGTGCTTCTTGAACAGTTAAAGGGTGGGTTCCATTGAGCAAAGTAGCTAGGATGGAAACACTGAGCTCTGAATTTTGCTGCTTCATGCAGGAAGAAGTCAGTCTTTAATATACCACATCTGTTCTTGCAAAAAGGTTAAACCTGAAACATGCAGTGCTTGTTTTACTACTACAGGTTTTACTACAACCACATACTTGAAGCTGCAGAAGAGTCCACTGTATCCACTTGTCTGTCTGAAGAAACCTGGAGTATTAAGCCTTAGTAAAGAAGAAGGGCTAGAACACTTGACCATGGAATTTGGAAATGTATTTTAATAGGATGCTCAATTGTAACTGAGCTCTTAAGCCCCATGAGCACCTTTAGCCAGATGCTCATTGCTGTGAAATGACACTGAGCCCAACAGCTGTCAAGGTCCTAAAAAGGATCATACATATTATCTTTCATTCAGTAGCATTCAAAGAAATGTAAAAACATGGGAATGCATGACACTTTGGGAGAGAGATGTGATCCTTTTGGTCTAAGGCATAAATTGCCATCTACCTAATGGAAGCTAAGAATGAATTTCACTCTGACGTGTTATTCCATTTCTGTTTATGGCAAGAGGTTTTGTGTGCCTCCATCTAAAGCAGCTGGTACTGGTCACTATAGGAAAAGGAATGAAAGACTGATTGGGTCAATTGCCTGATCCAGTATAGCAAGCTGTAATTGTTGTAGGTGGTTCTTTTGTAGTCCTCTGTATGTGGATGCATTTTTCTTTTTTTCCCTATCCTTGTTCTCCAGCAGTGGTTTGTAATATGCCTCAAGGGCTTAATAGTATGGTCTTTACCTTCATGGCAAACCTGAAGTACTGTGAAGGGTTTTAGTGGTGCTTATATGCATGAATTAAGAATCTTCTATAATGTGTGGGGCATTTACAATCAAGAAACCTAAAAGCACATCTAAATAAACAAGCAAGAAAAACCTACCTTTCTCTCTTACCTTCCCCCCCCCCCCCCCCAGCTTGTTGTGTCTCAGGTCCTTTTGAAATCTGATCACTTGTGATCAAATTTTCAGACAGTCTTACAACTCAGATATCAAATGAAATAAGGAAATGGAGGGATTAGCCTGGAAGGAGCCTTGGACAGTGGGACTGCAAGGCAGTGAGATATACCATTAATAACAGTAACTTGTTTCAGAGGAAATTAATTCTACAGTTATAACATGGGAGGGAGGGGAAAAAAAGACATCAGTCATTAAAAAAGCCCTAATGATACTAGTCTATGCACACTTAGTATCTTTGTGAAATTTTTAATGCTTTTAATCTTGTAAAATCCATAGAAAAGAAACAGGATCATAGTTTGAGATCTATCCGTGAGCATGTGGTCCACACCATGAAAAAAGTTGCAGATGTATTAATTGCAAATGGGAAAGGTGCCATATTGAGCTGGCTATCTTGAAGGATAAACAGATCTGTGAAGCCTGATTGTGAATAATAAATAAGCTTAGTTCAACATGTGTCAGTTTTGCTCTAAAACTTCTGGTTTCTTTGCACTGGTCCCTCCCTATACATTGTTTGGGGAGGGGAGGGATCTAGCAGGTTTTTGCACCTGTGTACTTCAGCAAGCAAAGCTTTGACCCTGTATTTTTCCTGTGCATGATTTGTGTGAACTTTGCACTAGATGATGACACGTATTGTGTCAGGTGACAGAGCATGGGGAGAAAGATGACAGTATTTGTAATGCTGACCTGTAAAAATCCATATCATCATTTTAAGTGGTTTAGACTAATCGAACACAGCACTGTTCAAACACTGTCAGGAATAAGAGATGCATTATCTTTCAGCTCTGATCAGTGAGCCCTGTGATAAACAACAGTATTGAATATCTTTTGAAGTTCTGTATTTTGGTACTTCCTCAAAGTTACCTAAATATTCCGAAGCTTTTATGATATTGTTTAAATTTAAGGTTCTAATGAGACAACCTGCAATATCAAACTTCTATTTGATCAATAGTGAGATCTCTTTCAAATGTTTGGCCTCAAAACTGATTGTTTCTTTTAAGTGCATCTGTTTAAATTCCTGTGGATTTTAAAAATTTGGCTTGATCAGCACTTGCTGTAGGCTTTGGAATATATATTTGCAACTTGGATTCAAAAAATATATATACTTTTACCAAAGGTTACAGGGTTTATTCATCATGATGTTGCTCATATTCATGCTAAGCTCAGATAAACCTGGGGAAAAGCACTGATGGGTGACCCACATGCCCTGTTGGTTTGTGAGTCCGTTTTAGTTTTACAGTGGGTGAATCTTAATGCTAAATATCCATCTTATGGTTTTTTTGTGGTCTGAGAATATTACTGATGGCCTGAAGATGGGTCTCTAAAAAATACTTTGTTTCTGAAAGAGCAAAAGAACACTGCATTGAAGGCAGCTAATAAAACAATACACCAAATGCATTCAACTGAATGCTTAAAGGTTAAACATGCAGATTGTCTTAGTCCTTTAAAGTATTTGATCATTTCCCTCCTTGGGCACCTGACTTGCCCTCAAGCTGGGTGCCCAGACAAGAGCAAGATATCCTTGCTCTTGCAGCACTCTTACAGACATCGCTTGCCTGTTATTGTAGTTTGTCTTGCTTGCTTGTATCTATTTTAAGATTTTTGTAACCTGAAGTTAGACTTTGAATTTTAGATTTTTGCAGCATCATTAAAGATACTGCAGTAAAGATTATGCAGTCCATAGAGATAACATGAAAGCAAAGCATTCCAACAAGTCTTTTCTCCTAACCAGATCTCCAGCCTCCAAGACCAAAGGCTCTGCAGCCTTAAATTAAGGCAGAAGATCCCAGAATCAGTCTCCTACAGGTACAGGCGCTAAGAATTTTTTGATTTATTCCTTGTTGTTGGAACTTGACACCTGAACTCTACACTCCAATCAATAATACTGAATGCTACATGTTGACTGCTTGCTGCCACAGCACAGGTGAATGATTTGGAGAGTTAGGAGGACAAAAAGCATCTTGAGCCTATTAAGCCAAACTCTGCTTTCAGTCTTTAGGTGTCTGTACTGACATTTTGCCTTCCATATAAAAGTAGTCAAATGGAAAGATATCTTTTATAGTGTGTTGAAAAGTTGCACTTAGGCTGATAAAAATGAATTGCTGGGTTGCCTGACAGCATGCAAAATGACTGATCAGACTACTTTGGAAGCTTGGATCTGAGTTTTATCACCTCAAGTCATTCCGTCGTCCTTCTTTTGTCAAGAATGAATTGGATAGTGCTAACTCCTTGTGTTGATCACACTATTGCAATTATATGCAGTTACAGACCCGTGGAGTACTGAAAAGATACTTGTGGAAGCCTAGAAAGGGACTTGCTTTACCCTCTTTCATGATAACTCTACAACCACCCAAATAAAGCAGAGTGTGTTGCATGGAACAGGTAAGTCAATGCATATCAGCTGCCACCTGAAAATGTGTGCTGTGGGTGCTGAAGCTAGGAGCCAGTTTCCTGGGCACCACGTTCTATTCCAGCTCTATTGCCTGATGCTGTTTTTATTTTAATATATATATTTATTTAACTAACCCACTCAGTTGACAGAGATGATTCTGATATCTGTTTGGAAAATGGAGGTACATTTGAAGGATTAATAAGGATGTTTGAATATGAAATAATTACTCTTTGAGAGCAAGATATTTGTTGAATTTATCAATGTGAAAGGTTCTATGCTTTTAATGTAGCAGGTCTTGGTTGGGTCTGTTTTTGTGTTTGATGAAGGTGCACTTAGCAGATGTATCTTTCAGTAAGTTGATGAGAGTTCTCAGTCCTACGTGTCCATTCTCCTCCTGTTGTGAGATTTTGGGTATTCATCGCCTTGGTTATAGGAAAAGAAGGTGCTGACTGAGGAAATGCAGTCAGGGGACGTTTTCTCTCCAACTTAACATTTTTAAGTAGGTACTTTTAATAAGCCCCAAACTTGGCTAAATTTTTCTTGATTTGTTTTTGAAGTGCTACCCAGAAATACATCATGATGCAAGGAAGTCATAGGATCTTGAAACTGGTCAGAAGGGGTCTGTAATAGAAGATGAAAGTGGTAGAATTTCCACTGTCCAAAATGTGAAAAAATACAGAGAATAAATCCAGAGAGTGCAAACATTAGTTAATGTTGTTTCCGAGGGGACCAGGAACATCTTGATTCAAAACACTGAGGCTCAGTGTATCTTCTGTGTGTTTCTGCTCATCAGTGTAGTATTCAGGTGCTCAGGTGTATCTCTTGAGCTCAGGTGTTTAGTCATGCTAGCTAGATGGTGAATAAATCAACTGGCTTCCTCAGCCGGGTAGCGTGACTGTTTATACAGTGCTAAGTACTGAACTTGTGTCCCAGTCTGTCTGGTAAAACAAACTGGGAAAGGCTGTCTGAGGGTCAGTTCCTTTATTGCTCCAGAAACCTAATGAGGAATCTGGAGGTGTGTTGTGCAGAAAAGTAAAGAAACCCTCAGACTCTAACCCTAAACAACCAAACCCAAATACATATCAGATCTGAAAGCCACCAAAATGAATGTTATGTGGTAACCTTTTTTGTCTGTACTATGTTGAAATCTTGCTGGATTCATGAACATCTGGCAAAAGGAGAGGCTGCAAATCTCTAATATATTGGTCATCAGACTAATCAGCTTAGTGCATCTGCTGGAAAATGGCATTTGCAGTATGTCTGTTCTCTTTGGGCCCAATCTGTTACACTTCTGGATGTGAAAATCTTGCTCTGGTTCTTGCTGGCCAAGCTTGCTTCTGCTTTTCAGTGATCCTATCGGCTTCTCAAAGGCCCAAAGAAGTCTGCAGTTTCAGAGATGGGGGCTGTGGTAGCAGCTGGAGGACCTGAAGGAGTGCAAGACACTGCTGTCTTCCTTTGTTCTCCTGATCGCAATGAAAAGCGATCAGAAGGTCCTTTTTTCTCTACAGCTCAGAAGTAGTACAAGTCAAAAAATGTATTTGCAAAATGGAGGCCCTAATGCTTATGAAGAACTATGGATGAACTGTTAACCTGACTTAAATATTATGCTTGTTAGTAGTGCCTGATTATTATTTAGAACTTTTTATCAGTAGGCTTCAAAACAATCTCCCAAGGACACAAGTATTGTGATCTTCATGTTGCACTTGAAGAACACTGAGCAAAACAAATAACCAAACAGGATTAGTCAACCACCAATTAGACCTTAAATCTAGGTCTTCTGAGTTTTAGGCTGCTGCTTATTCTTTTGCATCACACCGCTTTTCTAACAGCTTCTTTTATAGAAATCTGTGCTTGGTGTGTGGAGTAAAGAATGGGGCTGAGGTTACTAACATGCCTAGAAAACACCTTTATGAACAATTAGCTTGATACAAACATTTTCAAAGTGTTTCCTCTCCAAATCAAGTTTTAAGGCAAACTGTTTCCTTCCTTCCTGACTTATGCTAACCAGGCCAGTGAGGAACAAAGCTATTTTTATTTATATATTTTTCATGGAACAGACATCAGAATATGTTAATGTACCTTTTCCATTTATGGGGTGCTTAAGAACTCTTCTTGCAGGTTTAAAACACAAAGTTGACAATAAATCCAAACTTTGAGTAAAAATGAAGTGCTGTGATAGCTTTTGCAAAGCAAGCTGTATTTCTCTGTCTTGGTTCTGGTGGCCCGTTTTTGCTGTTGTCAAATGGCTATGTGACTGTAATTGTCTTCATCTGGGAAATCAAGATGCTGATATGAATCTGGGGTGCAGTTAGCTATTAGCTGGGGCTTTCAGGTTTCTCGTCTTCCATGAGATTAAATATGGAAAAAGAAAGTGGTCTTAGACTTAATAAATAAATAAAATCTGAACACAACCTGTGGCAAGATGGTCATTCGATCCTTAGTGTCAATCAGTAATGTGCCACCTTGCAAGTGTGCCAGGGAGCAGGGGAAGTAGTACTTAGTAGATGTAAATCTCCATGGCGCCTCCCATAGTGTGAACATCTGTGTGACTTGGCAGATGTAGAAGATTGGATCTTGGTGAACTAGTATATTTTGAGATTTTTGGTTAATTGATTCTTCTGTTTTTTCCAGCAGACTTATTTCTGGCAGGTGGGTGGTTGCTGCTGCTATCTATCAAGTACTGCAGTCTGAAATGTTTAAACTCCTGTGAAGGAGTGGCTGAAAGCGTCAGGGAGATGGTTCGAAATACAGGGTGATAGGAAGAGAATGGCCAGACATGGAGAAACAGATGTGCGCTGATGCGACAGTGGAGTCGGTGTCAGCAAAGGACAAGCAATATGCGGGTTAATGTCAGAATATTGTAGATCCTTTGGTGACTAGTAAATTCCCCGTCTTGGTGCATGCTTGGCATCCCGGCTTGAGGAGCAAGTTGTGTCCAAATGAAGAGGTCTACCAAACCCAGATGCAGATGAAATCACTCCTACGATTGATTTCTTGACCACTAGGGATGTTTAAAGTCGGTCTGGTCTGAGAACCAAAATGCTTTTGAAGTCAGCAGTAGTGAAACACGTGGACTGGCTGTGTTGAATAGCTCTAGGAAGAGGATGCAAGCGAAGGAGAACCTCTCCTAAGCGTGCATTACAGTAACTGGCATGAGTGTTTCTCTTACAAGATTTTCATGGGATCCAGAAGAAAGTGTCAGACTGCAACTGCAGAAACCTCCCTGTTGGGTCATATCCAGGCCATTGTCAATTTTTAGCAGTAAAGGAGATCACCTGAGGCAATAAGACTTCATCTGACTTGCCTTGAGAAGAAGGGATATTGATGATGAGGAAGCTTCCTCCAAAAGCTGGTGGAGGTGGGGAGGACATTTTTTTTTTTTTTTGGATGTCCCTTCTTTCTTCATTCTTCCATAAAGTTGCTAAGGAGTAGTTTTCTAGTATTCAGGGAAAAGATACTGGATGTGTTAGTCATAAAGAGCTGAGAAAGGCAAATTGTATGGTCTTTTTTCTCCTGCCCTGGGAGCGGGACGTTATATGCAGAGACATAGTTGACCGCTCTTAGGAAGACTTGTAAGCAGTGCCTACCCCACTTTGCCTCCTTCAGAGACAGTCTCTCCAGATGGCTGTGAAGGGAGTTTATTTGGGGTGGTGTTTCCTCTTTTCTTTACTCTTTCTCCCTCCTTTCAAGCCTTCTGCTGTGCAGTTTCAGTTCATCAGGCAGCCACTAAAAGTTTCTATGATAAGCGATTAATGGCTCATTCTAATTACTTATTTGCCTTCAGTATCAGTTTGGGCTTTTCAATTCTCCTTTGCAATTGGATTGCGATTGAAAACCATGCAAAAATTAATTTAATCAGTCTTTCAGACACTTCTACATTGCATCCTGTGTAATTCTAGTTATCTTTTTGAACATATCAGAGTGTGTGTGTGTGTATATATATATACACACACATACATACTTAATATTAGTTATTTATTTTGCAGTGAACACAGCAAGGAGTTTTGGTATTTGACAGCCTTAAAAGGCCAGCAAATACATTCACTACTGTTTGTTCTGGAATGTGCAAGAAATCTCATTTACCAAAGAATGCAGAATAACACATTAAATACTGTGAAGGAAAACTGAAAATGTTTTTGAGACTGAAGACCCTGGCATAGCTGACACAGTTTGTATTAGTTCTTCTAGAGGAACAGAATAACCAGAGTACTTTTGCACATTGCTAAACCATTATCGAACATGAGAGAGAATTAGCAAAAGTTTGTTAAACAAACTTCCTCTTTAGAAGTGGGCAAAAATATTTTTCTCAAGGAGTGGTGTAGATCTAAAACTACTCCTCTTCCACAGCAGTGGAAAAGCAAGGATGCTGCTTAATGTGGTGGTCTTGAAGTAATGTAAGGTATCAAGATATGGGCATGTGATAAGCATTACCCGTATTACCTGTCAATCTAGGAAATGCTCTAGGGCATACAACTAGTAAAAAAAAAAACTGGTGACAGGGCCTTGTGCTGCCCTGTGCCTTCCCAGGAGCTATGTTACAGAGGAGCCTGCAGCTTGAGTGCACGTAAGGATTGAATTGGACGGGTTTTGAAAGACAAGCTCCCAGAAAGTGCTTCCTTTAACATCTGAAGCCTTAAGCCTGTGCATTAAGGTTCAATAAAGAATTTTAGCATGTCTTTTAGGAGTATGCACGAATAGTATTAAACCAACATGTGAAACTCCTGTTGATGCTACTTAGAATAAATGCTTGCCTGTTCTAGACACTTGTATATTGTACTATAGAAATGCACGTGTGCACAGATGTGTGCTGTAGTCTTACTTCTGAAAACAAAATGACTCACCGTGTTGTCACACTGGAGATACTGTTCTTGCTAATGAGACTGTTTAGGGTTTGATACTGCATTTGTTTATGCAGGTGACAGGCTTTATACACTTGCAGATTCCCACCATGTTCACAGCCTTCCGGGAGCAGTAGTTCTTGCATGGCACCATGCAAACAAGCTGGGCCTTAGAAATTTATTCCAGGGGAAGCGATAGCAATCCCTTTTTGCCCACAATGTTCTGATATGAAAGAAATCTACACTTCTGTTTCAAGAAGTTCTACTCTTCTACCCTCTACTTCCAAAAGGATTGATAGCTGAAGGTTTCCTTGTTATTGAATATGCATGGTTTTTGTGAGCTGCAGATATCAGATTGATATCCCTCCCCCCCCTTTCCATTATCAGACAAGAAATAGGAGATGTTTTACAGCATCTGCCAGTCCTAATGTGGCCAGCCTCATGGCAGTACTGATTCTGACTGGCTCATAGCGGACAGTCAGGACACTTTTGTAGCATCTTAACTCTATGTGGCGTTTGACGTCTCAAGCGCTTGAGGTGTCTGCTGTAAGTCTTGTCTTGTGATTGAGAATGGAGAAATTATGCTAGAAGAGCAACTAAAAGTCTAACACAAGATAAAAGCTTTACAGTGCTAGTACCTGTATTGGGCAGGGATAGTCTCTTGCTACCTTCTATATGCATAGTTTAGACTATCTGCAGGTAGAATGGAAGCGAGGAATTATTTGGGTTTTCAGTTTTGCTAGGTACGTTTCTTCTCTTTTTGTGATTTGTTGCTGCAACAATAAATTCTTCAGATTAGTGTGTCAGCCATCTCTCCTCAAAGTGCAAAATGCATTACCCTAATGCTGTTGGGTTTGACAGAAGATTCAGCCAAGAAATATGTTGCCCATGAGAACAGGGAATTTTCATGAGTCCTGGCTTGGCAACCAAATTTCATGTGTGGTTTTTTGGAGGCGTGTGTTTGTGTCTAGGAATAGACAAGAAAAGTCTAGCAAAATCGGATGGGTTTAGCAATATGGCAAAAGAGAGAGAGTCCAGCAGTACCTAAGGATATAATGAAGACTTTCAGTGGAAGATCCAGATGGCTCTCACAGCACTGTTCTTTCAGCATTGTAGAGCTGCTTAAAAGCATAGTGATGTGCATGTAAGCATAATCAGAATGATCTATCGGGCCAGGGACAATGCACATTGCTCTGAAGTAAAGAATAGCTTAGCAGATGCATTGGGTTGCAATCCTCATTTATTTCCCCCTCCTCCTTCTCCCCTTGCAGTTATGAAGTGCATAGCTTTACACTGTTGGCTCTAAATCGTGGTCATTCACCAACAGCTCTAACATAATGTGCTAAAGTGATCCTGCTGACTTCTGCAAGCTTGTCTGTGTGTTCCTTATTTTAAGTACAAATGCAGTATTTGCTGATAGGAGGGCTTGGTCTTGTTTTAAAGGGCAAAGCTGTGCAAAGCTTTTTCATTCAAGTTGGCACTGCAAGAAATCACATGGTGCAGGGAATTTGTTGCAGACCTAAAGTTCAGACCGTGTTGATAAGTAAGCTTTAATTAAATTTGGGGTTGGAAACTGTGCTTCGGACACTGCAAAACAAACCTAACGTAGATCAAAGTCATAGAAAATGTTTTCCAGAACTAGTTTACAAGTTCTGTTCTGCAGCACAAACCCAGCTGTGAGAGTCCTGTCTGTCCTCGTAAAACACATCATCCTATGATTGCTGCCTTTCATGCAGCACTTAGTTAATGTTTTCTGTTTCAGTTTTATTTCATCATCTCATATATATTGTGTGCAGTGTGGTAGTAAATAGGCTTAATTTCTTTTGTGTATTGGAAAAAGTTTAGTGTATATGACTTTTATGTTTGTGTAATACATCTCATTAGATAAACTTGGGGTCACATCCAGATCTGACATGATTCTTCTGGTTTCAACAGCACTATCCCTGCTCCCATGAAGAGGGACTTTCCCCCTAGCCAATACTGAGGTTTGTTACTGCAAATCTGGCAGTGACTACAAAAGATAAGAGGTTCTTCTAAAATGTTTCCTTTACCTGGATTTATTTTTGATAGCAGATGAGGTATTATTCAGAGGGAGGCAGGGATGTAGGAATTGCTCCTGGTTCATCTTATTATTCCATGTCTAGCAGCTGTTTTAATGGGTGCTGTCTGGCTAATATAGAGTCATCATTTGGTGGTATGAAGAACTCCACAGCATTTCCTAAATGTGCCTATGCTTTAGCACTCGGGGAAAAAAAAAATCGTGTAGATTATCTGAATGAGGGAAGAATATGATGATTCACATTGTGTTTCCTTACATGGTAGCAGTTATGAATTTAGGGAACCACTTTTTACTGAATTTGAAATGAAGCAACAAGTGTTCAGTCAACTGCTCGAATGCCATGATAATAGGTATGACAGACCTATCAAATTAATTAAATTAAAACTAACAAATTAATTTCAATTACTAAGGATGAAGTGTGTAGCGCTGGGTAGCATTATCAAGGGACGTTGCCGTGAGGTTGTTTCCTAGTGTTTGGATTTTGGAGTGTGTATTTCAGGTGCTGGAAAGTAAACTCATGGATGAAAATGGTAGCAAAGGATTTGTTCAGAGCCAGAAAAGCATAGAAAACCAGCGGCAGATGAAGGTTCTCAGAAGTATATTACACATTATACAGGGTATTCAGAGTGTCCAGGGGATGGTATGAGGTATTTTCTGAAGACTTTAGTAACTTTGGGAAGTGTAAGCACCTAATTTAGGCACCTAAGTTAGTCAAAGATGGACAATGTGAATATACTCGTAAAGGATGGATTCTCACTTGGTCTGTCCTTCAGCTAAAGGGACTATGGAGCAGGAAGAAGAAAGAATTGTCTTTTAGAGTCTTATTGACGTTATCTAGGCTTTGAATCCACACGTGCAGGAAGGGCTGAAATGAAATTGCCTGTTTGCTGCCTCATGGAGGGAGAGAAGCAGGTAGTGAGGGGTCTCTGGTCTTCATTTTCAAGCCAAAGGGTTCGAGGCAGTACACTGCAGGCAGCAGTTTGTTGCTGGTGTAAGTCAGTGTTTCATTACCTTTCCAGCACTTGTGGAGCAAGGAGGAAGCAGGAGGGGAAATGATCCTTGGCAGAAGTTTGACTAATGATTTCTCCCCGTTTCTTCTGTTTTTAATGTGGGTAAGTTTCCTTTCCTATGCCTCGCTCGAAGCATTGTCGAATTCATAATTCGTACATGGAACGAATCCTGCAAACCAGGCAGTACTTAAATGAACAGGGTAGAATTTGAAAAATCTGGAAAAAAAAAAAAGTTAACTGTTTTCCCCAATAGACTGGAATCACCATAATGACTGAGCAGATTTTAATAAACCTTTCCAAAATAATGTCTTTTGGTTCTTACTTAGCATGAAAAAGTACTGGACTACATAATCTGAGGAAATGAAAATGAGTGAAGGGAGGTGGTAGGATAAGAAAGGCTGTCTTAGTGTTAGCTCCCTGTAGTGAAGAGTGTTGTGATACAACACCAGAATGGATCACAAATCTCATTGACAGTACGCCAATGAGAAGAAAGAAAATGCCTATGAAGAATGAGTGAGTTTGTGTGCATTTTTTATTTATTGTAGAAATATCCTCTCACATTAGCATATTTTCATAAAGAAAATACAGCATCAACCATAAACTCTTTAAAAATAATGACTACTTCTTGTTCCAAGCTTTGCCTTAGTAATGCACTACTAAGTAAATGTATGTCTTTTAGTTAAGGTCTGAAAACAATTTCCTACAATTCAGAAGACAAATTGAGGCTTTTTGGTAATTCATGATGAGTATTTTTTGTTGTTGTTTTGAAGATTATCAAGGAACTAACTAAATAATCTTTTGAAGGCTGTAATTAGAAAGCTGTCTTGAGTAACTTGAAATCCATAGCCTTTAGCGTTATGACTCTTTAAGCGTAGCCTTGATTACCTTTAATTCTTCAGTTTGTCTAAATGTTACCTTTGGTTCCTGTTAACTTTATCAAAATTATTGTGGGAGAGAAAACTTTCATGGAAGATCAATGAGATGAGAAACAGATTTTAGAACTGGACAAAATTAACATGAAATTCCCTTTCTGTTTTAAAAAGTTTAAGTTAAGAGAGCAGATGCTTTGTCTTGGAGAGACTGGAGAGTAAAGCGGTGCAAGTGCCTGGGGACTGTGGTCGCACTGCCAAGGTTTTTGGTGAAAAGCAAAAATGTTTATCAGAGAGGGTTTTTATGTTTCAGATTTCAGCACAGAGTGATATGTGCTCCTTCAGGAAAAGATATGGATGTGGGCTATATTCTCCCCCATCCCCTTCCTTCCATGTATTATAGATACTTTTGTGCAAAGCTCCAGGTATGATATGCACTTCTGTCTGGAAAATTCTATATCCATGTTTCAAAAAGATAGGTCAAATGCAAGAGCATATGCAATGTAATAAAGTATAGATTATATTCTAGCTCTACAAATGAACTGTATGTTCAAATATACAGGCTGTCTGGGATTTAACAAGAGATGTAAAGTAGAATTAATGCAAGAGTGTTGCCACCTGTTGCCAGGCTATCGCTATACTGATGGCACGAAGTGACACCTCCTCTGTGTGGGAAGTTAATTTTATGAGCGTCTATGAGACAGCCTTTCTGTATGCCAGGCTCTATGTAATGCTTCTAGGAGAAAACTATACATGAGTGAGCACTCAAGCTGTTCTAACGCGGAATACGATTGCGTTTCTGGAGACTAATCTGTTGCTTCTTTCCTTTTGACTTTGCTTTGGTGACAGCCGAGGGCCGGCAGTGTTGGCTTGCTAAAGAGATAATGGTAGACTGATAAAAGAAGACAACTCTGCTCCCTGAGTGATGTGCAGATGTTAGTCACTGATGTCTTAAAAGTCACAATTACTGTGGGTGTAATTTTGGCCATGGTGTTTGGAGCTTTTTCCTCCCAAGTAAAGGAATTGCATTAAATATTTCACTGTTTTTCAGGCAAATGGAATTAGATTGGGAAAGGTGTTGTTGTTGTTGATGCTTTGGAGAGAGAGAGAGACAGGATTTTACTGCCCTTGGATTACGTTCTGCTGGGCTACAGTTACTTCTGTCATTACTTTAGATGAGATTAAAGTCAATGTGAAGACTCCCATGGACTCCTGTTTCTGAGCAGTGGACCTGTGACTAGGAATATGAAGAAAGCCAAGTGATCAAGACTTACCAAGCAGCACAGAGTAAAAGGAAAGGCAAACAGAAATTTACAGTACACACAAAGCTTCCTATAAAACTCCATATAGCTGTAAAATATGTTTTTAAATTTATTAGAGACTTTTCTCTTTAAGGTTAGTTTTTCTTATTTTGTCAGATAGGCAAAAGCAACAGGTTTTCCTTGGCTATCTTTTGCTAGCTGGTCATTGTCAGTGTAACCAGTATCTGAGATCCCTGCACTGTGACCTGGCGTTCATCAGAGCAACGGACATGTTGTTGAAATGATAAGCCTAAAAGCTTGAGGGTAAATTAGCAGAACTTCCTGTAATCATTGAACTTTTCTTCACATCAGATGTTCTGGTCCTTATGTATTTTGAATAATAAGAGTATAGTATGCTTTTTCAGTAATCCCTTTTGCTACATATGTACAAAGAGAGAAATCCATACACATGCTCATCCCATGTAATTACATATATATACGTGTGCACACACACACAGAAGGAGAGAAATCCATAGCAGAATCAAGAAAATACTGAACTAGATGAATTGTAGGGCTTGTTTTCTTGCTGAACAGCAGTGTTCTTTGAAGCATGAATAAGAATGAATGCTACCAAGATCAACAATTAACCCCTGGACAATTGGAGTGATGGAGGTTAGAAGGTGACGTGGGTGGTTCCAAAGTGCTGCTTCCAGACTATTCAACACCATTTTGGTTTTTGAGGAAAAGTGGAACGTTAGAAGGGGAGGAAAAAACCTGTCTTACTGTTAAGAGCTGGTAGTACAGAATTGCCTTTTGATTTTATTTTCATGGGAACGTATGTTTGGTACTTGATAGTGAACTTTTTCCCTGAACCTCTGTTTCCCATGATAGTTAGAAGTTTGAAAAATCAATGCGAAGGAAACAGCTGTGTGGGGTTGGAATAAAACCTTGACCCACTAGGCCACAATTCATCCTTTAGAACATTAAACGGGGGATTGCACCAGAAGAGAATGGTCAGTAAAGCGTGGGGAGAAAGGACAGAGGAATTTGGAAACTGCTGAAGTTGCTTTCATTTCATTTTGGGCACGGGGGAAAAATCTGAATGAGAAGTTGATGGTAGAGGTTTTGATCTTGTTGTCATTGAAATCGATAGAAATATTGCCATCGTTTCTAGAGGGAGCGGATGTAGCCTCACTATTTAAGATTCAGTGCTTCTCCATTGGTATAGACTAATTCACTGACACTTAGAAAAGGTTAGGTTAGGGTTGGGTTAGGTTAGGGTTTGTTCCTTGGGAACGGATTTGTTCAGTATGACTTTTGAGACAGAATCACAGAATAGCTGAGGTTAGAAGGGACCTCTGGAGATTGTCCAGTCCCCCTGTGCCGTGCTCAGAGCAGGGTCACCTAGAGCAGGCTGCCAAAGACCATGCGCACTTGCATTTTGATCATCTCCAAGAATGGAGACTCCACAACCTTTCTGAGCAAGCTCTTCCACCAGCTGCCCTCACAGTAAATTCTTTTTTGTTATGCTTAAGTGGAGTTTCCTGTGTTTCAGTTTGTGCCCATTGCCTCTTATCCTGTCACTGGGCTCCACTGAGAGTCTGGCCCTGTCGTTTTTACTGCCTCCCATCAGGTATTTGTACACATTAATACACTCGTTGCCCTTCCCCCCACCCCCGAGCCTTCTCTTCTCCAGGCTGAACAGTCCCAGTTCTCTCAGCCCCTCCTCATATGAGAGATGCTCCAGTCGCTTAATCATCTTTGCTGGACTCACTCCAGTATGTCCATGTCTCTCTTGTACCAGGGCACCCAGACCTAGACCCAGCACTCCAGGTGTGGTCTCACCAGTGCTGAGTAGAGGGGAAGGATCACCTCCCTGGACCTGCTGGCAATGATCTTCCTAGTGCAGCCCAGGAGGCTGTTGGCCGCCTTTGCTGTGAGGGCACATTGCTGGGCCATGGTCAACTTGTTGTCCACCAACCAGGACGCTCAGGTCCTTCTCTGCAGAGCTGCTTTCCAGTCTGTTGGCCCCCAGCCTGTTTTGATACATGGGGTTGTTCCTGCCCAAATACAGGACTTGGCATTTCCCTTTGAACTTCATGAGGTTCCTCTCTGCGCATTTCTCCAGCCTGTTGTGATCCCTCTGAGTGGCAGCCCAACCCTTCGGAGTATCAACCACTCTCACCAGTTCATGGTGCCCTTTCATCACGTATCAGGGTGGTTCAAGTGCCCCATGTGTCCCAGGGCCTGCAAACATGAGGCTTCCTCCAGTTGTCTGAAGAAGGCCTCATCTACTTCTTCCTGATCTGGCAGTCTGTAGCAGACACCCACCCACAAAGACTTTTTGCAGACTCTGCAAGTTGTACCTCAAATTTGTTTAGGAAATGCAAATTCATGCTGTTTGCCTTCCTTTTCCTAGACTAAATTTGACGTGACATCAACACACAGGCTGTCGCTGTTCTTCTGATGTAATCTGAGGGATGAAATCAAAGATAATTGCTTAAAATTTTGGTTAAACTTTAGGAAGTGACACTATCTCAGTTGGTGTGTGAGAAGGTGAGAGAAGAGGAGGAAGGTGCTGACTAGTTCAGTAGTTGAAATGGTTAAGTAATTTTCTAAAAACCCAGTAGGTACATGAAAATGAGAGTTTTTGATTTATTTGAATCTCGGAGGGATGTAACGTGAAAGCCTCTTCAGGTTCTACTGCCTGGCCAGAGACTGCAGTGAGTTTAATAAAAGCCACAGCTAAATTTACCAGGATGAATTGCTGCTTCATGCATGAAATAGATGCTCTAGTCTTGTGCTGGTGATTTGGTGATGTCTTGGTGATGACCTTTAAAACTGTGGAACCAACATGCAAAATTTTTAGTGGATTATTCACTTGATCACTTTTTGGTACCCCCTGGACTCTTATATGATTGATAAATATCATTTAAGAAACCCTCAAAAATAAGATATGAGAGATTTAAAGAATTGTGCTTTTCACAACAATAATACTTCCCTTTTCCCCAAGAGATGTTTAAGAAGCTAGTCTAACAGCAGTTTATGCTGCAAAAGATGTTGGTAGCTCACTGTAATCCAGTTCCATATGAAATTCCTGGTGTTATTCTTTAAAGCTCTCATGGGGCTTGACTTAAATGATGAGCCTGTCGTCCCTCTCTTTGTGTGCGGTGCTTTGTTACCCAGTGCGGTGTCTGGGCTCATCTCTTGACAGGCCTTTGCTTGAAAGCCCAGGCGGGGAGAGAGAAGTCGCTGTATTTTTTTCAGGGCTGGATCACCTAAGGGATGCCCCGTTCCAGTGCCTAAGGGAGTCTTCAGCGCCAGCCTCTGTACCTAGGCTTCCCCTTTAACTTATGGTGAGAATAAAGCGTTTAGGAATGGGATTAGTAAAGGCTAGGAAACTGAGCGGAGAAGCCAACAGGAGGCCGAGGGGAGAAGTACATCAGGGGCATCACCTCTTAAAGGTAATAGGTCAGCTGTGGTATGGATGTTAACTCTCCCCTGGAGAGAAAATGCCTAATGACACAGAGATGAGGGATTTCTGTTGGTACAGGAGAGACTTGGGTTTGAGTCGGGCGCTGTGGAGATTTGAAAATACTTGTGCTGTTTCCTAGGTGGGTATCTGAAATGCAGATATATGCAGATAATGTATATGTGAACATATACAGCCGGTTCCTGCTGAGAATCTCATCTTGGTAATCTTGACTAGATGGAATGAACTGTCAGTGTCCATTAGATGCTGGAGACGAGCAGTGCGTATTTGAGAGTCTTGCCAGAGTAAAGAGCAGCTCAGCTGGTGAATAGCTCAGCTGCATCAGGCTGTGCAGGAGCAGGGTGAGGGGTGTTTTATGTGCCTGCTGGTGGAAACGCCAGTGTCTACAGGACTTTGGGAATCCGCAGAGTTAGGCCACATATAGTAAAGACTTTGACAGTCTCGCTAGCACCTAAATGCTGGACGTGACTACTTGCTCTTTCAGATTCTTAGTGGTTTTGGTTCTGACCCTGTAGGGATCAGGTGATCCTACAGTTTTGCTTTGTTCAGAGGTTATTGCGTAATCCGCACTTATACCTAGGCTCTCATGCGGTTTCAGAATGGCAGAAGGTTCAGCAGTGTCTTAGCTAACTAAAGCAAAGACCTGCTGTAGAAAAGGAGAATTTAATTCCTAATAGGAAGTGTTCTTTAGAGCTTTAGTTTTGCCGCATTTAAGTGACAAGCATGTTAGAAATGTATATGTGCCTAGGTTTTTATTGAAGTATTGTTTTTTCTTTATTTACGTGTGTTCTGTATAGCGTCTTCAAAATGCAGTTTGTCCCTATCTAACTAGCAGGTGGAATCTGAGAGCAGATCATCTGCTCACTTGGGCCTTCCCATGCTGCTGTACTTTAGCAAGCGAGGCTGTTCTTGGCATTTGTAAGCTAAGCGTGGTCAGTCTGCGTTATTGCTTGGGTGTATAACCTCTGCAGAGGACACAGGTGCTCTAGGAAGTGATGGAAGAAAACATCATCTTTCCTTTGAGTCAGTCATAAATCCTGTTAGAGTAAAGTCTGAAAGATTAAGCTAAGATTCTTTCGACTTGTTATTTAAAGTCCCAAAGACCAAGAGCAGTGACATTTTTCCAAGGCTCTCTGCTAACACAGCTGATGCATTTTGCTTCGCATGCATTTCTCCTGTTGTTTTGGCTGAAAATATTACCGTTCACTTCTTGTCAGGAACTGTTGCATAATACTGTTGTGTGCTTCTGAACAAATACAGCCTTTTACGCCGATCTGCTTCAAGTCCCGAAGCAGACTCACTTTCTCTTCTCTCATAGTAGTACCTATTTATTCTCTTTATCAAAACCGTCTTTTGTCTTATATGATCTCTTTGCCCCTTTTTGTTCAATCCCGGTTCCCTGCCAGCCTTCAGTATTTGATTTTTGGAAGTTCAAATAGATCTAATTATAAGCAAAAATACCTGCTGAGAGTGGAAGTAGTCTGAGACTGTGTCTGGAAGAGATCATTGCCTTTGTGGGAAAAACTCTTCTTTGTCCTGTTGTTGGAAATGCTGTTTCCTCTCTGACTATATGTCTTCAAAAAAAATCCGTGTTAAAGCATTTCAAAATATCTGAGCTGGATTTCTGCTTATGCTGGCTGGTGAAGTCAATATGTACCTGGTGACTATGCAATTGCCCCTACTCTGATTGCCTGAGAACCACCCGCTGCAGTGCCCTGTGACTCCCAGCTGCTCCCAAGTGATCCTGCAAATTACAGGTTTCAATCCCTGTAGTGCAACAAACCAGAGAATATTCTGCCGGGTAAAAAAGGATCGTGATTATTCTTTACGCATCTCCCTTTTTTTCAGTGTCATCTTGTATTTATCAGAATGAACAGCATTTGGACTCTCATAGTTGCATCTGGCTTGACTGTCTGATGAACAAGCGTAGTTATGAAAGAGATGGTTTCTTTAAGGGGCTGTTGGCATCCCAGTCTTCACCACTGGAAAAAGTTGTAAAAAAATGAGTGAATGTTGATGGTGCAGTAAACATGGGTGTGTGTTAAAAGACTAAGCTTAAGCTCAGTGTAGTCATAAAACAATGATTTCAAATTATTGACTTCTGGAATGTGAAGTCATGAAACTTCAGTTATGGAAAATCTTTTTATATTAAAGAAATGCATCTTAGGTCACAAATAGTTTCCTGTGTCTTTCTCAACAGCCAGGCCTCTGTGGGCTCTTCACCAGCTCTCCGAAATGATCCTAATTCGGCAATGTTAGTACTGGATTGTACTGTCTGGTCATAGTGGGGAAAAAAGTTGGCCAAAATCAAGATCCAGTTTCTGCTGTTCCCTCTGCTATAGCCTTCCTGCATCGCCTGTAGATGTTCTGCGTTATCTGTCAGGCTGCTCAAGGCACAAACTCTTTCAGGACCGCTCAACATTGGCTTTGTTGTCAATGGTGGAATATGTTCTACTGCCTGCTTTTGTAAATACTACTGCAGTTTCTCTTCTGTCTCCATGGTGTACTCCTGACTTGCTTTACAATGTGAGTAATAATAATAATAATAAAAGGTTCTATTATTTATTTACAATTATGTATAGTAGTGAATATTTTGCTGAATCTAGTCATAGGTTTTAAGCCTATGGCCATTTACAGTACATTAGGGTTGCTGATGGAAGAGACGCTAAGATTTGTTACTATGCTTTAGATAGGATCCTGTGATCACTCCAGCAAAGTCTAGTTAGAGGATAATCAAACTAGCACTCTTCTGCAGGAAGATCTAACAGATGACAGGCTGGGCTTAATTTTTATTTGAAGACATGAAAGATGCAGTGCATTTCAGTGCTGGTAAAAGTGCTGCTTCTTTGGAAGTTTTAGCAAAGTTAAAATGGTTCTACAGGCCAAGCAGGTAGAAAAGTTTAAAAAAAAAAAAAAAAAAACACCTCTGGCCAAGAGCAGAATGTGCATCCAAAATGTTACTTTTTCAAATAATTCTTATAATTCCAACTTCTGAAAAGCTAAAAGTGCTGTCAGACAGCATGGAATGAGAGAGCATCTCGAAACATAGGGGATAAAACCTTGGAACAGAAAACAATGAAGGACTAATGGCTTGATCTTTTGTTGCCTGCTATACCAGAGAAAGGAGTGTTGACTGGGGCCATGTGTTGCATCATATGAAGTGCTGTATTGCCAAAAAGTACAGGCCTGCTTCCAGCCTCTGACTCTGGCAATTCAGACAACTTGAGTATTGCACTTGTACTTGGTGGTCTCAGTTGAATCCTGAAAAACTTCTTTCCCTTAGATACTTGCAGAAGCTTTATGCTTGCATCCAAAGGCAGCATTTAGTTTTGATGCATACTTTAAGATATATTGCACTTTATGTCAAATACGTACTTTGTACTATATGATTTGCTTTAGTGTTTCCTGGTTGAATAGACAAGGGAATGGCAAAAATGTGGTGGAGAAAGAAAGTACTTAGGATGTGTTGTTGTCAGAAATGGCGCATTCAGCAAAGTCATGTGAGAAGAAAGCAGCCCTAAAACTTTTCCCTAGGGAGCTAGAAGACGAAGCTCAGAATAATTGTGCCTTACCTGGTCTGGTGTGTGCTTTCACCTGGCCTGTGGAAAGTTATCACAGCTTTGTCTTTCCCTGGTTGTTACTAGATCATTGCTGAAAGCAACAGCAGAGATGCAGAAAGCGATATTACTCAGCTGACTGCATCGAGATGTCTCAATATTTGGAAGCCATGCTGTGTCATGTTGATGAATGGTTCCATTCTCCCATTGCTACAGAGGACAGGGAGAAGAGTTCCAGAATATGTCAGGGTAGTTCATTAGATAGATAGTTCAGAGAATGTATTGACCTGAAAAGACTATGAATGTGGAAAACATATATATGTGTGTGTATATATATATATTTTGTTGTTGTTTAATTTTATCTTATATGGTGTGAGCAGCCATTTGCTTAGGGACAGTGCACTGAAAAATAGCAACAGCATCACTTGAAGTAGTAGCTGAAGCAAACAGGAAAATGATGATATTCAGCCAAAAGTTTTGCTCACATTGTGTATTGTGGAAGGTTTTCTTTTGTGTTGAAATGCAAGGGAGTTATCACTGTAGTCTCTAGGTCATTTTACTAGTGACTGTGACTCGTGGATTCCAAATAAATTCAAATTGAGCTTCTCAATATTAATAAAGTACTTGCTAGAGTGGGATGAAGCTATGGGGTTTTTCTGTTTGCTTTTTGCATATTCAAATTTTATTTGTTATTCCTCTAAGGGTAGGAAAATGAATTGAAATGAGTGTTTAACTTCTTTCTTAAGCATCGGGGTGAGAAAATGAGAAATAAAAGACAGGAGAATGTTGTAGCTCAAACCCTCAAATGACAAAACGAGGCAATGTTAAACTTTTTTGGGCTTTGAATTACATGATCAGAACAATGCCACATTTGAGCATTTGCAGCCCTGGTTTAGGTGTAAGTACCTGTGAGGAATAGATTTCTGGCTGCAAACTGCCCCAGGCAGCATTCTTATCCTTCGGATTCACGGAGTGCCTGAACCCTGTGGAATCTCTGCTCCTATTATGTGGAAGATACGCTGATGGTGATGGGTGGCAGCTAATGCTGAGGATGTACAGAGAAAGTGAGTGTGAGTTTTGAGAATTAGGTACCTGCTTCCCAGTGACAAGCAGAGCCTGGGAGAGACCTTTTCCAATTTCCGTGTAACCAGGCAATCTTGTTGGTAGTGCTGCAGGCTAAGGCCTGTGGCAGGGCTGCAAGTGAATCGTGTTTTCCATGGAGCTGGTTGGGAGCTTTACCTTCAAGCTTGTTCTTCCTCTTCTGCGATCTTGTTTTGTGTTTGTCAGAAGGCAGCAGGCATGGATGAGCTTCTTCCTGTGTGAACGCTGTTGATGCGCATGACAGAATTTAGCCCTAGTTCATTTGCAGAGCATATGTGATCTTGGCTTCCTTACAATCACTGATGATTTATTCCTGAACACAGATCGCTAGGCCCTGGATCCTTACAGTAGAAGGTCCATGCCTCCCACGTCCTTTGTTACTGACAGAAAAGAGCTTATTAGCATTCTTGAGATTAATGTTTCCTGATCATTCTCAGGAACAGAGCAGAGGACTGCATCACCCTGCTTGGTATGAGAGGAAAGGAAAGGTTAAATGTGAGGTGCCAGTTACAAGCTGCCTATTCTACTCAAATATTGTACTAGTTGTGAGTTTTCATTGTAGAGAGAAGTGAACTGTCTGGAGGAATCAAGTAGCCTGGAAAATGGGCCTCTTCTGATTCAGTGATGTCAGGGTGGAATCGTAAAAACACAGACTAGTTTAGGCTTGGTGGAACCTTTGGAGGTTTCTAGTCCAACCTCCTGCTGAAAGCAGGACCAGCTTAGCTCAGGGTGCTCAGGGCCTCGTGCAGTAGCGCTCCGAGTATCTCCAAGGGTGGAGATTGCATGCCTCTCTGGGTAACCTGGCCAAGCATTTGATCACCCTCATTGTGAATTTTGTTTCCTAATAGCTCATCAGAATTTCCCTTGATGCACCTTGTGCTCGGAACCTTTTATTCTTTCCCCGTGCATCTGAGAAGAGTCTGACTCCATCTCCTCCGTAACCACCTGTTAGGTAGTCATAGACAGCAGTAAGACCCCCTTCGCCTTCTCTTCTGCAGACTGAACAACCCCGCTTCCTTCATATGCCCTGTGTTCCAGCCCCGTGACCATTCTGGTGGCCCTCCCTGGATTCGCTCCAGTTTGTCAATGTCTGTCTTGTATTGGAAGTCCAAAACAAAGTAGGACCAAATCCATTAGTGTGGATGAAGTCGCGTTGTCTCTACACCTGCTTAGGCTGACACGCAGTTTAGAGGAAGCATTGGTTCTTCTTAATCTAGAAAGAAGAAAAACTAGAGCTCTTGCAAAGAAAGCACCCCAATGCATTTGACTGATTAATATGAGTTAAGTAAGGCAATTGATTTGATGGGATATTTCTTTTCTTTCTTTCTTTCTTTTTTTCCATTTTCTTAGAGAAACTGAAATCCTTTTCCAGATCTGAGATTTCCTAGGCAAGCAATGCCAGCAGGAATCATAAAAGTCTGAGAAGAGCAGGAGAATAAAGAAAAAGTGCAAGATCTAGTTGATGCTCAGTATTCCTTACACACAATGCAATGACTAGTTAAAATGATGAGAAGACTTATAGTCAAGCTTTAAGGAAATTGTAGTGTGATGAAGAAGAGGGGAGAAAACTGGGAAGCGCTGGGAGCAGTGATGGTGATGTTTGTTTAGACAGAAGACATTAATAGCAGGTATTCTGAAAGTAAATAGCAGTTGCAGAATGCCAGTGCTTTAATAATCTACTCGTTGAAATTCCTACTGTGGCTGGTTTGAGTTATGCTAAACGTGCAGGACCTAGAAACACATCCTGTGTTGAAGTGTAGAAAGATCAGTGTTGTCTTCAGAAGTCAAATTCTCCTGCTGAGTAGCCTCAGTCCGTGTGGATTAGTCGGGGAAAGGCGTTCAATCCCAGTAACTCAATAATTGCTGCAACGCCAGATGCTGAATGACACGGCCTGATACTGAGCTCTAGTGATGTTCTGAATGTCATGTCAGAAGGAGTAGATCGCAAGGAAAGTGTCTGGGAATATGTTGCAGTGCAAATAGTCGTAGTGTTTGTAGTATTTTTGGAATCTTTTCTCTTGCCTAGGGAGTATCTTGATGAAATCAAGACAGACTTGACTATGTTTAACATTTTGGAGAAAGAAGGCAATAATGATATTTTTCTTAAGGTCAGTTCTCATCTCAGAACCATTTCTTCATTTCTCCTTTTTCCAGTAAGAGGTGGCTCTGATTGCAGGAGATCATTTAATCCAATTTAGTAATAGCCAGGAAAGAGAGGCTTTTTGGTTACTTGTATTAATACATCTTTCTTGCTGTTTTCATTTTTTCCCTATTCTTCATGAAAGAGTTTTAAAAATGTAAAGACATTGTAGTGAGGAGGGAAGAAAATGATGAGCCATGCTGTATGCAGAACTGGATACAGCATTGAGGTAACTCTTCTGTCATTGCAGTGAATAGTATACCTCCCTTAACCTCAGGCTAAGCACAGACCGCTACGGAGCTGCCTTTTTTTTTTTGGGGGGGGGGGGGGGAGGAATTCCGTGTACCTAACATGGACTTGCTTGACTATGAATATGACTGCAGGCATACCTCAGAGATATTGTGGGTTTGGTTCCAGACCACTGCCATAAAGCGAATATGGCAATATTTCTAATGCTTTTTTAACCACTTCATTCTATTGCCATGGCACCTGGTATTCATGGCTGGCTCCAAACTCTTGCTTGTCTGCCTCATCTGTAGAAGCCTATGCAAAAAGGTATTTGTACATGTAGACCAATTCAGTCATCTCTTAGCTGTTCTACAAGTGCTTAATGACATGTCCAAACATATAGTTTGGAGGGTGTCCCAACAGTGCTGTAGCTTTTAACGCCCTCTCCTTAATGAGCTGACAGCCTGCAAAGGGCCACATGTGTATTTTATAGTCTGATGCACAACGAAGGCCTGATAGCAAATGCAAGCTGATCGATGCTGCAGAAGGACTTTAAAAATAAGGTGAATTAAATTGTGAACAGAGTTTTCTGATTTTGAACATTCTGCTTTGGGGTTCAAAGATAAGTAAATTAAGCTCCAAACCCTACTTCATGGGTAATTTTAGTTATAAGCGAACAGCTCCCTTGGGATTTTTTTAGCCTGACTTGAAAATCTAGCTTGATGGTTCCTGATAAATAGTTTGTCTCCTGGCCTTTTCTGAGGCTTTATGAAGAAATGTAAGCTGCATGTGAAGTTGCAAGAAGGGTAAGCTGTATTTCACTTTTACAGGGAATTTTATCAGCTGCTATTTTTATTCGTCTTATAATTTAACACCATTAATTTTCAGTATTGTGCCTTAAAGGTTTAAAACTAAAGCTCACTAGAAGACAGCAGGCTTTCCAGCATCTCCTAGGAATGATAAAGGAAAACTTTAGACAAGGCAAGAAGCATCTCTGTTGGGTTAAAATAGGACATCCAACATTTTACAGATAGTGGGATAGGTGGGTTGCTAGAAACCTCTCTCAACCGAGGGGACATCTGAGCAGAAAAATACTGTCTCTGTGAAAGCTGTTTTGTGCTATACAGCACAGAAGCACAGCTTACCTTCTCCCAGGTGGTCTGCAGGCAGCCAAAATCTGCAGTTACCTAGAGGAGAAGGTACTGGCAAGATAGAACTGTTTTCTGATTCAGCAGGGCCCCCGTCCTTGTCCTGTGGAGCTTTTGATGGTTCCTGCAGCAGAAGACTGACTAGGAGGGCTGTGCAATGCCGCTGGTGTGAGCTGGCTCGGCGACTGAGCCCTCCGGGGTGCAGTGGCAGCCAGGCTGGCAGGAGGGCTTCGAGCTCTGCACGTATGGATGTAGCTCAGCCTTCCTGGGTATCCTGACGGGAAGTTATCTGTTCCCTTCAAAACAGGGGAAGGCAGGATGCAGACACTGTAGCAGGGTAAAACAGTAGGACCCATCTCTTAGTTAGAACTGCCTCTATGTTACTCTGCCTTTGATTTACACCTGGAAGTGTGTGTAGCACAGGTGGCTACCTGAACTTTCCTGCCCTTGCTGTCAGGATGGTCCTTACTCTCATTTTGGACCATGTTAGGTCAAAGGAAAGGAGACTTGGTCAATGTGAATGTAAGGCATTTACCTCCTTTTCTTTAAGTTCCTCATTCTGCCTTCTGATCCTCGCTAGTAAGGCTGGCCTGGGGACTGGAAGAGCAGGTCTCCCACCTGGCACCTGCGTATGCTCCCTCCGGTCACTGGTTCTTGCTGTACCAGTTCTGCGGACTGTCAGCAGGAACAACTGGCGTAATATCTACAAATTCCAGCAGAGAAGACTCCACTACCACCAAAGTACTGACCTCGCAGGTGAGTGTGAAGTACTTGATTCCTCGCTGGCGCTGGCTCTTAGTGACCGGTTGTTTTTTGGGACCTTGACTATAAAACTGCAAAGAGCAACTGAGGAGGAATACTACTCCTTGCCTGGATTCGAGCAGTGTCTGTCACCTGAAGATCAGGTGTTTGTACTGTAAGTGCCCATGCAGAAAGTGCTGCTCTTTTGTTTGGGGCGCTTTAGTACAATACTGAACCCTCTGTTACCTCTGGTGAAAAACTTGACCTTTGTTGGAATTAATTTTTCTTGGTTCAGCTCTAAGCCCCTGCTGCATGCCGTTTCACTCTGCCTCTGGATAGCTCTTGCCGTGTGTCTATGGGTTTCTGAACAAGAGGAATGAAAGGAGCGTGAAGCAGGTGATGAGATTAAATTGACTACAGAGCAGGACTGGAACCGAAAATGTTAAACTGTTGCTCTGCCTCCAGTTGCCCTTTTACCGAATAAGAAAAGCTGTCTTTAGATCAATGGTGGGCACCTGAAAAGAGAATGACATGTGAAAGAGAACAGAGGGAACCTCTGCAGAATTCACAATGAAGGTGTGAGTACAGCAGGTAAAAGCCAGTGGAAAAGTAGCAATTGAACAAAGATTGCCCCTGGAGGAAGTCTCAAATATTTGTCCTTCTGTCTCTTTTTAGAAAAAAGATTCAAATGCCTTTAGGAGTAAAAACACATTGTGGATAGTGTTTGCTTAATACATGAGTCATGCCTGGAAAAATTCCACAGCAGAACAAATTTATTCATGATCAGCTTACTTGAATATAATTTTTCCACAAAAATTTGATGCAAAGTCATCATATTGTATCAAGCAACATATTGAAAAACATTTCATCTTGGGATTTGTCTTGCTAGTGCTAGTTAACCCTCTTCCATTTTTAATGACATACATGATACTTTCATTGGTGGTGTGAATTGCTTGCTCATGGGGAAGCTGTGGATACCCCTGTTACCTAGAGCGTTATATGTTACTGTTGTTTTCTTTCTGTGAGAAGCTAGGGTTGACAGTGTTGGATCAATGACTCTAGCTAGCTAGTTACATGTTGGAGCTTGATGATAGGAGAAATGGTTAACACCAGATGCCATACACTAGACATGTTTACCAAGATGACTGATATGAATCATTTACACGTTTGCATTAATTTAAAATCTTGAAATTTGGTGCACTTGTTTCTTATAGGATATCAAGTGTGGGAAATGATTGCATCTTTAATGCTTTCATCACAGTTCAGTGATAGATCACTAAAAGACCAAGGATACAACTTGTCTTCAGAGCGATAAATTCTGTATATGGTGAACTTAAACTACTGTAGTGGCTTAAATGGGAGTTGTGTTGTTCCAGGACTGCATATCCTGTAAAGAGTGATGGAAACCTGTGCCTAAGAAAGGTATTATGCAGGCTAGGGAGAGAGGCTGGCGTTTATTTGGATTCTTGAGACTAAAGAGCACAAGGCCACGATATGTGGCCTGAATATGACAGCCATACTGTCCAGCTAGGATAATTTTAACAGGGATGTGAAATAACTAAGATACTTTTCATAGCTCTAAAGTCATGGCATCATCAATACTGCTATTGAACCTGGGCATTGCAGCTGAATGAGGTCATATTCTCGTGTGGCATTGGTTAGAAAACGTGAAGGCGATGCTAGCTTGCATGGGACCTTGAATGCTATGGAGAATATGATAATACATGTATATTCTGTATAAGTCTTATCTTAAATAGTATGTGAAGTTCTGGTCATCTCCGTCTCATGAAAAAGATTCAGTGAAGGGCAATTGAGAAAAGGTTTTTAATCTTTGAGGAGAGGAAGAAGAGAAAATAGATTGAAAATATGTAAAGCATGAATAACTGCAGAATACAGTTTGGAGCTTTTTTCTGCTTCTCTTATAGAAAAGATAAGAGATACTCCATGAAATTCAAAACCAGGAAATTCAAAATCAATGAAAGAAATCTACATCTGTTGTTTAAATATATAAATAAAATTTACTACCCAAAGAAGTTGTCAATGCTTAAAATGTAGTTATATTTGAAAAAAGACTCAGACGTGGATATTAGGAATGTCCAGTGTCGTCATAATTAAATGGAATAAACTTTGCTCTAGAATAACTGTATTTCAGGATTTTGTTTGCTTCTGTCCAGTAAAGAACAAGACATGCTCCCTACCGACAGGGGCAAATGAACCTGCATGAGCCTGTGGTGGAGTGTTTGCCTGTTGCTCTGCAGCATCTTGATCCAATCACTGGTAGAGACTAGACTGACTTCAGCTCTTCAGTGTGATAATTGCTGTGTCCCTGAAACAGCCAGTTAGTTTGTCCACTTCAAGGCTGTATGTAGTCTTTTATTCTGGATCTTCACTTCATCCTGAAGTGCTATTCCACCAATTGTTTGTATTACCTGTTTTTTTTGAATCGATTACTGTCGTGCACAGAAACTTGCTCACCTGGTGAGGAGCCCTAAGTGCAGAAGAGTCTGCCTGTCTATGCAGCATAGATAGAGCTGGTCTGGATCATTTGGTCTGCACACAAAGTGAGCTCATACTGAGCATGTTGTGATTGAAGACTATGAGCATTAGGTACTGTGGCTTATTTTAGTGCTAGTGGATGGTTATAATTAAGGGAATTTGCAAGCAGAAATGTTGTTTAGGCTATATGTACAGAAATAACACCATATGGATTAAATCCTACAGATGTGCACATTTTTATATGAAAATGTGACTGAAGAGTTATGAAAGAGATTGAATAAAAGTCAACATGAAACAAGGACAAGGGAGAAGCCCTCTAGCAGTATCTGCAAATGGGAGAAAGGCATTATTTACTTATTATGTGTTCAGCAGGATCAAACGGGACAAAAGCTGGAGGACCAAAAAGGAAGAAGGGCAGAGTGCAGTAGGTGTTTGGTTGGAGGTTTTAGTCCCTGCCCCCGCCAGTTCTGCACCCCAGCGATGCGGTGGTGTCTCATCTGGCATCTGCAAGGACAGCAGTAACAGCGCTGGACAGTGCTACTGATCAGGGCTGAAGGGGTAGATTCAAACACTGCCAGCTGCTGCTCTCAAGACCATCCTGGTGCATGGCCCAGAAGGGCAAGGCAGATGCTAGAGCTGGAAGAGGAAGCAGTGTCGCTTGTCAGCTGCCTTTGGACTCTTCGTACTGAACGCAAGCTGGCTAGGAAAGAGGATAAGTGGTGAAGTATTGAAGGAGGCACCAATTTCTTATTTGGTGGCTGAGCAAAAGCCAGTACGATTTATGCTCCCGGGAGACAGAGCAGGATTTAAGTTGCAAGCTCCCCTGCTTTACCACTGGGCCTGCTGCTGAATTCAGTAAGAACCAGTCTATATTTCCGTAGCTGTCTTGGCAGGACAGCAGTGGAATAGAGGTTTCCCAAAGCTTTTTGCCCAGAGAGTATGCAGAGATGGAAAAATCCCTATTTTTCAGATGTCTAGTATACTCTTATTTTAAATTTCTTCTTAATATTTTTGAGACAAAATCTCCCCTCTGTATCTCCTCTACAACCCCGTATTTTTTTTTTTTTTATTTTTTTTTTACAAAAGACAGGGTTTTCCTCCTAGGATTCTGCCTGGCCCCAGATGGGAAAAGGTCAAAACTTCAATAGTAACTATTTTATCACCATTACGAGTCAAAGGGTGTGATAACATCAAATTACATCTTCTTGACCTATGTCATCTGCAGTCCTGGTACATGCTCTTTTTCTGATGTAGTCGTAACTTATTCCAGGTCAAGCCTTGAGAGCAATATCCGAATCTGCTTACGAACGCAGAAGACTGAATTAGTCAGATTTGTACTTTTTCCTCTGCTGCGGCAAGTGTTCGTTGCTGCACTTCTGCTGCTTTGTTTTGGCCTTTCTTGCTCTCTTTTACTCAATGAGCCTTGTAGGTGTCAGCCAACGAGTTCTAAGGGGACAGATATGAGCTAGATTGTGGTGGCATCCCCAAAGCGTCCAGCACTGTCGAAACACAAAGGAATATTGTCTTTTCCACAAAGACGATAAACACTAGAAAAACAGCAAAAAAGGGATGCAGAGAGAGCTACACCAAGCAACTCTAATGATCGGTGTGATCATAAATACATAGTTCATTGTTCACATATACATACACAGTGTAAAAATTACACAGAAATAACTAAACACAGTAAATTATCTTCCTCTTTCCATACATTGGCCCCCTCGCCCAGCTGTTTACCAGCTTTGGTTTATTCACTTTAAGGTAAGGTAAATAAAATGTATTTAAAAATTAAATAAAAATGGGACTAAGTAAAAGATTTTGCTCTGTAGTTTCCTGTAGACTGTGAAAATGGGTCAGTGAAGGAATTTAAGTTCTTGGGTAGAAACGAGTGAAAGGTTCCTGTTTGCTCTCATTTGTCGTTTTGCTAGAAATGTAATAAACCCTAGGTACTAGAGTAGGATATTATTGTTTTCAGGTTGATAAAGTCTGCCTAGAAAGTACTGTTCAATTCCTTTAAATTAGAGACCTGCCAAATTATAAACCAACCCAGTGGAACACAAGAAGTTCTTATGCGTTTTCTCTCTTTCGTTTTATGCTGTGCAATATCCTGCCCTTTATTAAACCACCTTCAGGATGGACAGTGAGTATCAAGGATAAGCCTGTTACTGTTCCCAAAGGCCTACTCAATGCCTCATTTCTTTGAATTCTTATTTTTCCTAAAACTAATATCTCTCATCTGGAAATGATGTCATGCTGTCAGGCACCCACATACACACAAAGAAAACCGTAGAAGATTCATGTGGAAGAGACTCTCGGAGGTCCCTTGGCTCATCTGCCTGACTAAGGCAGAATCAACTCTTTCTCAGCTATTCCTGGCAAGTATTTCTCCAGCCTTTTCTTCAGATCTCCAATGCTGAAGATTTCACAGTCTCCTCAGGCTGTCTATATCATTGCTTTGCTGTTACCCTTATAAAGGTCTGGTGAATGTCTAACCCAAATGTTACTTGCTGTGATTCTTTATGTGGGCATACTTGCTGGGAACAAATATTTCATGTATGGTTGTAGAGTTGCAGAAAATTTGAAGTATAGCCCTTGCCCTGAAAAAAGAGTCTAACTTCCATCAAACATATGGTTTAGTGATTACGGAAGATGGCATTTCAGACACAAATACATATTTTTATTCACTAAGCAGGGTGTTACATTAGTGAGCATCCAATCATCAAATGTGTAACACCACCACTTTACATAACATTATTTTTCTCTGTTGGAAAACCAAAAGAGTCGAGGGGAATGCTGAGCGCTTAGGTTTATTATGTGGTCTCCATAGTTAAGACAGGCATCCCAGTAACCCTAGCTGAAGTCGCACATCAGGTTGGTAAAAACTAAAGTAATCCACGTGAAATGTTTTGTCTGTGGTCCTTTACTGAACAAGAATTTATGGAGGTGGGGAATTCAGAAGGCGATTGGACAAGTACATTTCAGTTCAAATATAGTTTCAATTTCCCGATTTTTTTTTCCAGACCCTAGAAATCTTCTTTTATGCTTTTTAAGCCTAGGGAAGAGTAATGGCTCAGTAGTGACTGGTGTCTCTGAATCTTTCTGGCAAGTCTGATGAATTGAAGGCTGTATTCCTCCCATCTCTCTTCCCATTCCCAACTGCGAAAGCTGGGAGCTTAGTCACCCAAGGCTCCCTCTGTAGTTAATGGAGAGAGAAACAGGCAACTTCAGGTGGCCAATGAACTGTAGAGTCAAGCTTAATAAATTGCAGATAATATTTTTTCTGCCAAATCAAGGCAGTTTTCTGAAAAATGTAATTAATAAAATACACTTTTTTTAAGCATTCTGCCATTTAAGTCATTCTAAGAGAAAATCGCTTTCATTTAAAAGCTACTAAGTAAAAGGAAATAAGGAGTCAGCTGGAATGAGACATAGCTAGTCATTTGTAACCGTACAGCCCACGGGTTGATGGAACTAGCTTAAACTATGAATCGCTATGAAATAGTTTATGTTCCCAGTGTTTTAGTGCTTATTTATTTGGCTTAATTGTTTACTCCCTTAAGTTGATCAGGAAAGGGCTTAGTCATTCAACTCGCAAAGCAATTTTGTTGCCATCTCCCAGTGTGGAAAGGATAATTTCTCTTGTGAATGTCCTGAATGGTTTTCATTTGCTCGGACAGACAGGAAATAACCATTCCCACGCTTGCCTCATTGGTTAAAAATGTGTTTATTCGTTGGAAGGTGAAACCTTCCCTCCCCTAGTGCTGGGAAGTGATCACAGTGCAGATTAATTATAATATAGATATTGATACACACATTTATATATATACCTGCACATGCATGCGCACACCGAGTTAGCAAGCTGTATGTCAAATCATATGATGATGATTAATGTAAGTAGCTATTTGCTGACTTACATCTGCAGCCAGATGTGGTGATAGCTTCCCTGAGGTGATAATGGGTCTGCAGAGCTCAAGCCCTTTGCTGTTTTTGAGGGATAAGGTAAAAACCTTATTTCTATGTGGCGAGAGAGTTAGAGTATATTTTCTGTCCATTAGCCCAGGTGTGTGAGATGAATTTGATCTAGAGACTTTGGCTCGGGAGAGTGAGCAGAGCCAGTGAAAAGAAGAGCAGTGGTTTGGAATAGATTCTAGGTCACAGGGTTTTTTATAGTATATCTATCTATATATATTGCTTCTAAAGATATAAATTTAGAAACTCATTAAAGTTTTGTCCTCATGGATTAGACACACTTAAAGCAACCCCTGGATTTTCTCTGAAAGAAGTGATAGAATTTGCTGCCAAGATTAAGGACAGACTATGGGTGTCAGCCAAAGCTCATGGAAGTCAGTGAGAAGCCTTCACTGACTTCTAAGGGCTTTGGGTATGGTTTGAAGGGCTTTGAATTTTTACAGGAAAAGCAAGCTTCTGTTATCTGCTGGATAAGTAATAATTCATTGCTCCTTGCTAATATAAGCCATGGGCATTGATTTTTCTATAGGTTTATGTATGATGGCTTATAAGACTCTAATTTTGATAAATGCTTTCTACTTGCAGATATGAGTAATCTCTTACTGCAGTGCCTGTACAACTGCCATTTAGCATGTGGTTGTTATCAGAAGGTAATTTTTTTGAGAGCTTAGTTTGACTTAAACGTTTGTTGTTTTTTAAAGTAGAAGAAATATCTGTAACATTGCAAAAATGGAAAAAAAGCCCATATGTATTTCAGATGGCCGAGAAATCTTTGAGAATATTGATTTAGGTTGTACCTTAAAAGGATGACCACTACTGTACCGTTTTGCCTGTTGAAGATCATCGTGCACACAAAATCCACTGATGTCTAAAAAATTGAATTGGTATTTGAAAGATCTTTCTGCAAATCTCTATTCCTTCCACCCCTTTCCTCTGAGACTACTTCAACTTTTTAGATAGGTTTTTCTCCGCTTCTGATTATCAGCTGCAACTCAAAACATAACCTGTAAGAGTCTCACAAAAGATTGATGTTCTTGAGATGTTGAAGTTCTCATTTAGGGCCTTGCTGCGTTTGGGTATTTTGGAAGCATTTCAGAAAAAATCGTAGATTCAAACCAGCCTTTTGTACCATTCATGGGTAATTACGTCTTCACTACACTACAGAAAGTAAACAGAAGGAAACTGGTATTTCTGCTTTCTGAAAATTTTCCTTATGTCGTTCCTTAGGTATGTGGCACAGCACTGGTTTTGGGACGTATAGTTCACATTTGTCATCAAATACTCTGTACTTTTACTTGGAACCAGTGTGACTCAGCTAGGTTGTCTGCTCCCTTCACATACAGCCTTTTCTTTGAGCAAAAGTACTTGAAAATTTAGATCTTTCTAGAGCTACTGGGTAACAATATTGAAAATATTAACAGGAGATGTTTTTAACATAGCCCACTTGAAAAAGAACCTGCAAAGAGTGTTTCATGCAAAGCTCTTGTTTTTTTTTAAAGTATAAATTACAATAATGGAAAATGAAACAGACCTTTGTCCTATAAACTGTTCAATTTACATAATGAAAAATAGAAATCTTCAGTTCTGTTCTCCTATATAGCTTTACTAGACAAACTTTTTGTTTTTTCAGTGCCCAGTATCACACAGAAAGTGTCTTACTCTTCTGGTGCAGAAGTTTCATTCATTCATTCATAGCCTTATTGGCAGCAGATTATGCGAGGTGGGAGTAGGCTATTAAGTCACCATCAGTTTATTTTGAGGCAGAATATTCATTGTCAGACTGTTCCCTGCCCTTGATGTTTCTCCTGGGTCTACATGATCTAGTGATGCAAATTCCTTCCTTTGTGAAAGAGAGGTGACTTGGACCCACATGCCCACACTGCATGCATTCCTGTTGCATCAAATTGCAGGGAAGGTCCAGCATATTTACATTCAGCAGTTAGTGTCAGATATTAATAATGTTGCTTACAGCTATTACTGTTGGTTTGTTACGGGTTCATTGGTGCACTAGGGCTAGGTTTCTGGTGATATATTACCCTAATTTTGGTCAGGAGTGAAATAATATAATCCTTGGTTCTGATGGCATTCATCTAAACCTGTCTGTCGCCTGACAGGGTGTTTATGCTGAAGGAGTGAAAGATTTGCAAGTCTGGATTATGCAGTGTTTTGGCAGACTAGTGTGTTGGAACTTATAAAGTTTTGGCCCTTTGCATGGAAAATTTGGCTGAAACTTTTCAGGAGTTCTGACTGGTTGAACCCCAGATACATTGATCATAGCTCCCAGGTAGGACAAGCAAATCCTATTCGTTCCGTTTCAATTGCAGATGCTGACGTCTGCTCTTTTTCATCTAGGCGGTGAAAGGGCTCAGGAGTATGACAGAGACTATTCTTCACTGGGATATGGCTTCTTGGATGTACCTAAACGCGCAGGTACTTAGGATCACGCTTAGGTGCGTGTGTTAGTGTTTGGATGGGAGATACTTCTGAAATGAATTGGGCATTTCTTGAGGAAATGGGGTTTTGTCCTGACGGGCTTTGGTCCTGTGAGCTGTGGTGCGCAGCCAAGGCTTTGTACTTGCTCTTCATGCCATCCTTGAGTTTACGTGCACGATCAGGTCCTGAGTAAAGGGAGCTCAGCATGACCAAAGGTAGCAATTTTGATCCTTATTTATTTAACAAAACTGCTGTTGTAAGTTGCCCTTAAGAAAACCCAGTGTTTGGGAAGAATGTCTGTAGCGTTAGGATATGGTACTTCCTCTTCTAAGTACAGAAAACTATATACAGCCTCTCAGATTCTGTCATGTTGAAAGTACGGGTGTATGGTAGTTACTTCTTTAAACACACTAAACTGTTAGATTATTTGGTGAAGGTAAAAATTATTTGCTCTAAGTGCTTTACTATTCCTTACACTCTCTGTTAAGAGTTTTAAAACCTATATGTGATGCTATTTTAATGCAACATATTATTTATTTAATATTTCTGTTAATCGCCTCTTAATTATTCATGTTACTTAAGTTTTATAAGTTACTGCTACAAGATATAGCTCCTTTTGCTGTAAGAAACATTGTGCTGCCGTGTGTTATACTTCAGGTGTAGGTTAAGACTCAAACATTATGCATTATGTCCAGATTTAAGAAACAAAGAGAGTCATGAATCTCAGTTCTCTCTCTCTGCTCCTCTTGGCTTTCATGTCTGCTGTGGCTTTGAAGTGAAATACCTGCAAACTGCAAAATTATTTTCTGAGGTAAATTTAAAGAATTGTTTGAGCAATTTACATTTGTGTATACCCATTTTGTAAGCTTTTACATCTCCATGTAAGTTAGGATTTAAAAAAAATTCTGAGTGTTCCTCTAACTTTTCCGCTGAAGTCAAGAGAGACTTTTCCTGGTAACTTCAAGGAGAACAGAGCGGGCACTGGCTGCCTTTCAAAATCCGACCCGTAATTTATTAAACAATAAATCCATGTCAGCAACAGTGGATTTACAGCGGATGTCAGCATTTACAGTGTGAATACATTCGCCGTATGCACACGTACAGTACTGTATGTAGAGCACCACAACACTCGCAGTATAGATATGCCCACTACATTAATCATTGCGAAAGCGTGAGAGTTACCACTGGATTAGCTGGGACGTTGCTCGGCTGTTAGCCAAGGCCAGGCTGCCGAACCGGGGCGGGTCGCAGGCGTCTCCTTAGGGAACTTGCCTTGGTGGCTGCTGGTTTACTCGCTGCCTGTGTATGGGGCCAGGCAGCATCGCAGCTCTGCTGGGACAGGCAGCGTGCAGACACATCGCCCGAGGCAGTCCCTTTTCCTGAAGCGGTTACATCTGGAATAAAGAAATGAAGATGACCTGGGATTTACTCAGAAAGGCAGGTTTCACACTGGGGTCAGCAGCCGTGGTCCTGACGCCAGCGACAATTTAATGCCTCTGGTCTTGGTGCCAGCTGCCCTTTACTTGGGGGGGGCTGTGCTTGTTGACACAAACTAGAGAGCTCTTATGGTGTCTGAAGAAATTACTGATACGGTAGTTGGTGATGGAAACACAAATACGTGCATGTGTTTTATATATATATTACATTTCTATTATATTTTATATTATATATATATAATGTGAAGTAAAAATCAAGTGGTTCCGCTTTTACTGTGCTGAATACAGGTGTTCTAACAGCATGAAGGATCACAGAGAAATCCAGTGTATGTAATGCAACAGGATTGCGTAAACGTACTACTGTCTAAAATATTTATTGTTCTGTGTTAGTAGAGCTCGCATCTTCACAATTTTCTGTGTATTACGAGAGCCTGAGTCGGTGCATTTAGAAGAAAAGTGAATGCTAGAAATGACGCTGGCACAGCTTCCTTCTGCCGGGGAGGTGTTATTTGTCGGGGATATTTACTGGCGAGGGCTAGCGCCATTGAAGGGCGGGAGAAGAGACGCCTGTGGTCCACACGTTGTTCCCCTCGGTCTGCAGTCTCTGAAGTTAGTTGGGCGTCTCGGCGCGGTGGCCCGAAACGACGGGAAGGCTGAGCCCGCGCTCGGCGCAGGGGGGCCCGGCCCGGGGGCTGCTGCCGGGAAGGGCAGAGGGGGAAGGTAGTCCTGCACCCGTCTGCTCGCAGCCTGCTCTGTCTCTTCTGAAATGCAGAAGTAGGTCTCTTCCCCGCCTTGCTTTTGAGGACCAGACTCTCAAGATGATAGCTTCGCTGTCCCTTTTGTGCTCTGTTTTTACCTTAGTCTCCAATTAATTCTTTGCATGGTCGACCAGCAAGGGAAAGCCTATCCGCTCTGCCTCGGTCCCTTCCTCTCCCACCAAGCCTGAGGCTTGGCGTGTCGAACGTTTGCCTGAGGTGCCAGCTCCACTCGGAGCTCCTTTGCTCTGTCAAGCTGGAGCCATTTTAGGCAAGTCCAACAGGTTCCCTGGCAAATTTGACAGTTTAAAATGTGATGTGACCAAGGAGCTTGGAGATGGTGTTTAAGCAGATGTTTTTCAAGATTAGAGTTTTTGATGTGGAAGTCCAAGTTCCTCCTAAATGCCCTTATAAGCATGGAAATCTGTTTTAAATCTAACTTGCAAGCATAGGCACATCTAAGTGGTAGAGGCACACTGTGATAAACACACATATTTCTGTTTTACGAAGCGTCACTTGGTCTTCCAAGCAAAAAATGTTGTTGTTAACAGAACCAAGATAATGTTTGCATTCTCATGAAATCGTCTTCTTCTGTTTTCTGGCCATCAGGAGAGCCTGCTGCTCCACACCGGCTTTCTGTCTGGCCTAGCATCCTGTCTCCAACAGTGGCCATAAGTAAATGCCTAGGATCAAGGCAAACAGTGTTCTACTTTTCTCCCAATACCTCCAGCCTCCAAGTATTTTCATCTTGGAGGATTTTCTCTCTTATTGTGGCTTGTCTGCTTTGTTTATCCACTGTATTACAGTTTTTCTTCAAAGTTAGGAAACTCTAACCTTCTTTTAACATCAGTGAAGCAACTAGTATCTTCTGCAGTGATGATTTATTGTTTAGAGTTAATCAAAAGGCGGTATGTAGATACCTAGTGGTCAATTTTTGCATAGAACTATTAGTATATTTGGAATCAACATTTTTTAAAAATCCAGAAAAACAGAGTTTTAGTTCTTGAGTTGAAGCAGTTTTAATGGATTGTTTTCCGAGCTTATGTCAGTACTAGAGGTATTACATCTTCTACCCTTACTTTACCTCAAATATAAAGGCATTAGATAATATCCCTTCCACCTGCCTTATTGCGCTTGGCGCCCAAGCTCTCTTGAACAAGTAGAAGTATAGGTTGAACCCTTGAGTTTTTCCTTTGTATGGGATTCTGATCTATCTGTTTCATGAGGAGCTAATAGCTGGGTAAAGGTCCTCATGTTTTAGGAAGTTCTCCAGTGCTGTCCCACATTTGCCTGTACCTTGTACCCCCCCTTGTCTCTGTAACTTCCATTAGCTCCAGGGTGCCAGAAACGACCTGCTAGATCATGCCCATTTCATCAGTGTGGGCTCTCTTACTCCCCACACATCTTCTGCACCGCTCGTCTTCTCTTTACCAGCCTGTTTAAGAGACTGTCGCATCAGCTGGCTGGAAGAAGATATTGGCGTCCTGGTTAAATATTGTTCTGAGAAGGGAGGTTACAGGGAACATGATTTTTGGAAAAAAAGTGTTCGTGTGAACCTATTTGGAGCTGGGAGAGCAGGATCAGGTGGACAGATGTCTGCTTAAGAGAGTGCATTGCTTAGATGTCTGTCACATAGCAAAGGGTGGCGACTGTGAGTCTAACAACTCCAGGTCCACATGCTGCTTGCTGCGGGGATTTTGAGCTGCTGCCTCGAGTGCAGAGCTCACAAATCAGCACGAGTGGGGAGTGCACCGGTTTCTAGAGGAGCAGGCCCTAGAGTAGCTTCTAGTAAACGAGGAGGTGAAGTGACAAGGACAGAGCTAACAAAAATTGGGATCTTGGAACAGAGTCTGAGTCAAGCTCTGCAGGGGAACTATGAGGGGAAGATGCTGCAGCTGTTGCAGTTCAGAAATGGTCATGGGGAATACTGTGGACTGAAGCCTGCAGGCTTTCCAAATCTTTTTGGTTACTTTGGATGTTTTAATGTTGTTAATAATTTGTTTTTCTCAATGTAATATTTGGGTTGTAATAGAGACAAGAGAAACAGAAGTTGGCTCTTTTATTGTCCAATATATGCAATTTCACATACGCCACAGAAAAATGAACAGATTAGTTACCCTGTAAACTGCCGGAGCACGCTGCCTTGCAATCCCCAGCCCTGCATCACTTTTCTCCGTGGTTTATCATGACTATATGAGAAAAGTGGCGCCCAGAACATCCTGTTTCTTCTTCTTTGCTCAAATTTTATGATGGTAGAAGTGATGGTACCTGTGCCAATGGTGACAGTTGTGTTTTCTAGTTATCCTTTTAAGACCTGAAAATTGTGGGGCTACTTAGAAAGCACCACTTTATTTGGAGGGGAGAAAAGGACCTTGCTTCTCCAAATGGGTAAACAGGAGACCTGCTTAGCATCCTGGCATCATGAGACTTGGTACAACCAACAGCAGTTGATCACAAACCATCCTGTAAGGCCGTTCAGTCCACAAGACCATCAGCTAGTGTCCTTTGCTTTGACTGAGATGCTCGCACCTGTGAGGAGTATATGAGTGCAGTTTGGGAAGCTAGCATGCTCTGAGTAACCCATCATCTCAATCTCCAGTATTATTCCAGGCATAGTGCCTATTTGTGCTGTCCTAAGGGTGGCTCATTTTTAATAACTCCATGCCAGTCTCGTGTTGCGGTACTGACATTTTACTTGCTAGTACCAGCTGGTCAGTAGTCGACCCCTTGGTAAGGAGCCTGCTCAGAGCTGATAGCATCCTATTTCTGTATCTCCACAGCCTCCATCACCTCAGTGCCTGGGCAGTGCAAGGCTTTACGCTAGTTACCCCCATCTACGTGACCCCATTTACCAGAGGGAATTCGCAACGGCAGGATGCTGCGGGTGTCTCAACACTGCTGCGTTGCGGCCCAGCGTGGCTGGCGTCTTTGCGTTGCAGTGCACCCTGCTGCCTTCCTCTCAAGAAGGGCTGAAATGTTACCGCCATCTCCGCTGGAAGAGTGGAGCTGCAGTAAGGAGCAGCTCATCCTGCCATGCTGGATCCCTGCCTTGGCACCAGCCGGAGCAGATGAAAGTCAGGAACGCAGAGAGCCAGAAGTGCTGAAGGGTGGAGACCGGGGACGCTTTGGGGAGGGTAGGTGAGCTCTCCTGTGAGGTATGGGGAGTCTGTGCCTGGTGTGACTTGGACTGGGGGCACAGGGGGAGGAAAGGAAGAGAAGGCGAGTGTGCAGCTCTGCAGCGTGAAAGCTTGTTTGTGAGAGGCTGCCGGCGTGCTGGGGACTCTCCCCCAGCTGTGCTCTGCAGCGTGGACAGAGGTGCCGCAGCGAGCGTGCGGGCCAGGAAGGCTGGTCTCCAAAGGGAGCCAGGCTCACGTGCACGTCCTCAGGGCTAACCCTGATGTGGAACAGAAAAGTCTTTTTTGGCTTTACTTGTCACTGGATCAATGCCTTTTTAATACTGGCCTTAAAAGGAGGAAAAAGAAAAAAAAAAAACAGAAAAGAAGGGAATCTGTCTTTAGAAAGTTAGAATTTAATGTGACATCTTCAACCATTCTAAAAGAGCAGAGGATAATCTAGCTTAAAGAACATTATGAGGTATTTAATAGAGTGAGATCAGGCATAGACACACAAAAAATGGGTAAAGCCAAGGCACAAATATGCCCTTGGCAGCAACATACGGGTCTGATACAGTTTGACATAAGCCCAAAATATCTACCAGCTTCAAGAGCGTGGATGTCAAAAGAAAAAGAGATCAGCTACATCAATATTGATGTTCTCTAATAACATGTTAGAATGATGGATTTGGAGAAAGAGCAGGTTGTCACTGAATTTCACTAAAAGCAAGATATTATTGTCTCTATAATAATTTGGAAAAGAATTTGAGTTTCATTCCTGAAATGAAGCACTGCACAATGATCATATTTGCAATCATCTTAAGAGCATGGGAAGCTAAACTGTGGAAGTTCATTTGGTGAAATTGCAAAGTTTTTTCCGTTTTTTTTCCACTGGAAAGATCAAATGAATTTGAATATTATTTGTCACTGAAATAAGACTTAGACTACACTAATGGTAAATTAATAGTCCTATAACTTAGTTCTTTGGTTTGCTCCTGGTCTTCTGATCATGTTTATTGCAGGTTTTCTTCACAAGCTCTTTTTTGGAGTGAACCGATTAGTTCTCTCTGAGACAAAACCCGGGGATATTTTATTCTGGGAACTGCTTTCTACAGCTGTTATAGACAAGACCACGTCACGTTTAACTTCCTTCACCCTGCGTGATCTGACACTTTCCCAGCATGCGTTGTACACCTCCCACTCTGTCGTGTCATGTCCCACATATATACCATGCTGCGTGCTTAAAAACACCGTTCCGGTAAGACGGGACATGTTCCTCACATTATTCCAGATGCTTTGCACTGAAGAAAACATGCAGGGATCTGTGGCTTAGAGCCCTAGGGGCAAACAAACTCGCTGAGCGTGGACTTGGGCAGGCCGCACTGGTGTGGATGAGAGCCACTGTGAGCCCCTTGGCCTAAGAGTGAGTGACTTTAGCGGTGTGGATGTATCCCGAAGGAGCAATGTGTAAAGAAATATTTGGGAAAGAATATGAGAACGGGAGTTTTTTCCATCTTTAGTAGATAGTGATATAATTTAGGAGCATTAATGTAGGAGCATTAATTTATTCAGTATAAATCTGGTTGTGAGAATGGAAATTGTTCAAAATTGTTATTTCAGTAAAACTTCTGCTTAGCAAAGGAAGCCTGGAAGGAGCACAAATAATGCAACCAAGAAGCCCGTAGTTGATGAAACTGGTAATTTGGCTACCACAGTGTCATGTCTCTGTGGTCAGATCTTGTTGAGATGTTGACCCAAATTAATTGTCTGTTTTTATCTGCATTTGATCTCAACACAGTTAACAGTTTTGTGCTGTTACTCGGAATACAATACTAGAGCTTTTATAGTGTTAATACAAATACCGTTTTTTTCTTTTGTATTTTAGACAGAGGGAGTTCCCTTTAGAGCTGTATTTGGAAGTTTGTATATAAGCAGTCTACTAGTCAAATTTAAGATCTGGCAAGTAATGCAGGGCTTTTATGTGTACTTGCAGTTGTGTGAAAATTATAGATATTAAATAAATCTACTTGGGAAGGATAAAACAGAAAAGGTTTTATGACTAATGACATCAGCTGAAAAATCCTGTTTGCGCAGGTTATTCTTCAGAGCAGTGATTGCCTGATATATTGTAGCATCTTATAAAATGCTTTAATGTCAGATAACAATAATGTTATGAAGAAATGCTATGTTTCTGTTCTCCTTGACTTTGGGAGACATTTGTTTTCAGGTCAGATACATATTCTTGTTGAAAATAAAGCATTGTGATCATCAGTTCGTTCTGCCTCAGTTTAAACTTGCTTAATTTTCATGTGAAAATTTGCCTGGAACAACAAGGAGAGCGACAACAGGTGACCATTTTCTGGCAGGCAGTTTAAGGTCTACATTTAGTTAGGGCTCTTTACTGGTCTCCAGGCTAGTTAAGAAGAGATGGATTTTATAGTCCCTTCCATAAATACTTTTACGATGCAACTTTTTGGGGATGGTTTGCTGTCGACCTTACTGATGACAGCGTTTCACTTATGTATTTTCAATTCCTCGTTCTCTTGTGTCCTTGACTGCCTTTTCCACTCTCCCTTTCCTCTAAGCTCATGCATAGCATCACAGTAGAAATACATTAACAGATACTGAAATATATATGCATCTAGCCTATACGTCAAGAATGCTCACATAAATAAGGATTTGCTAGATCAGGCCTTTGGTAGCTGACCTAATTTTCAGTTTTCATCAGATTACAAAAGGAAATTTAAACAAATGTTTCACACTTTAAAAGGGTTAAAACGCCAGGAGATTTTAGACCAGATCCTCAGCTGGTGTAAACTGGCACTGTGAGGTTCTGAGCTGACAGTGGAGCTGTCTTTTTTGAGGCAGCAGACATCTCGGCGCTAGACTCCAACATATAAGTGAAGGAATAAAACTGAGAGGCAAACTTTGCCGAGAGCTATGCAGCATATACGGAACTAATAAATGGTAACACAGAAAATGCCTCGGAGTTAACGGGAATTCAAAAGGGAGCTTGCATGAACTAGGCTGGTGAGCCCGGCATGCTCTGAAGGGGTGGCCGGGGGTATATTGTACTGCTTTTGTAGCTGTGCTCGGGTTTGGCTCAGGCCTGTGGATCCAATTAGCTTGAGGCAATTGTGCCCCCATGTGCAAATCAGTGCCCGCCCTGCGCCTGGATTTTGGGGCCAGGAAAGCTGGCTGGCTTCCACCCGGGCAGAGCTGGGGTATTAGTCAGTGTGTTGTCAGATGTGGATAATGGGGAAGTTGGACCTGAATGTGAGCTTGGTGCCCAAGCTGACATAGCAGCAGAATTGTAACCAACAAATTGGGAGATTGCTAGTGCCGAAGAAAGCCCCTACTTCAGTCCCTCAGAAAAGGTGGTTGCACAAAAACCATCTTCTGTAGAAAACAACAGAGAGGAGAAAAGAAATGTGCTGGGAGCTATTGCCAACACTAATGGCCATACCAGTGAGGAAGCTTCTACAGCTCCTCGCAGAAGCGCTACTGCTGGGAAAGGAGCTGATTTGATGGGAGGGACCCTGTCGCCTATAGTTAATTGAATAAGCTGTTCATTTTCTAAGTGCTCGTCCGAACCGGGCTTAGCAGCTCTCCAGAGATGCACCCATCACTAGCTATGAAAATCGTTATGCCGTAGAGCACACAGAACCTCAGATTACCTCTTTCCCTTTTGTTGTACGATGCTATTTTTAATGCAGTGCCTTGCTGTGCAGTAATCGTTCTTGAGAAATTTCTGTCTGTTGTCCTCATGCTCTGTAAATTTGCATGCACTATCTGTGCGTGCATATTTTAGCCTACTGCAGTCTCACAAGAGCAATAAGTGACACCTCATGTCCTGTCACTTTTATTTTATGGGCAGGCTGGCACGGTGATTTAGATATCAGAGGAGAAGGGTACACAAATTCATCTGATAATTTATATCAGAGAACTGCTCTGGTGTCAATGCAGCTTTGCAGGTTGATATCAACTGCCAGTACTGCCCTGACACCGATGGATTCCATACAGTTAGACATCAGAGATGTAGCCGTTTCCATTTGTACACTAGTTACATGGTAGTATGAGTACATATAAATTAATGGAATTGACATCTCAAAGAAAGTTTAATGGATCGTTGAGCCAGGAGTAAATCCATGGTGGACTTCCACCTAAGTATGAGGAGGTCCTAGAGTCATAGCAGTGATTCTGTATTGAGAAGAGGTCTTTTCTCTTACAGTGACCAACTACTTTCTCAGGCATGTATTTTTTCTAGGTACAGTATTTTAATGGCAGAATTTCTGTGTGCCCCCCAAAATGCATGATACAAGACCTCTCAGATGCTTCTAGCGATGGATCTTGGATCTACTCTTCTTACAGTAAATTCTTGGGAACGGAACAGACCGTGACTCATTTTCCAGGGGGAAATAAGACCATTGATTGAAACATTCAGATGCTCTTTCAATACTCATATCCACGGGAAATGTTATTCTCCATAATCAATCGGTTTATCTTATGAAGGCCAGTGATGTTACTCGTGAGTAGGGTGGGTGGGATTTTGCTCTGCAGCCAAGCAGCTTTACGAGAGCATATGCTAGTACGGTGCTGCCCTAGCTCGCACGAGGAATAATAGTTGTAAGGATGCTGTGTCTCAGGCGGTTGTGCACTCTGTCAGCCAGACTCAAAGCTCTCTCAGGACCCTGGAGATGCACACAACTGATTCCCAGCACAGGCTAAAGCCAGGACAACGCACCTGATTCCCAGCCCAGGCTATACCTTGTGCCTCCGTGCTGGCTAGCTGTGGTATTCCCTGCAGGCTGGATCACTGCTTGCATGGGAAGTCTGCATGTGCTGCACCAGCCCTCCGCTTCCTGGTGTGCAGGGACCTCTTTGGCTGCATCTGCCAGCAGAAGACAGTCTTCCCTTTCTGAGTTTTGAAGTGGTGACCCTGTAGAAGAATGCATTGCTCTTGTCCAAGCTCACAGAGCTTGGGGTATGGGACAGAAGAAATCAAGTCTGTGTTGCCTTTCTGTAAGATTTCCTTTGTCTGAGAAGGGACTATAAATATTGTTTTAAAGTGCAGTAGTTTAGAATCCGAAGTGACAAAGAACTGGATTAATTCTAGTACCAGCATTATTTGCAGTGCCCTTGAGAGGAACAGAGCTGCATGTTTAAGGGGATTTTAAGAGAAGGCGGCTGCTGCGAGCACAAGTCAGCATGTGGCACAGGCTCTGGCACTAGTCTACACAAGCAGATCTCTGTGGATAATGCGAGTTTTTTTCTTTTTAATTTTAGAATCAGCCTTGTCCTATGTTAGGCAGCTGGAGGCAAGAGGGAGACAGCTGGAGGAGGAAAACCGCGTGCTGCCCCAGGTGGGTGACTTGCTGTTGGTGGGAGCAGTCGTGGGTAGCTAGACAGTAACTCTTGAGTCTCAGTGCTTCAGATAAAGTCAGCATTTCTGTGATCTGGCTTTGCATGTGGGTGATCAAAGGCTCTCGCATCTTTTCTTTCTCTCTCTCATGGTTGAGTGGAACATTTCTACTGGTGTATTTAAGACTATGACAATACTTTCATTCGTTTTTCTCCTTTTCAGGTGTTGATACTGTGCTAAGAAAAATTCACTGGAAGCTGCTACTTATATTCTAATTCAAAATTCCTTTAACAGTTGAAAATTACAGTAAGCTGACCCGTTACATTCTGGTTTCATTCCAAGAGGTTCTTGTAATTAGAATATCAAATACTTTTTAGAGTTAACTGAAATATTTTGCTCTAAATGTGCAACGGTTTTAAATAATAATAATTGGGTTATATGATTTTTAATATTTTGAGGAGTATAGCAGTATTTAAATGCAAGACTGAAATTAAATTGAATAAATAAATAAGCAAATATGAAATTAAAGGTTTTCCTAATATGTTTCTAAAAATGAAAAGTTTACAAGTTCATTAAGAATGAATCAAAGACACTTCTATTAAATTTCATTAAATAGTCCTTCAGAAAATCAGTAATGTCTCCAAGTGAAGTTGCCCACTGGAAAAAAAAAGCATTTTGGTTGATTGAAGCACTAGTTTAAATGAAGTAATTGCTCTGAAGAACGAAAATGCTTTTCATTGAACTTAGTCAGAACACTGTCATTTGAATATAAAACCCAAGATAACAGTGAAATGTAGGAAGAAGTAAAAGCCACTGACTCTGATTTATTCATTTATATAAGCCAAGATGCAAATTCTTTAGCTAGAAGCTATTTCCTTCCTTAAGCAGATTCTAAGCAAAGTTATTTTCTCAATCGCAGTGTAACAATTAGAAAGGCCTCTATAGTCCTATCTCTTGCTTTGGTCTTGACTTGTTAGGTGACCTCGTGAATTTATTTAATTTCTCTGTACCCTAATTTGTTAGTCTGGAAAAGAAGAGCAATGGGAATGGTTAAATGTCTATCCAGAAACATTTATATGGTCTTGAATAGGAAAGAAAAAGTGAGATGCTCTCTGGTGAAGAATATTATTTTCTTGTCAAGGAAGGTATTCAGGGCAAATGCTAAAAAAAAAAGTTGCCTGAAAACTACCGTTGTGATTTGTCTTAGGTCTGGAAGAGCATTGGGAGATAAATCATGCAGACCGTTCTTGGTGGGCAGCCTTTAGCAGTGACCATATGTTTTATTTGTCCAGCTTTGGAGGTGTCCGGGTGGAGGCCCATTAAGCGGATTGCCCGATCGTGTCAAAGACTGGAACGCCCACGTTCTGAATGTTGAGTTCTTTGAAAATATTTTCGCTGGGGTGCCCAAACCAGAAATTGCTTGTGAGAACAGTGCCTCCCCCTGTAGCTATTGCAAAAGTAGTCCAAACAAAGTGTGCTGAATGTGGGACATTTAAGGGGGAAAACTACGGCAGCAAGTCTGCAAATTGCTTTTCATTGATACACAGGTCTCAAGCCCCAGGTTTGTCATATGTTTGGTTTTGTTGGCACCAGGATCTACAGCAGAGTTCTGAAAAATATCCTAACGTCTCCGAATAGTTTATCGTAAGAAATAACGAGTGACATGGGTTCACATTTCCTGGCGTGCCTTCCTCACCTTTCCTGCTGAAGAAAGTCCTTGCTTATGGGAGAGGAGGGAAGGGAAGACACGAGGCTTATTCTGAGTTTGCACTTGGTCGCATTGGCGTTACGTGTGTACGAGTTTGTTCGGGGAGTTTGTTGTTCCTGTGGGTAACACCCTGAATGTGCTGTCAGTGCTGGTCAGGCCCCGTCGGAAACACGAGGACACTGGATGGAAATGCACGAGCTCCTGGCACGGGTCTGATCCCGTTTAATGGGAGGAACGGGAGGTTGTTAGGCGTTGAGCCAAACGCAGTGCTTTTGACAAATCAGCTGAAAATATGTGACAAGCTACACGACAGACGAGGGGTTTTGGCGCAGCTATTACCTAGTCCCAGTGTTGCGCCTTAAAATCTCAGCAGTGCTTCAGCACGAGTGCCTTCTGGTTTTTGTGTAGGCCTTCGTTATTTATCGCTGGTTGGCATATAGCAGCACTGGGAGGGTTTGAGAGTTGCAGAGCTGCACTTGGTGTGAGAGAGGTGACGGCTCCCGCTCGTGGAAGTGACTCTTCTACTAGCTCTGTCCTGAAGAGTGCCCCCTCGCTATCTAAGGCACTTTTTTCTCTCCTCCTGCTGCACTTCTCCTCTTTCTCCCCTCTGCTTTCTCTCAGTATCTATCCTATTCCTCCTTTTCTGCTTATTTATCGCTCATGAAAATATACCAGCACATCTGTTGACACCCTCTTCAGATAAATCACTCCTTTCATTTACCACTTAGTTATGATTCTTTCCCAGCTTCTCTTGCTTTGCTTGTCTCCTTCCATACATATTATTTTTCTTTTCAAACCCCACCGACCTCTGATATAAAGGTTTTGTTAATATTTAGTGGCAAGAACATTTCCAGAGAAGATGGTATTAAGTGCTGCCATCGCTGCTCAAATGGAACCTGAGTTCAGTTCACTCTGCTGTGCCGACAGACTTCCTTGTCTGGGGAAAAGCAGCAGCAGCCCTGAGTCAATATTTTAGTCTGATCAGGTAACAGAAAAGGTATAAAAATGCCCGTGTTCACTTAAGCCCGTTAGTGTCTCTTCCTGTGCTGCACAGTTGTGCTGGTGATGGTTTATAGCGTACTAGTGGGTTTAAGAGTTATGAGAAGCTCGAGATGGGCTGTAGGTTTGCTTTGTTGGTGAAGGCCATAATTAGCTGTTTCTTCTTTTTCCCCCAGATAGTGTGGAACAAGATATGATCCAGACCCTTTCCTTCTTTCTTCCTTCCCTCCCTTTTTCTCCCTCCTTCTCTTCTTTCCCTCTTCTTTCTCTCTCTTTCCCTCCCCATCTCTCATTCTCTCTCTTTCCTCCTTTCTCTCTCTCTGCCCCCTCTCTTCTTCCTCTCCCTTTTTTCTCTCGCTCCTTCTCCCTCCCTCTCTCCCTCCTTTGCTCTCTTCTCTTTCTCTCTCACTCATACTTTTCTTTTCTCTCTCTCTCGCCTTCTCTCACCTTCCTCTTTCTCTGTTCCTTTCTCTCCCCCAGCCTATATTTCTCCCTCTACCTGCCCCTCTCTTCTCTCTCCTTTTCTGTTATTCTCTCTCTCCCTCCCTCCCTCGCTCCCTCCCTTTATCTCGTCTCCTTCTCCCTCTGTCTCTTGCTCTGTCTTCTCTTTCTCTTGCTCTCTCTTCCTCGGTCCCTCTGCATTTCTCTTCTTGCCTCGCTCTCTCCTTCCCTCTCTTCTCTCACTAGCCTTGTTTCTCCTCTTTCTCTCTCCTTCACTCTTTCTCTTTCTCTCTTTTTCTCTTGCTTTCTCTCTCTCCCGCTGTCTTTCTCTCCCTCACTTGCTCTCTTTTGCTTTTTTCTCTTCTTTCTCTCCTATCTGCCCGTCCTCCTCCCTCCTCCTGTCTTTCCCTCGCTTTGCCTCTCTCTCCTTCTCTCCTTCTCCCCTTCATTCTCCTCGACTCTCTTTCTCTGCCTTTCTTTCCTTCTCTCCTTCTCCCGCTTGGTCTCTTTCCCCCTCTGCTTCTCTCTTCCTCTCACCCTCCTCTTTCTCTCCCTCTTTCTCTTTACTATTCTTTCCCCGCCTTTTTCCTCCCTTCCTCCCTCTTTCCCTCTCTCTCTTCCTTTCCTTCCCTCTTTCTCTTTCCTGCTTTCTCTCTTTGCCTCTTTCTCTCTTGTTCTCTCTCCCTCTCTCTTCTCCTCTCTCTTACTCTCCGTCGTCTTCTTTCTTTCTCTCCCTCTTTCCCTCCCTCTCTCCCCCTTTCTCGCTCAGTTTTTCTTTATTTTTCTCTTTCTCTCTTCCTTCTCTCTTTCCTTTGCTCTCTCTCTCTGTCTCCCTGTCTCTCCCTCTTTATCCTGCTTTTCCTGTCTTTCTCTCTTTCTCTGATTCTCTTTCCCTCTGTCGTCTTTTCTTTCTCCCTCTCTCCCTTTCTCTCTCCCTTTCTCCCTTCCCCACTCTTCTTCTTCTTTCCCTCTCTTTCTCCTTCATTCTTTCTTTTTCACTCTCTCATTCTCTCCCTTTCTCCCTCCTGCTGTCACTCTCTCTCTCTCCCGGTCTTCTCCCTCTATCTTTATCTGTATCGATCTCCCTCTTACTCCCTCTCTCCTTCGCTTCTTTTGCCATTCCTTTCTCTTGCTCTTTTTCTCTTTGACTTTCTCTTTGCTTTTGCTGTCTTTTTCCTTCTCTCCCTCCCTGTTTTCTCTTTCACTCTTTCCCTTTTTGCCTTTCCTCTTTTTTCCCTTGCTCTTCCTCTTTTCCCTTTCTCTCTCCCTCTTGCTTTCCTGCTCTCTCTCACCATCTTCCTGCCTCCATTCCTCCCTCCCTCCCTATCTTTTCCTTTCTTTCCCACTTTCTCTCTCCCGCTTTCTCTCTTTCCCTCTCTCTCTCTTGTTCTCCCTCCCTCTCCCTTCCCCCCTGTCTTCCCCCCTCCCGCTCCTTTTTATCATGCTTTGCATCTCTCTGTCTTGGTCTTTTTTGCTGCCTCTCTTCCTCCTTCTCTACCCCTTTCTCCCTCTTTCTTCCCCGTTTCCTTCTCTCCTGTCTTTTCTTGCTCTCTCTCCATCTTTCCTTCTCCTGCTTTCTTTCTCGTTCTTTCTCTTTTCTCCCTTCCTCTTTTTCTCTCTTTCTCTCCCTCTTTATTCCCCTTTCCCTTTCTCTCTCTCTTTCCTTTTTTCTCCTCGTTTCCCTCCTTCTTTCCTTCTCTCCTCCCTCTCCCTTTCTGCCCCCTCTCTCTCCCTCTCTCTTTCTGTCTCCTTCCTTCCTTTTTCCCTCTCGCTCTTCTCCCCGCGGCTCCGGGCCCCGCCGCTGCCGCTGTCGCCGGTCGCCGGTCGCGGGGCCCCGGGGCGCCGCCGCGCGGGGGCTGCCCGGGCCCTGCAGCGCCCCCGCGGCCGCCAGGCGGCGCCGCCGTGCGCGGGCGAGCGGCGCTGAGGGGCGGCAGGTGCGCGGCGGCCCCGCGCCGGGCCGGGCGGGCGCCACCGGAACCGGAACCGGAACCGGCGGGGCGGGGCGCTACCGGAACCGGAACCGGCGGGGCGGGGCGCTACCGGAACCGGAACCGGCGGCGGCGGCGGCAGAAGCAGCGGGAGGAGCGGGCAGAAAAAGGAGCAGCAGCAGGGAGCGGGGAGGCGGGACGGGCTCCGGCTCTGCCGGGAGGCACCTGGGGCCCCCCCGGGGGGGTCGCAGCGGGCGGCCCGGGCTTGTCCGCGGGGCAGCGGGGGGCGGAGGCCCGGCCCGGCCCCGCAGCCGCCGGGGCTGGCGGGAGCCGCGGCCGCCGGGAGCGCCGGGCCGGGCCGGGCCGGGCCGGGGGGAGTCGCGGGGGGGGCGGCCCCGGCCCCCGTGACAGCCGCAGGCGGGCGGCGGCGGGGCCCGGCCGGGGAGGGCAGGGGAGGGCAGCAGCGGGCACCCTCGGGGGAGCCCCGGGCCGGGCCCGGTGCGGAGCCCCGTGGGGCTGCGAGCGCTCCCGGGACGCCTCTGCTCTCCCGCGGGGGCCGCGAGCCGCGGGGCTGCCACGCACGCACGGACGGATGGATGGACAGCGCCAAGCGGGAGCCGGATGGAGCCGCCGCCGGGAGCAGGAACTGGACGGAGGGACAGAGCCGCCGCCGGGAGCGGGACGGAGGGACGGAGCCACTGCCAGGAGCAAGCGCTGGACGGAGCCGCAGGCACAACAGAGCCGCTGCTCGGGCACAACAGCTGGTGCGGAGTGATGAGCTTGTGCACATGGCATCAGCCTGCACTGATGAGCTCACACTGATCCAATAGTTTACTCTTTAATTACTCTTTGTTTACTCTTTAATTACTGACAGGGCCATAAATCAGTTGCTATCACAGCTCAGAGCTTGGTGGCATCACTGAAGGTTGCATCAGTGTTGAAGCCTTAGCTGATGGATATGGGATCAGTGTTGGCTAATTCCCTTATGAATGTTCAGTGAAGACTGAGTAATGAGCTCAGGGACATTGGCTCAGGGGTGACTAATGACCTTACACATCTGGAATCCCTAGTGACTAGTTAGTTCCTGGTGCTTCAAAGCCTCTAAGCTAATTGTTTATTTAGTACTGAAAGTCTTGTGTGAATGTTGACTAATTGGTTTCTATATGTCCACTCCCTGTTGACTCCTTGAACTAACTGAGCATTTAGCTTGTGAATGTTGAATCGATATTGACTCCCTGGTCAGGACTGATTCAATACTTCCAAGCTCATTGGTTAATTAGTGGTGAAAGTCTTGGATGAATGTTGAATAAATACTGGCCCTGGAAGATGGTGTCTCCTGGTGTTTCCTCCTCCCCAAAACCACTTTTGCGCCAGAAACTCTCTCAGACGCGAGGTTCGGCCTGGTGCATGCCAGCCTCACTGCCCTCAGGGCAATCGCAGATGGACCCCCCCTTCGGGGAGGGTCCACGCACCCTCCCTCCCTCCCCCCCATCCCACCGCCTCCCCCCACCCCAAAAAGGGCCCCCTCAGCCTCCCCTTTGGGGCTGGAAACAGCCAAACTTGCCTCTGTTTCCAAGTCCCCAAAACACAGGACTCAGTCTGTGTTTTCAGCCACAGAAACAGCCAAGGGAGCCTCCATTTGTGGCCCCCAAAACACAGGGCTTAGCCTCTCTTTTGGGCCCCCAAAATGCAGGACTCATTCACCTGTTCTTGTGCTTGCAAACAGGGACTAAGCTGCCCTCGGTGGCCCCAAGACACAGCACTGGCCTCTGTTTTTAGTGCCCAAAACAGCTGACCTCGCCTCCGCTGCCAAGTCCCAGAAACATGCGACTCCTTAGCCTCTGTTTCTGGACCTGACAACATACGACTTGGTCTCTGCTTTGAGGATTAGAAACAGCCACCTCAGCCTCCCTTTCAGGCCCCCCAAACACAGCCCTTAGTTGCTGTTTGCAACCACAGAGCAGCCAACTAAAAGCCCCTGTTTCGGGCCCCTAAAGGCAGGCCTGAGCCTCCCTCTCCACCCCCCAAAACAGCCCCCGAAGCCTGTTTCTGACCCCAAAACCCAGGGCTTCAGCCCTGCTGCTGAGCTCAGAAACACAGGCCTGCGGCACCCGCTTGAACGCGGAGCCTGGGGCCCCCAAAACGCAGCATTCGGCCCCTCCCGGCAGAGCTGGAAGCAGCGACCTCGCCTCCCTTCTCCAGCCCCCAAAGCCCCCCGCGGCCGCTGCTCCGGAGCCCAAACCCCCGGGAATGAGGCCGTGCTTCCAGCCCCGGGAGCAGCCGGGCTCCCCCAGCCCGTGTCCGGCCCCGCAGCCCCGCACGCGGCCCGTGTCGCCCCCGCCCGCCCCTGCCCCGGCCGTGTGCGGGGCCCGGCGCAGCAGCCCCAGCCCGGGCGGCCCCGGGCGGCTCTGGGCCCTGCTCGGGAGCTGCGCCGGGGCGGCCCCGCGGCGAGGGCGGCGGAGGGCAGCGGAGCGGAGGGCAGCGGAGGCCCCGGCCCCGGGTGCGGGGCAGCCCGGGCGGGCGGGCGGGCGGGCGGGGGGGGCGCCGGGCTCCGGCCCTTCGCGCTTTAGCCCCCGGCCCGGCGCGGCGGGACACGAGCCGCGGCCGCAGCGGGAGGAAGCAGGGCCCGGCTCCGGCCGCCGCAGCCCGGCAGCCCCAGCCGCGCTCGCAGCCCCGGCCCCGGCTCCCCCCGCCCGGCCCCGCGGCCGAGCCCCCCCGCTCCTCACCTGGGGCCGCCGCCGCCGCCCGCCCGGCCCCGAGCGCCCGCGCCGTGACGGAGCCACAGAGGCAGCGAGCGGCCGCCAGCCGCGAGGCACCGAACTGAGCGCGCCGCCCGCCGCAGCCCGCGCACGCGCCCTGCCGCCCGCCCCGCCCCGCCCCCAGTGCCCCGCCCCGCCCCCCGCTCCCCCGGCTCCGCCCCCAGCCCAGCTCCCTCCCGGCCCACCGCCTCCCGCTCCCCTGGCCCCGCCCCCATTCCCCGCCCCTCTCCCTCCCCGCCCCGCCCCCGCTCCCCTGGCCCCGCCCCCGTCGCCACGCGTGTCACGAGCGCGCCGTTCTCGTCCCGGCAGCGCGGGGGCGATCGCCGGGTGCCGCTGCCCCGCCGCGGGCCCGGGCTGCCCGTGTCCGGCCCCGGCCCCGGCCCCGGCCTCGGCCCCGGTGCTGCGCTGCGCCCCCCGCGCCCGCCATCCCCGTCCCGGGCTGCAGCCGCGCCGGCCCCGGAGGCGGCGCGGGGACCCCGCGCTCGGCTCGGCTCGGCTCGGCTCGGCTCTGCCTGCCGCGGGCGGCGCGGGGGCCGGGGCCGGCTGAGGGCGGCGCGGGGGCGGGCGCGGGCCGGGGCGGGTCGCTCCGTGTTGGCTGCAGCCCGGTGACGGGCGGCGGCGCGGGGCACCGAACTGAGCGCGCCGCCCGCCGCAGCCCGCGCACGCGCCCTGCCGCCCGCCCCGCCCCCGGGCCCGCCCCCGCCCCAGTCCCCGCCCCCTCCCGCTCCCCTGGTCCCGCCCCCAGCCCCCCAGCCCAGCTCCCTCCCGGCCCCCCGCCCCCCGCTCCCCTGGCTCCGCCCCCAGCCCAGCTCCCTCCCGGCCCCCGCCTCCCGCTCCCCTGGCCCCGCCCCCATGCCCCGCCCCGCCCCAGCCCTTCTCCCGCCCCCCCCCGCCCCCGTCGCCACGTGTGTCACGAGCGCGCCGTTCTCGGCCGGGCCGCGCGCGCTGGGCGACGTCCCGGCAGCGCGGGGGCGATCGGCGGGTGCCGCTGCCCCGCCACGGGCCCGGGCTGCCCGTGTCCGGCCCCGGCCCCGGCCTCGGCCCCGGCGCTGCGCTGCGCCCCCCGCGCCCGCCATCCCTGTCCCGGGCTGCAGCCGCGCCGGCCCCGGCGGCGGCGCGTGTACCCCGCGCTCGGCTCGGCTCGGCTCGGCTCGGCTCGGCTCGGCTCGGCTCGGCTCGGTTCGGCTCGGCTCTGCCTGCCGCGGGCGGCGCGGGGGCCGGGGCCGGCTGAGGGCGGCTGGGGCGGCGCGGGGGCGGGCGCGGGCCGGGGCGGGTCGCTCCGTGTTGGCTGCAGCCCGGTGACGGGCGGCGGCGCGGGGCATCGTCGCCCCCCTTCCCCCCCCCCAACCCCGCCGGGACGGAGCCGCGCGGGGCTTCGCGGGGCGCCCGGGGCCGCGGCGGATCTGCCCCAAGCGCCGCCGTGCGCGGGGTCCCGCGTGGCGGCGCCGCAGGGCGCAAAGGGGCCGCTCGTGCCCCGCGTGACCGGCGCGGCGCGGCTCTGCCCGAGGCGGCACGTGGCGGCCGCGGCCCCTGCGGGCGCCGTTGCTGGCGGCGTTGTCCCAAATCGGGACTTCGTCGCCCGGGCTGCAAAGAGTCAATGCGCCCACGGAGCCGAGACGTGGGTTCTTTTCGCGGCTGCGCGCGGTCGGCGCCGGGGGTGAATCCCCAAAGGCAGCAGCCAGGCTGCTCGGCATCGCTCCGGCCGGACGGGTTTTCTCGGCCAGAAGCTGCCTCTTGTCCTGCCCCGGTACAGGCCGGGTTCAGTTAGTTGCGGGCTGCTTCCGCTGCGCTTCTCACTTCCGCACGCCCGGTGGGGAAGGGGCTCCCACGGCTGGGGGTCTTCAGCCTGGTGGGGGTGAGTTTTAGCACTATAATGGTGTTTGTTATAATGAAGAAAGTTCACTCTCGGTTACAGCTAGCTGTTGGTTTTTCCTGACTGATCAGATATAGCCATGTTCCCAGGTGCTGTCCTTGAAGCTAGGAAGCAAGGAAGGTAGCGGTGTCCCCCCGGGGTCAGTACTGGGTCCAGCCTTGTTCAACCTCTTCATCAGTGACTTGGATGAAGGCACAGAGTGCACCCTCAGCAAGTTTGCTGACGACACCAAACTGGGAGGAGTGGCCGATGCACCAGAGGGCTGTGCTGCCATTCAGAGGGACCTGGACAGGCTGGAGAGGTGGGCGGAGAGGAACCTCCTGAAGCTCAACACAGGCAAGTGCAGGGTCCTGCACCTGGGGAGGAATAACCCCCTGCACCAGTCCAGGTTGGGGGTTGACCTGCTGGAAAGCAGCTCTGCGGAGAAGGAGCTGGGAGTGCTGGTGGACACCAAGTTGACCATGAGGCAGCAATGTGCCCTTGTGGCCAAGAAGGCCAAAGGCATCCTGGGGTGCATCAGGAAGAGTGTTGCCAGCAGGTGGAGGGAGGTGATCCTGCCCCTCTCCTCAGCCCTGGTGAGGCCACATCTGGAGTCCTGCGTCCAGTTCTGGGCTCCCCAGTACAAAAGGGAAGTGGCACTACTGGAGCAAGTCCAGCGAAGGGCTACAAAGGTGATTAGGGGACTGGATCATCTCTCTTATGAGGAAAGGCTGCGTGAACTGGGCCTGTTCAGCCTGGAGAAGAGAAGGCTGAGAGGAGATCTTATCAACGTGTACAAGTATCTGAAGGGAGGGTGTCAAGGGGATGGGGCCAGACTCTGTTCAGTGGTGCCCAGCGACAGCACAAGAGGCAACGGGCACAAACGGAAACACAGGCAGGTCCGTCTGAACATGAGGAGAAACTTCTTCACTGTGAGGGTGGCAGGGCACTGGAACAGGTTGCCCAGGGAGGTTGTGGAGTCTCCTTCTCTGGAGATACTCAAAACCCGCCTGGACACGATCCTGTGCAAGGTGCTCTAGGTGACCCTGCCTGAGCAGGGGTGTTGAACTAGATGATCTTCTCCTGAGGTCCCTTCCAACCTCATCCATTCTGTGATTCTGTGATTCTGTGATTCTGTGATTCTGTGATATGTGAGAGCGTTGGGACCTCCTCCTTGCTGGGAGAGAGCACCAAAGCCACCAGGAGCACTAAGGGAAATGTACAGGACCAGGAGAGCTCTGGTTGCTTCAGGCGGTGCACAAGGCTCAGCGAGGCTAGAAATGTTCGTGCTAAGGCCAAACGTACAGAGGGAGCGGTGCCAGCAAGAAAGCAGGAGAACGGAACGCAGCTTGACGGGTGATGGGAGCTGGGGCACAGGCTTGGCGCCGGAGCCCCCACGCCTCTCCACAGCTGCCCCCGGGCCAGCTGCCGAAGCGCAGAGCTGGGGCTGGAGCAAAGCGGCTGCAGGGGGGGCGGGCAGGAGAGCAGGGAGCGAGGCTGCAGCAGGCGCTGGCGCGGAGCTGCAGAGCAGCGAGGCGAGCGCAGGGGCCCGAGCGTGCGGGCAGAGAGCCGGGCTGCCGCCGAGGGGCTCCTCGAGGGCGGCAGCAGCAGCAGCAGCAGCAGCAACCGCGGCCGCCAGCAGGCCCGGGCTGCCCGCACAGGGCGGCGCCGGCGCGCGGAGGGAGCGCGGGCCGCGGCGGGGGTGCGCGGCCCCTGGCGCCCCCGCGGAGGCGCGCGGAGGGCGCCCGTGAGCTCACAGAGGGGCCCCGCGTTGCGCTGCGCTGCGCTGCGCTGTGTTGCGCTGCGTTGCGCTGCGGCGTGTTGCGGCGTGTTGTTGCGCTGCGCCCGGCAGACGCCGCTCCGCGCGCGCGTTGCTCGAGGGCGCCGGCGGGGGGCGGCTGCTGGCGACGGGCAGCATGGTGCGAGCGCGGGGGGCGTCCGCCCCCGGCCGCCGCCTGCTGCTGCTGCTCGGCCTCCTGGCGGCCCTGCGTGCCCGGGACAGCCGGGCTGCTCCGCGGGCAGCGCCGGGCCCAGGTAGGGCGGGCGGCGACGGAGGCACCGCCGCCCCCGCACGGCGCGGCGCGGCAGCCTGGGGGCCGCGGGGCCGGCTGGCGAGCGGCCGGGGCGGCTGCGGCCGGGGCGGCGGGAGGCGGCTGCCGGGCTGCGGGGCCGCGGCGGCGGCGGCGGCGTCGGGGGCCGGGAGCGGCTCCGCGAGGCTCGTGGGGCCGCGGGGAGGCTGGGGGCGCTGGGGGCGCTGCGCGGGGCAGCGCCGGCGCCGGGAGCTGTCCGTGGAGCAGCGCCTGGCGCTGTGTGGCGGCAGCTGCTGTCCCCGCGCGTGGCTTCAGCGGTGCCTGGGGGCGATGGCGATGGCGGCGCTTGGCCGGGTGCCAGCGGTGAGCCTCACGGACGGGCTGGAGGCGAGTCGTCGGGGGATCTTCCCTGGAAGGGCTGGAAGCACGGATGTCCTCGCGCCGCTTTGGCCTTCAGCGGGCCGGCGGGCTCTTGTGCCCACGCGGTGTAAATGAGCCTTCCTGCGCTGCGGTGCTGAGGCTTCCCCGTTTGTAGAGTCCTGGCTTCCTTGGTGGGCGTTTGAGAGCTCCCCGGAAGAAGGCACCGAGGGGCCCCGTGTGTTTGTGCCGGGGGTGCTTGGGGGCTGTCGTATAGCGCCTGGACAGAGGGTTTGGAGAGCTGCCAGGTCGCAGCCAACAGGTGCCCCCGGCCCCTCTGCAGTTGTGAGGCTCTCGACCTGCCTGTGTGACCTGGGGAAGGCTTCCGAGATCTGCGCTGGCCGCTTTGGCTCGCAAAGCGCTGTTGGCGAGTGCCCCCGAGCCAGTGGCTGCTGCAAAGCCCGGGGGCATGATGGGGTGGAGTTTACAGCTTGTGTGAACTCCAGGGCGTCCCTTCCCCCAGCAGCTCTGTGCCTGCTGACATTTATGCCCATACGGTGCCAGTGCAGACACCCGCTAGGTGTCTGCAAGGTGCACGGGAGCAGAAGTATGGTGTAATTATATGTTCCCCGTCATTCACCGCCCTTCAAATCAGCAGTCGTCTATGGAAATACTTAATGAGAACTGTTCCCGTCTCGGCTTGGTTACAGATGCGGCTGTAGTGGGCGTTTATCCAGCTTCTCAGCTGCATCCTGTTGCTGAGCCTCGGGGTCTTCCCAGGGGTACGTAGTCCATTTTTACTTCCCTGAAAGAAGAAGAACTTACTTTGTACTATTCTGTTGACATGAAATTGTACTTCATACTTGTTCTTCAGGTCGTCCAAGGGCTTTAGAGCCGCGGGGGCGCCCCAGGGGTAAGTTGTGAGCATTTCTTTACTTTGAGAGCTGCCAGGTGCCAGGCCAAAGGTCATCTCTGCCCCTCCACAGCTTTGAGACTCTCGACCTGCATATATGTCCCATGTCATGACGTGACCCCCCCCTTCCATTCATTACACCTGCTTTGTGAAGAAGCTGGTAGCAGCTTGTAAGGAAAACTGGCCACCTATGTGTTGGCTTTCTGCTCTGCCTGTAGGTAATGGTTATCCAGATTTTCAGCTGTACCCTCTTCCCGAGCCTCGGGAGGATCCGCGGGGTAGATAGTCAAGATGCATTCACTTCACAGAAGAAGCTTTTCCGTTTCCAACTTTTCTTGGTGTGGAGTGTAACTGAATAAGTGCTTGGCTGCTGCTCGCACAGACGGAAGAGCAGAGTGGGACTCGGGAGGCCTTCAGAGATGTGCCTCGGGGCGCTTTGCCTTGCAGAGTCTTTGTGCTGCTTCCAAAGCCTGCTGCAAAGCCAGCGGGCTTGTTGGGGTTGAGTTTACAGCTTGTGTGGACTGCAGGGTGTGCTTTCCCGCGGCAGCTCTGTGCCTGCTTAGATTGGTACCCATACGGTGCCTGGGCACGCACGTGGTGAGCGTCTGCAAGATGCTCGTGAGTGGAAGGGCAAGACAAGTGCCTAGCTGTGATTCTGTGTTCCCCGCCGTCATTCACTACCATTCAAATCTGAAGAAGCATATGGAAATCTGTGTAATGGGAGTTGTTCCTATGTGTGTTTGGTTACAGGTGTGGGCATAGGCGATGGACCTTTGTCTTCTCCTCTGGACCCTGGATTTGAACCTGGAGGTGAGTAGTCAGCAGACAGTCAGTTGAACAAATAGGCCTTTCTTTTCTCACTCTGTAGCGCCCTCCTGAGGAAGCCAAAGTCTGCAGCACACATCCCCTGACCAAAGGGCAGCAGAACAACTAGGGGTAACGCTGGTTCGGTCTTCCACCGGCCCGCGGGCTCCTGTGCGTGAGCAATGTAAATGATCCTTGTTGTCCTCCGGTTCTACAGCTTGCCTGCTGGTAAAGTTCTGGTTTCCCTGGTGTGTGTTAGAGACCTCCGCAGAAGGAAGCACCGAGGGGCCGGGTGTTTGTCCTGGGGGTGCTTGGGGGCTGTTGGGTAGCGCCTTGAAGGAGGATTTGGAGAGGTGCCAGGTCCCAGCCAACAAGTCCCCCTGGCCCTCCTGCAGCTGGGAGACTCTCGACCTACATGTGTGTCCCCCATTGCCCTTCCGGAAGTTCACGGCAAGTCACTTCTGCGGAAGTATGTGGCACCACATGATGAAAACTTGTCTTGTCTGTGTTTGCTTACAGGCGTTCCTGCAGGCAGTGGCCTTCCAGCTGCTCAGCTGGATCCCATCTCTGAGCCTGAGGGGCATGCGAGGAGTAAGCGGTGGAGATTTATTCACTTCCTGGAATGAGCATTTTGTTTGAGAGTTTTATTCATGGGCCGTGTAGCTTAATTCTTTGGCCGAGGCTCATGCCTGCAGAGGAGCAGAGTGGGCTTTGGGAGGGCTTCAGAGATGTACGGTGGGTGTTCTGCCTGGCTCCTCCAGCCTTGTGCTTCTTGCAGCGCCTACAGCAAAGGCAGCAGGTTTTTGGGGTTGAGGTTACAGCTTGTGTGAACTCCAGGGCATCCTTTCCCCGCATGCTCAGATTTGTAGCCACATGGTGCCTTTGCAGGTACCCGATAAGTGTTTGCAGAAGACTCAGGAGTGGAAGGGCGGGACAAGTGCCTTGGTCTAATGATACATTCCATGCTCATTGACTCCCATTCAAATCTGAAGCAGCCTACGGAAAGAGCTCTGCTCGTCTCTTTGGTTACAGATGTGGCCGTAGAGGATGTCTCTGCAGCTTCTCAGCTGGATGCAGGTTTAGAGACTCTGGGGAATCGTGCAGGTGGGTCGTGACTATTCTCCTACTGTTTTGGTTTACTTGAAAGAAGCAGCGTTTCTTTGTGCATGTCTCGTTCATGTGAAATTCAGCTTCATCCTTTCTGTTTAGGTCCTTGGTGGCGAAAGGAAAAGTCTTCTCAGAAATCTTCTGAAGTCCTCCAGGAAATCTTGAAGGACTTGGAGAGAGCAGCTGGTGGGTAGATTTCACTGTGTGTTAAGCGCAATCATTGTAAACCCGAGGTTTTAGAAACAGGAATGGATAAGCTGTAGCTTACGCAGGAGAAAGGGATTGAGCAGAGCCTTGCCGCAGTGACGCACCATTTCACACCTTGCAGGCGCTGGCAAGCTGCAGAGCTTGTTCGGGGTCTCTTCTACGAGCGTGTTCTTCACCATGTTTGTGAAAGCGCCCTGGATATAGAGCGGCAAGAGCTTGGGGCTCAGTGCACTCTATGTGACTGCTGTGCGTACTGTGTGGTGGATTTGGCGTGATGAGCCTTATTGAATGCTTTCCTTCGAAGAGAGCAGGAAAAAGCTGTAGCCGGTTCAGCTGGGAAAAAGGCCTTCTGAGAAACAAGGCTCATCATGCCAAATCTCTCTTGCCAAGTCTCAAAAAGGCACCAAGTGGAATGGGAATGAGAGGATCACATGCAATTGTCTCGTCTCCCCACCCAAACAGCCGGTGTTGCTGCCCGTATTGGTTATCTGGAAGATTTTGTGCGCTTTGATTTTTCTCTACAAAGGACACATTGTTTGGGCTAGTGACCGGGTGCCCGCCCTGAAACGCCAGGTTTTGTTTCTGAGGTTTTTCCTGAAGCCTTTTGAAAAGTATTGCCTCCTGAAGATACCGTGAGGAAGTGGATGAGGAACAGTTCCTTCTAATCAAGCTGTCTTGCTTTCTTTCCAAAGAGAATCATCAGGAGACCCTGGAGAAGGAGACCTTTCCGGCAGGAGGCAGTCACAGCCTGCCGGTCCCTGATGAAGAAGGAGAGGCAATTCAAGCAGCGGGCATGCCAGGTACTTGCTGTCCATTGTCATCTGGTGTAGGAACTCCAAATCCCTGTGTGTCTGCAGGCTCTTCCCTGGGGGCCCACTACTGCACAGCATGTCAGCAACCAAACGTTCAAGTATGAGGGCGCCGGAAGTGTTCTGAAACAAGCCAGGAGCGGCTTTCTGAAGATGACTTTTGTCTCTGGCGTGTGGAGATGATTGCAATTAGTGTGCCCGAGATGTGCATAGCAACCTTTGTGGGTCCTGTTAGACAGCCTCACTTCCCCCCCCCAAGCAGCTCCCAGGGATTTCTGGGCTTTGCCATTTGGGGAACGAGGCAGTTTTAACCACATTGAGTGCAGGTTCCACAGGCTCCACAACTCTTAATCGACTCGACCTCCTGCCGTGTCTGCATCTCAGAACTTGCAGGGAGTCCCCAGAGGCCCTAGGCGCAGAAGGAGCACAGAGTGGGATCCCTGCTGTGAAAGGAGGTCCCGAGCGATGCCCTGATTCAGCGGTGGGGCAGGGGTTTGGAGGGAAGCTCGTCCGTCCTTCTGCATGCTGTGTGCCTGAGCAGTGCTGAGGCTTTACCTCTCTCTGATTCTTGACAGGGCTTCCAAGTGTGTCACGGCCCGGGGAAGGCCTCCACGACAGGAAATACTCCTTTTTTCCAAAGCACCGAGGTACTGAGCAGTCTTGCAGGGATGCCTAAGTGAGAGAGTTGTTCTGAAGATGTGGAGCACACAAGTGGTGTTTGGAAGAGCGGAGGGCGGAGGAAGGGGAGGTGGTGCCTGTGTTGGAGAAAAGGCAAAGGGAGAGAGCCAGCTTCAGGTGTCTCCTTTGCTGCCGGCCGCCCCAGAGGAGCCGGCCCTGGCTGCTGGGCTGGGGAGCGCAGCCAGCACCATTTCAGCTGGAGCCGGCCCACGGTGTAGCCAGGAATACCGGTGTCACGGGCTATGGAAGCCAGAGCCCAAGAGAGCCTGACTCTTTCCCCTCGGGGCAAGTGTGCCGACCGGGGAGGGAAGAGTCGGAGTGGCACTCCCTGGAGCCGGGATGGCTTTTGTCCACGTCACTCAAAGGAGTTATTGGTAAAGCAGATGAGCACCGCCGAGTGCTCTCCGCCTGGCCTAATGAGTCTTGTTCAGTGGGACGACTTGTCCCAAAGGGTCAGAGCATGCCTCCGTGCAGCAGCACTTTTGAGCCTCAGAAAGGCGAGAGAGCACCAAAGGAATTGTGGGATGTAAAGGATCGCCAGAAAGGGGGAGCAAACCCATCCAATTGGGAGAACTGGATTATGGCCATCGCAGAACGTAAGCAAGGCTGAGAGGCTAAAGAGCGACTCCAAAGCGTGCTCATTTGCAGTGACTTGGGCACTTTTTGCTGCTACTGAAACCAAGGAAGCGTTGCAGTCCCCGAGATTTCACTCCTTCAGAGATGCTAAGAAAGGGGAAAAAGGAAATTTCCTGGGAATGTCAAACACATTGTGAGATTATCAGCAGTTCAGAACACAGTAACATATGGCCTTATGTAATTTCCTCCAGGTTTGGCGAGTGAGAGAAGCGCAGCTGCTGCAGAGCCAAAAGACGTGTGGAAGCATCGCGCGATAGGCACTGCAGCAGCCTTGGGGATCCTTGTGGCTGGAGCAGTGTTGTGCTGCCTAGTTATTTTGCTGCGGAGGAAGAGGAAACGGTGCGTGTGCTTTTTTCCCCTAAAATTCTGTATTAGACGGCTGCTATTAGTACGGAAGAGTTTACAGATGTAGTCTTCAGGAGGGCAAAGTTAGCTGTTGACGGCGCTCTCCTGAGATTTCTGGTGTAAGATTTTCTATTTGGCCCCTTAGTTCGTAGCAATGAGTATTCTTTGCTGAAAGCCATTCCTGCTGTTGCCAGTATTACCTAATACTGACGCTGTTGCTAAAAGAGAAGACGCAGGCACAGACGAAGGCAAAGCCAAGTCAGGAAGAGAAACAAAGAAGGGCGAGATTGCCATAGAAAGTAAGAACTGCAATAGCTACAGTCCACTATGGGGGAATTTGGCGACAGAAATCACCTTGTTATCTAATGCCATTAATTCCAAATGTGCTGCTCAGCCTAGCTGTCATTGCAGCAGAAGTTGTGATCTGGTTTCCTTGGGGATGCCCTGGGTAGTCGCTGTCAGTCAAATATTACAAGTTGAGTATTGGTCTTTGTCAGGCGCGCTGAGAAGTAAGACTAGGCAGTTCTCCTAGATTCTGGCATACTGTGCAGTACTTCAGTCCCCGCTGTTTCTCAGAGTTCGATCCCCCTCCCAGTGTGTGCAGAGAAGGCAGGTCAATGTGGTACGGGCCAAGAAGAACTTGAGAGGCCGCTAGGCTTGGGTGGCCGGTGCAGGGGAGCAAAACCAACGCTGTGTGGGTGCAAGTGTGCCCTGTTTTCTACGTGTAGCTTTCGGTACCCCACAGCTCCTACTCGGAGGCAGGGTGCCAGGCACCACGGGGGCTGCACGCCGCTCCGCCGGCACCCTCGCATCAGCTGTGGCCTGGCCCAGCCAGGTGGCCGATGGGGCCCGGAGCAGCAGCCCTCGGAGCCCGTCCACACCGCGGGGCTGCTGCGCCCCGGCAGCTCCAGGCTCTCCGGCGCCCTGGGACCCACAGCCTGCGTGTCCTGAACAGCCACCTCTCCCCGCAGGAACCTCCGTGCAGCCCAGAGATCCAGCGCAGACGCCAGTGGCCGCCTCTCACGCCGGGACAACTGGCCCCCCACCCCGGCGCCCGGGAGACCTGGACCCAACGCCAGCGGCCGCCCCTCGCCCCCGGAAAACCGCCCCGGCCGCCCCAGAGAAGGGGACCCGCCACGCGCGGGCAGCCGTCCACCCCGGCCGCCCCGGCCGCCCCCGCCGCGGCCCTCGCGGCCCCCCAGCACTGCGCCGGCACCTGGGCACCAGCAGCCAACGGCCGCGGCCCAGATGCAGCCGTGGGCGAAGCAGCAGCTGCCACCCGCTGTGCCCGGTGCCGTCCAGCCCCCTGCAAAACCGCCTCCCCGGCCCCCCGGCCCCCCGCCTGTGCTTCCCTGCTGCTGCACTGGAACCAGCTGGAGCCGGTCGAAACCTGGGGGCATTTAGGTCCGGTCGTGGAGGCAGCCAACGATTATATCATAATATCTATAAACTGCCCAGCCGGCAGCAGTCAGGACCCAGGAGGCACAGGCCTGCAGCCCCTCTTGCCCTTCAGCTCCAGCCAAGGGGCTGCGGGAGCTCTCCCCAGGATGGAGCGCAGCTCAGGGGGTAGGGAGCGTGGGAAGACTCACTTCAAGAGCTCGCTCCTGATCTCCGCTGAAATGCTAGTGTGGACGTATGCGTAGGGAGAGCACCCAGTGACCTTCAGACATGACGGAGGCTGGCCAGGGAGGTCCTGCCTGGGAAATTCATGGTGGGGCTGAGCCAGAATATAGTCCAGGCAGACAGAAGCTAAATCGCCAACCTCTAGCAGTTCTTCTGAACGTGCAAATGACAATTTATTCTGGGCTCTCAATTCTTAAAGAATTGAGCACAATTTTTCACAGGCAGGAAAAATGCCATATTTGGAGCCAGAGGGCAAACTGCTCCCAAACTTGAAGTCCTTGCATCAATAGCTTGGGATCAGTACAGCCTCCAACAACAGCCACCAGCATTTTCTGACCTTAGCACTTCTGACCTGTTTTCCCTCAAACTTGCATGTGAACTGAACTCTTTTGGCAATGCAGCACTTCATCCAGGGTAGCTATATCCTGGCAAAGCTGTAGGCACTAGAGAAATGGATCTTATGGTGGAAACTGCTGGAGAGAAGCGCTGGGAAATGCTGTGCACGTGCTGAAAAGGTACAGAGTCGCCATTATAGCTGCTGTAAATAACCTGTACCTACTGTACTGTTACAAGCTGAAAGGAAAATATGGGTGAGTTATCGCAGCAAAAAAACACCATTCGGGGGCTTTTGTTTGAATTCACTCCCTGCTACGGATGACTTTTACACTTGTCCCAGCACTAAATTTTTGTTTCAGCTCTAGATGCTGTCAGAAAAACCCTGAGTATTAGAGAGCAAAACCCACCTATATCTGCCTCAATTAACTGCCATGTTCTAGTGAGAGCATTGCTGTACCTCAAGCTCACGCTGTTTCTTTCTCTCTTCAAACTGCAACCTCAGCTCTGCAACTCTTCCAAAGCAGCTCTGTACATTGCATCTTGGGCATTCTGGAGCTCAACGATCTGATCAAAACCAGCCCGAAGCTGGTTGAGAGGTACCTGTGAGATCGTACAACAGCAGAACATTGAGCAGAGTTCTACAGTGAAAGAGACTCTTTGGAACATGCAGAAATTTAATCTTTTTAAGCACAGCCAGACAGGCTGCTTTGCAGGGCCCCAGGTCAGCTGCTGCCTGAGAATGCAGCTTCTCCGGACCAAAAGCAACTGGCTCACATCATTGCAGCAAGTTTTATAATCAGCACCCACGTGTGTGTGCAGGGACTAGGTACAAAGCCTACCACAAGTCTTATATCAGAGGGGGAAAAATGACTTTTCCCGGCGTTCCTGTAACATAACAGAGGAGAACTGCTAACCCATGAGCCAAGATCACAAAAGCTACAGCTTAACGCAAAGGTAACGACTTACCCTGGAGTCACTATCCAGCAAGCACCGAGCGATGATTGTGTCCAGAAAAACCTCATGAGCCGCAATGATGTGATCCAAGTCCTGTGCTTGTCGGACCTTGTTCCAGAGTTCATCCCACGAACATTCAAGTGCCTGGAGCAATGATTCAGGATGGGGCTATTTTGATTTGCTAGATGACAAGCTCTTTGAAATTTAACACACACAACACGCACAGCATATTAGAAGCGCTTCTTTTTTAAGCAACCAACTGGGTGGATAAAGTGTACCTCAAATGTAATGTAATACTGCATTTGATGAATGAAATGGACCATTTCTGATGCCCGAACGTGACACTGATGCAGCACCCCAGCAAGCTCTGTAAAAAATTCAAAGAGATGGTATGTTAAAGACCAAAAGGACAGTGATAGCCATCAAACCAGCTTGGCAATGGCTTTTTTTTTTTTTGCCAAACGGAGTACCCCACAAAACAGCCACTAAACTTGGATGGTAACTGCAATACTGGCTGGTAACGCAAGACCAAAGAACTTTGCGCAATGAACTTCTTGAAAACAGAGCCAAAGACGATGCCGGCTGTGTGATCAGACAGCGCTGAAAACCTGCGGAGCATCACAAGAGAAGAAGACCCTTGCAGTCCCCCAAGAGACCAAAATACAGTGAATGCTGCATGCACTCTTTGGTAGAAAGTCTAAGACTACAGATCCGCAGTTGCTTCTTCTTTCACTCTCCTCAGATCTCTTGCAATGAGCCTTCAAAGACAGAGGTAGCATAATCTGCATTACTTAATTACACTGAGACCAAAATGGAGGATGGCTGTGACGGGACCGGGCAGTTCATGACTCGGGTGTTCCAGGCTCCGTTCCTCATGCCACCACAGAGACACAGGGGCAAGTCATCCTGACAGCCTCAGCTGCTCACCTGTAGAAGAGGGTATCTCTGTTGCAGAAGGGTAGGCTCAAGAAAACCAGCAATGGCATAATTCTCCAGTATGTGCATATTCAACGTTCTGGAACTAGGCGGCTGTCTGGGGAGAGGAAGACCTCTCTCTCGGCAGCTGCCAAACTGATCGTGCTGCTGTAGACGAGCACACGAGACTGCTACAGAAGGAATGCTGCCTTTTCATATGCTGCGATGTTACAGAACCATACGCTGCGCTGAATGATAGACCAACAAGCTCCTCTGTTCTTCGTTCCTCACACCTTTGCAGGAAGACTGCCTCCAACATCTTGTGTTGCATCAACTTGAAACAGGGTCAATGAAAATAACTTCCCGGGTTGGCCAAAGAGCAGAAATTCCTTAACATTGGTGATGAGAGTGTATTTGTATTCCTTCTTCAGACTACTGACACGAAAAGAGCAAGCTTGACCTTACTGCCTGTAATTCCTCCTTTAAAGGATTAAAATCCCGGGTGTTCATATGGTTCGGGAACGGGGAATAAAGCTATCCTAGAAAGAGAAGGCGACCTCTAGGGAGTGGGCAGAGTCCCTCCAGCTGCTCCTTCCATCCATCCCTCCAGCCAGAAGCCAGACCATGTCTTTGTCAACACACTCCCCTTTCTCGGGGGTACACACCCAGAGAAGCCCACGCTGGCCTCCTTCCGACAGCAACAGCTATAAGGGCCTGGCCAGCAGGCTAAACAACGGTGGTGTTTAACGTGCAGCCGAAACGGAAGGTGGTGAGCAATGGAGCTTTTATCTGCAAACAACTGCTCCACGGCAAAGCACAAGAAATGCCTCCCGGCAGGGGGAAATAGGAACAAAGACCAAACTTCCTTCTGAGAAGAAACAAAGCCCTCACAATGGGAGATGCTTGCAGTCTGAAAACTGCGGGCTGAGGAAAATAAGATTGGTTACCTGCCCCCTCGTCTCAAAGGAGTCCAAAAGGGAGAACACCGAAACACACTGGCTTGGAGTCAGAGAAGCGCTCACTGGGCACAGAGAAATGACAGTAAAGTAAATGCCACTTCCCAGGAACAGGAGGGAAACGGAGTCATGCCAAAAAGTCCCACAGACCAGCTCTGTGAATCGGAGCAGACTCAACAGGAGCCTCTTTCCCAGCCGCCTCCAGAGGCAGAGGCGTTCTTTGCCTCCTCACGTCTAACTAAACCCACAGCAAAGTGCCTCAGAGCTGAAGAGCAGCCTTGGACTCTGCAAATAAGGAGGCAACAAGCTCTGAGAAGAAACAAATACTGTGCCAGCGCCTGCATGTCCACGCTTTGTTCCAAAGCCACCTACTTGCCACTGGAAACTTGGGTCCTGCAGGAAGAGAAGTATTTGCACCTCGGGCATCTTAAACTCGTGTCCAGGCGGACGATTCACGTCCACGCCTGGGAAGGGGCAGAACCCACCTGCGTGCTAGTTATGGCCGGTCTTGCAGAAGAGAGCCCTTCACGCTCCTGTGGCGTCATTGTAGAAGTCGGGGGACGCGCAAGCCGAACCATGAGTAAAGACAGAAAATGCCTCCCTGCCTGTGCACATTCTTCTGGGCCACTGATTCTTTCCTCTGAGACCTTTCCTGCCTCCCCTGCCCCCAAGCTTTTGTGACTCAGAAATCACTCAACATCACCTCGAATGGACAAGAGGAAATGTAATCAATGCACTTTGCCTGGAAGAGCTTGTGCTTAAGACACAGGGTCCGTGCTTCTGCTAGGAAAGCCAGGGGCAGGTGGCTGGGCAGGCTCAGCTCTGCTGCTCCACCGCAGCCCACGAATGCCAGCCCTACCAGAAGGTGTGAAAAATGCAGGAAGCTCCCTGCCCTTCCGTTCTCTTTCCTGCCCTTCCCAAAGGTGCTGTTCCCCTGATCACCAGGGCCACAAACAGTCACTCCTGCCTTAGAGAGGGACACCTACAGGCCAATACCTTATTGCCAAGACTGCAAGCCATCAGTTGACTACACCACGAGTGTCCCAGCTCTTCAAAGGACACAGCACAAAGGTGAGGGTTTTACCTGCACCAGTGTTGGGCACCCCCATGCTCGTAGCCAAAAGAGCTAAGGAAGAAGTAGACGATTTGCTTACACTACTCGAGGGAAAGGCAAGCAAAGAGCTTGCGTATTCGCCACTCCCATCAGGAACAGAGCAGCAATGGCTGGAGAAGGGAAGCTCTCCAGCCAGTCAAGGAGTTCCTGCTGGGGGATTTCTCTTAAGAGGCACGTGGCTGAAAACACCCGGGATGCGGGCCTCTAGTAGCTGTGGTACTGTAACACCAAAGCTGTGCAAAACTCATACAAGCAACACTAAACATGGACACTGACGTTTCCGCTTTACCCCTCTACTCCCACCAGCCAAAAAGGTCCCAATTCTAAACACCTAGACCCATCTTGGTAAACGTTACCATGCCACAAAGAAGTGTATCCCTCCGGAGCTAGAGTTACTGAGAGACGTGCAGCTAGGTCCGAAAAGGCAAGCCTGAGTCAGCACCCGTGCTCAGAGATTCTACGATCTTCTCGGCTCAGAAGCGCCACCTGAAGGTCCCAAGCCCTTCTGAGCACACCAGAGCTGCTACACTGCACACCTTGCACTTCCTTCTCCAACAGCTGCTCCTCCTAGCTGAGCCTCTTCTGCTCTGCTCGGAACTAAGCCAGAGCACTGGCAATGCGGGAGGGGAAAACACCCAACTTGGGAAGGCTTGTTACTTGCAGCACAGGAGAAAGGGAAACACAGGGGACAGTGGGAAGGCCTCAAGGAAGCTGAACAAAAGGGAATGGAGAAGGACCAGGCGGTAGGAGGCAGCTTGCCTCTCTCTCCTGCTCCCTCTGCTATTCAGCTTCAGAAAGGTCTCTTTTGAAAGCTGCTCTCCCTGCCTCAGAGCCAGCCTGAGTCGAGGCTACAGTTTTTCCTCAAGTCACACTGCATCTGTGAGCTCCTGAAGTCCACAGGTGGCCTGGTAAACAGGTCTGAGGGACTCCGTAATTGAAACAGGCAGACACACAGTTTGGGGTCTCTCAAGGGGGAGGGCAATGGCAGTATTCTCCAGTTGCCTGCTTTTTCCTTCTCAGCATGAGGAGCGCAGAGTGGGAAGACACGCAAGCCATCCTCACAAAGTCCAGCTTCCAGTGCCAGGATATGGGAGCGCGTCAGGAACTCCTTCTTGCCGAGAGCAGCAAAAGCCACCAGGAGCACAAAGGGACACGAGACCTCTGTTTGGTTCCGGTTGTGCACAAGGCTCAGTGAGGCTAGAAATTTTTCTCTTAAGCTAAACCTAAACATTCAGTGACACCAGTAAGAGACAAGGAGTCAAAATCATATCTTTCTGGTCATTGTGCAGCTCCTCAAACACCTTCATCAAAAAGAAAAAAGAACCAAATAACACCCCCATAGGCCAGTAGCTGACATGCTAAGCAGGGCCAGAACATGTTTGCTAGATACATGCTAGAGCAACGATCGAAAGAGGCAATGTTTTCTGGATTTCCGGGTAAAATCTGTGCAAGAAGGCACCCGCCAGGAGTGCATCTTTCAGGCCGTAGCATGAAGTTAGACATAGAAGAGCTAGTGTGTGCTACCTGGTGTAGTCTTAAGACAGGGTTGTTGAGAAAAGTAATGGTAAGCACAAGGAGGGAACGCTGGTGGAGGGAAGGTGAAATGCGTACAAGGAAAATAGACCTGAGCACTTCTTTTATGCCGTGCCGAACCTTAATGCTCTATACCAAAAGGAATGTATATTCAAAGTGCTCAGGTTTCGCAGAGTTGCCACTGTGTGGATTATTTGTTTCTGTCTTAAACATACAGAAAACAATCTCTATCCAACTCTTCTACCTGCTCCATTCTGAACTTGCAGTTAGGAAACTCGACGTTTTCTCTGACGTCAAAACTAGAACCCTGCGATGCAACAAAGCTAGGCATAAAAGAGATTGTGTTACAGAAAAGTAAAGGCTACAAAGGCAACTAAAATGTTATATTGCCTCAGTTTCCCTTCTTTATTTATCTTCTGTCTTCAAATCAAGAAGCATACTGAAGCTTAATTTATTAAGCATCCATAAAGCAGTATGTTTCAGATGAAAACCCATTTGATGAAGAATACGTAATGTGTATAAGCAGCAGCTGGAAAGCCAACGAAGTCACAGAGCTTCGCATGGGCTGAGCCATGTACCCAGAAGATCTCCATCATATGATTGGGATCTGTCAACAATAAAAGGACAAAACATCTACAGACTTGGCTGGCACCTTCTTCTGTTACACTCCATGACTGAACTTTACTAATCCTTAAAGCACCCTCTGCTAATTTGTTAGATGTAAATTAGAAAGTGCAGTCTACAAAAGTAAAATGACTTTAGCTGTATTATGACAGTGTTCCTACTGCTTGGCTCTTCCACAAAAACACCTGCCTTGAAAAGAGTCACTTCACTGCTTGCTTTCTTCTTTCCAGAGAAGAACTCCGCAAGTGACCTGGGGAGCTCGACATGAAGAGGGGAGGGTGGGAAGGCACACAAGCCAGCCTCACAAAGTCCAGCCTCCGGTGCCAGGAGGCACCGCTGGTGCTGATGATAGCAAACTGGGAGGAGTGGCTGATACCCCAGAGGGCTGTGCTGCCATTCAGAGAGACCTGGACAGGCTGGAGAGGTGGGCAGAGAGGAACCTCCTGAAGTTCAGCAAAGGCAGGTGCAGGGTCCTGCACCTGGGGAGGAATAACCCCATGCACCAGTCCAGGTTGGGGGTTGACCTGCTGGAAAGCAGCTCTGCGGAGAAGGAGCTGGGAGTGCTGGTGGACACCAAGTTGACCATGAGGCAGCAATGTGCCCTTGTGGCCAAGAAGGCCAATGGGATCCTGGGGTGCATTAGGAAGAGTGTTGCCAGCAGGTGGAGGGAGGTGATCCTGCCCCTCTCCTCAGCCCTGGTGAGGCCACATCTGGAGTCCTGCGTCCAGTTCTGGGCTCCCCAGGACAAGAGGGATGTGGCACTACTGGAGCGAGTCCAGCGAAGGGCTACAAAGGTGATTAGGGGACTGGAGCATCTCTCTTATGAGGAAAGGCTGTGAGAGCTGGGCCTGTTCAGCCTGGAGAAGAGAAGGCTGAGAGGAGATCTTATCAACGTGTACAAGTATCTGAAGGGAGGGTGTCAAGAGGATGGGACCAGACTCTTTTCAGTGGTGCCCAGTGACAGGACACGAGGCAACGGGCACAAATGGAAACACAGGCAGGTCCATCTGAACATGAGGAAAAACTTCTTCCCTGTGAGGGTGGCAGGGCACTGGCACAGGTTGCCCAGAGAGGTTGTGGAGTCTCCTTCTCTGGAGATACTCCAAACCTGCCTGGATGCAATCCTGTGCAACGTGCTCTAGGTGCCGCTGCTTGAGCAGGGGGGTTGGACTAGATGATCTCCAGAGGTCCCTTCCAACTTCAACCATTCTGTGATCTGTGAATTTGCAGAGCACGTGGACATCTAACCTTGTCCCTACCAGGCCTAAGAACAAGGCTGAGAACCACCTACCCAGGGCTCCCTCCTGCCCCCGGGAGCAAAGGAGCCTCCAGCTTGTCCAGGAGCAGACTGCATGAACCTTGCAAGAGGAGCATGCCACAGGTAGCAATCAGGAAAAGCAGGAGAGGACAAGGCAGTAAATCGGGGGCAGACGCTAAACCCCCAAAGGAGCAGGCAGATGACACCACTGCCAATAATCACACACCCTCTGAGCAGGCTAAATACCATAACCCACGGTCACCTCGCACCCTCCTTAAGCTGCCCCACAGGTGGGTGAAGAATTCAGACCTTTGGTGGCACCTGCGCAAAGGCAACATATCCTCCCCCTCCACTGCCACAAAGGCCACCTGGGGACAGGATGCAAGTTCTCCCCAGACACGTTAACAAGGCAGCTCACAACTGAATTTCACCTTGACTCACAGGCTGAGCTCCCTCCAAAGGAAACAGAAACCTCAGCTGCTCAAGGACAAAATATGAGCGTGAAGAAGGCAAGGTCACAGAGCAGTTCAGTTGCCTGCTGGAGAGCAGGCTCTTCTCTGTGCTCCTGAAAATCCTTCTCCCATTAACAGGAGAAACACCAAGAAGCACTTGAAAAATACAGTCACTGTGAGAAGAGCTGCCATGAATGCCTGCTCCAGAAATCACTCCAGGTGCAGCAGGTCACATTTCACCCACTGATGGGGTCACAGGACTGTCCCCCATCTCGCATCCTAGTCCTAACCATTGACCTTGTCAGCTGAGGGAAAGGTTCTCCAAGCACATACATACACACTTGCTGTACCTTACTTCCATAAATCAAACAGAGGGTACAAAATAAAACAGCAATTATGTTGAATGGCAGTGCTCGGACTGATTGGCTGGGAGGCAATTTCTTCAAAATACTGTGCAGTTCTTCTTATAGAAAAGGGTACAAAACATTAAATTAGAAGTAACCCACAAAAGTCAAAGAGGAATAACAGAAGAGAGTATGCGAGAAAAGCTGTCTCAAGGGACTGACTACCCATCCTCTCCTCTCCTATCACCGCCCCCCTCCTCCCTCCGAGAGGAAAGAAACTTTTCTTGGACTGTAGTTTCCCATAAAAAGCACATGACAAAAAAAATAGTACGGAAAAACTCAAGGCCACCTTGCTTCGAACAAAGAGCATCTCCTTTGAGCTGCTCTTCAGCTCAGCTACAAAAGGCTGCCAAGGCACCATCAGCAATTCCTCTCCCTTGCTGAGACGATGGTCCCCAAAAGCCCAGCTGAGTTGCCTTCCAACTCAGCAGGCACCTTTCCACTCCCCTCGATGGTTAAACTAGTCAAGCCCTACCCGTCAGCTGCCCAGCCTGAGCCCAGGGGAGGAAGAAACCCCACAACACTGGGGCTTAGTCTCACTTCCGCACAGTCCCCTTCAAACCACCTCTGAGGGGTCAGAAGCTTGGCAAGGGGGCATCATGTCTGCACAGTGGGGCAAAGGGCGCTGAATGCAACTGAGACTCAGACTCCGAGCAGTTGCCTCGTCATTTGCTTATGTGGCTTTCTTGGTCCTTTGTGTCCAGAAGGAGGAAGATCATTTGCTGGGCTGCTTTCTTATTTCAAGTATTTTCAAGGGGCTCCATTGCTTATCATCAAATGCCGCTTCGTCTGCCGCCCCTCCACACACCATCCTTCTCTTGGGGAGATAAGGAATGGTAGCTTCAAGGGCCACGAGGCAGTTGCACCTCAACGGTCAGTGCCAAACACCACAAGGTCACGTACTGATGGGAGTGAGGCACCTCAGAGAAGAGCCCTTAACACCAGCTGCCCAGAAAGGACAAACAGCCAAAATGTTTTCCTCCCCAAAAGGGCTCGCTGTCCTGGCTTTTCCTCTCCCTTTAAAACCTATTGCTTTTTCAAAGCCCCCGAATGGTGAGCTGAAGCCTGGGAGGTGAATTGCTGTGTCTAAAAGCCCTCACTGAGGGTGTGAAGACTTTAAAAAGCCTGGGGGAGAGGAAAAAAAGGACACACTAACATTTCCTCCCTTTGCTCGAGGAGGCTGTAGTTAAATCCAGGGTCCCTTTGTGCCGGGCGCTGTGACACCTCGCGAGAGAGAAGGCCTGTGCCAGAGAGCTCCTCACCTCCATGGCCACGGCGCAGAGCAAGGACGAGGGCAGCCGGGTGAGAGCAGCCGCCACGGACGGCCCAGGCAGCAGCAGGGATGGGACAGGCCTCCGAATCTCTTCTGCAGCTCCACAGCCTCCTCTCACTGCTGCACTCTGGGCTCAGCCCAGCCCCTGTGGAGCTGCAGAGCAAACACACAAAGTCTGGGTCTTCCTCTCTTCTTTAAAGCAAAGGCATGCTCCCCTCCCTTACCAATTAGAGTGAGGAATATTAGGCTGTACTGTCCCATATAGGTCTCAAACTCCTCCTCGTCAAAGACACTCGAGTGTTTTTCCCCTGTCCTTCCTGCTGCTGCAAGGTCCCACAGAAAGGCTTGGTCCTGCTGAGTCCCCCAGGTCAGACAGTGCTTGGGAAGAGCTCAGCCTTGCTGCCTTGTCCAATTTGTGTCAGACCTCCTGAGAAAACTGAAGCTGTGTGAACCAGCAAGCAGTTTTGTTGGTGGTTGTTGTTTTTTTTTTTTTCTGTAGGGGAAGACTAGTCTCTCTCAGATGCCTGCTCCATCTGCCTGGGCTTGCACTGCCCAGGGCAGAGAGCTTTGCAGAAGAGCAGCTGGGGGCAGCCGGTCCCCTCTGTGCCCAGTGTGTCCCCCAGCAAGGCCCCTTTGAGCAATGGGGCAGTTGCTCTGCTGTTGTCAGACGACCCTCTGGAGCCTGGGGGTGGCTTGGGACAAGCAGGGAGGATCTTCAGTCTTCTGGTAGCTCCCAGCATGGATGTGGGTGGGATGGGGCTGGGGGTGGCATGGGAGGGCAGGAATGGACACAGCCCAGAGGGCTGAGGGGGAAGGCGCATTTTGAAGGGGGGATGCGGGCAGCGACACTGAGCCTGTGCTTCCAGTTTTCTTTTGGTCAGGTATTGCTGGATTTCTCCCCTGAGACTGAGCTGCTCCAATGCCATCAGCTCTCCGCCTGGCTTTCGGAAAGGTTTTGTTGTTTTTGTGGCAGTTGAGGCAAAGCAGAATTACCAACCCCCTGTCAGGTCAATGCAGGCAAAGGGAATCACTGCGCGCGCCATGCTGTGCGTGCACGAGCCTTCCTGGGTCAGCTGTGCTGACACGCTGGTTGGGCTAATGCCCTTTGGTTGGCAAGCGGTTGCGTTAGCAGCTGCCCCAGCAGGGTTAGTACCAGAATATCTTCCATGGGTGGGTTTTTTTTCCAGGCTTTGGGTTATTTATTTATTTATTTATTAACCTCCTCATGTGGTTCTGAATAGGGGGGTGATTCATTTCTCTCTCTCTCTGTGTGTTTAATTTTGCCTCAGCCTACCATTTTCTGCTTTAAACTAAAGGACAGCTCTTGGTTTGGTTGTGCCATAGGAGGAATGTATGAGCTTGGCACTGAGAAAACTGCGACAGAGCTGTTTGTATCTGCTTGAGCCTAAAGGGAGATTCTGTGCATGCCTGGCATATAAAACTTGAAACTAAAAAGAAACCCAAACCCCACAATAAATTCACCACAGGATGCCCAACCTTCAGATTACCCGTAACTCAATGCCTTCCCTATACATCACAGATGCAACAAATTAGCTGCAGGGGTAATGATAATCTTAAAGCAAACACAGCTGGGTGTGGATGGTAGTAAGGAAAGTCACTCGGATACAGCAGCACTTACTGAACGTAGTTTGGGGCCACATGAATCTACTTTGCAGTGGATGTGCAGCTTTTGAGCTCAAGAAAAGGTTTCTTGACTGTTGGAATCGAGTACAAACCCTTCTTGCTCTCTGCACAGAGTGAGTCCTCTTGCTATAGCGTGATTCCATTAGGGGCTTCTCAGCGGAAAGGGCAAAAAAGGGTTGAGAAAGTTGAAAGGCTGAAGAAGTTGCAAGTGCAGTGAAAAGGGTGAGGGCTCGTGTAGATAACGCACAGGATCAGCTGCTGGAATAAAGGCAGCCTCTCTAAGCCAGGCCCAAGGAGTTTTCCCCAAAGCAGCGTCTAGTTTAGGCTGCGTGGAGGTTCTGGGCAAGTTGCTTTAACAGCTAGTGCTGGGCCGGGCATTTGAAAGTAGTAATGAGCCGGTGCAAGCGCAGGCAGCCGAAGTGGGCAGAGCAGGGCCTGTTCCCTGGGGCCCCAGGCTGCGGGGCTGGGATCAGGCGCTGTGAGGAGCCCAGCGCTGAGGGGGCTTTTGTGGGGTGGGCTGAGGCCGGGGCACTTTGTGTGGGGTGCCGCTGCTGGCAGCGGGCCCTGCTGCGAGGTGAGACAAGCAGGGGAGACGGAGGCAGAGCGAGCCCATGAGGGTCTGCAGCCAGCAAGGAGCCGCTTGCACTGTGCGAGTCCTGCCCAGCAGTGCCCAGGCGCTGAGCAGAGCCACGGTCGTGCCAGAGCCACAAAACTCTTGGCTGCAGCGTGAGCGCTGCCCCGGCCACAGCCTCCACGCTCACCGCAGAGCCAGTTATTTCACCTGTCGTCAGCCCCAGAGCCCCTACCACTAACCTCGTGCAGCCCCTGGTGCCGTGAGCGCTTCTGGCAGCGCGGCCGTGCTGGGCGCTGCGGAGGTCCGGGGCTGCTGAGCTCAGGGCCGGGACCTGGGGAAACGCAGGGGGCTGGGTGGGAGCTGCCTGTTGCTGTGAGAGCAGCCTGGACTAGATGCAGCTGCTGCTTGCAGCTGGTGGCTTCGGGAGGGGAGAGACTCTGCTGCACAGCTGTAAGGGAGGTGGTGCTGGCAGGGCTGAGCCTGCGGCAAGCTCCGGCCTTGGCCTCGGCAGCCCCAAACTGAGCCCGGCAGCCCTGAACGCATAGGAGCAGCAGGTGCCGCCAGAGGTGTCTGCGGGCAGGCCGGGCTGGCGCTCGGTGCAGCTGGCCCGAGGAGCTCCTGGGCGCCTGCGCTGCCTCCGTTGCCCCACTTGCCTCCCGGCAAGTTTTAGCTGTCTTCGGCTGAGCTCTGGCCAGTTTTGCCCCCCCCCTTCCCTTTTCTGCAGGGCAGCCTGGTTTTGTGTTTGTGGGCTTTAAGGGAGAGCACAAGAAAGAATTGCCCAAACCTCCGGGCTTGGGCCGAGGGGCAAACGCTTGGGAAGGAAGAGGCAGGGGCTGCAGCAGGCAGTGGTGGAGGAGTGAGGCTGTGCGGAGGGAAAGGGGTGCTGGGGTGGAAGAGGGGAGAAAGAAGGCAGCTTTTCAACGCAGACATCTCAGCCCGTGGGCCAGCACGTTCCTGAAGCCGGATCTCCTGGCAACCTGAGCCCTGGCAAGCCTGGCTTGGGCTTCAAGCAGGCGTGGGGGCTGGCGCAAGGTCTTCTGCGGGTCAGAGGCTTTGGCGCGATCCTGTTTCCCTTGTGGTGCTGCGGTTGTGGAGCAGTGGTGCAGAGGGAGAACCACGTACTTCCGCGAATGGGAGCAATGTGCCTTCCCTCGCCTGGAGGCAGCCCAGCTCTGTGCTCCCACTTACCTCCTCTTCTGCCGCGTGCGCAGGAACTGGCGGGGCTGTGAGGAGGAAGAGGTGAGCGTTGCTGCTTCTGCAGCCGTGGGCAGCGGTGGGGACATCCGCGGGGGCCGGTCGGGCTGTGCGCGGCGCTGTGCGAGGAGCCCAAGGGAGCAGGCTGGCCGTGCAAGTGCCCCAAGCCGGGAGCCTGCAGGCCACGTGCCGCAGCGAGCGGTGCTGGCTGGCGGCAGGACAGCAGCTCCCCGTAGCGGCTCTGAGCCGGGAGCCGCGAACATGCCGGGAAGCATGCGAATCCTGGGGCCTTTCGGCAGGGTGGGCTCCGGGGCGCGGGGAGGAAACGCTCTCCGTGCTGGCGAGCGAGCCCTTCTGGCCAGGGATGAAGGGGAAGGGAAAGCCCCCTGTGCGGGAAGGGCAGGCTGGTGCCTGGGGGAGGTGAGCTCTCCCTCAGCCCTCGACACGGTGTGTCCCTGTCCCGCAGCAGGTCAAGCAGGCTGTCCTCAGGGCGATGGGTGCCACGATGGGTGTCCTCGTGCACGCGGAGGAGCACCGCAAGCACGCCTGGGAGCAGCTCCTCTGGCTCCTGCAACAGCATCGAGAAGTCCAGGAGCCCTTTGGGGTGACCGCGGCGAGGTGTCGTGCAGGGCACGGTGCAGCTGGGGTTGTGCATGCGCTGCCAGGCGTCGGGGAGGGTGCTGGGAGGAGCCGTGGCCCCTTTGAGCAGGAGCAGGGGGAAGAGGGGCCTGTGGCTTCCTGGGCTCTTGCTGGAAGAAAGCAGCAAGGCAGGAGGGCCAGGAGGGAGCAGCGAGGGACCGGGGCGAGCGGCTTGGGAGGGGAGGCTACGCTGCCTCACGGGTCTTGGGAGCGTGCGAGGAGCCCTGCCCTCGCACCCAGGGGCCATGTCCGGCCCCTGTGAGGGGGGTGATGTGCCGGGAAAGGCTTTCCCGGCGGCGCTGGGCAGAGGAGAGCGACCTCGTGGCGCTGCTCTGCGGAAAGGACAAGCCAGAAGCCCCGTGCGGGGCTTCCCTGGAAGTGGGTTCAGGCCGTGGCGTCTCCCAGCGCTGCTGGTTTCTCGCTTTGCAGGCAGCTTATGGTGACAGCCCCCCCCCCCCCTGCTCTCCCTTGCGGAGTCTCGGCTGCTTCCTAGGGGCTGTGGCAGGGTCGAGACCCTTGTGCTCCGGACCAACCTTGTGCCTTTATCTATACCGCCGGCAGGTATTATGCCGCCTTCCGACATAATGCGCCCCCCCGCCACTTATTACGCTCCCTTCCGCCATATAATGTCCCCCTGCCATTTATCACCCCCCCACCCCTTCTGACATATTAGGCCCCCACCACCACTTATTTGGCCCCTTCAGACATATTGCACCCCTCCTCCATTTCTTACGCCCTCCCCCCCACAACTTATCACCCCCTGCCCTGGGCACTTCTTACACCCCTCTGCAAGTTCTTATGTCCCCTTCCGACGTATTACACCATCCCGCCAACTGTTACGCCCCCTTAGGACATACTGCGCCCCCTCGACCATTTATTGACCTCCCCATCCAGTTCTTATGCCTCCCTGCTCATTATTACACCACCTCCTGATAAAACACACATCCCCTCCACTTATTATTAATATCTTATTCTTGATGTCAAAAATGGTCAACGTCAGTAGTCATCGGTGGCTACCGCAAGCACCGTGGGCTCTAGACCAAAAGGTGCGTGTGCGAGTAGGGAAAGAGAGGTATTGGTGCCTATCATCACTGGGGTTCCGTATTGATTGATATTGCCCCCCTGTTGCTTATGAAGCCCCCTGTAAATTATTTTGCTCCTCCGCCATGTGTTATGCCCCTTATGCCCCTATTATGCCCTCCCAGCCACTTATTACACCCCCGCCGGTTATTATGCCCTCTGCTGACATATTACACTCCCCGCCATCTCTTTCGCTCCTTTATGACATATTACGCCCCCCACAGCCATTTATTAAGCGCCCCAGCCACTTCTTATGCCTCCCTGCTCATTATTACAGCCCCTCCTGACATATCACACACCCCCTCCGTGTCTTCTTGATATCTACATCGAACCCTTTCGAAAGGTGTGGAATTCGGCAGGCATCGATGCTGCTCGATCTTGTGAGGGCTCGATACTGATACGTTCAGTGCCTCCCAAGAGCAAAACGGGGGCGAGCGCAAAAGCGATAGCTGCCTGTTGAGATGAGAGGTATGGGTGGCTGTGGGCACGTGTCGATACCGACGGTCACCGATACATCTAGATGCACAGTGGTCTTGATGCCGCTAAATGCATATGGCAATCGAAAAGCCTCCATGCCTGTTGCCGTGGAGAGGTATGGATGTGTAGTGAGAGGGATGGATATACTTGGAAGCTGTGCCCTAGTGATCGGTGTGGAAATCAACACTGGTGGAGGCCTGTCAATGTCAAAAACAATGTCGATGGTTGTCGATGCCTAGGGAGAGCAGCATGGGCCACAGAGCGAAAGGTAAGCATGCGTGGGGGGAAGCAGACGTATCAGTACCTATCGATAGGGTTTCATATCTGTATCGATCGATATCGCGCCCCCCCCCCATTTATTATGCCCCTTGCAATTTATTAAACCCCCTGACATATCATACCCCTCTGACACTCGCTCTTGATACCGATGGCTTTCTATAGCTGTGGCTTTGGACAGGCATCGATGATGCTCAATATTGAGAGGGATCGATGTTGATACATTTGATGCCTGGCAAGAGGAAAGGGGGGGCGAGATCGAAAGCGATCGATGCCTGTCGAGATGGAGAGGTATCGATGGCTGTCGGCAGGGATGGATACGGACGCTTATTGATAGCTGTCAATGCATAGTGCTATTGATGCCTCTACGTGGGTCTGGAAATGGAGAGTCCTTGAAGCCTGTTGGGATGGAGAGGTATCGATGTGTACCGAGAGGGAAGGATAAGGTAGGGTGTCGTGCCCTAGAGGTACACCTGGAAATGAATATTCGTCAAGGCCCATCGATGTCAAAAATGGTCCGTGTCGATAGTTGTCAGTACCTCGGGAGAGCAGCATGGGCCTCGGAGAGCAAGGTATGCATGCGCGTGTGGAGCAAGGGGTATTGGTGCTTGTCAATAGGATTTGATATCAATATTGTTATCGAACCCTCTCGATAGGTGTGGAATTGGACAGGTATCGATGGTGCTCGATATTGAGGGGGCCTGAGGTCAACAGGTTCGATGCCTGCCAAGAGGAAACTGGGAGTGAGGGTGAATGCAAGAGATGCCTGTTGAGATGGAGAGGTATCGATGGCTATCGGCAAGGATGGATAGCGACAGTTACCGAGAACTAAGGATCCGTCGTGCTCTCGATGCCTCGAAGCGGGTCTGGAAATCCACAGGCCTTGCTGCCTGTTGAGATGGAGCGGGAGCGATGCGTACCGAGAGCGACAGCTAGGGATGTCGTGCCCTGACAAAACATGTGGAAATCAGTGCTTGCCAAGGCCCGTCGAGGTCAAAAACGGTCAACGTCAAGAGTCATCGGTGCCTACCAAGAGCACCATTGGCCCCGGAGCGAAAGGTGTGCGCGCGTGTCGAGAGCAGGAGCCATCAGCGCCTACGGAAAAGGTTCAACGTTAAGTCGCTGTCTTACCGCAATAAATGCAGTGCTGCTTCCCTCTTACGGGTGAGGCGCGTCGCTCCTTTCGTGCGTGCTCGCGTGAGCGCTCACCCAGCCACGCACAGATGCGAACGAGCACTCACGTGAGAATGCACTCACGTGATCATGCACTCAGCTGAGCAAGCACTCACACGCGCGAGCGCTCGTGAACACTCACGTGAGCGAACATGCAGTCACGTGAGCACACATGAGCGAGCACTCATGCGAGCACACAAAGGCAAGTGAGCACTCCGGTGAGTGAGCAATCACAAGAGGGAGCACTCCGGTGAGGGGGCACTCCGATTATCGAGGACTCCGCTGAGCAAGCACTCCGGTGGGTGAAGACTCCCGCAGGCGAGCGAGCTCTCTGGCGGGCGGGCACTCCTGTGAGAGAGCACTCGGGCAGGTGATCAGCCCAGTGAGCGAGCACTCCAGTGAGTGAGCGCTCCGGTGATCAAGCACTATGGGAAGTGGAAACTTCAGTGTGCGAACAATCTGAGTGAGCACTCACATGAATGAGCACTTTGGCGAGCGAGCACTCAAATGATTGAGCGCTCCGGTGAGCGAGGACTCATGTGAGTGAGTACTCCAGTGAGCAAGCACTCTGGTGAGTGAACACTCTGGTGAGCGAGCACTCACACAAGTGAGGACTCCAGGGAGCAAGGACTCTGGGGAGTGAGGACTCCGGTGACAGAACACTCTGGGGAGCGAGCACCTCACACGCCTGAGCACTCCAGGGAGCGAGCGAGCACTCTGAGTGCAGCAATCGCACGTTTGAGCACTCACATTTGTGAGCACTCCGGTGAGCGAGTTTTTCTGGCGAGCGAGCACTCACATTTGTGAGCTCTCTGGTGAGCGGGCACTCACATGAGCAGGCGCTCCAGTGAGTGAATACTTTTGCAAGTAGGCTCTCCGGCGAGAGAGCACTCACGTGAATGAGTACTTTTGTGAGCGAGCACTCTGGTGAATGAGTAGTCCAGTTAGTGAGACCTCCGATGAGCGACCACTCACATTAGTGTGTGCTCCTCTGAGCGAGCACTCCTCTGAGTGAGTGCCCCGGTGAGTGAGCACTCCGGCAAGAGAACGCTGCAGTGAGTACTCTGCTGAGCGAGCACTCACATGAGGGACCACTACAGCAAGGGAGTGCTCCGGCGAGGGAGCAATCACACAAATGAGCACTCTGGTGAGCCAGAAAGCACTCATGTGAGCGAGCACTTACTTGAGTGAGCCCCCCGGTGAGTGAACATTCACAAATGTGAGCACTCCGGCAAGCGATCCCTCCGGTGAGCGAGCACTTGCATTAAAGAGCGCTCCAGTGAGCAAGCACTCTGGTGAGCAAGCACTCTCACGCATAAGCGCTCTGGCGAGCGAGCGCTCCAAATGTTCTGCTTAGCGAGAATTCCAGTGAGCACTCACAAGAGTGAGCACTCCGGTGAGTGAGCGCTCGGGTTAATGAGCACTATAGTGAATGAACACTCTAGTGAGCACCCTGTGAGCGAGCAGTCTGGTAAGCGAGCGAGTAGTCTGGCAAGCGAGCACTCTGGTGAGTGATCACTCCTGTGAGTGAGCCATCACATGAGCTATCACTGCAGTGAGCAAGCATTCCACCAAGAGAGCACTCCAGTGAGTGAGCGCTCAGGTGAGCGAGCTTTCCACCGAGAGAGCCCTCCGGTTAGCGAGCCCTCCGGTGAGTGAGCACTCACCCCTGTGAGCGAGCACCCCGGTAAGCGCTCACATGAGTTAGCACTCCGGTTAGTGTGCACACTGGTGAGTGAGAAATCCAGTGAGCGAGCGCTCTGCTAAGTGAACACTCATGTGAGTGAGCACTCCAGTGATCGAGCACTCCGGCACGCGAGCAGTCCAGTGATTGAGCACACACATGAGTGAGCACTCTGGTGATCAAGCACTCCAGTGAGTGGAAACTCCAGTGAGCGAACACTGTGGTGAGTGAGCACTCACATGAATGAGCACTGCAGTGAGCAAGGACTCTGGTGAGTGAGCACTCCGGTGAATGAATATTCTGGTGAGCGAGCACTGACACAAGTGAGCACTCTGTGGAGCCAGAGAGCACTGCAGTGAGGGAAGACTCTGGTGAGCGAGCATTCTGGTGAGTGAACACCCTGGTGAGCGAGAATTCACGTGACTGAGCACTCGGGAGAGGGATCACTCACATGAGCGAGTGCTCTGGTGAGTGAGCGATCACATGAGCGAGCGCTTTGGTGTGCGAGCACTGTGGTGAGAGAGCACTCTGTTGAGCGAGCACTCTGGTGAGTGAACACTGAGGTGACAGAGCACTCTGGTGAGTGAGCACCCTGTGGAGCGAGGACTCTGTTCAGCGAGCACTCATGTGAGCGAGCCCTCCTGTAAGTGAGCACAGCTTTGAGTGAACACTCCAGTAAGTAGGCACTCTGGTGAGCAAGCACTCCGGTGAGGAAGGACTCACATGAATGTGCACTCCAGGGAGCCAACACTCCTGTGAACGAGCACTCTGGTACGTGAGCACTCCAGTGAGCAAGCAGTGCAGTGAGTAAGCACTCCGGTGATCGAGTATTCGCATGAGTGACCTCTCAGGCAAATGAGCACTACATAGAGTGAGCACTCTGGTGAACGAGCACTCCGGTGAGTGAGCGCTCGCACAATTGAGCGCTCCAGTGAGCGAGCACTCTGGTGAGATGAACTCCAGGGACTGAGCACTACAGAGAGCGTGCACTCCTGTAAGCGAGCGCCCTGGTGAGTGAGTGCTCACATGAGCAAGCACTCTGTTGAGCGAGCACTCTGAGTGAACAGTGAGGTGACAGAGCACTCCGGTGAGTGAGCACCCTGTGGAGTGAGCACTCCGGTGAGTGAGCACTCGCATGAGTTAGCACTGCGGTGAGCAAGCACCCTGTGGAGCAAGTGCTCCGGTGAGTGAGCACTCACAGAAGCAAACACCCTGGTTAGGGAGCACTCACGTGTTTGAGCACTCTGGTGACAGCGCAAACACGAGTGAGCCCTCCGGTGATCAAGCACTCCAGTGAGTGGAAACTCCAGTGAAGGAACACTCTGAGTGAGCACTCACATGAGTGAACACCCAGGTGAGTGAGCACTCACGTGTCTGAGCACTCCAGTGATCGATCACTCCGGTGAGCGAGAATTCCGGCGAGTGAGCACTCTGCTGATTGAGCACTCTGGTGCATGAGTACTCCAGTGAGCAAGCAGTATGGTGAGTAAGCACTCACATGAGAGAGCTCTCAGGCAAGTGAGCACTACATAGACTGAGCACTCCAGTGAGCTTGAACTCTGGCGAGCGCGCGAACTCTGGTGAGCAAGAACTCGAGCGAGAGGATGAACTCTGGTGAGCGAGAACTCTGGTGAGTGAGAACACTGGGGAGCGAGCGCGGGGACTCTGGGGAGCGCGGGGACTCTGGGGAGTGCGAACTCTGGGGAGTGCAAGAACTGTGGTGAGCACGGGAACTCTAGGGAGCGCGAGAACTCTGGCAAGTGCAAATCCGGGGAGTACGATCTCTGGCGAGCACGGGAACTGTGGCGAGCGTGAACTCTGGGGAGCGCGGGAACTGTGGCGAGCGCGAACTCTGGTGAGCACTAACTCTGGCGAACACGGGAACTCTGCAGAGGGCGAACTCTGGCGAGCGCGAGAACTCTTGGGAGGGTGGGAACTCTGGGGAGAGCAGGAACTCTGGTGAGCGCGAACTCTGGCGAGCGCGGGAAATCTGGCGAGTGCGAAAACTCTGGTGAGCGCGAACTCTGGGAAGTGCAAACTCTGGGAGTGCAGGAACTCTGGCAAGCGCAAACTCTGGCGAGCGCGAACTCTGGCGAGTGCGAATTCTGGGGAGCGCGAGAACTCTGGGGAGCAAGAACTCTGGCGAGCGCGATCACTGGTGAATGCGAACTCTGGCGAGCGCGAGATCTCTCGGGAGGGCGGGAACTCTGGGGAGCGCGAGAACTCTGAGTGCGAACTCTGGTGAGTGCAAATTCCAGTGAGTGCAAGAACTCCCGGGAGCATGGGAACTGTGGCAAGCGCGTGAACTCTGGCGAGTGCACCAACTCTGGAGAGCGCGAACTCTGGCGAGCATGAGAACCCTGCTGAGTGCGAACTGTGGCGAGCGCGAGAACTCTGGGGAGTGTGTACTCTGGGGAGTGCGCGAATTCTGGCAAGCGCGAGAACCCTGGTGAGTGCAAACTCAGGTGAGTGTGAGAACTCAGGTGAGCGTGAGAACTCTGGTGAGTGCAAGAACTCTGGGGATAGCGAACTCTGGCGAGCGCGGGAACTCTGGCGAGCGCAGGAACTCTGGCGAACGCAAACTCTGGGGAGCGTGGGAACTCTGGGGAGCGCGGGAACTCTGGGGAGCGTGGGAACTGTGGCGAGCACGGGAACTCTGGCGAATGCAAACTCTAACAAGCGCGAGAACCCTGGTGAGTGCGAGCTCTGGGAAGCATGAGAACTCAGGTTAGTGCAAACTCTGGCAAGCGAGGGAACTCTGGTGAGCGCGAGAAGTCTGGTGAGTGCGAACTCTGGGGAGCCCAAGATCTCTCGAGAGGGCACTCTGGTGAGCGTGAGAACTTTGGCGAGCGTGGGAAATCTGGGGAGCCTGAGAAATATGACGAGCGCGGGAACTGTGGCGAGCGTGGGAACTGTGGCGAGCGTGAGAAATCTGACGAGCGCAAACTCTGGGGAGTGCGATAACTCTGGGGAGTGCGGGAACTCTGGGGAGTGCGGGAACTCTGGCGAGCGCGAGAACTCTGGGGAGCGCGAGAACTCTGGGGAGTGCGGGAATCCTGGCGAGTGTGGGAATTCTGGCGAGCTTGGGAACTCTGGCGAGCGCGATCTCTGGCGAGCGCAAGAACTCTGTCAAATGCGAACTCTGACAAGCGCGAGAACCCTGGTGAGTGTGAACTCTAGCGAGCGCGAGATCTCTCGGGAGGGCGGGAATTCTGGGCAGAGCGGGAACTCTGGTGAGCGCAAACTCTGGCGAGTGCGAACTCTGGGGAGCGTGAGAACTCTGGTGAGTGCGTACTCGGGGGAGTGCGAGAACTCTGGGGAGCGCGGGAACTCTGGCCAGCGCGAGAACTCTGGTGAGCGCGAGAACTCTGGTGAGTGCAAACTCTGGCGAGCGCGAGAACTCAGGTGAGCGCGAACTCTGACGAGCGCGAGAACTCTGGTTAGCGCAAACTCTGGTTAGCACGAACTCTGGTGAGCGCAGGAACTGTGTCGAGCGTGGGAAATCAGGGGAGCGCGGGAACTCTGGGGAGCGTGGGAACTGTGTCGAGCGTGGGAACTCTGGGAGCACGGGAATTCTGGCAAGCGCGAACACTGGCGAGCACGGGAGCTCTGGCGAGCGTGAACTCTTGCGAGCACGCGAACTCTGGCGAGTGCAAACTCTGGCAAGCGCGAGAACTCTGGGTATAGCGAACTCTGGCGTGCGTGGGAACTCTGGGGAGCGCGAGAACTGTTGCGAGCGCGGGAACTCTGGGCAGCACAGGAACTCTGGTTAGCGCGAACTCTGGGGAGCGCAGGAACTGTGGCGAGAACGGGAACTGTGGGGAGTGCGGGAATTCTGGGGAGTGTGAACTCTAGCAAGCGCGAGAACCCTGGTGAGTGCGAACTCGGGTGAGCGCGAGATCTCTCGGGAGGGCGGGAACTCTGGCGAGTGTGAGAACTCTGGTGAGCATGGGAACTCTGGGGAGCGCGAGAACTCTTGTGAATGCGTACTCTGGGGAGTGCGAGAACTCTCCCGAGCGCGAGATCTCTGGTGAGTGCGAACTCTGGGGAGCGTGGGAACTCTGGTGAGTGCGGGAAATCTGGTGAGCACAAGAATTCTGGGGAGCTCGAACTCTGGCAAGTGCGAACTCTGGCGAGCACGAGAACCCTGGTTAGCACGAACTCTGGTGAGCACAGGAACTGTCAAGCGTGGGAACTCTGGGGAGCGCGGGAACTCTGGGGAGTGTGAACTCTGGTGAGCAAGGGAAATCTGGCGAGCACGAGAACTCTGGTGAGCACAAGAACTCTGACAAGCGCGCGAACTCTGGGGATAGCGAACTCTGGCGAGCGTGAGAACTCTGGGCAGTGCGTACTCTGGGGAGTGCGGGAACTCTGGCAAGCGCGGGAACTGCGGTGAGCGCAAGAATTCTGGCGAGCGCGAACTCTGGGGAGTGCAAGAACTCTGGGGAGTACGGGAACTCTGGCAAGCGTGAACTTTGGGGAGCATGGGACCTTTAGGGAGCGCGGGAACTCTGGGGAGCACGAGAAATCTGGCGAGTGCAAACTCTGGGGAGTACGGAATCTCTGGGGAGCGCGGGAACTCTGGGGAGCGCGAACTCTGGGGAGCGCGGGAACTCTGGCGAGCGTGGGAACTCTGAGCATGGGAAATCTGGGGAGCGCGAGATCTCTGGGGAGCGTGAACTCTGGCAAGCGTGAGAACTCAGGTGAGTGCAAACTCTGGTGAATGCGGGAACTCTGGCGAGCGCGAGATCTCTCGGGAGGGCAGGAACTCTGGCGAGCGCGATCTCTGGTAAGCGCGAGAACTTTGGCAAGCGCGGTTAATCTGGTGAGCGTGGGAACTCTGGGGAGCGTGGGAACTCTGGGGAGCGTGGGAACTGTGGCGAGCACGGGAACTCTGGGCAGCGCAGGAACTCTGGGCAGCGTGGGAACTGTGTTGAGAATGGGAACTCTGGGAGTGCGGGAACTCTGGGGAGCGTGAGAAATCTGATGAGCGCCATAACTCTGGGGACTCCAAGAACTTTGGGGAGTGCAGGAACTCTGGGAAGTGCGAGAACTCTGGGGAGTGCGGGAACTGTAGCGAGTGCAGGAACTCTGGGGAGTGCGAGAACTCTGGGGAGTGCGAACTCGGGTGAGCGCAAGAACTCTGGGGAGCGCGGGAGCTCTGGGGAGTGGGGGAAGTCTGGTGAGTGCGAACTCGGGTGAGCGCAAGAACTTTGGGGAGCGCGGGAGCTCTGGGGAGTGCAAACTCTGGCGAGCACAAACTCTGGCAAGCGTGAGAAGTCTGGTGAGTGTGAGATCTCGCGGGAGGGTGGGAACTCTGGCGAGTGTGAGAACTCTGGTGAGCATGGGAACTCTGGGGAGCGCGAGAACTCTTGTGAATGCGTACTCTGGGGAGTGCGAGAACTCTCCTGAGCGCGAGATCTCTGGTGAGTGCGAACTCTGGGGAGCGCGGGAAATCTGGTGAGCACAAGAATTCTGGGGAGCTCGATCTCTGGCAAGTGCGAACTCTGACAAGCGCGAGAACCCTGGTGAGTGCGAACTCTGGGGAGCGTGAGAACTGGTTAGCACGAACTCTGGTGAGCGCAGGAACTGTCGAGCGTGGGAAATCTGGGGAGCGCGGGAACTCTGGGGAGCGCGAGAACTCTGACAAGCGCGCGAACTCTGGGGATAGCGAACTCTGGCGAGCGTGAGAACTCTGGGCAGTGCGTACTCTGGGGAGCGCGAGAACTCTGGCAAGCGCGGGAACTGCGGTGAGCGCAAGAATTCTGGCGAGCGCGAACTCTGGGGAGCGTGAGAACTCTGGGGAGTACGGGAACTCTGGGGAGTGTGAACTCTGGGGAGTACGGGAACACTGGCAAGCGCGAACTTTGGGGAGCGCGGGACCTTTAGGGAGCGTGGGAACTCTGGGGAGCACGAGAAATCTGGTGAGTGCGAACTCTGGGGAGTACAGGATCTCTGGGGAGCGCGGGAACTGTGGGGAGCGCGGGAACTGTGGGGAGCGCGGGAACTGTGGCGAGCACGGGAACTCTGGGGAGCGCGGGAACTGTGGCGGGAACGGGAACTGTGGCGGGAACGGGAACTCTGGGGAGGGCGGGAACTCTGGGGAGCGCGAACTCTGGGGAGCGCGAGAACTCTGGGGAGCGCGGGAACTCTGGGGATAGCAAACTCCGGCGAGCGCGAGAACCCTGGTGAGTGCGTACTCTGGAAAGTGTGAGAACTCAGGTGAGCAGAAACTCTGGCGAGTGCGAGAACTCTGTCGAGTGCGAGAACTGTGGCGAGTGTGAGAACTCTGGCGAATGCGTACTCGGGGCAGTGCGAGAACTCTGGGGAGCGCGAGAAATCTGATGAGTGCAAACTCTGGGGAGTGCGAGAACTCTGGGGAGCGCGAGAAATCTGATGAGCACAAACTCTGGGAAGTGCGAGAACTCTGGGGAGTGCGAGAACTGTGGCGAGCGCGGGAACTGTGGCGAGCGCGGGAACTGAGGCGAGCGCGGGAACTGTGGCGAGCGCGGGAACTCTGGGGAGCGCGGGAACTGTAGTGAGAATGGGAACTCTGGGAGCGCGGGAACTCTGGGGAGCGTGAGAAATCTGATGAGCGCAAACTCTGGGGAGCGCCATAACTCTGGGGACTCCAAGAACTTTGGGGAGTGCAGGAACTCTGGGGAGTGGGGGAAGTCTGGTGAGTGCGAACTCAGGTGAGCGCAAGAACTCAGGGGAGCGTGGGAGCTCTGGGGAGTGCAAACTCTGGCGAGCACAAACTCTGGCGAGCGTGAGAAGTCTGGTGAGTGCGGGAAGTCTGGTGAGCGCGGGAACTCTGGCGAGCGCAAACTCTGGTGAGTGCGAAGTCTGGCGAGCGTGAGAACTCTGGTGAGTGCGTACTCGGGGGAGTGCAAGAACTCTGGTGAGAGCGGGAACTCCGGCGAGCGCGAACTCTGGGGAGGGTGGGAACTCTGGGGAGCGCGAACCCTGGGGAGCGCGGGAACTCTGGCCAGCACGAGAACTCTGGTGAGCGCGAGAACTCTGGTGAGTGCAAACTCTGGCGAGCGTGAGAACTCAGGTGAGCGCGAACTCTGGCGAGCGCGGGAATTCTGGTTAGCACGAACTCTGGTGAGTGCGAACTCTGGCGAGCACGAGATCTCTCGGGAGGGTGGGAACTCTGGGGAGCACGAGAACTCTGGCGAGTGCGAACTCTGGTGAGCGCAAGAACTCTCGGGAGGGCAGGAACTCTGGCGAGCGCGATCTCTGGGGAGCACGAGAACTCTGGGGAGCGCGGGAACTGTGGCGAGCGCGGGAACTCTCGTGAGTGCGGGAACTCTCGTGAGTGCAAACTCTGACGAGTGCGAGAACTCTGGTTAGCGCAAACTCTGGTTAGCGCAAACTCTGGTGAGTGCAGGAACTGTGTCGAGCGTGGGAAATCAGGGGAGCGCGGGAACTCTGGGGAGCGCAGGAACTGTGGCGAGCACAGGAACTCGGGGGAGCGCGGGAACTGTGGTGAGCACGGGAACTCGGGGGAGCGCAGGAACTGTGGGGAGCGCGGGAACTCTGGGAGCGCGGGAACTGTGGCGAGTGCGGGAACTGTGGGGAGTGCGGGAATTCTGGGGAGTGTGAACTCTGGCAAGCGCGAGAACCCTGGTGAGTGCGAACTCGGGTGAGCGCGAGATCTCTCGGGAGGGCGGGAACTCTGGCGAGTGTGAGAACTCTGGTGAGCATGGGAACTCTGGGGAGCGCGAGAACTCTTGTGAATGCGTACTCTGGGGAGTGCGAGAACTCTCCCGAGCGCGAGATCTCTGGTGAGTGCAAACTCTGGGGAGCACGGGAACTCTGGCAAGCGCGAGATCTCTGGTGAATGCGAACTCTGGGGAGCACGGGAACTCTGGCGAGCGCGAGAACCCTGGTGAGTGCGAACTCTGGGGAGCGTGAGAACTGGTTAGCACGAACTCTGGTGAGCGCAGGAACTGTCGAGCATGGGAAATCTGGGGAGCGCGGGAACTCTGGGGAGTGTGGGAACTCTGGTGAGCGAGGGAAATCTGGCGAGCGTGGGAACTCTGAGCATGGGAAATCTGGGGAGCGCGAGATCTCTGGGGAGCGTGAACTCTGGCAAGCGTGAGAACTCAGGTGAGCGCGAACTCTGGTGAACACGGGAACTCTGGCGAGCGCGAGATCTCTCGGGAGGGCAGGAACTCTGGCGAGCGCGATCTCTGGTGAGCGCGAGAACTTTGGCGAGCGCGGTTAATCTGGTGAGCGTGGGAACTCTGGGGAGCACGGGAACTCTGGGGAGCACGGGAACTGTGGCGAGCACGGGAACTCTGGGAGGGCGGGAACTATGGCAAGCACGGGAACTCTGGCGAGCGTGAGAAATCTGGCGAGCGCGAACTTTGGGGAGCGCAGGAACTGTGTCGAGCGCGGGAACTCTGGGGAGCGCAGGAAATCTGGCGAGCGCGAGAACTCTGGCGAACGCAAACTCTGGTGAGTGCGGACTCTGGCGAGCACGAGAACTCAGGCGAGCGCGTACTCTGGCGAGCGTGGGAATTCTGGTGAGCGCGAACTCTGGTGAGTGCGAACTCTGGCGAGCACGAGATCTCTCTGGAGGGTGGGAACTCTGGGGAGCACGAGAACTCTGGCGAGTGCGAACTCTGGTGAGCGCAAGAACTCTCGGGAGGGCAGGAAATCTGGCGAGCGCGATCTCTGGTGAGCGCGAGAACTGTGGGGAGCGCGAGAATTCTGGGGAGCGCGGGAACTGTGGCGAGCGCGGGAACTGTGGCGGGCACGGGAACTCTGGGGAGCGTGGGAACTGTGGGGAGCGCGGGAACTCTGGGGATAGCAAACTCCGGCGAGCGCGAGAACCCTGGTGAGTGCGTACTCTGGAAAGTGTGAGAACTCAGGTGAGCAGAAACTCTGGCAAGTGCGAGAACTCTGTCGAGTGCGAGAACTGTGGCGAGTGTGAGAACTCTGGCGAATGCGTACTCGGGGCAGTGCGAGAACTCTGGGGAGCGCGAGAAATCTGATGAGTGCAAACTCTGGGGAGTGCGAGAACTCTGGGGAGCGCGGGAACTGTGGCGAGCGCGGGAACTCTGGGGAGCGTGAGAAATCTGATGAGCGCAAACTCTGGGGAGCGCCATAGCTCTGGGGACTCCAAGAACTTTGGGGAGTGCGGGAACTCTGGGGAGTGGGGGAAGTCTGGTGAGTGCGAACTCAGGTGAGCGCAAGAACTCAGGGGAGCGTGGGAGCTCTGGGGAGTGCAAACTCTGGCGAGCACAAACTCTGGTGAGTGCGAAGTCTGGGGAGGGTGAGAACCCTGGTGAGTGTGTACTTGGGGGAGTGCAAGAACTCTGGTGAGCGCAAGAACTCTCGGGAGGGCAGGAAATCTGGCGAGCGCAATCTCTGGTGAGCACGAGAACTGTGGGGAGCGCGAGAATTCTGGGGAGCGCGGGAACTGTGGCGAGCGTGGGAACTCTGGGGAGCGTGAGAACTGTTGCGAGCGCGGGAACTCTGGGCAGCACGGGAAATCAGGGGAGCGCAGGAACTCTGGGGAGCGCGGGAACTCTGAGGAGCCCGAGAACTGTGGTGAGCACAGGAACTCGGGGGAGCGCAGGAACTGTGGGGAGCGCGGGAAATCTGGGGAGCACGGGAACTGTGGCGAGTGCGGGAACTGCGGCAAGCATGGGAACTGTGGGGAGCGCGGGAATTGTGGCGAGCGCGGGAACTCTGGGGAGTGCGGGAATTCTGGGGAGTGTGAACTCTGGCAAGCGCGAGAACCCTGGTGAGTGCGAACTCGGGTGAGCGCGAGATCTCTCGGGAGGGCGGGAACTCTGGCGAGTGTGAGAACTCTGGTGAGCATGGGAACTCTGGGGAGCGCGAGAACTCTTGTGAATGCGTACTCTGGGGAGTGCGAGAACTCTCCCGAGCGCGAGATCTCTGGTGAGTGCAAACTCTGGGGAGCGCGGGAAATCTGGTGAGCACAAGAATTCTGGGGAGCTCGATCTCTGGCAAGTGCGAACTCTGACAAGCGCGAGAACCCTGGTGAGTGCGAACTCTGGGGAGCGTGAGAACTGGTTAGCACGAACTCTGGTGAGCGCAGGAACTGTCGAGCGTGGGAAATCTGGGGAGCGCGGGAACTCTGGTGAGCGAGGGAAATCTGGCGAGCGTGGGAACTCTGAGCATGGGAAATCTGGCGAGCGCGAGAACTCTGGTGAGCGCAAGAACTCTGACAAGCGCGCGAACTCTGGGGATAGCGAACTCTGGCGAGCGTGAGAACTCTGGGCAGTGCGTACTCTGGGGAGCGCGAGAACTCTGGCAAGCGCGGGAACTGCGGTGAGCGCAAGAATTCTGGCGAGCGCGAACTCTGGGGAGCGCGAGAACTCTGGGGAGTACAGGAACACTGGCAAGCGCGAACTTTGGGGAGCGCGGGACCTTTAGGGAGTGCAGGAACTCTGGGGAGCGCGAGAAATCTGGTGAGTGCGAACTCTGGGAAGTGCGAGAACTCTGGGGAGTGCGAGAACTGTGGCGAGCGCGGGAACTGTGGCGAGCGCGGGAACTGAGGCGAGCGCGGGAACTGTGGCGAGCGCGGGAACTCTGGGAGCGCGGGAACTCTGGGGAGCGTGAGAAATCTGATGAGCGCAAACTCTGGGGAGCGCCATAACTCTGGGGACTCCAAGAACTTTGGGGAGTGCGGGAACTCTGGGGAGTGGGGGAAGTCTGGGGAGGGCGGGAACTGTGGTGAGTGCAGGAACTCTGGGGAGCGCGGGAGCTCTGGGGAGTGCGAAATCTGGCGAGCATGAGAACACAGGGGAGCGCAAACTCTGGTGAGTGCAAACTCTGACGAGCGCGAGAACTCTGGTTAGCGCAAACTCTGACGAGCGCGAGAACTCTGGTTAGCGCGAACTCTGGGGAGCGCAGGAACTGTGTTGAGCGCGGGAAATCTGGGGAGCGTTAGAACTCTGGCGAGCGCGGGAACTCTGGCAAGCGCGGGAACTCTGGTGAGCGCGAGATCTCTCGGGAAGGTGGGAGCTCTGGGGAGCGTGAGAAATCTGGCGAGCGCGAGAACTCTGGTGAGTGCGAACTCTGGGGAGCGCGGGAACAGTCCTGCCCTCAGGGGCCCGAAACAGGGGCTTTTTGTTGGCTGTTCTGTGGTTGCAAACAGCAGCTAAGGCCTGTGTTTGGGGGCCTGAAAGGGAGGCTGAGGTGGCTGTTTCTAATCCTCAAAGCGGAGACCAAGTCGTATGTTGTCAGGTCCAGAAACAGAGACTAAGGAGTCGCATGTTTCTGGGACTTGGCAACGGAGGCGAGGTCAGCTGTTTTGGGCACTAAAAACAGAGGCCAGTGCTGTGTTTTGGGGCCACCGAGGGCAGCTTAGTCCCTGTTTTCAAGCACAAGAACAGGTGAATGAGTCCTGCATTCTGGGGGTCCAAAAGAGAGGCTAAGCCCTGTGTTTTGGGGGCCACAAATGGAGGCTCCCTTGGCTGTTTCTGTGGCTGAAAACACAGACTGAGTCCTGCGTTTTGGGGACTTGGAAACAGAGGCAAGTTTGGCTGTTTCCAGCCCCAAAGGGGAGGCTAAGGGGGCCCTTTTTGGGGTGGGGGGAGGCGGTGGGATGGGGGGGAGGGAGGGTGCGTGGACCCTCCCTGAAGGGGGGGGTCCATCCACGAGTACCCCGAGGGCAGGGAGGCTGGCATGCACCAGGCCGAACCTCGCGTCTGAGATAGTTTCTGGCGCGAAAGTGGTTTTGGGGAGGAGGAAACACCAGGAGACACCATCTTCCAGGGCCAATATTTATTCAACATTCATCCAAGACTTTCACCACTAATTAACCAATTAGCTTGGAAGTATTGAATCAGTCCTGACCAGGGAGTCAATAGCGATTCAATATTCACAAGCCAAATGCTCCATTAGTTCAAGGAGTCAACAGGGAGCGGACATATAGAAACCAATTAGTCAACATTCACCCAAGACTTTCAGTACTAAATAAACAATTAGCTTAGAGGTTTTGAAGCAACAGGAACTAACTAGTCACTAGGGATTCCAGATGTGTAAGGTCATTAGTCATCCCTGAGCCAATGTCCCTGAGCTCATTACTCAGCCTTCACTGAATATTCATAAGGGAATTAGTCCACACTGATCCCATATCCATCAGCTAAGGCTTCAACACTGAAGCAACCTTCAGTGATGCCACCAAGCTCTGAGCTGTGATAGCAACTGATTTATGGCCCTGTCAATAACAAATCAATAACTCATCAACAACTAACCAATTAGCTATTGGATCAGTGTGAGCTCATCAGTGCAGGCTGATGCCATGTGCACAAGCTCATCACTCCGCACCAGCTGTTGTGCCCGAGCAGCGGCTCTGTTGTGCCTGCGGCTCCGTCCGGCGCTCGCTCCTGGCAGTGGCTCCGTCCCTCCGTCCCGCTCCCGGCGGCGGCTCCGTCCCTCCGTCCAGTTCCTGCTCCCGGCGGCGGCGGTGGCTCCGTCCGGCTCCCGCTTGGCGCTGTCCATCCGTCCGTCCGTCCGTCCGTGCGTGCGTGGCAGCCCCGCGGCTCGCGGCCCCCGCGGGAGGGCAGAGGCGTCCCGGGAGCGCTCGCGGCCCCACGGGGCTCCGCACCGGGCCCGGCCCGGGGCTCCCCCGAGGGTGCCCGCTGCTGCCCTCCCCTGCCCTCCCCGGCCGGGCCCCGCCGCCGCCCGCCTGCGGCTGTCACGGGGGCCGGGGCCGCCCCCCCCGCGACTCCCCCCGGCCCGGCCCGGCCCGGCCCGGCGCTCCCGGCGGCCGCGGCTCCCGCCAGCCCCGGCGGCTGCGGGGCCGGGCCGGGCCTCCGCCCCCCGCTGCCCCGCGGACAAGCCCGGGCCGCCCGCTGCGACCCCCCCGGGGGGGCCCCAGGTGCCTCCCGGCAGAGCCGGAGCCCGTCCCGCCTCCCCGCTCCCTGCTGCTGCTCCTTTTTCTGCCCGCTCCGCCCGCTGCTTCTGCCGCCGCCGCCGGTTCCGGTTCCGGTAGCGCCCCGCCCCGCCGGTTCCGGTTCCGGTAGCGCCCCGCCCCGCCGGTTCCGGTTCCGGTAGCGCCCCGCCCCGCCGGTTCCGGTTCCGGTTCCGGTAGCGCCCGCCCGGCCCGGCGCGGGGCCGCCGCGCACCTGCCGCCCCTCAGCGCCGCTCGCCCGCGCACGGCGGCGCCGCCTGGCGGCCGCGGGGGCGCTGCAGGGCCCGGGCAGCCCCCGCGCGGCGGCGCCCCGGGGCCCCGCGACCGGCGACCGGCGACAGCGGCAGCGGCGGGGCCCGGAGCCGCGGGGAGAAGAGCGAGAGGGAAAAAGGAAGGAAGGAGACAGAAAGAGAGAGGGAGAGAGAGGGGGCAGAAAGGGAGAGGGAGGAGAGAAGGAAAGAAAGAGGGAAACGAGGGGAAAAAAGGAAAGAGAGAGAGAAAGGGAAAGCGGGATAAGGAGGGAGAGAAAGAAAAAGAGGAAGGGAGAAAAGACAAAGAACAAGAAAGAGAGAGAAGGAGAGGGAGAAAGAAAGATGGAGAGCGAGCGAGAAAAGACAGGAGAGAAGGAAACGGGGAAGAAAGAGGGAGAAAGGGGGAGAGAAGGAGGAAGAGAGGCAGCGAAAAAGACCAAGACAGAGAGAGATGCAAAGCATGATAAAAAGGAGAGGGAGGGGGGAAGAGAGAGGGGAAGGGAGAGGGAGGGAGAACAAGAGAGAGAGAGAGGGAAAGAGAGAAAGACAAAAGGTGGGAGGAGGACGGGCAGATAGGAGAGAAAGAAGAGAAAAAAGCAAAAGAGAGCAAGTGAGGGAGAGAAAGACAGCAGGAGAGAGAGAGAGAAAGCAAGAGAAAGAGAGAGAAAGAGTAAGAGTGAAGGAGAGAGAAAGAGGAGAAACAAGGCTAGTGAGAGAAGAGAGGGAAGGAGAGAGCGAGGCAAGAAGAGAAATGCAGAGGGACCGAGGAAGAGAGAGCAAGAGAAAGAGAAGACAGAGCAAGAGACAGAGGGAGAAGGAGACGAGATAAAGGGAGGGAGCGAGGGAGCGAGGGAGAGAATAACAGAAAAGGAGAGAAGAGAGGGGCAGGTAGAGGGAGAAATATAGGCTGGGGGAGAGAAAGGAACAGAGAAAGAGGAAGGTGAGAGAAGGCGAGAGAGAGAGAGAAAAGAAAAGTATGAGTGAGAGAGAAAGAGAAGAGAGCAAAGGAGGGAGAGAGAGGGAGGGAGAAGGAGAGAGAGAAAAAAGGGAGAGGAAGAAGAGAGGGGGCAGAGAGAGAAAGAGGAGGAAAGAAAGAGCAAGAGACAATGAGAGATGGGGAGGGAAAGAGAGAGAAAGGGAAAGAGAAGAGCAGGAAGGAGAAAAAGGGAGGGAAGGAAGAAAGAAGGAAAGAGCAAGAGCAAGAAAGGGAGAGAAGGAAAAGGGGAAAAAGAGAAAGGTGCAGAGAGAAAGAAAGCACAAGGGAGGGAAAGTGAGGGAGGGAAAGTGAGGGAGAGGAGAGAAAGAAAGGGCGTGTGAGAGAAGGGCAGAAAGAGGGAGAGGCACTGAGGAAAAGAGAGGGGGAAAAGAGAGGGACAGAGGGAGAGAGAGAAAAAGAGGGAAAGAGGGAGGAAGAGAAGAGCAAGAAAGGAAAGAAAGAGCGAGAAAGAAAAGAAAGAAAAAGAGGAAGAAGGAAAGAAAGAAAGAAAGAAAGGAGGGAAGGAAGCCTGAGAGAGAGAAGGAGCGAGAAGGAGCTAGATGGTGAGAGAGAGCAAGAAAGCAAGCGAGAGGGAGAGAAAGGGAAAAGAGGAAGAGCAAGGGAAAAAAGAGAGAGCAAAGGCAAAAAGGGAAAGAGTGAAAGAAAATTGTGAGGGAGGGAGGGAGGGAGGGAGAAAGAGGGAAAAAGAGAGCAAGAGAAAAGAAAGAGTCGAGGAGAGAAAAAGCAAGAGAGAAAGGAATGGCGAAAGAAACAACAGAGAGGGAGTAGGAGGGAGATCAATACAGATAGAGGGAGAAGAGAGAGGGGGAGAGAGAGAGAGAGACAGCAGGAGGGAGGAAGGGAGAGAATGAGAGTGAAAAAGAGAAAGAAAGAATGAAGGAGAAAGAGAAGGAGGAGGGGGAAGAGGAAGGGGAAGGGAGGGAGAGAAAGGGAGAGAGTGAGAAAGAGATGACAGGGAAAGAGAAGCAGAGAAAGAGAGGGAGAAAGAGAAAGGGGAAGTGGGATAAAGAGGGAGGGAGGGGAGGGAGAAAAGGAAAGAGGGAAGGAAGAGGGAGGAAGGGAGGGAGAAACAGAGACAGAAAGAGAAAGAAAGAAAACCCAAGCAAGAAAGGGAGAGAGAGGGAGGGAAAGAGGGAAAGAAAGAACAAGGCAGGGCAAGAGAGGAGGAAGGGCGAGGGACAGAGACCAAGAGAGAAAGAGGCAAAGAGAGAAAGCAGGAAAGAGAAAGAGGGAAGGAAAGGAAAAGAGGGAGGAAGGGAGGAAAAAGGGGGGGAAAGAATAGTAAAGAGGAAGAGGGAGAGAAAGAGGAGGGTGAGAGGAAGAGAGGAGCAGAGGGGGAAAGAGACCAAGCGGGAGAAGGAGAGAAGGAAAAAAAGTCAGAGAAAGAGAGTCGAGGAGAATGAAGGAGAGAAGGAGAGAAGGAGAGAGAGGCAAAGCGAGGGAAAGACAGGAGGAGGGAGGAGGACGGGCAGATAGGAGAGAAAGAAGAGAAAAAAGCAAAAGAGAGCAAGTGAGGGAGAGAAAGCGGGAGAGAGAGAAAGCAAGAGAAAAAGAGAGAAAGAGTAAGAGTGAAGGAGAGAGAAAGAGGAGAAACAAGGCTAGTGAGAGAAGAGAGGGAAGGAGAGAGCGAGGCAAGAAGAGAAATGCAGAGGGACCGAGGAAGAGAGAGCAAGATCTGTGCCTGACTTCATCAAAATATGCCCAATCCATTGTACGCGATGCTGCACTGATCACACCAGTGCCAAGGGCTAAATGATGACCCACAGCACAAGGGACAGAGAACTGCTGTCGTTATTGAATATGTCAGACCTGATCCCAGGCTTCCTTAAGCCACGTGAGCACCCCGACTGCAGCACTGAACCTCACACATCGAAAAAAACCCTAAAAGCAATTCAAAAATGGGAATGCTGCATATGCTTAGCCCACAGAACAGATATCTTGAGTCTGAATATTAAATCCCGTTCAGTACACAAACTCATCTTCAAGTGCCCCCGTCCCGTCAAGGAATGGGTGGCAGGAACGTAAGCCACAGTAGTGGGCAGTAATGTGTCTCCTAACCAGGCTGACAACACTGGCACACGTTTAAGGCAACGTGCAGTGCATCATCCTGCACTTCTCCACAGCAACAACTATTATCAATTGGCTGTGATGTACGGAGGGAGAGTTAGGACTTATTTTCCTTTGGGAAGGATTTATAGACCCGTTAGCCCCTAGGCAGACTTAATGCTATACTTTGGAAAAGGAAATGAAAGAGGAAGGAAAAGGAGTAATAAAGCAGATTGGAGCAATTCTGGTTTAGGACAAGTTCCCTCAGCCAGCCTTGTTTTTTATAAGTCAGTATATTCTGTTTCTTTATCTGCTCAAGGGCCAGCAACGATTTTGGCCAGTTTCAAAGAGTATCATACAAACAGTGCTATTAAAAGGCACGTAAAATTAGTACAGACACATATAAAGTCTCCTGGATATGAGAAAACCTGAAAGTCCTGCGAATTGTGCTGTTGTCAGAGCTCAGCTGCCTCTAGGCAGCTTTCTTCCACAGCCACTTCTGGGCCATCTGCAGCACGTTTCTGTCTCCCTTCATGAGAATGAGAAGCTTGTTGTGAACATTCATTGCTGTAAGCAGACAGTGCTCTCAACACATGCTAGCAGAAGACTGAAAATTAGTATTTCCCCTGTGGACTTCCTTATCCCTCCTCCTCCTGCCCTTTAGAAGAGAAGGAAACTTTTCTCAAAAATTAAAACAAGCTTTGCAGCCCTTAAACCCCATCCTCCTGGCTTTGAGGCTTCTCATGAGCCCCCCTAGCTAGCTTCACATCCTAAGAACAGAATCTGGATTTACCTCTATTTTCAGGCAGAAAGGTTGTTTCGCTTCCCAAAGCTCTGCAGATGTTTACAGCCCCCATTCTGCTTTGGGTCCTGTAAGCATACAAAGTCATGCTCTTGGACCTGAGAGTCACTTTCCAAAGCTGGTAGCCAGCTTTCTCCTTTGTACAAGCAAGTCTGCATTTATCTTACCAAAGTGCAGGCTCCTGGGGGCAGCGTAAAAGTGGACATACAGGTAAGCAGGTTCCTCCTTTCACTGCTGAAGAGAGAGGCATCAAAGAGAGAGATTAAGCTAGGAAACGCCTAATTCTCTCTGCTGATTTTGCAGGAGACCCTGTGCTCCTGACTGTTGTACCTAAAATTAGGTAGGATGAATCCGGGTCACAGTGCCAGAGCTGGTGCCACTGGGCTGATGTCACATAGCAACACTGGGAAGAGACTGTAAGGGTGTTTGGGAACTTTGGGATAGGCCCTCCTTTCCCAAAGTAAATGGTTATTCTAAGAAACCCCATTTTGGTGTACACAGTTTGAGACCCCTTATGGAAATATGACCCTACTTAAAAATACTTAAAGGTATGCCAAGTTAAGCCTGTTTGCCTTAAAACTATGGCAAACAAGACCACTAGCTAATGTTTCAAAACATTACAGATTTTTAAGATGCTTAATCTGGATTAAAGAGGGAAATCTAGGATAATTTTGCATCACCATCCTCCTCTGCATGGTGCACCTGTCATTTGAGAGGGGCATGAACTACACAGGAAGAAAGATGGAAGATCTGCTTCTGAGTGCGTTTCAGACCAATTTAGACCTCAGGTTAGGCCACTCTGCAAATGCAGTACAGCTTCTGCCTTCTTTGGAGGAAGCTTATTCCAGCTACCGGAGGAGACAGAAGACCGGACCAGTCTGAACATGGGTCTGCTCTTCTTCGGCAAGTCCTGTGAGCCTAAAGAGACTTCGGTCCTATTGACTCCATGACAAGTTTCTGACGCAGTAAAGCAAAACTAGAGGAAAAGACATTTTTCCAAAGTGCTGCTATCTGCAAACAAGATGCCTCAAGAGACTAGAAAAGTGGGCTTTTCAGACCCACTGTCCCAGGGGCGGCTTGCCAGCGGGGAGCATGGCAATGTTCATCCTTCCACCAAAACGTGACCTGCTTTTCTCTCCACTGAGTCCCTTTTCCACCACTGCCAGACCAAGGCCGATCGATTATAACCACATGCTGAGCAGGAACTTGAGGAAGGGAGGAGAATTCCCTGTTCCCTTTCTCCTCTTCTCTAACACCACACAGTGCATTTGTTTTCAGCCGCTCAACATGGGCGTCCCACGTGTCCCCGTGCCTAGGACAGATCTTCTCATCTATTATCCAGGAACCAAGCTGTGGATATGGAAACAAATCAAACAGTCATAAAGTCATGGCTCCATAGAGCAGTGCTGAAATCTGCATTGATCTTAAACATCTTGAGCCATTTTGAGTAAATGGTACTGCACACGGTCAATATGAGAGAAAGAATTGACTTTGTCCTTCATCCTACACTGTCAGACTTCCCTATTGCCCCTGCCTAGCCCATCTGCCCAAGCTACAGCACGGTTTGCAGACTGGCTCCTCCGAGTCAAACGCATACTGTGTCTAAATTATGCAGCAGCAGAAAGCACATTGACTTTAGGAGGCAGAACACACATAATATTCCCTGCATATTTTGTCGCAAAGGTAACAGAGAGAAGTGCAGATCCATCTTCTGTTGTAAGTAAATCCACAAAGTATCTAATGGCAATAAGCAACTCTTTAGTGAGCAGAAAGCACAGGAAACCTGCCTCAAGCCCATAATGCCACTTAACAAAGCAACAGATGAATGGAAATTTAGTATCTCCCTCTCGTTGGCTGCAAAATGTTAGGGATACTCAGGCCATTCTCGCGCAGTGCCGGAGGCAAACGCCGCACTGTGCACTGTTCCCAGACAGAACAGAGACCTCTGTGCAGAACAGGATTCTCCTTGGTGGAGAAAACTCATCAGGAGCCTTTGGTTACTTGAGCCAGTAGAAAACATTGTTTTTTCTATTCGTACAGATGATAAGGACAGTCATGAATGAAAACCGCTGCAGTGCAAAACACACTGCGTAACTCAAATTACATTCAGTTGACCTGCAAGCGTCCTTCAAAGGAAGCTTGCCACTTGCTGCCCGACTAGCACTCTCCCCATCCCACGCAGGAATAGCCGAGAAGCGAAAGACACACAGCACATCACTGCCCCAAGGACAGCAGCAGTCGCCTCCAGAGCAGGCTTCAGAGAAAACACAACTTTCCTGCCCACTAGGCACCGCACCGCACACTTACCAGCGGCAGTTCTAGCTCAGCAAAGGCAAAAGACCTTGTTCTTCAGGAAGCTTTTATCCCAGAGGCAAGGGGTTTACTAGGGAAGTGCATTCTTCCTGCTGGGTAACTGCCGTGCCACTTCAAGCACTATTTGACTCTCAAACCGGTTTTCTTATTTCCTCAGCCCTCAATTTCCCCGTTAGCTCCGAAGAAAACACAGGCTGCATTTGTCAGCTTGTTTCCAGCAGGCAGGAGAAAGGGAAAACGGAAAGCAATAAACTGCAGTATGTTGCTCTGCTGGATAAATCAGGCACCAAACAAATCAGCAACAATTTTTTTAGGAAACACTCCTGTCAATTATAATATACAACTTAAAAATGCTGCTGTTATTCAGCATAATTCCTCTGCTCAGAGGCCTCAGTAAAGACTTGTACTTCTCCACATTTCTGCCTAAATCCACATATCTCCATGGCATTTTAAATGCACAGTCTTTCTGCACGGTCCAAGCTACTGCTGGCTACACACCTTCAGAAGCAGCCGTCTTCAGCAGGCCCTTCATAAACCTCCTTTGCTGGCTAATAAACCTGTAAGAGGAAAAGGCTCGGGGCTCTAGTGTCTCCGAATCTTATAGGACATGCATATAAAAATCAACACAACTTAAAATTTGGCAAATTCAGTGCACTCTAGTAGAAAATTTTGAGTACAAGTTAACTCAGGACATTTGGAAATTACTCTGGGGAAAAAAAACGTCCTTCCCTCTAAACGGGAAACTCCTTTTGTATCCCAGGTTTTTCTTGAATTTTGTGTCTTAGTAACGGCAAGCAAATAAGTTCCTGCCATATGGGCAAGCCCAGACAAACCAAGGCGGAAACTTTATACTTAGGATACCTTGAGACAAAGAATCTGGTCGGAACCTCAGCTGTTATTAATTGATGTCACTACATTAATGAACTATTACTATTAAACTGAGGATAAGATTACTTGAAAGAACTGGGTTGGTGGATGCTGCTGATTTTCTTTCAGCAAATATTTGATGACATGAGTAGGTAATATGGGCTTGTTCAATGAGTTTAATTACATTCTGGTTGAAGAAGTCTCCTCTATTCTTCTACATGCCATGGAAAGGAGGAGACAAAACAATATTAGATGGTGAATGGCACAGATTTCACAAAGTGAGTGAAATACTGTTTAACCAAACAGTTACCATCTTCTAATTAGATTTAGAACTAGAATCAGGCCATGCAGAGGGAAAATCAAGAGCATAAATCTCAGCAAAAGGATTTCTGAAAGATTTGGAAATACAGGATGAAATAAAAGGTGATAATGTAATAGAAGAGAAGAAAGCAAGACGGAAATGGAAAGTGTCGCAAGTGCTTCAAAATAAATTAGCGTGTGCCCAAGGGTCATGTCTGCCATTTCACACTTAGACATACCAGGACTGGAAAAGGCTAGCAAGGATGCAAAAAAGGAAAAAGTGCTTGAAGCAAGAGTAGATATGAAAGAGATGCAACAAAAGGAGATGCAAAAGAACAGAAAGGTTAGCAAAGGGAAGCTGGGGGAAGAATGAGGAAACAGAGACAGAAAAACCCCCATGAGTGACAGCAGAATTGCTCAGGTTCAGTCCTGCGTTAAAGCTCCCTCCTGGCTTTGGGACCAACGCTGGCTCATACATGGCCAGCTCAGAGATGGATGCCTGCATCAGACCTCACGGACACGTCTTAAGATCTAACCCTGATATGAGAGGAAAGAAACCCTAATCCTTTGGAGAAAGATGTGCATTTAGTTGGGCATAAAAAGACTCTGAGGCCGGTGACAGCATGTGGGTAATCTTCAACTCAGGCCCAGCGAGGCCCAGAACATTGTGAGGGCAGACCTGGAAGGCATGAAGCCTCACACCACATCCACGGGAAGGGGGCAAAATTCTGTGATCAGCCGCAGATGAGGAAAAGGGGGGGCTGGCCACTGCAGCTCTTTCCTGAAAAATCCTGTGTCTATACAGTGCTTTGCCACCTGGGTGCCAGGCTCTGCCAAGGGCTCTCCAAGTTTAACCACAAGCCTGGCTTCCAAACCTGCCATGATCTAAACCTGCAGTGTCATTTTGCACAAAACTCGCATGAACGTCTGACTTCTTGTGCTTGCTTCTTGATGCTGACTTGGTCTGTTAAGGGTATTCCAAGCACAGCTGGTGGCTCCTGCCAGGAACATGCTGAAGAATGATAACACACACGCCAGTGTATTCTTGTACATCAATATTTCCAGGTTTTCTCTGCTGCACTGAAGGACCCACTAAGCAGAGGGTTAAAAGACAGTCCCCGTTTTGCCATCCTGCCTTCCAGATAAACTAGACACTTGCCAGCTGGCCCAGAGAAAGCGGAAGAAGGAACAGCAGACTGGCTGTGGGACCAGGGAAGGCTTTGCGGAACGGGCACAGCTTAATACACGAGATGCACTTTAGGTGCCTGTTTCCTCGTGGTTTGTGTTTCTTCTCAACCATCCTGTTGTGACTACAGAGCTTAAGCTGTTTGCGGCAGGCTCTGCCTCCTGCATTAAATATCCAAGCAGCAGCTGGCAGAGCAGAGATCTGGTCCTGCGGGGGTTTTGCTCCAGACGTTACATTAGCAAATAGCAATAAGTGATCGAAAGAGGAAACTGAAAGGAAGCAACTTAACGCAGAAAACGGAGAGGAAATGAGAGATCCCCCTGGGGACCCTTTTTGCCCACTTGCTCGCCAAGCCCTGCACTAGCACGTTGCCGTGTTAACTCCACTGGGTCCAGCGGAGGCAGGGTTGCCGTGGAAGTCGGAAACTCCGTTCCTTGAGCGCTCTCGTGGAGCCTCTGGCCCCAGCGGCCGATTCTTTCTGCTTGCTCAGGAAGCAGTGTCCTGGCGATATTTCCTTTCTCTTTCATTAAAAGGTATAACCAAATTACGAATACAAAGAATTAGAAGGGGGAGATATCTCACAGCTCTCCATCTGCGCCACTTGCTCCCTCCTCCCATAAAACAAATAAAAATTGAAGTAATTTAAACTGGTGCCTGGCCAAGAACATCTTTTTAAAATGCATTCATTGTCATTAGGACAGATGTCCACATTCCCGTAACATTTCAGCTTAGCTTCTCAGCCCTGAAATAGTATCCCTAAAAAAACTGAGGAACGTCTTCAGTGAATTGACATGTGGGTGCCAGATCCTGATCTCACTTCCACCAGTGTAAAACACGGTTAGCAGTTCTGCACCACATCAGGTCTGGGAGAACTCCCCTGTTTTCACTTATCTGAAGTTATTCACTGGCCTAACTGATACCATAACACAGCCCATGAAGCTGTAATTGGGATCTGAATCCACTGTTTGATCCGTACATATTTTCTTGATCATTGCTAGGCATCTTCATTACGATACACAAATTTTGTTCTGGCTAGACTGCTGGCCACACTACCACGCATTTCTTTGAACATTAAGGCAAAAACTGAGCCACAGCGAAGCCGTAGTTCCCTGAACATTGCAAGGCAGCAGCAGACAGCCGCTGCCAGAATAAGCAGCCCCCTGCCCCTCTGCTGCAGAGAGCCGTCCCTGCGCCAGCATCGCTGCAGCCCCAGCACAAGGAACGTGCAGCTGTGTGCTGGACCCGGCGGGAACTCCTCCGGGTTGAAACGCATCCGGCAGAACAGAAATGTTCTCTCTCAAATTCTTTTGCCTCTACACGCTGCTGTCAAGCCCCCTTACCCACGTCAGGGTTTGAGAAGCACCAGTGCAAGCTGTGTACACCCCTCGTCTCGGACTCAGCCGAGTCCTCAGTTTGGCATTCTCTGCAGAAGACCCAGCTGCATACCATAAATCCTGGAAAGTATCTGCTTTCTTGCACAAAAATCCTATCTGTGGCCAGAAACTGAAAGGGTCTGGATCATATCTTGTTCCACGCTATCTGGGGGAAAAAGAAAAAACAGCTAATTATGGCCTTCACCAACAAAGCAAACCTACAGCCCATCTCGAGCTTCTCATAACTCTTAAACCCACTAGTACGCTATAAACCATCACCAGCACAACTGTGCAGCACAGGAAGAGACACTAACGGGCTTAAGTGAACACGGGCATTTTTATACCTTTTCTGTTACCTGATCAGACTAAAATATTGACTCAGGGCTGCTGCTGCTTTTCCCCACACAAGGAAGTCTGTCGGCACAGCAGAGTGAAGTGAACTCAGATTCCATTTGAGCAGCGATGGCAGCACTTAATACCATCTTCTCTGGAAATGTTCTTGCCACTAAATATTAACAAAACCTTTATATCAGAGGTCGGTGGGGTTTGAAAAGAAAAACAATATGTATGGAAGGAGACAAGCAAAGCAAGAGAAGCTGGGAAAGAATCATAACTAAGTGGTAAATGAAAGGAGTGATTTATCTGAAGAGGGTGTCAACAGATGTGCTGGTATATTTTCATGAGCGATAAATAAGCAGAAAAGGAGGAATAGGATAGATACTGAGAGAAAGCAGAGGGGAGAAAGAGGAGAAGTGCAGCAGGAGGAGAGAAACAAGTGTCTTAGATAGCGAGGGGCACTCTTCAGGACAGAGCTAGTAGAAGAGTCACTTCCACGAGCGGGAGCCGTCACCTCTCTCACACCAAGTGCAGCTCTGCAACTCTCAAACCCTCCCAGTGCTGCTATATGCCAACCAGTGATAAATAACGAAGGCCTACACAAAAACCAGAAGGCACTCGCGCTGAAGCACTGCTGAGATTTTAAGGCACAACACTGGGACTAGGTAACAGCTGCGCCAAAACCCCTCGTCTGTCGTGTAGCTTGTCACATATTTTCAGCTGATTTGTCAAAAGCACTGCGTTTGGCTCAACGCCTAACAACCTCCCGTTCCTCCCATTAAACGGGATCAGACCCGTGCCAGGAGCTCGTGCATTTCCATCCAGTGTCCTCGTGTTTCCGACGGGGCCTGACCAGCACTGACAGCACATTCAGGGTGTTACCCACAGGAACAACAAACTCCCCGAACAAACTCGTACACACGTAACGCCAATGCGACCAAGTGCAAACTCAGAATAAGCCTCGTGTCTTCCCTTCCCTCCTCTCCCATAAGCAAGGACTTTCTTCAGCAGGAAAGGTGAGGAAGGCACGCCAGGAAATGTGAACCCATGTCACTCGTTATTTCTTACGATAAACTATTCGGAGACGTTAGGATATTTTTCAGAACTCTGCTGTAGATCCTGGTGCCAACAAAACCAAACATATGGCAAACCTGGGGCTTGAGACCTGTGTATCAGTGAAAAGCAATTTGCAGACTTGCTGCCTTAGTTTTCCCCCTTAAATGTCCCACATTCAGCATACTTTGTTTGGACTACTTTTGCAATAGCTACAGGGGGAGGCACTGTTTTCACAAGCAATTTCTGGTTTTGGCACCCCAGCGAAAATATTTTCAAAGAACTCAACATTCAGAACGTGGGCGTTCCAGTCTTTGACACGATCGGGCAATCCGCTTAATGGGCCTCCACCCGGACACCTCCAAAGCTGGACAAATAAAACATATGGTCACTGCTAAAGGCTGCCCACCAAGAACGGTCTGCATGATTTATCTCCCAGTGCTCTTCCAGACCTAAGACAAATCACAACGGTAGTTTTCAGGCAACTTTTTTTTTTTTAGCATTTGCCCTGAATACCTTCCTTGACAAGAAAATAATATTCTTCACCAGAGAGCATCTCACTTTTTCTTTCCTATTCAAGACCATATAAATGGTACTGCATAGACATTTAACCATTCCCGTTGCTCTTCTTTTCCAGATTAACAAATTTGGGTACAGAGAAATTAAATAAATTCATGAGGTCACCTAACAAGTCAAGACCAAAGCAAGAGATAGGACTATAGAGGCCTTTCTAACTGTTACACTGCGACTGAGAAAAATAACTTTGCTTAAAATCTGCTTAAGGAAGGAAATAGCTTCTAGCTAAAGAATTTGCATCTTGGCTTATATAAATGAATAAATCAGAGTCAGTGGATTTTACTTCTTCCTACATTTCACTGTTATCTTGGATTTTATATTCAAATGACAGTGTTCTGACTAAGTTCAATGAAAAGCATTTTCGTTCTTCAGAGCAATTACTTCATTTAAACTAGTGCTTCAATTAACCAAAATGCTTTTTTTTTCCAGTGGGCAACTTCACTTGGAGACGTTACTGATTTTCTGAAGGACTATTTAATGAAATTTAATAGAAGTGTCTTTGATTCATTCTTAATGAACTGGTAAACTTTTCATTTTTAGAAACATATTAGGAAAACCTTTAATTTCATATTTGCTTATTTATTTATTCAATTTAATTTCAGTCTTGCATTTAAGTACTGCTATACTCCTCAAAATATTAAAAATCATATAACCCAATTATTATTATTATTTAAAATCATTGCACATTTAGAGCAAAATACTTCAGTTAACTCTAAAAAGTATTTGATATTCTAATTACAAGAACCTCTTGGAATGAAACCAGAATGTAAAGGGTCAGCTTACTGTAATTTTCAACTGTTAAAGGAATTTTGAATTAGAATATAAGTAGCAGCTTCCAGGGAATTTTTCTCAGCAAAGTATCAACACCTTTGAAAAATGGAGAAAAATGAATGAAAGTATTGTCATAGTCTTAAATACACCAGTAGAAATGTTCCACTCAACCATGAAAGAGAGAAAGAAAAGATGCGAGAGCCTTTGATCACCCAAATGCAAAGCCAGATCACAGAAATGCTGACTTTATCTGAAGCACTGAGACTCAAGAGTTACTGTCTAGCTACCTACGACTGCTCCCACCAACAGCAAGTCACCCACCTGGGGCAGCACGCGGTTTTCCTCCTCCAGCTGTCTCCCTCTTGCCTCCAGCTGCCTAACATAGGACAAGGCTGATTCTAAAATTAAAAAGAAAAAAACTCTCATTATCCACAGAGATCTGCTTGTGTAGACTAGTGCCAGAGCCTGTGCCACATGCTGACTTGTGCTCGCAGCAGCCTTCTTCTCTTAAAATCCCCTTAAACATGCAGCTCTGTTCCTCTCAAGGGCACTGCAAATAATGCTGGTACTAGAATTAACCCAGTTCTTTGTCACTTTGGATTCTAAACTACTGCACTTTAAAACAATATTTATAGTCCCTTCTCAGACAAAGGAAATCTTACAGAAAGGCAACACAGACTTGATTTCTTCTATCCCATACCCCAAGCTCTGTGAGCTTGGACAAGAGCAATGCATTCTTCTACAGGGTCACCACTTCAAAACTCAGAAAGGGAAGACTGTCTTCTGCTGGCAGATGCAGCCAAAGAGGTCCCTCCACACCAGGAAGCGGAGGGCTGGTGCAGCACATGCAGACTTCCCATGCAAGCAGTGATCCAGCCTGCAGGGAATACCACAGCTAGCCAGCACGGAGGCACAAGGTATAGCCTGTGCTGGGAATCAGGTGCGTTGTCCTGGCTTTAGCCTGTGCTGGGAATCAGTTGTGTGCATCTCCAGGGTCCTGAGAGAGCTTTGAGTCTGGCTGACAGAGTGCACAACCGCCTGAGACACAGCATCCTTACAACTATTATTCCTCGTGCGAGCTAGGGCAGCACCGTACTAGCATATGCTCTCGTAAAGCTGCTTGGCTGCAGAGCAAAATCCCACCCACCCTACTCACGAGTAACATCACTGGCCTTCATAAGATAAACCGATTGATTATGGAGAATAACATTTCCCGTGGATATGAGTATTGAAAGAGCATCTGAATGTTTCAATCAATGGTCTTATTTCCCCCTGGAAAATGAGTCACGGTCTGTTCCGTTCCCAAGAATTTACTGTAAGAAGAGTAGATCCAAGATCCATCGCTAGAAGCATCTGAGAGGTCTTGTATCATGCATTTTGGGGGGCACACAGAAATTCTGCCATTAAAATACCATACCTAGAAAAAATACATGCCTGAGAAAGTAGTTGGTCACTGTAAGAGAAAAGACCTCTTCTCAATACAGAATCACTGCTATGACTCTAGGACCTCCTCATACTTAGGTGGAAGTCCACCATGGATTTACTCCTGGCTCAACGATCCATTAAACTTTCTTTGAGATGTCAATTCCATTAATTTAGATGTACTCATACTACCATGTAACTAGTGTACAAATGGAAACGGCTACATCTCTGATGTCTAACTGTATGGAATCCATCGGTGTCAGGGCAGTACTGGCAGTTGATATCAAGCTGCAAAGCTGCATTGACACCAGAGCAGTTCTCTGATATAAATTATCAGATGAATTTGTGTACCCTTCTCCTCTGATATCTAAATCACCGTGCCAGCCTGCCCATAAAATAAAAGTGACAGGACATGAGGTGTCACTTATTGCTCTTGTGAGACTGCAGTAGGCTAAAATATGCACGCACGGATAGTGCATGCGAATTTACAGAGCATGAGGACAACAGACAGAAATTTGTCAAGAACGATTACTGCACAGCAAGGCACTGCATTAAAAATAGCATCGTACAACAAAAGGGAAAGAGGTAATCTGAGGTTCTGTGTGCTCTACGGCATAACGATTTTCATAGCTAGTGATGGGTGCATCTCTGGAGAGCTGCTAAGCCCGGGTCGGACGAGCACTTAGAAAATGAACAGCTTATTCAATTAACTATAGACGACAGGGTCCCTCCCATCAAATCAGCTCCTTTCCCAGCAGTAGCGCTTCTGCGAGGAGCTGTAGAAGCTTCCTCACTGGTATGGCCATTAGTGTTGGCAATAGCTCCCAGCACATTTCTTTTCTCCTCTCTGTTGTTTTCTACAGAAGATGGTTTTTTGTGCAACCACCTTTTCTGAGGGACTGAAGTCGGGGCTTTCTTCGGCACTAGCAATCTCCCAATTTGTTGGTTACAATTCTGCTGCTATGTCAGCTTGGGCACCAAGCTCACATTCAGGTCCAACTTCCCCATTATCCACATCTGACAACACACTGACTAATACCCCAGCTCTGCCCGGGTGGAAGCCAGCCAGCTTTCCTGGCCCCAAAATCCAGGCGCAGGGCGGGCACTGATTTGCACATGGGGGCACAATTGCCTCAAGCTAATCGGATCCACAGGCCTGAGCCAAACCCGAGCACAGCTACAAAAGCACTATAATATACCCCCGGCCACCCCTTCAGAGCATGCCGGGCTCACCAGCCTAGTTCATGCAAGCTCCCTTTTGAATTCCCGTTAACTCCGAGGCATTTTCTGTGTTACCATTTATTAGTTCCGTATATGCTGCATAGCTCTCGGCAAAGTTTGCCTCTCAGTTTTATTCCTTCACTTATATGTTGGAGTCTAGCGCCGAGATGTCTGCTGCCTCCAAAAAGACAGCTCCACTGTCAGCTCAGAACCTCACAGTGCCAGTTTACACCAGCTGAGGATCTGGTCTAAAATCTCCTGGGGTTTTAACCCTTTTAAAGTGTGAAACATTTGTTTAAATTTCCTTTTGTAATCTGATGAAAACTGAAAATTAGGTCAGCTACCAAAGGCCTGATCTAGCAAATCCTTATTTATGTGAGCATTCTTGATGTATAGGCTAGATGCATATATATTTCAGTATCTGTTAATGTATTTCTACTGTGATGCTATGCATGAGCTTAGAGGAAAGGGAGAGTGGAAAAGGCAGTCAAGGACACAAGAGAACGAGGAATTGAAAATACATAAGTGAAACGCTGTCATCAGTAATGTCGACAGCAAACCATCCCCCAAAAGTTGCATCGTAAAAGTATTTATGGAAGGGACTATAAAATCCATCTCTTCTTAACTAGCCTGGAGACCAGTAAAGAGCCCTAACTAAAAAGTAGACCTTAAACTGCCTGCCAGAAAATGGTCACCTGTTGTCGCTCTCCTTGTTGTTCCAGGCAAATTTTCACATGAAAATTAAGCAAGTTTAAACTGAGGCAGAACAAACTGATGATCACAATGCTTTATTTTCAACAAGAATATGTATCTGACCTGAAAACAAATGTCTCCCAAAGTCAAGGAGAACAGAAACATAGCATTTCTTCATAACATTATTGTTATCTGACATTAAAGCATTTTATAAGATGCTACAATATATCAGGCAATCACTGCTCTGAAGAATAACCTGCGCAAACAGGATTTTTCAGCTGATGTCATTAGTCATAAAACCTTTTCTGTTTTATCCTTCCCAAGTAGATTTATTTAATATCTATAATTTTCACACAACTGCAAGTACACATAAAAGCCCTGCATTACTTGCCAGATCTTAAATTTGACTAGTAGACTGCTTATATACAAACTTCCAAATACAGCTCTAAAGGGAACTCCCTCTGTCTAAAATACAAAAGAAAAAAACGGTATTTGTATTAACACTATAAAAGCTCTAGTATTGTATTCCGAGTAACAGCACAAAACTGTTAACTGTGTTGAGATCAAATGCAGATAAAAACAGACAATTAATTTGGGTCAACATCTCAACAAGATCTGACCACAGAGACATGACACTGTGGTAGCCAAATTACCAGTTTCATCAACTACGGGCTTCTTGGTTGCATTATTTGTGCTCCTTCCAGGCTTCCTTTGCTAAGCAGAAGTTTTACTGAAATAACAATTTTGAACAATTTCCATTCTCACAACCAGATTTATGCTGAATAAATTAATGCTCCTACATTAATGCTCCTAAATTATATCACTATCTATTAAAGATGGAAAAAACTCCCATTCTCATATTCTTTCCCAAATATTTCTTTACACATTGCTCCTTCGGGATACATCCACACCGCTAAAGTCACCCACTCTTAGGCCAAGGGGTTCACAGCGGCTCTCGTCCACACCAGTGCGGCCTGCCCAAGTCCACGCTCAGCGAGTTTGTTTGCCCCTAGGGCTCTAAGCCACAGATCCCTGCATGTTTTCTTCAGTGCAAAGCATCTGGAATAATGTGAGGAACATGTCCCGTCTTACCGGAACGGTGTTTTTAAGCACGCAGCATGGTATATATGTGGGACATGACACGACAGAGTGGGAGGTGTACAACGCATGCTGGGAAAGTGTTAGATCACGCAGGGTGAAGGAGGTTAAACGTGACGTGGTCTTGTCTATAACAGCTGTAGAAAGCAGTTCCCAGAATAAAATATCCCCGGGTTTTGTCTCAGAGAGAACTAATCGGTTCACTCCAAAAAAGAGCTTGTGAAGAAAACCTGCAATAAACATGACCAGAAGACCAGGAGCAAACCAAGGAACTAAGTTATAGGACTATTAATTTACCATTAGTGTAGTCTAAGTCTTATTTCAGTGACAAATAATATTCAAATTCATTTGATCTTTCCAGTGGAAAAAAACGGAAAAGACTTTGCAATTTCACCAAATGAACTTCCACAGTTTAGCTTCCCATGCTCTTAAGATGATTGCAAATATGATCATTGTGCAGTGCTTCATTTCAGGAATGAAACTCAAATTCTTTTCCAAATTATTATAGAGACAATAATATCTTGCTTTTAGCGAAATTCAGTGACAATCTGCTCTTTCTCCAAATCCATCATTTTAACATGTTATTAGAGAACATCAATATTGATGTAGCTGATCTCTTTTTCTTTTGACATCCACGCTCTTGAAGCTGGTAGATATTTTGGGCTTATGTCAAACTGTATCAGACCCGTATGTTGCTGCCAAGGGCATATTTGTGCCTTGGCTTTATCCATTTTTTGTGTGTCTATGCCTGATCTCACTCTATTAAATACCTCATAATGTTCTTTAAGCTAGATTATCCTCTGCTCTTTTAGAATGGTTGAAGATGTCACATTAAATTCTAGCTTTCTAAAGACAGTTTCCCTTCTTTTCTGTTTTTTTTTTCTTTTTCCTCCTTTTAAGGCCAGTATTAAAAAGGCATTGATCCAGTGACAAGTAAAGCCAAAAAAGACTTTTCTGTTCCACATCAGGGTTAGCCCTGAGGACGTGCACGTGAGCCTGGCTCCCTTTGGAGACCAGCCTTCCTAGCCCGCACGCTCGCTGCGGCACCTCTGTCCACGCTGCAGAGCACAGCTGGGGGAGAGTCCCCAGCACGCCGGCAGCCTCTCACAAACAAGCTTTCACGCTGCAGAGCTGCACACTCGCCTTCTCTTCCTGTTCCACCCCTGTCCCCCCAGTCCAAGTCACACCAGGCACAGACTCCCCATACCTCACGGGAGAGCTCACCTACCCTCCCCAGAGCGTCCCCGGTCTCCACCCTTCAGCACTTCTGGCTCTCTGCGTTCCTGACTTTCATCTGCTCCGGCTGGTGCCAAGGCAGGGATCCAGCATGGCAGGATGAGCTGCTCCTTACTGCAGCTCCACTCTTCCAGCGGAGATGGTGGTAACATTTCAGCCCTTCTTGAGAGGAAGGCAGCAGGGTGCACTGCAACGCAAAGACGCCAGCCACGCTGGGCCGCAACGCATCAGTGTTGAGACACCCGCAGCATCCTGCCGTTGCGAATTCCCTCTGGTAAATGGGGTCACGTAGATGGGGGTAACTAGCGTAAAGCCTTGCACTGCCCAGGCACTGAGGTGATGGAGGCTGTGGAGATACAGAAATAGGATGCTATCAGCTCTGAGCAGGCTCCTTACCAAGGGGTCGACTACTAACCAGCTGGTACTAGCAAGTAAAATGTCAGTACCGCAACACGAGACTTGCATGGAGTTATTAAAAATGAGCCACCCTTAGGACAGCGCAAATAGGCACTATGCCTGGAATAATACTGGAGATTGAGATGATGGGTTACTCAGAGCATGCTAGCTTCCCAAACTGCACTCATATATTCCTCCCAGGTGCGAGCATCTCAGTCAAAGCAAAGGACACTAGCTGATGGTCTTGTGGACTGAACGGCCTTACAGGACGATTTGTGATCAACTGCTGTTGGTTGTACCAAGTCTCATGATGCCAGGATGCTAAGCAGGACTCCTGTTTACCCATTTGGAGAAGCAAGGTCCTTTTTTCCCCTCCAAATAAAGTGGTGCTTTCTAAGTAGCCCCACAATTTTCAGGTCTTAAAAGGATAACTAGAAAACACAACTGTCACCATTGGCACAGGTACCATCACTTCTACCATCATAAAATTTGAGCGAAGAAGAAGAAACAGGATGTTTTGGGCACCACTTTTCTCATATAGTCATGATAAACCACGGAGAAAAGTGATGCAGGGCTGGGGATTGCAAGGCAGCGTGCTCTGGCAGTTTACAGGGTAACTAATCTGTTCATTTTTCTGCGGCGTATGTGAAATTGCATATATTGGATAATAAAAGAGCCAACTTCTGTTTCTCTTATCTCTATTACAACCCAAATATTACATTGAGAAAAACAAATTATTAACAACATTAAAACATCCGAAGTAACCAAAAAGATTTGGAAAGCCTGCAGGCTTCAGTCCACAGTATTCCCCATGACCATTTCTGAACTGCAACAGCTGCAGCATCTTCCCCTCATAGTTCCCCTGCAGAGCTTGACTCAGACTCTGTTCCAACATCCCAATTTTTGTTAGCTCTGTCCTTGTCACTTCACCTCCTCGTTTACTAGAAGCTACTCTAGGGCCTGCTCCTCTAGAAACCGGTGCACTCCCCACTCATGCTGATTTGTGAGCTCTGCACTCGAGGCAGCAGCTCAAAATCCCCGCAGCAAGCAGCATGTGGACATGGAGTTGTTAGACTCACAGTCGCCACCCTTTGCTATGTGACAGACATCTAAGTAATGCACTCTCTTAAGCAGACATCTGTCCACCTGATCCTGCTCTCCCAGCTCCAAATAGGTTCACACAAACACTTTTTTTCCAAAAATCATGTTCCCTGTAACCTCCCTTCTCAGAACAATGTTGAACCAGGACGCCAATATCTTCTTCCAGCCAGCTGATGCGACAGTCTCTTAAACAGGCTGGTAAAGAGAAGACGAGTGGTGCAGAAGATGTGCGGGGAGTAAGAGAGCCCACACTGATGAAATGGGCATGATCTAGCAGGTCGTTTCTGGCACCCTGGAGCTAATGGAAGTTACAGAGACAAGGGGGGGTACAAGGTACAGGCAAATGTGGGACAGCACTGGAGAACTTCCTAAAACATGAGGACCTTTACCCAGCTATTAGCTCCTCATGAAACAGATAGATCAGAATCCCATACAAAGGAAAAACTCAAGGGTTCAACCTATACTTCTACTTGTTCAAGAGAGCTTGGGCGCCAAGCGCAATAAGGCAGGTGGAAGGGATATTATCTAATGCCTTTATATTTGAGGTAAAGTAAGGGTAGAAGATGTAATACCTCTAGTACTGACATAAGCTCGGAAAATAATCCATTAAAACTGCTTCAACTCAAGAACTAAAACTCTGTTTTTCTGGATTTTTAAAAAACGTTGATTCCAAATATACTAATAGTTCTATGCAAAAATTGACCACTAGGTATCTACATACCGCCTTTTGATTAACTCTAAACAATAAATCATCACTGCAGAAGATACTAGTTGCTTCACTGATGTTAAAAGAAGGTTAGAGTTTCCTAACTTTGAAGAAAAACTGTAATACAGTGGATAAACAAAGCAGACAAGCCACAATAAGAGAGAAAATCCTCCAAGATGAAAATACTTGGAGGCTGGAGGTATTGGGAGAAAAGTAGAACACTGTTTGCCTTGATCCTAGGCATTTACTTATGGCCACTGTTGGAGACAGGATGCTGGGCCAGACAGAAAGCCGGTGTGGAGCAGCAGGCTCTCCTGATGGCCGGAAAACAGAAGAAGACGATTTCATGAGAATGCAAACATCATCTTGGTTCTGTTAACAACAACATTTTTTGCTTGGAAGACCAAGTGACGCTTCGTAAAACAGAAATACGTGCATTTATCACAGTGTGCCTCTACCACTTAGATGTGCCTATGCTTGCAAGTCAGATTTAAAACAGATTTCCATGCTTATAAGGGCATTTAGGTGGAACTTGGACTTCCACATCAAAAACTCTAACCTTGAAAAAAATCTGCTTAAACACCATCTCCAAGCTCCTTGGTCACATCACATTTTAAACTGTCAAATTTGCCAGGGAACCTGTTGCGCCTCTGGACTTGCCTAAAATGGCTCCAGCTTGACAGAGCAAAGGAGCTCCGAGTGGAGCTGGCACCTCAGGCAAACGTTTGACACACCAAGCCTCAGGCTTGGTGGGAGAGGAAGGGACCGAGGCAGAGCGGATAGGCTTTCCCTTGCTTGTCGACCATGCAAAGAATTAATTGGAGACTAAGGTAAAAACAGAGCACAAAAGGGACAGCGAAGCTATCATCTTGAGAGTCTGGTCCTCAAAAGCAAGGCAGGGAAGAGACCTACTTCTGCATTTCAGAAGAGACAGAGCAGGCTGCGAGCAGATGGGTGCAGGACTACCTTCCCCCTCTGCCCTTCCCGGCAGCAGCCCCCGGGCCGGGCCCCCCTGCGCCGAGCGGGGGCTCAGCCTTCCCGTCGTTTCGGGCCACCGTGCGGAGACGCCCAACTAACTTCATAGACTGCAGACCGAGGGGAACAACGTGCGGACCACAGGCGTCTCTTCTTCCGCCCTTCAACGGCGCTAGCCCTCGCCAGTAAATATCCCCGACAAATAACACCTCCCCGGCAGAAGGAAGCTGTGCCAGCGTCATTTCTAGTATTCACTTTTCTTCTAAATGCACCGACTCAGGCTCTCGTAATACACAGAAAATTGTGAAGATGCGAGCTCTACTAACACAGAACAATAAATATTTTAGACAGTAGTACATTTATGCAATCCTGTTGCATTACATACACTGGATTTCCCTGTGATCCTTCCTGCTGCTAGAACACCTGTATTCAGCACAGTAAAAGCGGAACCACTTGATTTTTACTTCACATTATATATATATAATATAAAATATAATAGAAATGTAATATATGTATAATATAAAACACATACACGTATTTGTGTTTTCATCACCAACTACTGTATCAGTAATTTCTTCAGACACCATAAGAGCTCTCTAGTTTGTGTCAACAAGCACAGCCCCCCCCAAGTAAAGGGCAGCTGGCACCAAGACCAGAGGCATTAAATTGTCGCTGGCGTCAGGACCGTGGATGCTGACCCCAGTTTGAAACCTGCCTTTCTGAGTAAATCCCAGGTCATCTTCATTTCTTTATGTCAGATGTAACCGCTTCAGGAAAAGGGACTGCCTCGGGCGATGTGTCTGCACGCTGCCTGTCCCAGCAGAGCTGCGATGCTGCCTGGCCCCATACACAGGCAGCAAGTAAACCAGCAGCCACCAAGGCAAGTTCCCTAAGGAGACGCCTGCGACCTGCCCCGGTTCGGCAGCCTGGCCTTGGCTAACAGCCGAGCAACGTCCCGGCTAATCCAGCGGTAACTCTCACGCTTTCGCAATGATTAATGTAGTGGGCATATCTATACTGCGAGTGTTGTAGTGCTCTACATACAGTACTGTACGTGTGCATACGGTGAATGTATTCACACTGTGAATGCTGACATCCGCTGTAAATCCACTGTTGCTGACATGGATTTATTGTTTAATAAATTACGGGTCGGATTTTGAAAGGCAGCCAATGCCCGCTCTGTTCTCCTTGAAGTTACCAGGAAAAGTCTCTCTTGACTTCAGCGGAAAAGTTAGAGGAACACTCAGAATTTTTTTTAAATCCTAACTTACATGGAGATGTAAAAGCTTACAAAATGGGTATACACAAATGTAAATTGCTCAAACAGTTCTTTAAATTTACCTCAGAAAATAATTTTGCAGTTTGCAGGTATTTCACTTCAAAGCCACAGCAGACATGAAAGCCAAGAGGAGCAGAGAGAGAGAACTGAGATTCATGACTCTGTTTCTTAAATCTGGACATAATGCATAATGTTTGAGTCTTAACCTAGACCTGAAGTATAATACACGGCAGCACAATGTTTCTTACAGCAAAAGGAGCTATATCTTGTAGCAGTAACTTATAAAACTTAAGTAACATGAATAATTAAGAGGCGATTAACAGAAATATTAAATAAATAATATGTTGCATTAAAATAGCATCACATATAGGTTTTAAAACTCTTAACAGAGAGTGTAAGGAATAGTAAAGCACTTAGAGCAAATAATTTTTACCTTCACCAAATAATCTAACAGTTTAGTGTGTTTAAAGAAGTAACTGCCATATACCCGGACTTTCAACATGACAGAATCTGAGAGGCTGTATATAGTTTTCTGTACTTAGAAGAGGAAGTACCATATCCTAATGCTACAGACATTCTTCCCAAACACTGGGTTTTCTTAAGGGCAACTTACAACAGCAGTTTTGTTAAATAAATAAGGATCCAAATTGCTACCTTTGGTCATGCTGAGCTCCCTTTACTCAGGACCTGATCGTGCACATAAACTCAAGGTTGGCATGAAGAGCAAGTACAAAGCCTTGGCTGCGCACCACAGCTCACAGGACCAAAGCCCATCAGGACAAAACCCCATTTCCTCAAGAAATGCCCAATTCATTTCAGAAGTATCTCCCATCCAAACACTAACACACGCACCTAAGCGTGATCCTAAGTACCTGCGCATTTAGGTACATCCAAGAAGCCACATCCCAGTGAAGAATAGTCTCTGTCATACTCCTGAGCCCTTTCACCGCCTAGATGAAAAAGAGTCGACGTCAGCATCTGCAATTGAAACTGAACGAATAGGATTTGCTTGTCCTACCTGGGAGCTATGATCAATGTATCTGGGGTTCAACCAGTCAGAACTCCTGAAAAGTTTCAGCCAAATTTTCCATGCAAAGTGCCAAAACTTTGTAAGTTCCAACACACTAGTCTGCCAAAACACTGCATAATCCAGACTTGCAAATCTTTCACTCCTTCAGCATAAACACCCTGTCAGGCGACAAACAGGTTTAGATGAATGCCATCAGAACCAAGGATTATAGTATTTCACTCCTGACCAAAATTAGGGTAATATATCACCAGAAACCTAGCCCTAGTGCACCAATGAACCCTTAACAAACCAACAGTAACAGCTGTAAGCAACATTATTAATATCTGACACTAACTGCTGAATGTAAATATGCTGGACCTTCCCTGCAATTTGATGCAACAGGAATGCATGCAGTGTGGGCACGTGGGTCCAAGTCACCTCTCTTTCACAAAGGAAGGAATTTGCATCACTAGATCATGTAGATCCAGGAGAAACATCAAGGGCAGGGAACAGTCTGACAATGAATATTCTGCCTCAAAATAAACTGATGGTGACTTAATAGCCTACTCCCACCTCGCATAATCTGCTGCCAATAAGGCTATGAATGAATGAATGAAACTTCTGCACCAGAAGAGTAAGACACTTTCTGTGTGATATCGGGCACTGAAAAAACAAAAAGCTTGTCTAGTAAAGCTATATAGGAGAACAGAACTGAAGATTTCTATTCTTCATTATGTAAATTGAACAGTTTATAGGACGAAGGTCTGTTTCATTTTCCATTATTGCAATTTATACTAAAACAAACAAACAAACAAGAGCTTTGCATGAAACACTCTTTGCAGGTTCTTTTTCAAGTGGGCTATGTTAAAAACATCTCCTGTTAATATTTTCAATATTGTTACCCAGTAGCTCTACAAAGATCTAAATTTTCAAGTACTTTTGCTCAAAGAAAAGGCTGTATATGAAGGGAGCAGACAACCTAGCTGAGTCACACTTGTTCCAAGTAAAAGTACAGAGTATTTGATGACAAATGTGAAATATATGTCCCAAAACCAGTGCTGTGCCACATACCTAAGGAACAACATAAGGAAATTTTTCAGAAAGCAGAAATACCAGTTTCCTTCTGTTTACCTTCTGTAGCGTAGTGAAGACATAATTACCCATGAATGGTACAAAAGGCTGCTTTGAATCTATGATTTTTTCTGAAATGCTTCCAAAATACCCAAATGCAGCAAGGCCCTAAATGAGAACTTCAACATCTCAAGAACATCAATCTTTTGTGAGACTCTTACAGGTTATGTTTTGAGTTGCAGCTGATAATCAGAAGCGGAGAAAAAACTATCTAAAAAGTTGAAGCAGTCTCAGAGGAAAGGGGTGGAAGGAATAGAGATTTGCAGAAAGATCTTTCAAATACCAATTCAATTTTTTAGACATCAGTGGATTTTGTGTGCACGATGATCTTCAACAGGCAAAACGGTACAGTAGTGGTCATCCTTTTAAGGTACAACCTAAATCAATAGTCTCAAAGATTTCTCGGCCATCTGAAAGACATATGGGCTTTTTTTCCATTTTTGCAATGTTACAGATATTTCTTCTACTTTAAAAAACAACAAACGTTTAAGTCAAATTAAGCTCTCAAAAAAATTACCTTCTGATAACAACCACATACTAAATGGCAGTTGTACAGGCACTGCAGTAAGAGATTACTCACATCTGCAAGTAGAAAGCATTTATCAAAATTAGAGTCTTATAAACCATCATACATAAACCTATAGAAAAATCAATGCCCATGGCTTATATTAGCAAGGAGCAATGAATTATTACTTATCCAGCAGATAACAGAAGCTTGCTTTTCCTGTAAAAATTCAAAGCCCTTCAAACCATACCCAAAGCCCTTAGAAGTCAGTGAAGGCTTCTCACTGACTTCCATGAGCTTTGGCTGACACCCACAGTCTGTCCTTAATCTTGGCAGCAAATTCTATCACTTCTTCCAGAGAAAATCCAGGGGTTGTTTTAAGTGTGTCTAATCCATGAGGACAAAACTTTAATGAGTTTCTAAATTTATATCTTTAGAAGCAAAAAATAACATATATACTATAAAAAACCTGTGACCTAGAATCTATTCCAAACCACTGCTCTTCTTTTCACTGGCTCTGCTCACTCTCCTGAGCCAAAGTCGCTAGATCAAATTCATCTCACACACATGGGCTAATGGACAGAAAATATACTATAACTCTCTTGCCACACAGAAATAAGGTTTTTACCTTATCCCTCAAAAAAAGAAAAGGGGCTGAGCTCTGCAGACCCATTATCACCTCAGGGAAGCTATCACCACATCTGGCTGCAGATGTAAGTCAGCAAATAGCTACTTACATTAATCATCGTCATATGATTTGACATACAGCTTGCTAACTCGGTGTGCGCATGCATGTGCAGGTGTATATATAAATGTGTGTATTAATATCTATATTATAATTAATCTGCACTGTGATCACTTCCCAGCACTAGGGGAGGGAAGGTTTCACCTTCCAACGAATAAACACATTTTTAACCAATTAGGCAAGCGTGGGAATGGTTATTTCCTGTCTGTCCGAGCAAACGAAAACCATTCAGGACATTCACAAGATAAATTATCCTTTCCACACTGGGAGATGGCAACAAAATTGCTTTGCGAGTTGAATGACTAAGCCCTTTCCTGATCAACTTAAGGGAGTAAACAATTAAGCCAAATAAATAAGCACTAAAACACTGGGAACATAAACTATTTCAGAGCGATTCATAGTTTAAGCTAGTTTCATCAACCCGTGGGCTGTACGGTTACAAATGACTAGCTATGTCTCATTCCAACTGACTCCTTATTTCCTTTTACTTAGTAGCTTTTAAATGAAAGCGATTTTCTCTTAGAATGACTTAAATGGCAGAATGCTCAAAAAAGTGTATTTTATTAATTACATTTTTCAGAAAACTGCCTTGATTTGGCAGAAAAAATATTATCTGCAATTTATTAAGCTTGACTCTACAGTTCATTGGCCATCTGAAGTTGCCTGTTTCTCTCTCCATTAACTACAGAGGGAGCCTTGGGTGACTAAGCTCCCAGCTTTCGCAGTTGGGAATGGGAAGAGAGATGGGAGGAATACAGCCTTCAATTCATCAGACTTGCCAGAAAGATTCAGAGACACCAGTCACTACTGAGCCATTACTCTTCCCCAGGCTTAAAAAGCATAAAAGAAGATTTCTAGGGTCTGGAAAAAAAATCGGGAAATTGAAACTATATTTGAACTGAAATGTATTTGTCCAATTGCCTTCTGAATTCCCCACCTCCATAAATTCTTGTTCAGTAAAGGACCACAGACAAAACATTTCAGGTGGATTACTTTAGTTTTTACCAACCTGATGTGCGACTTCAGCTAGGGTTACTGGGATACCTGTCTTAACTATGGAGACCACATAATAAACCTAAGCGTTCAGCATTCCCCTCGACTCTTTTGGTTTTCCAACAGAGAAAAATAATGTTATGGAAAGTGGTGGTGTTACACATTTGATGATTGGATGCTCACTAATGTAACACCCTGCTTAGTGAATAAAAATATGTATTGTGTCGGACATACCATCTTCCGTAATCACTAAACCATATGTTTGATGGAAGTTAGACTCTTTTTTCAGGGCAAGGGCTATACTTCAAATTTTCTGCAACTCTACAACCATACATGAAATATTTGTTCCCAGCAAGTATGTCCACATAAAGAATCACAGCAAGTAACATTTGGGTTAGACATTCACCAGACCTTTATAAGGGTAACAGCAAAGCAATGACATAGACAGCCTGAGGAGACTGTGAAATCTTCAGCACTGGAGATCTGAAGAAAAGGTTGGAGAAATAGTTGCCAGGAATAGCTGAGATAGAGTTGATTCTGCCTTAGTCAGGCAGATGAGCCAAGGGACCTCCGAGAGTCTCTTCCACATGAATCTTCTACGGTTTTGTTTGTGTGTATGTGGGTGCCTGACCTCATGACATCATTTCCAGATGAGAGATATTAGTTTTAGGAAAAATAAGAATTCAAAGAAATGAGGCATTGAGTAGGCCTTTGGGAACAGTAACAGGCTTATCCTTGATACTCACTGTCCATCCTTAAGGTGGTTTAATAAAGGGCAGGATATTGCACATCATAAAACGAAAGAGAGAAAACGCATAAGAACTTCTTGTGTTCCACTGGGTTGGTTTATAATTTGGCAGGTCTCTAATTTAAAGGAATTGAACAGTACTTTCTAGGCAGACTTTATCAACCTGAAAACAATAATATCCTACTCTAGTACCTAGGGTTTATTACATTTCTAGCAAAACGACAAATGAGAGCAAACAGGAACCTTTCACTCGTTTCCACCCAAGAACTTAAATTCCTTCACTGACCCATTTTCACAGTCTCCAGGAAACTACAGAGCAAAGTCTTTTACTTAGTCCCATTTTTATTTAATTTTTAAATACATTTTATTTACCTTAAAGTGAATAAACCAAAGCTGGTAAACAGCTGGGCGAGGGGGCCAATGTATGGAAAGAGGAAGATAATTTACTGTGTTTAGTTATTTCTGTGTAATTTTTACACTGTGTATGTATATGTGAACAATGAACTATGTATTTATGATCACACCAATCGTTAGAGTTGCTCGGTGTAGCTCTCTCTGCATCCCTTTTTTGCTGTTTTTCTAGTGTTTATCGTCTTTGTGGAAAAGACAATATTCCTTTGTGTTTCAACAGTGCTAGACGCTTTGGGGATGCCACCACAATCTAGCTAATATCTGTCCCCTTAGAACTCGTTGGCTGACACCTACAAGGCTTATTGAGTAAAAGAGAGCAGGAAAGGCCAAAACAAAGCAGCAGAAGTGCAGCAACGAACACTTGCCGCAGCAGAGGAAAAAGTACAAATCTGACTAATTCAGTCTTCTGTGTTCGTAAGCAGATTCGGATATTGCTCTCAAGGCTTGACCTGGAATAACTTATGACTCCATCAGAAAAAGAGCATGTACCAGGACTGCAGATGACATAGGTCAAGCAGATGTAATTTGATGTTATCACACCCTTTGACTCATAATGGTGATAAAATAGTTACTACTGAAGTTTTGACCTTTTCCCATCTGGTGCCAGGCAGAATCCTAGGAGGAAAACCCTGTCTTTTGTAAAAAGATATGGGGTTGTAGAGGAGAGACAGAGGGGAGATTTTGTCCCAAAAATATTAAGAAGAAATTTAAAATAAGAGTATACTAGACATCTGAAAAATAGGGATTTTTCCATCTCGGCATACTCTCTGGGCAAAAAGCTTTGGGAAACCTCTATTCCACTGTTGTCCTGCCAAGACAGCTACGGAAATATAGACTGGTTCTTACTGAATTCAGTAGCAGGCCCAGTGGTAAAGCAGGGGAGCTTGCAACTTAAATCCTGCTCTAGCTCCTGGCAGCATAAATCACACTGGCTTTTGCTCAGCCACCAAATAAGAAATTGGTGCCTCCTTCAAGACTTCACCACTTATCCTCTTTCCTAGCCAGCTTGCGTTCAGTACGAAGAGTCCAAAGGCAGCTGACAAGCGACACTGCTTCCTCTTCCAGCTCTAGCATCTGCCCTGCCCTTCTGGGCCGTGCACCAGGATGGTCTTGAGAGCAGCAGCTGGCAGTGTTTGAATCTACCCCTTCAGCCCTGATCAGTAGCACTGTCCAGCGCTGTTACTGCTGTCCTTGCAGATGCCAGATGCGACACCACCGCATCGCTGGGGTGCAGAACTGGCGGGGGCAGGGACGAAAACCTCCAACCAAACACCTACTGCACTCTGCCCTTCTTCCTTTCTGGTCCTCCAACTTTTGTCCCGTTTGATCCTGCTGAATGCATAATAAGTAAATAATGCCTTTCTCCCATTTGCAGATACTGCTAGAGGGCTTCTCCCTTGTCCTTGTTTCATGTTGACTTTTATTCAATGTCTTTCATAACTCTTCAGTCACATTTTCATATAAAAATGTGCACATCTGTAGGATTTAATCCATATGGTGTTATTTCTGTACATATAGCCTAAACAACATTTCTGCTTGCAAATTCCCTTAATTATAACCATCCACTAGCACTAAAATAAGCCACAGTACCTAATGCTCATAGTCTTCAGTCACAACATGCTCAGTGTGAGCTCACTTTGTGTGCAGACCAAATGATCCAGACCAGCTCTCTCTATACTGCATATACAGGCAGACTCTTCTGCACTTAGGGCTCCTCACCAGGTGAGCAGGTTTCTGTGCATGACAGTAATCGATTCAAAAAACAGGTAATAAACAATTTGTGGAATAGCACTTCAGGACAAAATGAAGATCCAGAATAAAAGACTACATACAGCCTTGAAGTGGACAAACTAACTGGCTGTTTCAGGGACACAGCAATTATCACACTGAAGAGCTGAAGTCAGTCTAGTCTCTACCAGTGATTGGATCAAGATGCTGCAGAGCAACAGGCAAACACTCCACCGCAGGCTCATGCAGGTTAGTTTGCCCCTGTCCGTAGGGAGCATATCTTGTTCTTTACTGGACAGAAGCAAACAAAATCCTGAAATACAGTTATTCTAGAGCAAAGTTTATTCCATTATATTATGACGACACTGGACATTCCTAACATCCACGTCCGAGTCTTTTTTCAAATATAACTACATTTTAAGCATTGACAACTTTGGGTAGTAAATTTTATTTATATATTTAAACAACAGATGTAGATTTCTTTCATTGATTTTGAATTTCCTGGTTTTCAATTTCATGGAGTATCTCTTATCTTTTCTGTGAGAGAAGTAGAAAAAAAGCTCCAAAGTGTATTCTGCAGTTATTCATGCTTTACATATTTTCAATCTATTTTCTCTTCTTCCTCTCCTCAAAGATTAAAAATCTTTTCTCAGTTGCCCTTCACTGAATCTTTTTTATGAGACGGAGATGACCAGAACTTGACATACTATTTAAGATAAGACTTATACAGAATATACATGTATTATCATATTCTCCATAGCATTCAAGGTCCCATGCAAGCTAGCATCGCCTTCACGTTTTCTAACCAATGCCACACGAGAATATGACCTCATTCAGCTGCAATGCCCAGGTTCAATAGCAGTATTGATGATGCCATGACTTTAGAGCTATGAAAAGTATCTTAGTTATTTCACATCCCTGTTAAAATTATCCTAGCTGGACAGTATGGCTGTCATATTCAGGCCGCAGAGAGTGGCCTTGTGCTCTTTAGGCTCAAGAATCCAAATAAACGCCAGCCTCTCTCCCTAGCCTGCATAATACCTTTCTTAGGCACAGGTTTCCATCACTCTTTACAGGATATGCAGGCTTGGAACAATACAACACCCATTTAAGCTACTACAGTAGTTTAAGTTCACCACCGTATACAGAATTTATCGCTCTGAAGACAAGTTGTATCCTTGGTCTTTTTAGTGATCTATCACTGAACTGTGATGAAAGCATTAAAGATGCAATCATTTCCCACACTTGATATCCTATAAGAAACAAGTGCACCAAATTTCAAGATTTTAAATTAATGCAAACGTGTAAATGATTCATATCAGTCATCTTGTTAAACATGTCTAGTGTATGGCATCTGGTGTTAACCATTTCTCCTATCATCAAGCTCCAACATGTAACTAGCTAGCTGGAGTCATTGATCCAACACTGTCAACCCTAGCTTCTCACAGAAAGAAAACAACAGTAACATATAACGCTCTAGGTAACAGGGGTATCCACAGCTTCCCCATGAGCAAGCAATTCACACCACCAATGAAAGCATCATGTATGTCATTAAAAATGGAAGAGGGTTAACTAGCACTAGCAAGACAAATCCCAAGAGGAAATGTCTTTCAATATGTTGCTTGATACAATATGATGACTTTGCATCAAATTTTTGCAGAAAAATTATATTCAAGTAAGCTGATCATGAATAAATTTGTTTTGCTGTGGAATTTTTCCAGGCATGACTCACGTATTAAGCAAACACTATCCACAATGTGCTTTTACTCCTAAAGGCATTTGAATTTTTTCTAAAAAGAGACAGAAGGACAAATATTTGAGACTTCCTCCAGGGGCAATCTTTGTTCATTTGCTACTTTTCCACTGGCTTTTACTTGCTGTACTCACACCTTCACTGTGAATTCTGCAGAGGTTCCCTCTGTTCTCTTTCACATGTCATTCTCTTTTCATGTGCCCACCATTGACCTAAAGACAGCTTTTCTTATTTGGTAAAAGGGCAACTGGAGGCAGAGCAACAGTTTAACATTTTCGGTTCCAATCCTGTTCGGTAGTCAATTTAATCTCATCACCTGCTTCACGCTCCTTTCATTCCTCTTGTTCAGAAACCCATAGACACATGGCAAGAGTTATCCAGAGGCAGAATGAAACGGCATGCAGCAGGGGCTTAGAGCTGAACTAAGAAAAATTAATTCCAACAAAGGTAAACTTTTTCACCAGAGGTAACAGAGGGTCCAGTATTGTACTAAAGCGCCCCAAACAAAAGAGCAGCACTTTCTGCATGGGCACTTACAGTACAAACACCTGATTTTCAGGTGACAGACACTGGTTGAATCCAGGCAAGGAGTAGTATTCCTCCTCAGTTGCTCTTTGCAGTTTTATAGTCAAGGTCCCAAAAGGCAACCGGTCACTAAGAGCCAGTGCCAGAGAGGAATCAAGTACTTCACACTCACCTGCGAGGTCAGTACTTTGGTGGTAGTGGAGTCTTCTCTGCTGGAATTTGTAGATATTACACCAGTTGTTCCTGCTGACAGTCCGCAGAACTGGTACAGCAAGAACCAGCGACCGGAGGGAGCATACGCAGGTGCCAGGTGGGAGACCTGCTCTTCCAGTCCCCAGGCCAGCCTTACTAGCGAGGATCAGAAGGCAGAATGAGGAACTTAAAGGAAAAGGAGATAAATGCCTTACATTTACATTGACCAAGTCTCCTTTCCTTTGACCTAACATGGTCCAAAATGAGAGTAAGGACCATCCTGACAGCAAGGGCATGAAAGTTCAGGTAGCCACCTGTGCTACACACACTTCCAGGTGTAAACCAAAGGCAGAGTAACATAGAGGCAGTTCTAAGAGATGGGTCCTGCTGTTTTACCCTGCTACAGTGTCTGCATCGTGCCTTCCCCTGTTTTGCAGAACAGCCAAGAGATGACTGAATTGGTCTACATGTACAAATACCTTTTTGCATAGGCTTCTACAGATGAGGTAGACAAGCAAGAGTTTGGAGCCAGCCATGAATACCAGGTGCCATGGCAATAGAATGAAGTGGTTAAAAAAAGCATTAGAAATATTGCGATATTCGCTTTATGGCAGTGGTCTAGAACCAAACCCACAATATCTCCGAGGTATGCCTGCAGTCATATTCATAGTCAAGCAAGTCCATGTTAGGTACACGGAATTCCCACCCACCCCCCCCAAAAAAAAAAAGCAGCTCCGTAGCGGTCTGTGCTTAGCCTGAGGTTAAGGGAGGTATACTATTCACTGCAATGACAGAAGAGTTACCTCAATGCTGTATCTAGCTCTGCATACAGCATGGCTCATCATTTTCTTCCCTCCTCACTACAATGTCTTTACATTTTTGAAACTCTTTCATGAAGAATAGGGAAAAAATGAAAACAGCAAGAAAGATGTATTAATAAGTAAACAAAAAGCCTCTCTTTCCTGGCTATTACTAAATTGGATTAAATGATCTCCTGCAATCAGAGCCACCTCTTACTGGAAAAAGGAGAAATGAAGAAATGGTTCTGAGATGAGAACTGACCTTAAGAAAAATATCATTATTGCCTTCTTTCTCCAAAATGTTAAACATAGTCAAGTCTGTCTTGATTTCATCAAGATACTCCCTAGGCAAGAGAAAAGATTCCAAAAAATACTACAAACACTACGACTATTTGCACTGCAACATATTCCCAGACACTTTCCTTGGGATCTAGTCCTTCTGACATGACATTCAGAACATCACTAAAGCTCAGTATCAGGCCGTGTCATTCAGCATCTGGCGTTGCAGCAATTATTGAGTTACTGGGATTGAACGCCTTTCCCTGACTAATCCACACGGACTGAGGCTACTCAGCAGGAGAATTTGACTTCTGAAGACAACACTGATCTTTCTACACTTCAACACAGGATGTGTTTCTAGGTCCTGCACGTTTAGCATAACTCAAACCAGCCACAGTAGGAATTTCAAGGAGTAGATTATTAAAGCACTGGCATTCTGCAACTGCTATTTACTTTCAGAATACCTGCTATTAATGTCTTCTGTCTAAACAAACACCACCATCACTGCTCCCAGTGCTTCCCAGTTTTCTCCCCTCTTCTTGATCACACTACAACTTCCTTAAAGCTTGACTATAAATCTTCTTATCATTTTAACTAGTCATTGCATTGTGTGTAAGGAATACTGAGGATCAACTAGATCTTGCACTTTTTCTTTATTCTCCTGCTCTTCTCAGGCTTTTATGATTCCTGCTGGCATTGCTTGCCTAGGAAATCTCAGATCTGGAAAAGGATTTCAGTTTCTCTAAGAAAATGAAAAAGGAAAGCAGGAAGGAAAGCAGGAAGGAAAGCAGGAAGGAAAGCAGGAAGGAAAGCAGGAAGGAAAGCAGGAAGGAAAGCAGGAAGGAAAGCAGGAAGGAAAGCAGGAAGGAAAGCAGGAAGGAAAGCAGGAAGGAAAGCAGGAAGGAAAGCAGGAAGGAAAGCAGGAAGGAAAGCAGGAAGGAAAGCAGGAAGGAAAGCAGGAAGGAAAGCAGGAAGGAAAGCAGGAAGGAAAGCAGGAAGGAAAGCAGGAAGGAAAGCAGGAAGGAAAGCAGGAAGGAAAGCAGGAAGGAAAGCAGGAAGGAAAGCAGGAAGGAAAGCAGGAAGGAAAGCAGGAAGGAAAGCAGGAAGGAAAGCAGGAAGGAAAGCAGGAAGGAAAGCAGGAAGGAAAGCAGGAAGGAAAGCAGGAAGGAAAGCAGGAAGGAAAGCAGGAAGGAAAGCAGGAAGGAAAGCAGGAAGGAAAGCAGGAAGGAAAGCAGGAAGGAAAGCAGGAAGGAAAGCAGGAAGGAAAGCAGGAAGGAAAGCAGGAAGGAAAGCAGGAAGGAAAGCAGGAAGGAAAGCAGGAAGGAAAGCAGGAAGGAAAGCAGGAAGGAAAGCAGGAAGGAAAGCAGGAAGGAAAGCAGGAAGGAAAGCAGGAAGGAAAGCAGGAAGGAAAGCAGGAAGGAAAGCAGGAAGGAAAGCAGGAAGGAAAGCAGGAAGGAAAGCAGGAAGGAAAGCAGGAAGGAAAGCAGGAAAAGAAATATCCCATCAAATCAATTGCCTTACTTAACTCATATTAATCAGTCAAATGTTTTGGGGTGCTTTCTTTGCAAGAGCTCTGATTTTTTTTCTTTCTAGATTAAGAAGAACCAATGCTTCCTCTAAACTGCGTGTCAGCCTAAGCAGGTGTAGAGACAACGCGACTTCATCCACACTAATGGATTTGGTCCTACTTTGTTTTGGACTTCCAGTACAAGACAGACATTGACAAACTGGAGCGAATCCAGGGAGGGCCACCAGAATGGTCACGGGGCTGGAACACACGGCATATGAAGGAAGCGGGGTTGTTCAGTCTGCAGAAGAGAAGGCGAAGGGGGTCTTACTGCTGTCTATGACTACCTAACAGGTGGTTACGCAGAAGATGGAGTCAGACTCTTCTCAGATGCACGGGGAAAGAATAAAAGGTTCCGAGCACAAGGTGCATCGAGGGAAATTCTGATGAGCTATTAGGAAACAAAATTCACAGCGAGGGTGATCAAATGCTTGGCCAGGTTACCCAGAGAGGCATGCAATCTCCACCCTTGGAGATACTCGGAGCGCAACTGCACGAGGCCCTGAGCACCCTGAGCTAAGCTGGTCCTGCTTTCAGCAGGAGGTTGGACTAGAAACCTCCAAAGGTTCCACCAAGCCTAAACTACTCTGTGTTTTTACGATTCCACCCTGACATCACTGAATCAGAAGAGGCCCATTTTCCAGGCTACTTGATTCCTCCAGATAGTTCACTTCTCTCTACAATGAAAACTCACAACTAGTACAATATTTGAGTAGAATAGGCAGCTTGTAACTGGCACCTCACATTTAACCTTTCCTTTCCTCTCATACCAAGCAGGGTGATGCAGTCCTCTGCTCTGTTCCTGAGAATGATCAGGAAACATTAATCTCAAGAATGCTAATAAGCTCTTTTCTGTCAGTAAGAAAGAACATGGGAGGCATGGACCGTCTACTGTAAGGATCCAGGGCCTAGTGATCTGTGTTCAGGAATAAATCATCAGTGATTGTAAGGAAGCCAAGATCACATATGCTCTGCAAATGAACTAGGGCTAAATTTTGTCGTGCACATCAACAGCGTTCACACAGGAAGAAGCTCATCCATGCCTGCTGCCTTCTGACAAACGCAAAACAAGATCGCAGAAGAGGAAGAACAAGCTTGAAGGTAAAGCTCCCAACCAGCTCCATGGAAAACACGATTCACTTGCAGCCCTGCCACAGGCCTTAGCCTGCAGCACTACCAACAAGATTGCCTGGTTACACGGAAATTGGAAAAGGTCTCTCCTAGGCTCTGCTTGTCAGTGGGAAGCAGGTACCTAATTCTCAAGACTCACACTCACTTTCTCTGTACATCCTCAGCATTAGCTGCCACCCATCACCATCAGCCTATCTTCCACATAATAGGAGCAGAGATTCCACAGGGTTCAGGCACTCCACGAATCCGAAGGATAAGAATGCTGCCTGGGGCAATTTGCAGCCAGAAATCTATCCCTCACAGGTACTTACACCTAAACCAGGGCTGCAAATGCTCAAATGTGGCATTGTTCTGATCATGTAATTCAAAGCCCAAAAGAGTTTAACATTGCCTCGTTTTGTCATTTGAGGGTTTGAGCTACAACATTTTCCTGTCTTTTATTTCTCATTTTCTCACCCCAATGCTTAAGAAAGAAGTTAAACACTCATTTCAATTCATTTTCTTACCCTTAGAGGAATAACAAATAGAATTTGAATATGCAAAAAGCAAACAAAAAACCCCATAGCTTCATCCCACTCTAGCAAGTACTTTATTAATATTGAGAAGCTCAATTTGAATTTATTTGGAATCCACGACTCACAGTCACTAGTAAAATGACCTAGAGACTACAGTGATAACTCCCTTGCATTTCAACACAAAAGAAAACCTTCCACAATACACAATGTGAGCAAAACTTTTGGCTGAATATCATCATTTTCCTGTTTGCTTCAGCTACTACTTCAGGTGATGCTGTTGCTATTTTTCAGTGCACTGTCCCTAAGCAAATGGCTGCTCACACCATATAAGATAAAATTAAACAACAACAAAATATATATATACACACACATATATATGTTTTCCACATTCACAGTCTTTTCAGGCCAATACATTCTCTGAAGATAATGAACTACCCTGACATATTCTGGAACTCTTCTCCCTGTCCTCTGTAGCAATGGGAGAATGGAACCATTCATCAACATGACACATCACGGCTTCCAAATATTGAGACATCTCGATACAGTCAGCTGAGTAATATCGCTTTCTGCATCTCTGCTGTTGCTTTCAGCAATGATCTAGTAACAACCAGGGAAAGACAAAGCTGTGATAACTTTCCACAGGCCAGGTGAAAGCACAGACCAGACCAGGTAAGGCACAATTATTCTGAGCTTCGTCTTCTAGCTCCCTAGGGAAAAGTTTTAGGGCTGCTTTCTTCTCACATGACTTTGCTGAATGCGCCATTTCTGACAACAACACATCCTAAGTACTTTCTTTCTCCACCACGTTTTTGCCATTCCCTTGTCTATTCAACCAGGAAACACTAAAGCAAATCATATAGTACAAAGTACGTATTCGACATAAAGTGCAATATATCTTAAAGTATGCATCAAAACTAAATGCTGCCTTTGGATGCAAGCATAAAGCTTCTGCAAGTATCTAAGGGAAAGAATTTTTTCAGGATTCAACTGAGACCACCAAGTACAAGTGTAATACTCAAGTTGTCTGAATTGCCAGAGTCAGAGGCTGGAAGCAGGCCTGTACTTTTTGGCAATACAGCACTTCATATGATGCAACACATGGCCCCAGTCAACACTCCTTTCTCTGGTATAGCAGGCAACAAAAGATCAAGCCATTAGTCCTTCACCGTTTTCTATTCCAAGGTTTTATCCCCTATGTTTCGAGATACTCTCTCATTCCATGCTGTCTGACAGCACTTTTAGCTTTTTAGAAGTTGGAATTATAAGAATTATTTACATTTGAAAAAGTAACATTTTGGATGCACATTCTGTTCTTGGCCAGAGGCTTTTTTTTTTTTTTAAACTTTTCTACCTGCTTGGCCTGTAGAACCATTTTAACTTTGCTAAAACCTTCCAGAGAAGCAGCACTTTTACCAGCACTGAAATGCACTGCATCTTTCATGTCTTCAAATAAAAATTAAGCCCAACCTGTCATCTGTTAGATCTGTTGCATCTAACACTTCCTGCAGAAGAGTGCTAGTTTGATTATCCTCTAACTAGACTTTGCTGGAGTGATCACAGGATCCTATCTAAAGCATAGTAACAAATCTTAGTGTCTCTTCCATTAGCAACCCTAATGTACTGTAAATGGCCATAGGCTTAAAGCCTATGACTAGATTCAGCAAAATGTTCACTACTATACATAATTGTAAATAATATTAATAAAAAGTTCTATTATTTATTACTCACATTGTAAAGGAAGTCAGGAGTACACCATGGTGACAGAAGAGAAACTGCAGTAGTATTTACAAAAGCAGGCAGTAGAACATATTCCACCATTGACAACAAAGCCAATGTTGAGCGGTCCTGAAAGAGTTTGTGCCCTGAGCAGCCTGACAGATAACGCAGAACATCTACAGGCAATGCAGGAAGGCTAGAGCAGAGGGAACAGCAGAAACTGGATCTTGATTTTGGCCAACTTTTTTCCCCACTATGACCAGACAGTACAATCCAGTACTAACATTGCCAAATTAGGATCATTTCTGAGAGCTGGTGAAGAGCCCGCAGAGGCCTGGCTGTTGAGAAAGACAAAGGAAACTATTTGTGATCTAAGATGCATTTCTTTAATATAAAAAGATTTTTCCATAACTGAAGTTTCATGACTTCACATTCCAGAAGTCAATAATTTGAAATCATTGCTTTATGACTACACTGAGCTTAAGCTTAGTCTTTTAACACACACCCATGTTTTCTGCACCATCAACATTCACTCACTTTTTTTTTTTACAACTTTTTCCAGTGGTGAAGACTGGGATGCCAACAGCCCCTTAAAGAAACCGTCTCTTTCATAACTACGCTTGTTCATCAGACAGTCAAGCCAGATGCAACTATGAGAGTCCAAATGCTGTTCATTCTGATAAATACAAGATGACACTGAAAAAAAGGGAGATGCGTAAAGAATAATCACGATCCTTTTTTACCCGGCAGAATATTCTCTGGTTTGTTGCACTACAGGGATTGAAACCTGTAATTTACAGGATCACTTGTGAGCAGCTGGGAGTCACAGGGCACTGCAGCGGGTGGTTCTCAGGGAATCAGAGTAGGGGCAATTGCATAGTCACCAGGTACATATTGACTTCACCAGCCAGGATAAGCAGAAATCCAGCTCAGATATTTTGAAATGCTTTAACACAGATTTTTTTTTTGAAGACATATAGTCAGAGAGGAAACAGCATTTCCAACAACAGGACAAAGAAGAGTTTTTCCCACAAAGGGAATCATCTCTTCCAGACACAGTCTCAGACTACTTCCACTCTCAGCAGGTATTTTTGCTTATAATTAGATCTATTTGAACTTCCAAAAAGAAAATACTGAAGGCTGGCAGGGAACCGGGATTGAACAAAAAGGGGCAAAGAGATCATATAAGACAAAAGACGGTTTTGATAAAGAGAATAAATAGTTATTACTATGAGAGAAGAGAAAGTGAGTCTGCTTCGGGACTTGAAGCAGATCAGCGTAAAAGGCTGTATTTGTTCAGAAGAACACAACAGCATTATGCAACAGTTCCTGACAAGAAGTGAACGGTAATATTTTCAGCCAAAACAACTGGAGAAATGCATGTGAAGCAAAATGCATCAGCTATGTTAGCAGAGAGCCTTGGAAAAATGTCACTGCTCTTGGTCTTTGGGACTTTAAATAACAAGTCGAAAGAATCTTAGCTTAATCTTTCAGACTTTACTCTAACAGGATTTATGACTGACTCAAAGGAAAGATGATGTTTTCTTCCATCACTTCCTAGAGCACCTGTGTTCTCTGCAGAGGTTATACATGCAAGCAATAACCCAGACTGACCACGCTTAGCTTACAAATGCCAAGAACAGCCTCGCTTGCTAAAGTACAGCAGCATGCGAAGGCCCAAGTGAGCAGATGATCTGCTCTCAGATTCCACCTGCTAGTTAGATAGGGACAAACTGCATTTTGAAGACACTATACAGAACACACGTAAATAAAGAAAAAACAATACTTCAATGAAAACCTAGGCACATATACATTTCTAACATGCTTGTCACTTAAATGCGGCAAAACTAAAGCTCTAAAGAACACTTCCTATTAGGAATTAAATTCTCCTTTTCTACACTGAGTCTTTGCTTTAGTTAGCTAAGACACTGCTGAACCTTCTGCCATTCTGAAACTGCATGAGAGCCTACGTTTAAGTGTGGATTACGCAATAACCTCTGCACAAAGCAAAACTGTAGGATCGCCTGATCCCTATAGGGTCAGAACCCAAACCACTAAGAACCTGAAAGAGCAAGTAGTCACTTACGTCCAGCATTTAGGTGCTAGCGAGACTGTCAAAGTCTTTACTATATGTGGCCTAACTCTGCGGATTCCCAAAGTCCTGTAGACACTGGCGTTTCCACCAGCAGGCACATAAAACACCCCTCACCCTGCTCCTGCAAAGCCTGATGCAGCTGAGCTATTCACCAGCTGAGCTGCTCTTTACTCTGGCAAGACTCTCAAATACGCACTGCTCGTCTCCAGCATCTAATGGACACTGACAGTTCATTCCATCTAGTCAAGATTACCAAGATGAGATTCTCAGCAGGAACCGGCTGTATATGTTCACATAACGCTGCATTTAAGATACCCACCTAGGAAACAGCACAACTATTTTCAAATCTCCACAGCACCCGACTCAAACCCAAGTCTCTCCTGTACCAACAGAAATCCCTCATCTCTGTGTCATTAGGCATTTTCTCTCCAGGGGAGAGTTAACATCCATACCACAGCTGACCTATTACCTTTAAGAGGTGATGCCCCCGATGTACTTCTCCCCTCGGCCTCCTGTTGGCTTCTCCGCTCAGTTTCCTAGCCTTTACTAATCCCACTCCTAAACGCTTTATTCTCACCATAAGTTAAAGGGGAAGCCTAGGTACAGAGGCTGGCGCTGAAGACTCCCTTAGGCACTGGAACGGGGCATCCCTTAGGTGATCTAGCCCTGAAAAAAATACAGCGACTTCTCTCTCCCCGCCTGGGCTTTCAAGCAAAGGCCTGTCAAGAGATGAGCCCAGACACCGCAGTGGGTAACAAAGCACCGCACACAGAGAGAGGGACGACAGGCTCATCATTTAAGTCAAGCCCCATGAGAGCTTTAAAGAATAACACCAGGAATTTCATATGGAACCGGATTACAGTGAGCTACCAACATCTTTTGCAGCATAAACTGCTGTTAGACTAGCTTCTTAAACATCTCTCGGGGAAAAGGGAAGTATTATTGTTGTGAAAAGCACAATTCTTTAAATCTCTCTTATCTTATTTTTGAGGGTTTCTTAAATGATATTTATCAATCATATAAGAGTCCAGGGGGTACCAAAAAGTGATCAAGTGAATAATCCACTAAAAATTTTGCATGTTGGTTCCACAGTTTTAAAGGTCATCACCAATGCATCACCAAATCACCAGCACAAGACTAGAGCATCTATTTCATGCACGAAGCAGCAATTCATCCTGGTAAATTTAGCTGTGGCTTTTATTAAACTCACTGCAGTCTCTGGCCAGGCAGTAGAACCTGAACAGGCTTTCACATTATATTCCTCCGAGATTCAAATAAATCGAAAACTCTCTCATTTTCACGTACCTACTGGGTTTTTAGAAAATTACTTAACCATTTCAACTCCTGAACTAGTCAGCACCTTCCTCCTCTTCTCTCACCTTCTCACACACCAACTGAGATAGTGTCACTTCCTAAAGTTTAACCAAAATTTTAAGCAATTATCTTTTATTTCATCCCTCAGATTACATCAGAAGAACAGCAACAGCCTGTGTGTGCATGTCACGTCAAATTTAGTCTAGGAAAAGGAAGGCAAACAGCATGAATTCACATTTCCTAAACAAATTTGAGGTACAACTTGCAGAGTCTGGGTGCCTGCTACAGATCAGGAAGAAGTAGATGAGGCCTTCTTCAGACAACTGGAGGAAGCCCCATGTTTGCAGGCCCTGGTACACATGGGGCACTTGAACCACCCTGATACCTGATGAAAGGGCATCATGAACTGGTGGGAGTGGTTGATACTCCGAAGGGTTGGGCTGCCACTTAGAGGGATCACAACAGGCTGGAGAAATGTGCAGAGAGGAACCTCATGAAGTTCAACAAAGGGAAATGCCAAGTCCTGTATTTGGGCAGCAACAATCCCATGTATCAAAACAGGCTGGGGGCCAACAGACTGGAAAGCAGCTCTGCAGAGAAGGACCTGAGCGTCCTGGTTGGCGGACAACAAGTTGACCACGGCCCAGCAATGTGCCCTCACAGCAAAGGCGGCCAACAGCCTCCTGGGCTGCACTAGGAAGATCATTGCCAGCAGGTCCAGGGAGGTGATCCTTCCCCTCTACTCAGCACTGGTGAGACCACACCTGGAGTGCTGGATCTAGGTCTGGGTGCCCTGCTACAAGAGAGACATGGACATACTGGAGTGAGTCCAGCAAAGATGATTAAGCGACTGGAGCATCTCTCCTATGAGGAGGGGCTGAGAGAACTGGGACTGTTCAGCCTGGAGAAGAGAAGGCTCGGGGTGGGGGGAAGGGCAACAAGTGTATTAATGTGTACAAATACCTGATGGGAGGCAGTAAAAACGACAGGGCCAGACTCTCAGTGGAGCCCAGTGACAGGATAAGAGGCAATGGGCACAAACTGAAACACAGGAAACTCCACTCAAGCATAACAAAAAAGAAGTTACTGGGAGGGCAGTTGGTGGAAGAGCTTGCTCAGAAAGGTTGTGGAGTCTCCATTCTTGGAGATGATCAAAATGCAAGTGCACATGGTCTTTGGCAGCCTGCTCTAGGTGACCCTGCTCTGAGCACGGCGGGGGGGGACTGGACAATCTCCAGAGGTCCCTTCTAACCTCAGCTATTCTGTGATTCTGTCTCAAAAGTCATACCAAACAAATCCGTTCCCAAGGAACAAACCCTAACCTAACCCTAACCTAACCTTTTCTAAGTGTCAGTGAATTAGTCTATACCAATGGAGAAGCACTGGATCTTAAACAGTGAGGCTACATCCGTTTCCTCTAGAAACGACGGCAATATTTCTATCAATTTCAATGACAACAAGATCAAAACCTCTACCATCAACTTGTCATTCAGATTTTTCCCCTGTGCCCAAAATGAAATGAAAACAACTTCAGCATTTTCCAAATTCCTCTGTCCTTTCTCCCCACGCTTTACTGACCATTCTTTTCTGGTGCGACCCCCTGTTTAATGTTTTAAAGGATGAATTGTGGCCTAGTGTGTCAAGGTTTTATTCCAACCCCACACAGCTGTTTCCTTCGCATTGATTTTTCAAACTTCTAACTATCCTGGGAAACAGAGGTTTAGGGAAAAAGTTCACTATCAAGTACCAAACATACGTCCCCATGAAAATAAAATCAAAAGGCAATTCTGTACTACCAGCTCTTAACAGTAAGATAGGTTTTTTCCTCCCCTCCTAACGTTCCACTTTTCCTCAAAAACCAAAATAGTGTTGAATAGTCTGGAAGCAGCACTTTGGAACCACCCATGTCACCTTCTAACCTCCATCACTCCAATTGTCCAGGGGTTAATTGCTGATCTTGGTAGCATTAATTCTTATTCATGCTTCAAAGAACACTGCTGTTCGGCAAGAAAACAAGCCCTACAATTCATCTAGTTCAGTATTTTCTTGATTCTACTATGGATTTCTCTCCTTCTCTGTGTGTGTGTGTTTGTGCACGCGTATATATATGTAATTACATGGGATGAGCATGTGTATGGATTTCTCTCTTTTTGTACATATGTAGCAAAAGGGAGTACTGAAAAAGCATACTATACTCTTATTATTCAAAATACATAAGGACCAGAACATCTGATGTGAAGAAAAGTTCAATGATTACAGGAAGTTCTGCTAATTTACCCTCAAACTTTCAGGCTTATCATTTCAACAACATGTCCGTTGCTCTGATGAACGCCAGGTCACAGTGCAGGGATCTCAGATACTGGTTACACTGACAATGACCAGCTAGCAAAAGATAGCCAAGGAAAATCTGTTGCTTTTGCCTATCTGACAAAATAAGAAAAACTAACCTTAACGAGAAAAGTCCCTAATAAATTTAAAAACATATTTTACAGCTATATGGAGTTTTATATGAAGCTTTGTGTCTACTGTAAATTTCTGTTTGCCTTTCCTTTTACTCTGTGCTGCTTGGTAAGTCTTGATCACTTGGCTTTCTTCATATTCCTATTCACAGGTCCACTGCTCAGAAACAGGAGTCCATGGGAGTCTTCACATTGACTTTAATCTCATCTAAAGTAATGACAGAAGTAACTGTAGCCCAGCAGAACGTAATCCAAGGGCAGTAAAATCCTGTCTCTCTCTCTCTCCAAAGCATCAACAACAACACCACCTTTCCCAATCTAATTCCATTTGCCTGAAAAACAGTGAAATATTTAATGCAATTCCTTTACTTGGGAGGAAAAAGCTCCAAACACCATGGCCAAAATTACACCCACAGTAATTGTGACTTTTAAGACATCAGTGACTAACATCTGCACATCACTCAGGGAGCAGAGCTGTCTTCTTTTATCAGTCTACCATTATCTCTTTAGCAAGCCAACACTGCCGGCCCTTGGCTGTCACCAAAGCAAAGTCAAAAGGAAAGAAGCAACAGATTAGTCTCCAGAAACGCAATCGTATTCCGCATTAGAACAGCTTGAGTGCTCACTCATGTATAGTTTTCTCCTAGAAGCATTACATAGAGCCTGGCATACAGAAAGGCTGTCTCATAGACGCTCATAAAATTAACTTCCTGCACAGAGGAGGTGTCACTTCGTGCCATCAGTATAGCGATAGCCTGGCAACAGGTGGCAACACTCTTGCATTAATTCTACTTTACATCTCTTGTTAAATCCCAGACAGCCTGTATATTTGAACATACAGTTCATTTGTAGAGCTAGAATACAATCTATACTTTATTACATTGTATATGCTCTTGCATTTGACCTATCTTTTTGAAACATGGACATAGAATTTTCCAGACAGAAGTGCATATCATACCTGGAGTTTTGCACAAAAGGATCTATAATACATGGAAGGAAGGGGATGGGGGAGAATATAGCCCACATCTATCTCTTTTCCTGAAGGAGCACATATCACTCTGTGCTGAAATCTGAAACATAAAAACCCTCTCTGATAAACATTTTTGCTTTTCAACAAAAGCCTTGGCAGTGTGACCACAGTCCCCAGGCACTTGCACCGTTTTACTCTCCAGTCTCTCCAAGACAAAGCATCTGCTCTCTTAACTTAAACTTTTTAAAACAGAAAGGGAATTTCATGTTAATTTTGTCCAGTTCTAAAATCTGTTTCTCATCTCATTGATCTTCCATGAAAGTTTTCACTCCCACAATAATTTTGATAAAGTTAACAGGAACCAAAGGTAACATTTAGACAAACTGAAAAATTAAAGGTAATCAAGGCTACGCTCAAAAAGAGTCATAACGCTAAAGGCTATGGATTTCAAGTTACTCAAGACAGCTTTCTAATTACAGCCTTCAAAAGATTATTTAGTTAGTTCCTTGATAATCTTCAAAACAACAACAAAAAATACTCATAATGAATTACCAAAAAGCCTCAATTGGTCTTCTGAATTGTAGGAAATTGTTTTCAGACCTTAACTAAAAGACAGAAATTTACTTAGTAGTGCATTACTAAGGCAAAGCTTGGAACAAGAAGTAGTCATTATTTTTAAAGAGTTTATTGTTGATGCTGTATTTTCTTTATGAAAATATGCTAATGTGAGAGGATATTTCTACAATAAATAAAAAATGCACACAAACTCATTCTTCATAGGCATTTTCTTTCTTCTCATTGGCATACTGTCAATGAGATTTGTGATCCATTCTGGTGTTGTATCACAACACTCTTCACTACAGGGAGCTAACACTAAGACAGCCTTTCTTATCCAGCCACCTCCCTTTACTCATTTTCATTTCCTCAGATTATGTAGTCCAGTACTTTTTCATGCTAAGTAAGAACCAAAAGACATTATTTTGGAAAGGTTTATTAAAATCTGCTCAGTCATTATGGTGATTCCAGTCTATTGGGGGAAACCATTTAACATTTAAGATTTTTTTTTTCTTCAGATTCTTCAAATTCTACCCTGTTCATTTAAGTACTGCCTGGTTTGCAGGATTCGTTTCATGTACGAATTATGAATTCGACAATGCTTCGAGCGAGGCATGGGAAAGGAAACTTACCCACATTAAAAACAGAAGAAACGGGGAGAAATCATTAGTCAAACTTCTGCCAAGGATCATTTCCCCTCCTGCTTCCTCCTTGCTCCACAAGTGCTGCAAAGGTAATGAAACATTGACTTACACCAGCAACAAACTGCTGCCTGCAGTGTACTGCCTCGAACCCTTTGGCTTGAAAATGGAGACAAGAGACCCCTCACTACCTGCTTCTCTCCCTCCATGAGGCAGCAAACAGGCAATTTCATTTCAGCCCTTCCTGCACGTGTGGATTCAAAGCCTAGATAATGTGAATAAGACTCTAAAAGGACAATTCTTTCTTCTTCCTGCTCCATAGTCCCTTTAGCTGAAGGACAGACCAAGCAAGAATCCATCCTTTATGAGTATATTCACATTGTCCATCTTTGACTAACTTAGGTGCCTAAATTAGGTGCTTACACTTCCCAAAGTTACTAAAGTCTTCAGAAAATACCTCATACCATCCCCTGGATACTCTGAATACCTTGTATAATGTGTAATATACTTCTGAGAACCTTCATCTGCCGCTGATTTTCTATGCTTTTCTGGCTCTGAACAAATCCTTTGCTACCATTTTCATCCATGAGTTTACTTTCCAGCACCTGAAATACAGACTCCAAAATCCAAACACTAGGAAACAACCTCACGGCAACGTCCCTTGATAACGCTACCCAGTGCTACACAGTTCATCCACTTCAGAAAGCTGCATTTCTTCCTTTCTCTCTCTCCAAACATCTTACAGGACTGAAGTTTATGAGAAATTACAGATCCAGCTATTCCCCACCCCCAGCTCTGTTTCTGGGTACGATTATCCAGAGAGCTGCAAGTCCACCTATATGAAATGATGGCGGAAAAAAGACAGGTAGGAAGAGCTTAGTGCTTTTGTTCCAACTAGTACTCATTGTCCTGTTTCTAAAAAAAAAAAAAAAAACAACCTCTTTCTCTTAGCAATAACAACCTTTCCTTTTTTTCAACTTGTGATGAGTTCAGCAGTTTTTCACTGCTAGTGAAAAGTGCTAGTAGAGCTGGTTACAGTCCTGCAGAAATAGAAGAGCACTGGGGGACCAACAGGAGGAGGAAGCCACACTGAGATACTGTTAAATATTGTGTCCCCTTTATAACTGGAGTTCATGTTTGAGTTTGCTATTTATCACTACAAGAGAGAAGAAGAAAAAAGAAAAAAAGAAAAAGAAAAAAGAAAAAAATGCCTAGCCTAAACTGATAACTCTAAAGACCAGAATCTGAGCAAGTAACACACAAACAACTTCCCTGAGGCCCATAGAAAAACTTGGACAACTGGCTAGTGGAAAACATATCAGGATTCTGCTGGAAGATATTAGAAGTTTAAAATGATATGTAGATGGTAGTTTAACATGCTAGTTCAGTGGCGCCTTACATCTATGCAATGTATAACTCTATGATTATCAAGTGACACACAACACAACCTTAGTAACTGAAATTAATTTGTTAGTTTTAATTTAATTAATTTGATAGGTCTACCCATCTGTCATACCTATTATCATGGCATTTGAGCAGTTGACTGAACACTTTTTACTGAATTTGAATGAAGTGGTTCCCTAAATTCATAACTGCTACCATGTAAGGAAACACAATGTGAATCATCATATTCTTCCCTCATTCAGATAATCTACACGATTTTTTTCCCCCTGAGTGCTAAAGCATAGGCACATTTAGGAAACGCTGTGGAGTTCTTCATACCACCAAATGATGACTCCATATTAGCCAGACAGCACCCATTAAAACAGCTGCTAGACATGGAATAATAAGATGAACCAGGAGGAACTCCTACATCCCTGCCTCCCTCTGAAAAATACCTCATCTGCTATCAAAAATAAATCCAGGTAAAGGAAACATTTTAGAAGAACCTGTTATCTTTTGTAGTCACTGCCAGATTTGCAGTAACAAACCTCAGTATTGGCTAGGGGGAAAGTCCCTCTTCATGGGAACAGGGATAGTGATGTTGAAACCAGAAGAATCATGTCAGATCTCATTAGATAAACTTGGGGTCACATCCAGATGTACTACACAAACGTAAAAGTCATATACACTAAACTTCTTCCAATACACAAAAGAAATTAAGCGTATTTACTACTACACTGCACACAATATATAAGAGATGATGAAATAAAACTGAAACAGAAAACATGAACTAAGTGCTGCATGAAAGGCAGCAATCATAGGATGATGGGTTTTACGAGGACAGACAGGACTCTCACAGCTGGGTTTGTGCTGCAGACCAGAACTTGTAAACCAGGTCTGGAAAACGTTTTCTATGACTTTGATCTACGTTAGGTTTGTTTTGCAGTGTCCAAAGCACACTTTCCAAACCCAAAGTTAAGTAAAGTTTACTTATCAACACGGTCTGAACTTTAGGTCTGCAACAAATTCCCTGCACCATGTGATTTCTTGTAGTGCCAACTTAAATGAAAAAAACTTTGCACAGCTTTGCCCATTAAAACAAGACCAAGCCCTCATATCAGCAAATACTGCATTTGTACAAGATATTTCTTGGCTGAATCTTCTGTCAAACCCAACAGCATTAGGGTAATGCATTTTGCACTTTGAGGAGAGATGGCTGACACACTAATTTGAAGAATTTATTGTTGCAGCAACAAATTACAAAAAGAGAAGAAACGCACCTAGCAAAACTGAAAACCCAAATAATTCCTCGCTTCCATTCTACCTGTCGATAGTCTAAACTATGCATATAGAATGTAGCAAGAGACTATCCCTGCCCAATACAGGTACTAGCACTGTAAAGCTTTTATCTTGTGTTAGACTTTTAGTTGCTCTTCTAGCATAATTTCTCCACTCTCAATCACAAGACAAGACTTACAGCAGACACCTCAAGCGCTTGAGACGTCAAACGCCACATAGAGTCAAGATGCTACAAAAGTGTCCTGACTGCCCACTGTGAGCCAGTCAGAATCAGTACTGCCATGAGGCTAGCCACATTAGGACTGGCAGATGCTGTAAAACATCTCCTATTTTTTTGTCTGATAATGGAAAGGGGGGAGGGATATCAATCTGATATCTGCAGCTCACAAAAACCATGCATATTCAATAACAAGGAAACCTTCAGCTATCAATCCTTTTGAAAGTAGAGGGTAGAAGAGTAGAACTTCTTGAAACAGAAGTGTAGATTTCCTTCACATCAGAACATTGTGGGCAAAAAGGGATTGCTATCGCTTCCCCTGGAATAAATTTCTAAGGCCCAGCTTGTTTGCATGGTGCCATGCAAAAACTACTGCTCCTGGAAGGCTGTGAACATGGTGGGAATCTGCAAGTGTATAAAGCCTGTCACCTGCATAAACAAATGCAGTATCAAACCCTAAACAGTCTCATTAGCTTAGCAAGAACAGTATCTCCAGTGTGACAACACCATGAGTCATTTTGTTTTCAGAAGTAAGACTACAGCACACATCTGTGCACACGTGCATTTCTATAGTACAGTATACAAGTGTCTAGAACAGGCAAGCATTTCTTCTAAGTAGCATCAACAGGAGTTTCACATGTTGGTTTAATACTATTCGTGCATATTCCTAAAAGACATGCTAAAATTCTTTATTGAACCTTAATGCACAGGCTTAAGGCTTCAGATGTTAAAGGAAGCACTTTCTGGGAGCTTGTCTTTCAAAACCCGCCCAATTCAATCCTTACGTGCACTCAAGCTGCAGGCTCCTCTGTAACATAGCTCCTGGGAAGGCACAGGGCAGCACAAGGCCCTGTCATCAGGTTTTTTTACTAGTTGTATGCCCTAGAGCATTTCCTAGATCAACAGGTAATACAGGTAATGCTTATCACATGCCCATACCTTGATACCTTACATTACTTCAAGACCACCACATTAATCAGCATCCTTGCTTTTCCACTGCTGTGGAAGAGGAGTAGTTTTAGATCTACACCACTCCTTGAGAAAAATATTTTTGCCCACTTCTAAAGAGCAAGTTTGTTTAACAAACTTTTGCTAATTCTCTCTCATGTTCAATAATGGTTTAGCAATGTGCAAAAGTACTCTGGTTATTCTGTTCCTCTAGAAGAACTAATACAAACTGTGTCAGCTATGCCAGGGTCTTCAGCCTCAAAAACATTTTCAGTTTTCCTTCACAGTATATCATGTGTTATTCTGCATTCTTTGGTAAATGAGATTTCTTGCACATTCCAGAACAAACAGTAGTGAATGTATTTGCTGACCTTTTAAGGCTGTCAAATACCAAAACTCCTTGCTGTGTTCACTGCAAAATAAATAACTAATATTAAGTATGTATGTGTGTATATATACACACATACTCTGATATGTTCAAAAAGATAACTAGAATTATGCAGGATGCAATGTAGAAGTGTCTGAAAGACTGATTAAATTAATTTTTGCATGGTTTTCAATCGCAATCCAATTGCAAAGGAGAATTGAAAAGCCCAAACTGATACTGAAGGCAAATAAGTAATTAGAATGAGCCATTAATCGCTTATCATAGAAACTTTTAGTGGCTGCCTGATGAACTGAAACTGCACAGCAGAAGGCTTGAAAGGAGGGAGAAAGAGTAAAGAAAAGAGGAGCCACCACCCCAAATAAACTCCCTTTACAGCCATCTGGAGAGACTGTCTCTGAAGGAGGCAAAGTGGGGTAGGCACTGCTTACAAGTCTTCCTAAGAGTGGTCGACTATGTCTCTGCATATAACGTCCTGCTCCTAGGGCAGGAGAAAAAAGACCATACAATTTGCCTTTCTCAGCTCTTTATGACTAACACATCCAGTATCTTTTCCCTGAATACTAGAAAACTACTCCTTAGCAACTTTATGGAAGAATGAAGAAAGAAGGGACATCCAAAAAAAAAGTCCTCCCCACCTCCACCAGCTTTTGGAGGAAGCTTCATCATCAATATCCCTTCTTCTCAAGGCAAGTCAGATGAAGTCTTATTGCCTCAGGTGATCTCCTTTACTGCTAAAAATTGACAGTAGCCTGGATATGACCCAACAGTGAGGTTTCTGCAGTTGCAGTCTGACACTTTCTTCTGGATCCCATGAAAATCTTGTAAGAGAAACACTCATGCCAGTTACTGTAATGCACGCTTAGGAGAGGTTCTCCTTCGCTTGCATCCTCTTCCTAGAGCTATTCAACACAGCCAGTCCACGTGTTTCACTACTGCTGACTTCAAAAGCATTTTGGTTCTCAGACCAGACCGACTTTAAACATCCCTAGTGGTCAAGAAATCAATCGTATGAGTGATTTCATCTGCATCTGGGTTTGGTAGACCTCTTCATTTGGACACAACTTGCTCCTCAAGCCGGGATGCCAAGCATGCACCAAGACGGGGAATTTACTAGTCACCAAAGGATCTACAATATTCTGACATTAACCCGCATATTGCTTGTCCTTTGCTGACACCGACTCCACTGTCGCATCAGCGCACATCTGTTTCTCCATGTCTGGCCATTCTCTTCCTATCGCCCTGCATTTCGAACCATCTCCCTGACACTTTCAGCTCAGGGGCATGCTGATAACTCAAGCTTCAAATGGCTCAGGCAGAAGAAACACCAGCACTTGGAAAATGTGTTCAGTAGGCTGAACACAAAACATGAGAAGTAACCCATTACCATGTGAGTATTTTTTACTGACCGTCAGTGATATGATATCCCATGAGTTCAGCTCAAAAATAAAATGGCTGGGATTGCACTTTGATATTTTGACCCTTCCAAAATATCTGAGAAGTGTTTTGATAAGATAATTTGTTTATGCAGTTATCACTGCATTATATTTCTTCGCAGGCTCTTTAAAGTTTAACTGCTTACTGTTCATTTTTCCTCCTTCAGGGGTTCACAGTTTAATTTCCCGACCTATAAGCAGTAAAAGTTTAAAATGACTACAAGTACAGCATAGGATTACTGCATTTTTAAGTTGGTTAGCTACATTAGGAATGTTTTTACGGGCAAAATTACATGGCTCTGCAGAACATTTTACAAGCCAAGATATTTAGACATGTGCTACATCAGAAGTAGCACCATATGTTCTCATGCTTCAGCATGAAGGGCAAAATGCCTATAAAATAAAAAGCAATGAAGTTTTTATAAAAGAAGCTGTTAGAAAAGTGGTGTGATGCAAAAGAATAAGCAGCAGCCTTAAACTCAGAAGACCTAGATTTAAGGTCTAATTTGTGCTGCAGACCAGAACTTGTAAACTAGTTCTGGAAAACATTTTCTATGACTCTGATCTACACTAGGTTTGTTTTGCAGTCTCCAAAGCACAGTTTCCAAACCCAAAGTTAAGTAAAGTTTACTTATCAACACGGTCTGAACTTTAGGTCTGCAACAAATTCCCTGCACCATGTGATTTCTTGCAGTGCCAACTTGAATGAAAAAACTTTGCACAGCTTTGCCCTTTAAAACAAGACCAAGCCTTGTTGACTAATCCTGTTTGGTTATTTGTTTTGCTCAGTGTTCTTCAAGTGCAACATGAAGATCACAATACTTGTTTCCTTGGGAAATTGTTTTGAAGCCTACTGATAAAAAGTTCTAAATAATAATCAGGCACTACTAACAAGCATAATATTTAAGTCAGGTTAACAGTTCATCCATAGTTCTTCATAAGCATTAGGGCCTCCATTTTGCAAATACATTTTTTGACTTGTACTACTTCTGAGCTGTAGAGAAAAAAGGACCTTCTGATCGCTTCTCATTGCGACCAGGAGAACAAAGGAAGACAGCAGTGTCTTGCACTCCTTCAGGTCCTCCAGCTGCTACCACAGTCCCCATCTCTGAAATTGCAGACTTCTTTGGGCCTTTGAGAAGCCGATAGGATCACTGAAAAGCAGAAGCAAGCTTGGCCAGCAAGAACCAGAGCAAGATTTTCACATCCAGAAGTGTAACAGATTGGGCCCAAAGAGAACAGACATACTGCAAATGCCATTTTCCAGCAGATGCACTAAGCTGATTAGTCTGATGACCAATATATTAGAGATGTGCAGCCTCTCCTTTTGCCAGATGTTCACGAATTCAGCAAGATTTCAAAATAGCACAGACAAAAAAGGTTACCACATAACATTCATTTTGGTGGCTTTCAGATCTGATATATATTTGGGTTTGGTTGTTTAGGGTTAGGGTCTGAGGGTTTCTTTACTTTTCTGCACAATACACCTCCAGATTCCTCATTAGGTTTCTAGAGCAATAAAGGAACTGACCCTCAGACAGCCTTTCCCAGTTTGTTTTACCAGACAGACTGGGACACAAGTTCAGTAAGTTCAGTACTTAGCACTGTATAAACAGTCACACTACCCGGCTGAGGAAGCCAGTTGGTTGATTTATTCATCATCTAGCTAGCATGACTAAACACCTGAGCTCAAGAGATACACCTGAGCACCTGAATACTACACTGATGAGCAGAAACACACAGAAGATAACACTGAGCCTCAGTGTTTTGAATCAAGATGTTCCTGGTCCCCTCGGAAACAACATTAACTAATGTTTGCACTCTCTGGATTTATTCTCCCTATTTTTCCACATTTTGGGCAGTGGAAATTCTACCACTTTCATCTTCTATTACAGACCCCTTCTGACCAGTTTCAAGATCCTATGACTTCCTTGCATCATGATGTATTTCTGGGTAGCACTTCAAAAACAAATCAAGAAAAATTTAGCCAAGTTTGGGGCTTATTAAAAGTTCCTACTTAAAAATGTTAAGTTTGAGAGAAAACGTCCCCTGACTGCATTTCCTCAGTCAGCACCTTCTTTTCCTATAACCAAGGCGATGAATACCCAAAATCTCACAACAGGAGGAGAATGGACATGTAGGACTGAGAACTCTCATCAACTTACTGAAAGATACATCTGCTAAGTGCACCTTCATCAAACACAAAAACAGACCCAACCAAGACCTGCTACATTAAAAGCATAGAACCTTTCACATTGATAAATTCAACAAATATCTTGCTCTCAAAGAGTAATTATTTCATATTCAAACATCCTTATTAATCCTTCAAATGTACCTCCATTTTCCAAACAGATATCAGAATCATCTCTGTCAACTGAGTGGGTTAGTCAAATAAATATATATATTAAAATAAAAACAGCATCAGGCAATAGAGCTGGAATAGAACGTGGTGCCCAGGAAACTGGCTCCTAGCTTCAGCACCCACAGCACACATTTTCAGGTGGCAGCTGATATGCATTGACTTATCTGTTCCATGCACCACACTTTGCTTGATTTGGGTGGTTGTAGAGTTATCATGAAAGAGGGTAAAGCAAGTCCCTTTCTAGGCTTCCACAAGTATCTTTTCAGTACTCCACGGGTCTGTAACTGCATATAATTGCAATAGTGTGATCAACACAAGGAGTTAGCACTATCCAATTCATTCTTGACAAAAGAAGGACGACGGAATGACTTGAGGTGATAAAACTCAGATCCAAGCTTCCAAAATAGTCTGAGCAGTCATTTTGCATGCTGTCAGGCAACCCAGCAATTCATTTTTATCAGCCTAAGGACAACTCTTCAGCACATTATAAAAGATATCTTTCCATTTTACTACTTTTATATGGAAGGCAAAATGTCAGTACAGACACCTAAAGACTGAAAGCAGAGTTTGGCTTAATATGCTCAAGATGCTTTTTGTCCTCCTAACTCTCCAAATCATTCACCTGTGCTGTGGCAGCAAGCAGTCAACATGTAGCATTCAGTATTATTGATTGGAGTGTAGAGTTCAGGTGTCAAGTTTCAACAACAAGGAATAAATCAAAAAATTCTTAGTGCCTGTACCTGTAGGAGACTGATTCTGGGATCTTCTGCCTTAATTTAAGACTGCAGAGCCTTTGCTCTTGGAGGTTGGAGATCTGGTTAGGAAAAAAGAGTTGTTGGAATGCTTTGCTTTCATGTTATCTCTATGGACTGCATAATCTTTACTGCAGTATCTTTAATGATGCTGCAAAAATCTAAAATTCAAAGTCTAACTTCAGGTTACAAAAATCTTAAAATAGATACAAGCAAGCAAGACAAACTACAATAACAGGCAAGCGATGTCTGTAAGAGTGCTGCAAGAGCAAGGATATCTTGCTCTTGTCTGGGCACCCAGCTTGAGGGCAAGTCAGGTGCCCAAGGAGTGAAATGATCAAATACTTTAAAGGACTAAGCCAATCTGCATGTTTAACCTTTAAGCATTCAGCTGAATGCATTTGGTGTATTGTTTTATTAGCTGCCTTCAATGAAGCATTCTTTTTCCTCTTTCAGAAACAGAGTATTTTTTAGAGACCCATCTTCAGGCCATCAGTAACATTCTCAGACCACAAAAAAAACCATAGGATGGATATTTAGCATTAAGATTCACCCACTGTAAAACTAAAACGGACTCACAAACCAACAGGGGATGTGGGTCACCAATCAATGCTTTTCCCCAGGTTTATCTGAGCTTAGCATGAATATGAGCAACATCATGATGAATAAACCCTGTAACCTTTGGTAAAAGTATATATATTTTTTGAATCCAAGTTGCAAATATATATTCCAAAGCCTACAGCAAGTGCTCATCAAGCCAAATTTTTAAAATCCACAGGAATTTAAACAGAGCACTTAAAAGAAACAATCAGTTTTGAGGCCAAACATTTGAAAGAGATCTCACTATTTATCAAACAGAAGTTTGATATTGCAGGTTCTGTCTCATTAGAACCTTAAATTTAAACAATATCATAAAAGCTTCGGAATATTTAGGTAACTTTGATGAAGTACCAAAATAGAGAACTTCAAAAGATATTCAATACTGTCGTTTATCACAGGGCTCACTGATCAGAGCTGAAAGATAATGCATCTCTTATTCCTGACAGTGTTTGAACAGTGCTGCGTTCGATTAGTCTAAACCACTTAAAATGATGATATGGATTTTTACAAGTCAGCATTACAAATACTGTCATCTTTCTCCCCATGCTCTGTCACCTGACACAGTACGTGTCATCATCTAGTGCAAAGTTCACACAAATCATGCACAGGAAAAATACAGGGTCAAAGATTTGCTTGCTGAAGTACACAGGTGCAAAAACCTGCTAGATCCCTCCCCTCCCCTAACAATGTATAGGGAGGGACCAGTGCAAAGAAACCAGAAGTTTTAGAGCAAAACTGACACATGTTGAACTAAGCTTATTTATTATTCACAATCAGGCTTCACAGATCTGTTTATCCTTCAAGATAGCCAGCTCAATATGGCACCTTTCCCATTTGCAATTAATACATCTGCAACTTTTTTCATGGTGTGGACCACATGCTCACGGACAGATCTCAAACTATGATCCTGTTTCTTTTCTATGGATTTCACAAGATTAAAAGCATTACAAATTTCACAAAGATACTAAGTGTGCATAGACTAGTATCATTAGGGCTTTTTTAATGACTGATGTATTTTTTTCCCCTCCCATGTTATAACTGTAGAATTAATTTCCTCTGAAACAAGTTACTGTTATTAATGGTATATCTCACTGTCTTGCAGTCCCACTGTCCAAGGCTCCTTCTTCCAGGCTAATCCCTCCATTTCCTTATTTCATTTGGTACCTTTGAGTTGTAAGACTGTCTGAAAATTTGATCACAAGTGATCAGATTTCAAAAGAAGGACCTGAGACACAACAAGCTGGGGGGGGGGGGGGAAGGTAAGAGAGAAAGGTAGGTTTTTCTTGCTTGTTTATTTAGACGTGCTTTTAGGTTTCTTGACTGTAAATGCCCCACACATTATAGAAGATTCTTAATTCATGTATATAAGCACCACTAAAACCCTTCACAGTACTTCAGGTTTGCCATGAAGGTAAAGACCATACTATTAAGCCCTTGAGGCATATTACAAACCACTGCTGGAGAACAAGGACATGGAAAAAAAGAAAAATGCATCCACATACAGAGGACTACAAAAGAACCACCTACAACAATTACAGCTTGCTATACTGGATCAGGCAACTGACCCAATCAGTCTTTCATTCCTTTTCCTATAGTGACCAGTACCAGCTGCTTTAGATGGAGGCACACAAAACCTCTTGCCATAAACAGAAATGGAATAACACGGCAGAGTGAAATTCATTCTTAGTTTCCATTAGGTAGATGGCAATTTATGCCTTAGACCAAAAGGATCACATCTCTCTCCCAAAGTGTCATGCATTCCCATGTTTTTACATTTCTTTGAATGCTACTGAATGAAAGATAATATGTATGATCCTTTTTAGGACCTCGACAGCTGTTGGGCTCAGTGTCATTTCACAGCAAGGAGCATCTGGCTAAAGGCGCTAATGGGGCTTAAGAGCTCAGTTACAATTGAGCATCCTATTAAAATACATTTCCAAATTCCACGGTCAAGTGTTCTAGCCCTTTTTCTTTACTAAGGCTTAATACTCCAGGTTTCTTCAGACAGACAAGTGGATACAGTGGACTCTTCTGCAGCTTCAAGTATGAGGTTGTAGTAAAACCTGTAGTAGTAAAACAAGCACTGCATGATTCAGGTTTAACCTTTTTGCAAGAACAGATGTGGTATATTAAAGACTGACTTCTTCCTGCGTGAAGCAGCAAAATTCAGAGCTCAGTGTTTCCATCCTAGCTACTTTGCTCAATGGAACCCACCCTTTAACTGTTCAAGAAGCACACACACACACAAGATTTATATCAAGATCGTTACTTGAACATAATTCTAAGTGTTCTCTCAGTTACTATAGATCTGTGTATTTGACAATAAGACCTAAGATAAGCTGTGCTTCAGTTCACTACTTGAGACATGACTTGCTAGCTCAGAAACCAATCAGTTCTCATTGCTAGAGTCATTCTAAGTACACAAAGCTTTATTACACCTCCTTAAATACCCTCTAATTTGGAATGCTTCACTGTCCTATAGCACCTGTCAACATCTAAAGAATGGACTTGGTGTGTGAACGGTAAGCACAATATTTTCAGCACCGCTCTACACTGACTGCTTTGTTCCTCACTGGGTATTATTAACCCGTTCAACTCCCTGCACAATCTGCAGCCCCCCATTATTACTTTTCTAATAAAATAAAAAAACTCACAAGAAAAAGAAAGGCTCCATTAATAGGTAGAGCTGGAAAGACAGGACACCCTTTGATTAACATGCACAGTACATCCTGCAAGGCTGAAGGGCTTAAACAAGCAGCACTTACCAAGAATTAGAATAATATTTCAACTCTGCATTAAAACTGCCAGAGTTCAGAGAATTTGACAATTTAATCACTGTTATAGTTCTAAAAACATTTTACTATAATAATACCATAACATAGTAACTCAGAAAGCTGTTTGAAGGGCTACGTTGCACCATGGCCCCTCCTGAAGTTAAAGGTGCTCTCCCCAAGCAACGACTCCAACTAGGCTTTAACGTAAGGACTTTTCATCCTGGTACAAAAGTAGTCTGCCTATATATTTCAGGCAGACAACACTAACTGCCCCTCCAAGCTCCCGATGACTCAGAAATCATCAGGAAGGCAAAGAGAAGGCAAATATCTTACAACTTGACCCAGTTATCATGAAAATAAATGAGCTTTATGTTGGCTTCAGTACATGATGAAACAGCCTCCTACTCACTACTTGAAAAATCTATTGTTTTCAAAACATACATTTAAATAAACCAAAAAACCCCGCAACGCATCAGATGCGTCCCATGTAGAACACCAGTAAAGTCAGGGGAGCCACACAAACGCTGGCTTGCAGAGTTGGTCAGGACTCTGACAACACCGGCACAGTGATGCACTACGTCAGCCTTCCGCCTCTGGAGGTCTGCGTTCAAATGCCAGTGAAGTTCTAATGGACGCTCAAAACAAGAGATAAGGCCATAAATCTCAAATTAACCAGCCAGCTGGCATAGCCGCTAATCTCCATTTCGTATTGGTTAAATGCTTGGAAGATAAGGGCACTCCTCAGGTCTGAAGCGAGGGTTACTGACGGGACTGCGTCAATGCTTCTGTGCAACTGCAATATGCCTGGCCCTGGCCACAGACACTGGGGGAAGGGAGGAACTGGTTCAGCAACATAAAAGACTAATTCACCCATAAACGAGTCACCTATAAAAGACTAATTAAAATTAAACATATTTTTAAATCTCTTCCAAATACCCCTAGTTCAGGCAAGTTATCTCCCATTCCCTCTATAGGAGCCCCATTCACACAAAAAAAATTTTTTTTTAAACTCTTCTGGCCTTCACACTGAAAGGTATTTGTGTTTAAAAGAACAGGAACACACTGAGGTGCTATTCAAAATGGATAAAATCTGCATTCCACTCTCTACCTTTTGAAAGTTATTTCCGATAGCCTTTGAAACATTACCTTTATTGGTGAGTCCCTCTTTGAGGGCCAATTAATCAGAAGGAAACTAGTCTCTAAATAATTTGTCTTCAATAAACTGCCCATCTTGTCCAGCCTTGAACCTGTCTAGCTCTGCTGTGCTTACCTTTGCACAAACTGAAAATGGTACCTCAAGAGGGCAAAAGCTCTTGCTTGTTATTCTATTCACCATCACTTCCCTCCTGCCTTATTAAGGCACACAGTCATCACAGGCTAGCTAACAGAGACTTTGCTCTTAAAGATACGTGGCATATTGGTGATGATTTAAAGATAACATATCACTTCCAGGAACCCCTTCCCTGCTCTGGCACTCACAGTGAAAGGGTCACTGCCTGCATCAAGGAAAGACTGAATTCGCATCGAGTCCTGACAGCCAAAATAAAGACATCTGTGCAGCAGAAGAAGCACTCTAAAGGGAAAAGTAAGGAAGCAGAGAAAAGAGATGAGAAGAAGGCTCTGTACAGGTAAACCCTAGGCAGGCTTATCCTCTTTTTTTTTTTTTTTTTTTTTAAGTGCATAACAAGGTTCATGTTTTCAATCAATCGGTGATTCAAAATAACCTCCACATCTGTATCTGCAGAACAGCTACCTAACCAAACATCCCCCAACCTCTAATGGAGCAATAACTATTCCTACCTAAACGCAGGATTTGGCATTCATCCTTATTACATCCATTGTATTAAGACTAGTTGTCAAGACGCTATCATTCAAATTGCTTTCAGACCTTCCCACAAAATGTGTCATCTTGACTTTTACAAAGTATACACTCCATTCCTTTAGCAAGTTGTGAAAGGAAACAGTGAAGAACGACAGACGCCTGTGAAAGCTCAATTCTGATACAGCCTTCCTGAAAGGGCAAGAAGTACAGACAGTTACTGAGAAGATGCATCTCTAGACACATTTTCCAAACTGCTGTGGACCTACCTTACGGGAGTTTAATCAAGCCATGCTTCCCTAGCTTGCTAGGGGATATCAGGTGAGACAGGGCCAAAACCCTTCCTAGTTCAAGATAGTTACATTCCCTATCCCCCGCTCTCCCCAGCGCCTGTTACTTTACAATACACAGGAGAGAGATTGTTTTGTATCATTCTTCTTAACAAGTTGACCTCAACTTATTTCCTCCTTACCACCTAGACATTTAAAAAGTTTAGTTACTTGTTCCAGTATTTTTCCAGGTATTATTATTAAATTGACAATTCCACAGTTTTCTCATTTTTTTCCCCCCTCAAGACTGGAAAATCAGCATAGTCTCTCTTCCAAAACTTCACTCATCTTCTTTCAAGATATCAAAGAAGAGATTGAGATTCTCCTTAGAGAATTTACTATGAACTTTATCAGGCCTAGTTTACTTGGAGGAAAGAAAACAAAAAACCCCCCACTAATTATTTTTCTCCTCTTTCCTTTCCTTTTTTTAAGTTTGAGGTCTTACTAGAATGGTTTTAGCCATCCGATCACCGTTCACTAAATGGACTAAGATGGAAGCAAAAAGTAAAAATCCATCAGTGAAAAATCCGGCATCACTTGTAGATGGCATTAAGTAGAAGAGTAGCCGTCATCTTCCTTGTGATAGTAAAATACTTGCAGAATGCTTTTGTCCTTTAAGCCCTTGGTTAGCTGTACTTTCCAACAGCCTTTCTCATTACATCCTCGTGTGCTTCTACAGTACACAAGTGCAGAAATAGCACCGTGCACACATTTTCATGCATGTGGTTTCTTTTAAGTACGGTCTCAAAAACACCTCAGCTCACATTCTTCTTCTACACTCAGAGGAACTGGATCTCACTCCCACTTTATGGGAACTTCGCTGTTGATTTCCTAATCACTGAGGAACTCACAACCTAAATGCACTGGTCTTTAACTGTACCGCCTACCCTTCTTCCACACCAGGCCCTTAAATGGCAGGGGGATAGGCTGCTTGGTGAGTGATATTTTTGTTTGTTTTGAAGAACACCACAGTAGGTAAGGAAATCCCACCCAGAATGCTCTCAGCTGACAACAAGCCTTCAACCCAAGACAGGTGTTATTCATGTACTGCTTGTCCTGCCTGCCCTAAAAGCAATAACAAAACCAAGGGGGTAGGTAAGGCTTCAGCTCAGCATTCAACACTTAAGCATTCAGAAGCCTTCACCAGGCACTTCAGAAATACTAGCACAGAAGCTGCAAGTGGTGAGTTCACGCAAAGTGTTACATACCATGTGTGGCTGTGGTTTAGTTGCAGTCCTGGAAGGGGGGGGACTGTTAAGCTGAATCCTTCCTATGCATTCCCACTTTAAAGTGTAGTGCAACCTCCTATCTCCCATCAAATAGCTACAGAGGGAAGCACATCTCTGCAGTCAGCACTGGCTGATTCCCACTCTGATCCTCAGCTGAACTTCTCAGGAACCAGAGTGCTGCAACATTCAGCCAGCTGTTTCAAACCAGACAAGCTTCTTTATAAACACACAGTCTTCCCATTAAGATTCACATACTCTTACTGGAAAGATGATCCAGCATATACTCAAACGTTTAAAGCAGAACTATTTTTGCCAGTGAAGTTAAAGAAATGTAAATGTAAAGTTCTCCCGTAAGCCCTCAGACATGAGTTTCTAGTCATTTCATAGCTCTCATATTATAAGCCATGTTTTAGCTTGGCAAATTACCCCACAGAAAGGACTTTGTCAATAAATACAGCATGCTCTAATCACACACATACTCATATATCAGGCCTCAGTTCTCTTGCAGTCTGTAATGCCTGAACCCGATTTATGAGTCTGATGCAAATCCTATGGAATTCAACTGAAAGACTCCCATTGACATGGAAGTTTTAGACCTCTACACTTAAAATAATAAACCCCTGAAATAAATAGTAGATTAATTCACAGCGACAAGCAGAAATTCTATCGACCCTGTAGCCTTTGTTTATACAGCAGGTTACTCTTAAGAGTAAATAACACTGTATTAGGCTCAAAATGTCAGATGTATATTGGGTGCCATCAGGAAAGCTCAATTTACACACAAAGTATTGTGCACTGCTACGAATGGCAAGCAAATTATTTTCATTTCAATTGTATGAAAAGTAACACGTAAGCAAGCCTACACAGACACGTGACATCATTCCACTATTTGAGCAGCAGGATATGAGCTATTTCCACTGAAATTAACTCAGTCACATTACTACCGATCTTTGCTCTCTGAAGTCACATTGCACTTTCCTCTTTTTACTCAAAGCAGTAGGCTCTTATTTTATTTTCCTTATAAGCAGCAACGCATTTATAGCAGCATTTTTCAAAATTTAAGCTGAGTCTCCATTTAAGCCAACAAATACTTTTGCTCAAGAGAGACAGCATTGCATTTGTTCTGTACATGAGTCCTCGCACCTCCAGCAGCGCATACAGGGTTAGTCAGCACTTTTATTTCTAGTCATTAATAACCTCAGCAGGAAGCAAAAAGCACATCTGAAAGCCTTCTGATAGTTTCCTGTCACACAAAAGTCAAAGCCCAGAATCAAACAAAAGACTTCTAAAATAGAAAATTTACAATAAACTGCTTAGAATAAAAAATACTTAGATGATTTATATTTTTTGCACCCACATATTTGTGTCAGAGTTAAAGACTGTCATGTATTATTTGAGACTGCATAAGTGTTCACTGTAAGATGTTTTTACCACTGCTATTTTCTACCTAATTGCAGCCATCTTCCTATCCCAAATAGCCCTGTGCTCATTAACCAGAACATTTTAAGAGGGATTCCAGCAAAAGATCATTAACTGCTACAACACACCTTGAATTTGGTTAGAGCCTTTACAATGAAATATGTTTTCAACTGACAAGCACCAAGCCAAACGGAGCTTTCAGACCCCACTTCTGGGACTCCACGGCTTGAGGGCGCCCGTTTCAGAAGAGACAACGGACCAAAGACAACTTCTCATGTCCCTCATGGGAGCTTAAAAGATGCACGAGGCCCAAACGAATGCATATACCAGATCCTGTAATGCGGACTATAGCTACACACTGCATTTCTGAAACCATCATAACATTATATTGCTTAAGAGTTTGACTAAAGCCTGCAGAGATTCCATCTCTGTTCCCTGTACATTTACATACAAAATTTTGGTAGAGATACCTGCACATGACTGAATACATCGCTTCCCTGTGGTCATGCAAGTGCTAACAAGACCAGAACTCAGGGTAAATAGGAGCTATTAGTTATGGATGGAAGATTTCATTTCAACAGAAACAGCTGGGCTGTCTGCAAACATGCTTTCCAAGAAAGAACAACAATTTCAGGTGGACAGTATAGCACTTCTCAGAGCAAGGTCTGATATGCAGAGGAATACCTTCTCCTCTCAGACCTGATTTGGAGTCCACATAAGGCAATGGAGGCCATGCCATCTCATCCAAAGGGAGATGGGCCAGGCCTCTACTGAGCCGGGTAAGTTCCAATTACATGGTTAAAACATATTATTTCTATAGAAGAGTCAAAAGATGTTACTCTTCACCATTTACCATTTATCAACACAAAAACTTCATTCTTGCTGGTCAAACAAATGACAGTCACAGAAGTACTGCTGTAACATTGGAAATGCCCTGCAAAATAATCAAATGGCCGCGCAATCAGCCTACTAGCTGAATATAGTCTGAATTTTAAAGTAAACTAGGTTTTCACCAACATGACTTAGAACCCATCTATGGAACATAGACTTACTACTTGATTTGGGGATAAGATTCAAAAATAGCATCCTTTTACATTGCTCATCTGAGTTTAAGGCCAGGTTTCCACACCACTTTCTTACCTATGTTTGCACAGTTTTAGCATTTCTTGCTGCAGATGCAAAATTGGCATTTTTGCTACAAGCTCAATGTACAGCTCCCAGTCTGTACTCAGTTGGCAGGTTCATGTATACAGGAACACATAAAACATGCCAATTAAGGTTTACAGATTACATTTGCAGTGATGGTAAATTATATTGGTCAGCGCTTCTAGCACTTTTGTGCAACTTCTTCCCTAAAAGGCCGGGGCGGGGGGGGAGGGAGGAGAGCAGCAGTTGAGCCTAGCTGTGAGGATGTGAAGACAAAGTCTTTTCCTCAAGTTTTTAAGGGTTATTCCTTACAGCAAAGCTCACAAGAGTTTAACACTTGACCAAAATGAGACAAAAAGTCAGACCAAAGCCAGAAGTCAACTCACAGCTAACATCTACCTCATGCTTATATCAAATTACATAAACATGAGAGAGGCTTGACAACTTATCCATGTGCAAATTCCTCTGCAAAAGCGATTAACACAAAGGGTGGGACAGGCGATGCTCTGATTCAAGTCAATAAACAGACTCCCAAATCACTGGCTCCCCTCTCCAGCTCCCTGTTATGAGTCACAGCTGCGGCTATTTGAGATGCCCTGCACAAAGCAGGTCAGTCACCTCAGGTTTAAAGTAACAACTGCTGTCGTCCCACTGTTAAAAACAGGACAAAAAAGAACTACTTGGATTGAAAACACCAGAAAGCCCACCGTGCTGGGAGCAGAAAACCTGTATCCTTGTCTGTGAATGAGTTTGAAAAATGCATACTTAAGGCCTTAAATCACCTTTCTACGTAACCAGTGAATACATTCGTGAACATCATGGGCAAAAGTAAGAAGTCTCTAGGAAGTGCGTTTCCATACTACATGCTACTCACAAGTCAGTGTTGTTCCCTTATTTTAACTGAACTGAATGGAGAAAGAAATACAGCATTTAAAGGAAGTTTTGCAAGGTCAACTTTTAGAACTTACTTATTTGCATCTTCACATAGTTTTCATACATTCACCTTATTAATTACCTGTTTTAAAAATTAATTTGAAGTCTCTACACTTACCGCTTTGGGGTTTATCAGCCCTGTGGAATACGCACATGTCGCTGAAAGTAATCTGGACTTGCACCTACAAAGCAGGTGATCTCAGCTGAAGGCATTCTGCAAGTTCTTCATCAAAGATGAACAGACTGATGCGAGACAGCAACACGATAAATGCTGAGGACAGCACCCGGCAGAGAGCTCACTGTCTCCATCTCACAAGCAGATCCAGCAACAAGCAGTCAGTTCCAGCGATGGCAGAAAGACTTCTCGCAGCTGCTTATAAAATGGCAAAACATGAACTCCCTCCGAGACAAGTTACTATGGCAAAATCCTCACTTTCTTCTGAGCTCTGTTTCAAATCTATGTACAAAGAACTGAGAAATGAGTTTTCAGCTATAAATAAGATGCTGACTTCTTTTATGAAAAGATCTCAGAGCATGTAGAAGAAGAGAGCAGACTACAGAAATTTTGCTAAGTCTACAAAAAGTTATTTCAACAACAGAAAATGTTTATTTGAATTTTGTTTTTAATTATTTCATTTACCCTATTCCAATCTACATTCATTTCAATAATATTGTCATAACCACTTGTCTCCCAAAATACCAAGACACTTAAATTGTGCCTATCTTTAAAAAAAAAAGTTAATTGCAATCAGTGGGGATATCAGCTCCTTAAAGCTAGGCATGTTCATTGGGTATCTTCCTAAAGGGCAGCAATAACAACAAATATCCCTTAGGATCTTCCTTAACTTTTAATTTGTTATAATTAAATACATGCAAAAATCAAGGCTTTGGAAAGCTTTAGGAGTATCAGATTCATTTATATTGAGCCTAGCTCTTCATCTGGCATCTTCTCCAGAGTTTATGGAAAAGTATTCCATCAAGAAAGGGGAAATTGTAAAATCTTCAAAGCTATAGACAGACTAGCTTAGAAAGGTGGAAATGAAATTGGAGACATTCACCTCCATTCTGCTGACTCAAATACAGACAGCATAAGAAACACACATAACTCCTCCCTATCTGATACCTGATGTAAACATAAGTCTACAGAGGGACAGTTTATGTCTACCAACCGCCGGGCAGAATCAAGTCCAAAAGTTGCTTCTTGATACCTTACACAAGCACTCAAGATGAACTTTTTCCTCCACTCTTTCATCAATCCACCCAAAACCTGGCAGAAGGACAACTGGGTACACCCCGATTATTTATCAAGTCAGTTAATACTAACATCAGACTTGTTACCTTTCATTTCACATAAAATATTATTCTTTTTCCAAAAGTGTTGACACAGAACTGAAACTACCTTAGGAATTTTGAAAAACAAGCTTTCACTAAATATATTGACCCACCATTCATTCCATTGTATATACTTCTGTGGTGAGGTGACAGGTCATCTGCTACTTGTCTCCTGAGGGGACCTTCTCTGCTGCCTCCACTGAGATGTTTGAGATGCTCTGGGCTCCCTCCAAAATGTTGTTTGAGGTGCTCAGGGCTCGTACCCCTCACTTTGTGCAGATGTTCTGGGCTTCCGCTTGGTGTGTGCTTTGAAGATGATCTGGGCTGCCACTGCTGTGCTTTTGATGCTCAGGGCTACTGCCAGGCCTGTGCTTTTGAAAGTGTTCAGGGCTACTACTCAAAATGTGCTTTGGGAGAGTTTCTGGACTGCTGCTGCTGTGCTTTTGTTGCTCAGGTGCTTTGACAAGGGTTTTGTGATGTTCTGGACTTGGTCCTTTCAGGTGATGATCAGGACTGCCAGAACCCCCAGGCTTCTGGAGATGCTCTGGGCTGATGCTCCTGTGTTTCTGATGCTCAGGGCTTCCTTCACCTCTGTTTTTTTGAAGGTGTTCTGGACTAGTATTTGGATGATGTTTATGATGGTCTGCACTGCCTGGACTTCCAGTGCTAGAAGTACTACTCCCATCACCAACATCTCTTATGGATGTGCTTGTTGCAGTTAACCGGCACAGGCTGATTTGGCTGTCAACAGAGCTCCGGCTGCCTGCTCCACCAGTCTTCTCCTCATCCAGCAACACACACAATTCTTTTAGCTCCAGCTTTTCTTTAACCACTTCTTCTTGCCTCACTTCCAATTCTTTCAGCTCCTGTAGGTATAAGGCAACCTCTTTGTGCATAATGCTAGCACTGTGCCTGCCCAGTCTCTGCCACTCACAGGATGCTTTCTGGATGATGATAGGCAGAAAGGCAAGAAGGTAACAAAGGTCTCTCAGTTCCTGGTTATCTTCTTGCAGCTTCTGATTGATATCCTTTAAAAGAAAGATAAGCATGAGAGAAGAGTGTCCAAAAAAATTAACACTATACCATTAGCATTGTACAAGTCAGTGAACAGCACTGCTACAAACCATCAGCTAAGCACTCAAGTAAGGCATGAACAACTGTGTGTGTAGATCTGGCATATTATAACTGCACCATGTTTCATACTAACAGAACACCTGTCCAGTACAAAACTGAATATGCAGAGCTAATTTGGAAAGGTTCAATGACTAACTTCCAATATGGTATGAAAATTTCAGGTGTTTAATTAATGCCCAAAGGAAAAACAAAAAAACAAAAACACAATGAGAAATCCAGATGATCACACTCTCTCATGATGTTCTCACTCCCTCAAAAATACTCACTTGTAAAGTTATTGCTGACTAAAACCAGAAAGTACATCACAAATGGTAATCTCGCTCAGATAATTAACAACATTTATATTCTCTGTTCCCTAAAGCATATTCACATATAAAACGAACTTTTTAGAGATTTAAAATATTTGGGGTTTGTTTGATTCTGCTTCAGATTTGCATAAAAGAATCTTGTCTGTTCTCACTTAATCAGAATTGGTTCAATCACTCTGAAATGAAATAATCTGCTTTAATAGATTTTTCACTTTAACAAAACAAAGCAGTACATGTTCCCGGTGCCCTTCTCTAACTGAAGAACAGTAATGCTCTGAAGAAAAAACGTTCAGGCTCTTACTGTAGCAGAATAATACAGCAAAGAAAACATTTTCAGTATTTCGTCATCCTACTTTTACTAAACTGGCTTGTAACCATATTTGTCTTCTCTGGTCTAAATGTTCTTCCCTTATGTCTGGTATTACAAACTTAGTCTTATGGAAAGACCATTTTAGCACAGTTTCCTAAAATAAAAAAGGAAGCTTTTGCAACTCTGCTGGGTGCGTGCCTGAGTGTGTGACCTTCCTCTCAAAATGACTTTGAACTTGACCAGTTTCAGCCCAGGTTTGACAAAGGAAAAGTCTCAATGAGGTTGCAAGGTAACCTGAAAAACCTATACAGGATAGGGATTCTTCAGATGACCCCATGGTGGAAAAAAGTTTAAGTGACAGCCCACAGTTTAGCAGTCAGAGTATCCAAGCAGGCAGCAGCCATCCACTCAAGCCAGGCACAGCTGTTCATCGTTACTCATGGACCTGTTCCTGCACATGGGACAAAGAAGCAAGTAGGTACCCACATACCACTGAAACTCATTGCAGCCCAGAGACCTTGTTCTCCCAAATCCCTTTTAAAAGAAGTTTCAGCTGAGACATCTGAACAAAAGGTGGAAGTTGAACATCACTTAGGAAGTTCAGAATTGAGAGAGGAATTTGTCACTCCTTCCTACACATTTTGGTGTGCTTTGTTACTTAGCTGGCAGATAGATAAACCCATATAACATCACAACACCTTTGAACATAACCAGGAGAACGATATTGCTGCTGTAATTTAAATTGCATTTAAAATGTAAGCTCTGTTTTCACTAAGCTAATATCATTGATGGGTCTCTCTTACCCCCAGACACCTTCTATTGTCAAAATGAAGGGAGGGAGGCAGGATTGCTGTACGCTGCAGAACAGGAAAGCTTGGATTATCAAAGACACTTTCTCAATAATTTAGTTGTCTAAAACCATTCTACAAGTCATGAACTCTCTTCTGTTGTACCCTCACATAACAATTCAAAAGGCCACACTGCATCTGGGTCTCTCCTCTTCTCCAACCTCACCTCAACTAAGGAATTTTACAAGAAGTGCCACGTGTCACAGCAACAAGACAGATAATGCTTTGTAGTCACGTCCGCTTTAAAGTAACTTTCAAGTTCTCCAACACAGTCATACCTGGTACATCAGGGTAATTCTCTGCCAGTAGTTACGCTGTCTGCCCAATTCTCAGAAGCAGGGAAGGAAACATTAGGGACTACGCTTCCCACCTAGCAAGAGTTAAATTAAGAAGGCATCAATCAGCACAGCCTTGGTCTGCCTCTCAGTGCAGCCTGTGGAAGTACACCACTGAAAGGGACTTCCTTAGAGATGCATCCTCAGATGTCCTTTCCAGACAAGGAAACTAGAGAATGATCCTCATCACTCAAGGCAGAGCCTAGTAAGTCATCTTAAAAAAACGTGACAGAAAACAGCATAGGCAAAACAAAGCCTTTTGAATCTCTACAGCTCCGCACATTGTATTCTTTCACATGTATTTCAGATAGAAACACTGAATCTTACTAGAAACCAACGAAGTCTACTGCAAAGGTGACAAGAATTAGATGTTCCCATCAGCCCAAAGCGCAGTAGGACACATCACAGAACAGCTGTGCTCCACAGCCCGCGGAAGAGTTTCTCACCACTTTTAACCGGGCACTTCATTTCCAGCAGGCTCAAACCCTGTTCGCTTTTCACGCCATTCTCGGCGAGAACCGCCAGCACATTCACCTGACGAGGGCTCGGCGAAGCCACTCGCGGTCGGGAGACGCACTCGTGTGCCCGGCACCTACGTGCAGGGAAGTTTTCCGCGCGAGGACCCCGCGCCGCGGGAAGGTCGCCAGCCCCCGCGCCCCCCACCTCGGCCCCGGGGCACCGTCGCAGCTCGGGGGCCGCCGGCCCACGCCCCACGCGTGCCGGCAGCTCCGCCGGGCGCAGCTTCGGCCCTGCTCCCCGGCACCGCTCCGTGCCCGCCGCTCCGGCACGGGCGGGCTCCCGTTCTCGCCGCCGCCATGCGCTGGGGACGCACCGGAGAAACTCGCCCCCCCCCCGCCGCCGCCGCCGCCCCGCCGCCCGCTACCTTCAAGCCGCGGATCTCGCCGAGGCGGAGCTGGAGGCGGCGGTTCACCTCGCGCATGAGGCTGCTGCGGTCCAGCATCGCGCTCCTCTGCTCGGCCTCGGCCCGGCGGGGGCTGCGGATCAGCTCCTCCTTGCTCCACGCGAGCAGCTCCTCGTCGGACACCTCGCACAAGTCCTCGGCCGCCGCCGCCGCCGCTTTCGACGTGGTGGCGGCCAAAGGGCCCGAGCCCGAGCCCGGCGGGCTCCCCCCGCCCCGGGCGCCCCGCGGAGGCAGCCCCGCAACACCGCCCCAGCCGAGGGCAAGGGGAAGGGCAAGGGGGCGAGCCCGGAGCGCCGCGGGCAGCTCTTCCCGGAGGGAGGGGGGGGGGGGGCCGCCCCGCTTCCAGCGAGGGCGGGCAGCGCTCCGCCCGGCTAGTTCGTGCCTCCTGTGCCGGTAGAGGATTTGGGGGGGGGGGGGGGGATACGAAGGGAATCACCTCCGGCCCCAAGCAGCGGATCCTGGAAAAAGAGAGGAAGAGGAGAAGGAAAGGGTGTGGAGGAAGCCGGGCTAGAGTCTGGGGAGCAAACGTCCCCCTTCGAAAGGGGAAAAAAAAAAAAAAAAAACCCCAGGTCTTTCAGCAAGTCAACGGTAGCAGCGTCGTCTCGTCCTCCCCGCTCCTTAAGAGCTGCTCGTCCCTTGAAGCCGTGCTGTCTAACGAGGGCTGCTGTGGCAATCGATTTCTCTTCGGGTGGCAGATGAAGCCACGCAACAGATGAACGCAGAGTCCCGAGCCGAAGCCCCATCGTGCACGGACGGACGGGCGGGCGGGCAGAAGCGGGAATCCGCGCAGGGAGACCGCAAGCGCTCCTCCGAAGCCGCCTCTTCCCGCCAGCTTCGTGCCCCCCGTGCGCGGGCGGCGGCCAGGGGAAGGGGCGCAGGCGGGGGCCGGCGCGGCCGCCCCGCGCCTTGGCATGTGCCCGCAGGGCGGCGGCGCGGCGGCAGCAGCCAGAAGCGCCCGCGGACGCTGCCGGCGCCGGGGAGCGGGCGCGGGGCGGCGCGCGGCTTTGGAGCGGGGCGCGCAGCACGTGGGAGCCCGCGCGGCGCGGGGGGGGAGGGAGGGAGGGAGGGAGGCAGGGAGGGGGGGAGGGAGGCGGGGAGGGAGGGTGGGGGAGAGGCGGGGAGGGGGGGAGGGAGGCGGCGCCGGCGGCCGCGCGGCTCGCGAGCGCCCCCTGCCGCCCCCGCGCGGCACCTGCGGAGGCTGCTCGCCGCGGCGGCCCCGGGCGGGACACGCGGGCCGGGTACCCCGGAGCTGCCGCGCGAGGGGTGGGCACAGCCGTTTGCTTTCGCTTACCCTCTGCTGGTCCTCCCCCCCCCACCTCCCGAAGGGACGGGGCAGCTCCATGGAAGCCCATAAAAAACGCCCACAGAAAGCCCAAAGGGAGAGATTTGCTTTCGTGCCCCCCCACCTAGCTCAAAGCACACCTAAACAGAGCATCAGCGCTCTCCTAAGGCCTACACAAGCCTCGCATTTCCCTCACGTGGTTTAAGTGACGCTTAAGTAAGCAATTTTATTTCTGGAAATAAATGTACAAACACATTCAACTTCACAGAACTTCTGGTACCTCTCACAGGGCGGCTTGCGAGTCGCAGTTGATCGCCAAAAGCCAGCACCGCAGCAGCTTTCACCTCATCTTTCATTTACAATGGGAATATTTAAACTTTATAGACCTAATTCTTTCCAGACAAAACTAGATGCAGTCCTGTACTCCAACTTTTTACTCAAGCTGAAGGTAGCATACCATGAAAAAGTAATTAAGATTGGGATATTCATATTTCTTCTTTGAAAATATTTAGCAAGTGCGTTGTGGAAGGCTTACGTTTTCCAATTTGCGTAGAGATACAAAGGCTCTATATAAATCTGCCTTGCAGATGATTTGAGAATGAAATTAATCTATTCTTGTTGCTCATGAAAAAAGATGACACAATATATCTCAATGACAGAAGTTGATGAACAGAAATTATTAGGTAAATAACTGATTGAATGCCCATTTTTAAACCACCTAGTTCCTCCAGAACAATCCCCTGCAGACGGAGCAGGGTGCCATATTAACAGGCCCTTACCACCTTTAATTTTGCAATTTTATAATTACTTAGCATTAAGGAAGATTTCTGATTCTTAAGAGGAAAGTTTAAAGTTCTTAACATCTCCACTTTTCTCTTGTAAATCACATCGGTAAATCGTGAGGTTGTGGTGTGTCAGATCACAAGGAGGGCTGGCTCTGGGAGAAGGCAGTTGCACCTGGAGAACGTGCCCCTCATGCCCCACCATCATTGTCCCAGCAGACAACTTGGAAAAGTTTCCAAGAAATAGTATTTAACCTAAGTAGAGCGCAAGCCACTGCTTCAGAATTGCCAGCAAAACATTGCCATCCTCAGTCAATTCCCAGCAATTAGGAATGACACACATGATAATGTTATAGGTAAACGCGACAAATTGACAACCACTCGGGCCAGGTTGCATAAATTCCAATTTAATAGAGTAATTGAGCAAGTCACAAGTAAGCAAAACAGCGCTGGGCGGCCGGGGAGTCTCCTGCTCCACCAACGGCGCGCGCAATCCCCCGCTCACAGTCCCCTTATATGCCTGTAACTTCTGTGGTTGCGCCGGCTGTTGCTGGGGGGGTCGGGATGAAAGCTGGCGTCTTCCTCTGCGTTGTACGTGGTGCCCTTCAGGTCGCGCGCATACATTTCACAATGCAATATCGCTCTGCTGGCTCAGTACAATCATTGTGGTGATAGCCGGTACTTAGCGCCTAGTTTCATGGTAAAATCACTTCGCGAGTTGATGTAACAAATTATCACCTATCACAATAACTTTTGGAATATATGGGGAGCAGAAAGGAAAGAGAACCAAACTGCTGTGCATTTTGTCACAACTGACGTAGGACAATTGCCAAGGGCAAGTGCTTCTGAAGATAAAATGAAAGGCTGCAGTACAAACAATTACTTCTGACAAGGAAATATTAGAGGCCAAACAAAAATATGTTCTTCAGGGGACTAGTACTTTCCCTATTTGTAACATCACATAAATAATGCACACAAAGCAAGATCACTGCATAGGGAATTGTTGCAACTGCAGCATCATGTGATATAGAAGTAGATCTAATCCAGAAATCTAATTTTCTAGGCTAACATAACAAACATTCATCAAAGATTTAAATATAAGATTTTAACCTCCTAATACCTGCAACCAGAGACAATTGGGTTCAATACTACAAAGCCTGAAAAACTGGAGATAAGATGCCTTTACATAAGACCCCAGAAGAGACTCTTGAAAAGCTATGATTAAAAAGAACGTACCTCAACTATTTTTTTTATCAGGTACTCAAACGCTACGGAAGTAGGCAGCTGTCAGATGTCTTAGGACTTTGTCCCAAAACTCACTGGCTTCAATAGGCAACTTTCCATTATTTGTGGGGACCCCTGGATCAAGTATTGCTCAATCACTTACCTGTCAGCTTTATTCCTGATCTCTTATTAGAAGCAGGCTACCATTTGTACACAGAAAATGACAGAAAAAAGTAGAAGATAGATATAGCTAATAAAAAAAAAAGCTCAAAACCCCCCCTGAAATCACCTTTTTTTGCTCTTGTCAGCTGGCATCCCCTTACAGTTCCAGTACTCCAAATGGTAAGAACTTCCTTATATTACCAAAAATGCAAAATTGTTAAAGAGATTTTTGCAAGTCAGCCATGCGCTAGAAAACCCCAACTGATTTAACTTTGATAAATGTCTTTTATAATAAGAGCAAATATACTCCCTTCGCCACTAGAATGCTTTTCTGTGGGAGTTTTAAGCAGGGAGTCTTATCAGCACTAAAAACAAAACGTTATAAAAATGCATGAAAGAGAGTCTCTAATGGCAAGCACACACGGGAAGATTTGCTGGCTCCCCAGTTATTGTTTTGGAAATAAAACAGATTCTGGAACCACACCATCCACAAATTTACACAAATTCAGAAAGTCCCTGGTCTTGGGTTGGGGGGGAAAGGGAGGTATTCTTGGACCAAATTGGAAAGCAAATTCCCCCAGACAATCTCCCAAGAGGATCAGATGTTGAAGCTCACCTCAGAAGCAGTTATTTCAGGGGGAAAAAAAAGAAGGAAAAGAAAGTCTGAATAGAAACGGTTATTCCTATATGTTCTTCTCAACCACAGGCAAGAATGAAGGACTAGTTGGGCAAGTTTCCTCGCTCCTGAAGACATGAAAAGGCACAACCACAACCAGATACTATTAAAGAGATTATCGGTTTAAAGCCAGTACCCCTTCTTGAAACAGTGAGAGAAACGTGTCGGTCCCACACAGAAATTAGGAATCTCCCCATCTTTGTGCTACCATCTTCTTGCTTCTAGTCTTCCAGGGTCATAAATCACAGCTGAGCACCGTGACACATCTTTCTGTAGAAAAGCTGTCACGAGACCAGGCTGAATGTGTCCTATCCTGGTCTTAGACAAGATAATTTTGAGAGAGGAAAGCCATCATCCGCACCCATTCATGTAGGACACATAGGAAGATTTATCCATCAATCCACGTAGAGGACAAGCCAGTCTTATTTCTTTGTATGGACAGTGGCAGCTGTTCACTTCACTGGGATTCTGAGGATAGCAATTGCTCCCAAATCACTTTTCCTAAGTCTGCATCTCAATAATCCAATTAAAATGTAAGAGAACTAATTAAAACCGGTGGATAATGATAGTAACAATAGCATTTTCTATTTTCAAAGCACTTTTACAGGCATTAACTAATTAATGGATAAAGTGAGCTTAAAAAAAAGAATCAATGCAGGATCATAGCATACAATTAGAATTAACATTTTAATTACTCTCCTTCTATGACTACTTTATTTACAAAATTCTGCTTATTTCTTTGTATATGTGTGTAATAATTAAAAAGGATTCTGTATAACTTGTTACAAAGCAATTCTAGGGTTTTTGAACCTCCCTGTAAGTTCAATAAGAAATCATGCGTCTGCTCGTTAATTCTCTCTTCATTTTTGCCTTTCTAGGTCAGTTCCAAAGACCCCTATTAATTTAATCTCTGCTTCATTTGCTTAGACTTTGCACATGCACAGGGGTCTCTATGCAGTAATTTCAACCCTAGAGCAACTAGGCTGTACCAGAAACAAAGCGAAGCTCCTCAGGAAAAGCCAGAGGAGCTCCTGTTAGACTGGGACTGAAGTGCTCACATGCAGACAAAACAACCAGATCTGGGAAATTCCAGGGGCCAAATCCCCATCGCTTCTTCCTGGGTGGCTATATCTCTCTGAACTCTTAGAGCGATTGCAGCTTCCACTGACTTACCTCAGAAATCACCATTTCTTGTACCGCTGGTACTAAAACCCCAGCGGGGCAGAGCTCACCATAGGGTAACTGCTTCTGGACCTGCTTCTCAGGCAGTTTTTCATCCTGAGCCTTCTGTTGCTACAGCTCCACGGCAACTTAAATGCAGCACGCATATATACCTGCACATGAGCCAAACACGGAAGTCTTCCATTAGAAGAAACTGAGGCTTCAAGAGGCAGCAAAACAAAGACATATTCTGGTAACTCATCTCTCCCTGATGCCAACCTTAATCTTACATTTTGAAATTACTTCCTTTCAACATCTATTATTTTGTGCCTAACAGACTGACCTTTTGGAGAAGGGAAAAGTTCCTTCTAGGTGTGCAGGCCACTGCTCTGCAGGAATGTTGGGCTGGATGCCTGGATAACTCAGTTTTGGGAGATTTTCCAACAGTTTTCAAAGATTTTCAGGTATTAAAAAAAGTAACCACAAAAGCCATAACAACCCATACACACTAGTTGTCATACACAGCTTACAATAAAAAGAAGTCTCCCTCAGCTGACAGGGTACATGCATTTGCTTTTTCTCCACAAAAATAATTTGAAGCAGAGTGCCTTGCTGCAATGAAACTTTGCCTGCTGATACTTTCCTACCCCTCTCAATCTGCAGAGAGTCTGGGTTTGGCCTCCTGCTGTTTTGCACACCTGGTTAAGAAAAATTAGTTCACATTGCTGCATTTTTCCCACTACATGTGTGGGCTGGGACTCTCTGTGCTTTGCTGTTCTCTTTCCTTCTTTATGGATCAATGCAAATGGCCCAGGCAGAGTTTCTTGTAAGAATCTTTTTCTTCACACATCCCTACGTAATCGTCAAGCATTGCATTTCAATTTGCGAGTGTGCGGGAACACAAGCATTTATGCAGCCTGATACAGTTACCTCATTCAAATGACTTCTCTTTTCCTGTCTTAATCCTTTATCTAACTGCAGAAGCCTCTGGGCAGCTGATATCCATTCCATAGTCTTTGTTGTACTAGTCACATTTTTCCAATCAATGAAATCAGTAGCACACTTACCATATTTTCCCTATTGCATAAATAAATATAAACCTAATACCTCGAGCACATAGGTTTACGTGACGGAGAAAGTGGAGTACGCTAACGAAAACCAACAGAGATTTCTGCAAGTCAGGCTGAATAAAGCTCTTACTAATAATTCAATCATCGGTCAGATTTTTCCACTTGAATTACTAAAATACCCACAAAGTGCTAACTTGAATGTCCAGTGCTGATTTCAGCAGTGTCTTGGGACGATGTTTTGGCGCAGCTTTCGCCGGATTTCCCGTTACAGCAAGTACCTGCCGCGCGCAACAACCACCAGGGCGAGGCGGGGGGGGGGGGGGGGGGGGAGGCGCGCGGCGACCGTTGGGGGGGGAGGGGGAGGCGCGCGGCGACCGTTAGGGCGACAACGAGGCAGAAGGGCCGGCGACTGCTGCGGCAGCCTGGGCGGGGAGCGCGCGGCGGCCGTTAGGGCGGGGCGCAGGGGCGGGGCGCGCGGCGGCGGCGGCCGTTAAAGGGAGCGGGCTGCGGTGGGGGGTGGCTGTTGGGTGCTGTGATGGGGCGTGTGTGGTGGGGGTTGGGGGTTTTGGTGAGGTGTCCTGCCGAGAGACAGCGTCAGTCCTGGAGAAGGGCTGGTTCTCAGCCTTGTGGGGGAAGGCAGCTGTAGGCTGGTGCCCGGGTGCCAAAACCCAGACGGAGGCAAATTGCTGCTGCCCCGCAGTCCCCAGGGAGCGGGGAGGAGGCGGCGGTGGCACCAAAGCGGCCTTGCAGGGGCTGCAGCTGCTGGGGGTGAGTGGGGCTGTGTGGCAGCCAGCGGTGGGGCTGCCTGGCTGCCTGTGCCATGCACTGGGGAAGCCTGTGGGGGTGAGAGCAGTGAGGTGACCCCTGAGCGTGCCTGGGTTTTAAAGCCATCTCGGGCTGCATCGGTGTCCTCTTGGTAGCTTTGCCTCTGCACTTGTGGCTCTTCCCTTGGTTGAGAGGCATTTCTGCTGCAGCATAACGTCCGCAGCCTGTTGCCCCCCAGATGCTTCCCTGGAAGTGCCCTTGTTTGTGTTTCCGAAGCCCTGAAAGTGCCTCCTAGTGCAGCCTGTCCCAGTGCAGGCAAGGAGGCTAGTGCAGTGCAGCCTGGGGGTTCCCTAGTGAAGGCAAGCAGCTGTGTGCAGCAGCTCTTTGGTCATGTCCTGCTTCAGCTGTGCTCAGGGCACCTCTGAAGTGTGTGTTTTGAATGCTAGCAATGTGTGGGAGTGCCTTCTTGAAGGCCAGTGGCCTCTTAAAGCAGACTCTAGCACTTGTGTGGGTGGTGTGAATTTGCCTTGCAGTAAAGCTGTGGCTTGTTGCAAGCTGGTGGGTCTGGGTCTGCTCTCACAGTGGAGAGTAGAAGGGTTTGTAGACTTGGGTGGCAGTTGCTTCCTGAGGCTGCCTTCTGAGTCCCTTAAGGAGTGGTGTTTATCCTGGGGAGTTACAGGTGAGGTGTGACTTTCAGCTGTTGGGTCAGTTGTGCAAGCCTCTCTGAAAGGAGACCCCAGTCAGTCCTGGCTGCTTGTCGTCAGCTTCAGAAGTATAAATGAGAAAGCAAAAAGGGAAGCAACCAAAGCCAAGGAGCCTTGATCAGGTGCTGCTGGTATCTACATAAGCAGCGGTGCCCTGGTGGAATTGCTTGGCCTTTGAGGTGCATCCCTGCAGAGCTGCTTTTCCCTTTGGCTAGGTGTTAGGCTGCTTCTGGCTGTCTGGCCCTAGCTTGCTTAGGAGTGTGACTGTGCGGCCTGTGTTGAGGAGGGAAAAGCCAAAGGAAGTGAGCTCCAAGGGCTCCATTGCCCCTGGGTGGTCATTGAGTGTGTCCCTTTGTGTTAAGCACCACAGGGTGGGACCTTGCTGCTGTGAATGGGCTGCAAAGGAGTTGCTGTAGGTGGGAGAGACAGCTGCTGAGCTTGTGCTAGCTGCAGGGGAATGGCAAGGTGGGTGTGGGCAGTGGTCTTAGGCAGGCAGGGTGCTGGTGTCCTGTGGTGTGGAAATGTGCTTCTGGGGCAGGCTTTGTATGGTGCTTTCCTGGCAGCCTTGTGCTGCCTTGGAGAGCAGGTGGGAACTTGCCTGAATGTTCTCAGTGAGTAGCTGGCCCCGACGAGGCTGAAGGCAGCTGGTGTTGTGTGGCTGGCTGTTTGAGTGTGTGGCTTGTGTGGTATCAGTTGTGGCTGCTTTATGCTGGCCTGAATGTGCAGTTGTCCTTGAGGGCGGGCGGGCTCCTTCTCAGCAGTGCCTTGTGGTGGGAAGCTCTGCAGCCTCCTTGTGGGGTTTGGTTTATTCGAGATGCTTGTCTTCCTTGGGTGTGGATCACCTGCCTGGGAAGATGTGCAGGAGCTTTAGCTAAGACTGTTACCAGGACCGCATGCGTAATGATTCTGTCAATATGATAATTAGTTCCAGGGAATAGAATGAATATGTATAATCATTCTGGGAAATTCAGTGCATATGTATGTGAGAGAGCAATAGAAACTTTGGATGATGTGAGACACGGTGTGCACGTTGGGTGGAGCTATCCCCCGTGCATCCGGTGCTGTAATAAAGAGAATGCCTGCTTCTTAATGCTACATTGGTGTTAAGGAGTTTTTCCTCCCAATTTCGGTGACAGCTTTGGCACCCCAGATGGGACCGTGCTTCTGAATCTTGATGCATCTGTGGGATTGCAGGACCTCCAGCCAGCACCGAGGGATTCTCGGGGAGAACCTCTGATCCCCGGACCAAAGAGCTCTGAGTAAGCCCCCTGGGAAGGTAAAGGCATTCCTTTCCTTAATAGGTCGGGTTGCCCGCTGGTCAGACGCAGGGAGCCTTGCAGAGTTGGGTTAGAAGGGTGGAAAAGGTGGGGTCGCCCGCCTGTAAGGTGTGGTGAAAGCCATGCAGGGAGGTCAGGTTGGGCTCTAGAGGTCCCTCAGGGGGAGGAAGGTCAAGTTATTTGTGCACAATTGTGTGTTTATGTGGCAATTTGACATTTGGAATGTTATTGGACTTTGTTTTGTGGATTTTGTGGTTATGGGTAACCAAGTGTTGAAAGAGGGGGGGATTTTGAAGAAATCACCCCTGGGGGGTATTTTAAAGCATTGGAAGGAGGCGGCAGGTCCGCTGGGAGGTACACTTTACAATATTCAATTAATTGTCCTTTGGTATCATCGGTGGCCAATGTATACTTTAGACAATCAGGAAAAATGGCCTAAAAATGGAGGTGTGAACTACAATACCATATTACAATTAATGTTGTTTTGCTGGAGGGAGGGGAAATGGGGTGAAGTAATGTATGTAGATTTCTTTTTCGCATTAAGAGACCACCCTGAGTGGCAGAAAGATTGTGGGATGATTCCAAAGGATCCAATGATACTAGCAGTAGAGAAGGAGGGAAAGGGTTGAAATTTGAAAAGGTGTTGTTCTGCTTGTAGTATTGGAAAAAGGTGTTTAAAGTATGAGCAGGAGGAGGAAGAAGACTTGGAGTTGATGGTCGCTCCCCGACAGAGGTTGGGGGAGGATATTGAGGCTATGTGTGGGGCTGAAGGGGCAGAAGGATTTAGCCCGATTGAGAGGAGAACAAGAGGATGACAAGGGGAAGCGGGGGGGGGGGGGGAGGGGCGGGCGGTTTACAGGCTTCCCTTCTGCAGGTGGTTGGAAATAATGGACCAGTAACAGTTCAAGTGCCTTTCTCTATAATGGAGTTAAGGTCCTGGAAGGAAATAGCAGGGAACTATAGAGAGGATCCAGAGAGAGTGGCAGAAGTGTTTGAAACTCTAATTAGGACTCAGGATCCAGGTTGGAATGATTTGCAGGTAATATTAGACACCCTGCTAGATGATACTGAAAAGAAGATGGTATTAAACATTGCTCGGCAACAGGCTGAAGGAGCACATGCTGGTGGGGATTTGCAGGGGATGCTAGATCAGAATTTTCCTGCTGCAGAGCCAGGATGGGATCCTAACCAGCCAGGACCCTGGGGACTCTTAACAAGATATCAGAGATGGATAATGTTTGGCATAAGACACACCCTTCCAAAAGCAGTGAATTGGTCTAAGCTATATGAGGTCAAACAAGCACCAACTGAATGCCTGTCTGCTTTTGTGGAACGATTAAAGGCTACTGCCAGGAAATCTACCAACCTGGATCCTGAGAAACCAGAGGAAACCCAGCAGTTAGCTTCAACTTTTATGGGACAACTGGCCCCAGACATAAGAAGGAAACTTCAAAAATTAGAGGGGGCAGATCTGAGAGATCTGGGGAAAATGTTAGAAGTGGCCTGGATGGCTTTTAATAATAGGGAAAAGGAAAAAGAAATGCGACATATTCGAAGGGAGTACCTAAGGGAAGGGAGATTGATTGCTGCTTTAAGCAGGGCTCCTGGAGGAGCCTATAGAGAAAGGGAAGGCCCAGGAGGGGGTTACTGAGGTGAGAAAGGGAACATGACCTCCTTTTGTGCAGCCCCTTCTAGCAGAAGATGAGTGTGCGCAATGTGCAAAGAAAGGGGGCATTGGCAAAGGGAATGTCCTCAGGCTGGGAACTTAGCCCCAGCCCTGCAAGCCGTTAAGCTAATGACCTTAAAGGATGAATCGTGAAGGGGACAGGGGGAATCATCCGCAGCCGAACCCCTGGTTACACTAAGGCTGGGAAATGAAGAAGTAGAATTTGTAGTTGCTCCAGGAGCCGCTTACTCTGTACTTAATATTTGTAAAGAAAGCTTTAGCCATGAAAGTGTAAGCGTTGTTGGTGCTACAGGGAAAGGAGAGAATGGGCCCTTTTTGCAGCCCTTAAAATTTAAATTGGGAAACCAATGGGTGACTCATCAGTTTTTATATATGCCTGAATGTCGGATGCCCTTGATGGGTAGGGATTTATTGGATAAGTTGAACACACGGATAACCTTTAAGAATGGAGTGGTGCGGCCACTAATACCTGAATCAAAAGCTGTGGAAACGAGAATTTTTATGTTACAGAGCAGCACGCAGAAAGCGGAGGAGGAGATTACTGCATCTTCTACGCCAGCAGCAGTACCCTTGGTATGGGCTAGTGGAATTCCAGGTCGGTCTAAACTGGCGAAACGAGTGGAGGTTGTTCTAAAATCTGGGACTAAACCGGTAAGACAAAAGCGGCATCCTATTAAGTGGGAGGCTAGAAAGGGGTTGGAAGAATTAATAGCTAAATTTTTGAATTATGGGTTACTGATAGTGTGAATCGGAATATAACACCTCAGTATTATTAGTAAAGAAACAAAATGGCAAGGAATATAGGTTGGTTCAGGATTTAAGAGCCGTGAATCAGATTGTTCAAGATATTCACCCAGTAGCGGCTAAGCCATCTACCTTGCTGACATCCCTGAAGGAGGACCATAAATGGTTTACTGTACTTGTTTTTGCAGTCTAATTGTGACAGCGCGTCTAATTGTGACAGCGCGTCTAATTGTGACAGCGCGTCTAATTGTGACAGCGCGTCTAACCGTTTTTTTTCTTTTTTAGGTTACAAAAGGAAGAGGTGCTAGGTGGTTTGGTAAGGGACAGAGCATGCCTGGGCCTGGTGCAGTGAGTGGAAGGAGCTGGATGCCAGGCCAGAAGTACCCCCACTGGCAATGGTTTTAGTTCTGGTTTGGGACTAGGACTCTAATGTGTCGCTGGGAGAAAAATGCCTCTGGGGCCACATTGTCCCCTGTGGGTAGGGAGCAGTTGACTTGGTCAGGTCTGTGTTGGAGGTGGAAGCAGCTGGCAGGCAGAGGGTTCCCTTTTCCCAATGGTGGTTTCTTGGCCGAAGCCTTGTCTGCAGCAGCTTCTCTTTCCTTCCACGCTCTGTTCTGCGCTTGCCTCCTCTTGAAGAGGAGGATCTGCTCACCGAGTTCTGCCACCAGCTCAGGATTGATGTACATGTCTGATAATCTCTCTTTCAGCATTGTGGTGTTTGTGGTGGTGATCTGCAGGGATGAGCTGCTCTTGCTGGCTGGAGTATGGCTGCACTGACAAGGAGTTGGTGCCCACCTGAGGCTGGAGCAGGACTGCAGGTGTGCCAAGGTAATTCTGCTTCTATCTGGGTAACTTTTTTGAAGCTCAGCCTTGCTGCCCAGACTGACAAAGTAGCTAGAGCTTAAAAGCTGCTCTTAAGATGCCTGGAAATAGGAGGTGAGCTGAGCTGAGAGTGAGCTGCTGGCTGCTCTGCAGGGACAGCTGGCCAGAAGGGACGAGTTCTGGGAGGGCAGGTTATGTTTATGGTGGTGGCGGGATGAACAGAGCTGATGCTGTATGAAAGCAGGGAGAAGGCTGGGGGTTAGAGTGAGCAGAGGTGTGGCTTGTGTGTGCCCAAGCAAGCCTTGCTGCTGGGCAGGGGATCAGCGATGGCAGGGGTGGAGTGGAGGGCTGCTGCTTCTTGGGAGCTGAGGAAAGCCTTTGGAAGTGAAAGGGGGTGGCATGATGTTAAGAAGTTGGGCCGCTCTCCTTTTGCCAGGGGCAGATGGGGAGGGCTTTTGTCTGTGCTGTTGAGGTGGGGGCAGGGGTTGCCTGGTGGGGATTTGGGGGTAGTGCTGTCCATGCAAGGGAGTGTCCCAGCAAGGCCAGGGAGCCCAAGTAGTGCAGGTGGCTTGCCCAGAGGCAGATGCTTAAGGACAGGACGCGAGGCAATGGGCACAAACTGAAACACAGACACTTCCATCTGAACATGAGGAAAAACTTTTTCACTGTGAGGGTGACAGAGCACTGGAACAGGTTGCCCAGAGAGGTGGTGGAGTCTCCTTCTCTGGAGATATTCAAAACGCGCCTGGATGCAATCCTGTGCAATGTGCTCTAGGTGACCCTGCTTGAGCAGGGGGGTTGGACTAGATGATCTCCAGAGGTCCCTTCCAACCTCAGCTATTCTGTGATTCTGTGACTGTCAGCAGCTGATGAGCTGAGGCAGCTGCAGGTGTGACATGTGTTGCTGGGGTGCCTTGCCCCCAGGGCAGCCCTGGCATGTGGCATGCCCAGCTGAGAAGCCAAAGAGGTGGGGGAGAAGGAGTGCTGCTGGTGCTGCCCAGGGTGCCAGGTGGCAGCTAGTGCCTGCCTGGGGGCCAGGGGCCCTGCCTGCAGATGTGCTTTGTGCCAGTAGGTTGCCCTTTACAAGAGGGGTTTCTCTGGAAAATGAGGAGCGCTCCTGTAACTTGGAGCTGCCAAATGGGTGGTAGAGGGGGGCGGAGGGGGAGGGAATGGACTAAAGTCCTTGAAGCCAACTCTTTGGCATATCTCCTCTGGGCAGAGTTGTGGAGACAAGGAGGGGTTTGGCAGCCTGTTGAGTGACACTGTTGTCAGAGCCTGGTGCTGCTGAGGGAGGAGGGTGCGTGTGTGTGGGGGGGTGGTGATAGCCCTGTTGTAAAGTACAGTTGCAGAGAGGGCTGCAAGGGTGGCTTGGTGGCTGGAGCAAAGGTGGGGGGTGGCAGGTGCTTTTGTGCCTGGAAAATGAAGGCTAGCAGGGCTGGTTGCTGTACTTGTACACAAGTCTTGGAGTTGAGGAAAGAAGAAGCCTTAAAAGGCTTCAGAAGCTTGGAGGCCTAGCCCCCTAGGTGGGAGGCAGGTGGTCCTTGGGGCATTAATGTGGAAGTGAAAAGCATGTGGAGCAGGTGGAGTGGCCTATGCCAGGGAGAAGTGGCAGTATGTATTGCCTGCTGGAGTCAAGTGAGTTGAGCATGTCCCAGTAAAGGGGATGGTTCCTTGGGGTGCCGCATGTCAGGTGGAGGCAGGAGGAGAAAAGTGTTGGGAGCACCTTGAGCTTGAGAGCAGGATTGCTGTGATTTTTGAGTGCTGGTGTTTGTTTGGGGAAAAGGTAGAAGAGCAGGCTAGAGGAGAGGGGAGAGCAGGCAGGGAGGGCAAGAAAGCAGCTTTGCAAGGAGCCCATGCATGGAAGGCATTTAGTGCAAATGGGGCAGTGTGAGAGCAAGCTTGCTGCAGGCAGGCAGGCTAACATGTGCTGGGCTTGTTGTCCTGCTGTGTCAGCCTGTCTTGCCTGTTTGACCCCCCCAGCAGCTGAGGTGGGACAGCTGAAGGTAGTGTGCCCTAAAGGTGTGGGAGGGAGGGTGCTGAGGCCTGCCTGGGGCACTGGTGGAGAGTGGGGGTGTGGGGGCTGGTGGGGCAGGGCAGAGGAGTTGAGGACCCCCGGAGCATGTCAGGCTGAAGCTGCAGTGTGGCTTTGTGAGGGAGAGCCTGCCATGAGGTGGGAGCAGCCAGGGGAGCTGTAGGGGTGTGCCAAGGGGCTCGTGAGGGTCAGAGAGGACAGAGGGCTCCCAAGTGTGAGCCCAGTGTTTTGGGGAGCATGGCTTTTGTGTGCAGTTTTCCCAAGCTGCCTGGGCTGAGTTGCTGTCAGGTGCCAAGTGCAGCAAGGGCTCTTTGGCTTCCCCCCTGCCCAGGTGTCAGTAGAGCTCAGCTCTAGTGGTCCAGTCTGTGCCCTTCTGCCCAAAGCTGCAGCTGCTTTGCCAAGTAGAGGGGCAGCGGTTTCCTTGGAAGAGAAGAGGATGTTGTGGAGAGAAGTTTGGGGCTGGTTGTCTGGAACAATTCCAGCAGCTGGCTGTGTACTTGAGGCCTAGTGCAGGTTGCCAATGCGCAGGGTTGTGGGTGTGGGAGCTGCCCACTTGAGCATGCTGTGCAGGGGAGGTGCTGTGTTTGCTGTGTGAGTGAGTGGTGTGTGTGCAGGTGTTGAGTGGAGAGCTGGAGGTGCCTTTTGTTTGGAGGAGCAAGTAGGGCTGGGTGTTTAGTGTCTGTAAAGCAGGAAAGAAGGAAGGAGGGTGGTAGGTGTGAGCATGGAGCAGTGGGATGGTCTGGCAGAGAGGTGTTGCCTGGGTGAGCAGAAATGAGTCCTTCTTTCGCAGGACTGCCTTTTGGTGCTTTGGGGGATGCGTCTGCCCCTGCGTGGGATGTGCCTCTCTCTTGGAAGGTTCCCTTTTGTGCTCTGCCTGGACCCTGACTCTTTGTGCCAGAGGGGGATATCTGCTTTGGCCAAAGCCCTTGGGAGATGGTCCCACACACTTCTTTGGTGCTGCCTGGCAGCTTTTCCCTGGGGCTTGGCCACTTCTGGTCAGTGTTTGCCAAGGGAGGACTGCTCTGAAGAAGTTGGGGATCTCTCGGAGGGTGGGGGCATGTGCCTCAGCTCTGCTTTTGAGGCCCAGGAGGGGCAGCACGCAGAGATGCAGTTTGTACTGATGGCAAGTGTTCCTTAGTAAAAGGCCTCAGCTTGCTGGGACCCAAAGCCTGAGAGTGCTGTGGCAGAGCGCGTGGGCCCTCAGTTGTGCCCTGCCTTCTCCTTGGTGGCAATGGCTTTGCTGTGTTGGTCGCTTCTGGGGGCGTTCTGTGCTTTGTCATACGCAGCGGTGGCCAAGTGGTGTCTGCAGGGCACAGGATAATGGCAAGAGGGAAAGGTGCTCAGCAGAGCCAGGACTGCTGCAGCTTCCTGGTGTTGATGCGGTTTTGCAGAGTTGGAGCCCTCTGCAATCTCTGCAGTGAGAGGCAATTTATAATGCTGTGTGCCAAAGGTGCCCTGAAAAGCCTCGGCTGTTTGAGCCCTGGGCAATCCTCTAGGCATGACAAGAGGCTTGTGGTTTCTCTTTTTTGGCAGTCCCCTCCTTGCTCTCGGGTCTTTGGAGGTGCAGCCTGGAGTCCTTGCAGCCTCAGTGGTATGCTGCAGGAATTGCCCAGGCTGGAGCGCAAGCTGTATTGCAGGCCCTTGACAAGGAGTGTTTTTGCTGCTGCTGCTGGGCCAGCTCTGTGGAGGCAGTGTATTTCCCTTCAGTTTACCCCTTGGAATTGTTTCTCTTTGCTAGGAGGAAAGCCAAGGACTGCACTAACTGTAGTGGGACCTCTGAGCCAGTAACTTGTGGGACCCCCCTGGCAGAGGTCAAAAATAGGATGTGGGTTTTTGCCTCTTGGGGGTGATAGCTGGAAGTGTTAGGGGAGTTGCTTCTGTGGAGAAGTAGGAGAGGAGTAGCTGCAAAAGCCCAGCTGAAGCAGGAGCAGGTGGGAAAATGTGTCTGGGCTTGTGGGGCCCTTCCACTCATCTACAAGGTGGTTGATCTGCAAGGCATGGTGGTAAGTGAGCTTTGCCAGGCCCTAGATAGCGCAGCTGCAGGCAAGGCCAGCCTGAGGCACCTTTGCTGTGCCCCAGTGTGGTTTCCCACCAATGGCAGTAACAGGAGCTGGTGCCGTGCTGCTTTGCACTAGCCCTTTAGCCCTTCTGCGGTGGCTTGTCCCTGGGATTTTGGGAGCCGTGCAGGAAGTGGCCTAGAACGCTGGTGCTTCTGGAGGAGCTTGGAGTTGTTTCTGTGTGCTCATGAGGATGCTGCTAGCTTCTGTGCTCTCCTTCTCTAGGTTCCTGTGTGGCATCCCTCTGCGTGCTGTCCGAGAGCCTTCTGCATGCACTGTCACGTATCGGAGAGCAACAGCTTCCTGGGCTGGATTTCGATCAGAGCCATCAAGATGAAGCGTGCACATCATCCTGCATGGTCAACTCTCCAGGTGAGTCCAACTGACCAAAGTCTATTCTCTTTATGGGTTGGTGTCCCTGCCAGGATCCTTGAATACGTACCTGCCTGGGATAAGGGCTCATTGGATGCACAAGCAATTTGCAGAGCACGTGGACATGTAACGTTGTCCCTACGAGGCCTCAGAAGAAGGCTGAGAACCACCTAGGCAGGGCTGCCTCCTGCCCCCAGGAGCAACGGATGCTCCGGCTTGCCCAGGAGCAGAGTGCAAGAACCTTGCAAGAGGAGCATGCCGCAGAGCTGGCCTTAACCCTAGATACCCCCCAGAGGTGGAGCAGCCCTGAGCAGTCCTCGCTGGCCCTTGACTTGCCAGTGACTGGAAGAGAACTGCAGGTGCAGTGCAGTGGGGTGACATTTGGCAGCCTTGAGACTGCAGTGCCAGGGACTGTGGCTGCGATGGGCACGAGCGCTTGCAGAGTGGCCTGAAGAAGGCAGAGAGCAAGGGGAGGCCCCTCTGGGTGAGCATGTGCCTCTGTAGGACCTTAGCAGCCCCCTGATGAGGTGTCGCAGCATGCATTGCAAGCCGCGGCGCCACGCCTCCCTTGGGCAGAGGTCAAGGACACAGGCAGCAGTGGGGAAAAGCAGGAGAGGACAAGGCAGTAAATTGGGGCCAGACGCTAAACCCGCAAAGGAGCAGGCAGATGCCACCACTGCCAATAATCACACAGCCTCTGAGCAGGCCAAATACCATAACCCGCGGTCACCTCGGGCCCTCTTTAAAGTGCCCCTCAGGTGGGTGAAGAATTCAGACCTTTGGTGGCACCCATGCAAAGGGAACATATCCTCCCCCTCCACTGCCGCAAAGGCTGCCTGGGGACAGGATGCAAGCTCTCCACAGACAGGTTTATGAGGCAGCTGCTGGAGGGCCAAATATGAGCCTGAAGAAGGCAAGGTCACAGAGCATTTGAGTTGCCTGCTGGAGAGCAGGCTCTTCTCTGTGCTCCTGAAACTCCTTCAGGGAACGTTGGGGCTACGTTGCTTTGAATGAAGAGCTTCTCCTTTGAGCTGCTCCCCAGCTCAGCTACAAAAGGCTGCTGAGGCACCATGAGCAATTCCTCTCCCTTGCTGAGAAGATGGTCCCCAGAAGCCCAGCTGAGTTGCCTTCCAACTCAGCAGGCACCTTTCCCCTCCCCTGGAGGGGAACCTAGACAAGCCCTACCGATCAGCTGCCCAGCCTGAGCCCAGGGGAGGAAGAAACCCCAGGACACTGGGACTTAGTCTCACTTCCAAACAGGCCCCTTCCCAGCACCTCCGAGGGGTGAGAAGCTTGGCAAGGGAGCATGATGTCTGCGGAGTGGGGCAAAGGGAGCTGCATGCAATTGTGAGAATGAGCCTCGGAGCAGTGACCTGGTCATTTGCTTACGTAGCTTTCTTGGTCCTCTGTATCCAGAACGGCTGGCTTTGCATCGGCGGCTGGCTTTGCATCGGCGGCTGGCTTTGCATCGGCGGCTGGCTTTGCATCGGCGGCTGGCTTTGCATCGGCGGCTGGCTTTGCATCGGCGGCTGGCTTTGCATCGGCGGCTGGCTGCGCATCGGCGGCTGGCTGCGCATCGGCGGCTGGCTGCGCATCGGCGGCTGGCTGCGCATCGGCGGCTGGCTGCGCATCGGCGGCTGGCTGCGCATCGGCGGCTGGCTGCGCATCGGCGGCTGGCTGCGCATCGGCGGCTGGCTGCGCATCGGCGGCTGGCTGCGCATCGGCGGCTGGCTGCGCATCGGCGGCTGGCTGCGCATCGGCGGCTGGCTGCGCATCGGCGGCTGGCTGCGCATCGGCGGCTGGCTGCGCATCGGCGGCTGGCTGCGCATCGGCGGCTGGCTGCGCATCGGCGGCTGGCTGCGCATCGGCGGCTGGCTGCGCATCGGCGGCTGGCTGCGCATCGGCGGCTGGCTGCGCATCGGCGGCTGGCTGCGCATCGGCGGCTGGCTGCGCATCGGCGGCTGGCTGCGCATCGGCGGCTGGCTGCGCATCGGCGGCTGGCTGCGCATCGGCGGCTGGCTGCGCATCGGCGGCTGGCTGCGCATCGGCGGCTGGCTGCGCATCGGCGGCTGGCTGCGCATCGGCGGCTGGCTGCGCATCGGCGGCTGGCTGCGCATCGGCGGCTGGCTGCGCATCGGCGGCTGGCTGCGCATCGGCGGCTGGCTGCGCATCGGCGGCTGGCTGCGCATCGGCGGCTGGCTGCGCATCGGCGGCTGGCTGCGCATCGGCGGCTGGCTGCGCATCGGCGGCTGGCTGCGCATCGGCGGCTGGCTGCGCATCGGCGGCTGGCTGCGCATCGGCGGCTGGCTGCGCATCGGCGGCTGGCTGCGCATCGGCGGCTGGCTGCGCATCGGCGGCTGGCTGCGCATCGGCGGCTGGCTGCGCATCGGCGGCTGGCTGCGCATCGGCGGCTGGCTGCGCATCGGCGGCTGGCTGCGCATCGGCGGCTGGCTGCGCATCGGCGGCTGGCTGCGCATCGGCGGCTGGCTGCGCATCGGCGGCTGGCTGCGCATCGGCGGCTGGCTGCGCATCGGCTTTTTGAAGAATTCACCTCTGGGATGTATTTTAAAGCATTGGAGAGAGGCGGCAGGTCCACTGGGAGGTACAATACCATATTATAATTAATGTTGTTTTGCTGGAGGGAGGGGAAATGGGATGGAGTAATGTATGTAGATTTGTTTTTCGCATTAAGAAACCACTCTGAATGGCAGAAAGATTGTGGGATGATTCCAAAGGATCCGATGATTCTAGCATTAGAGAAGGAGGGAAAGGGTCGAAATTTGAAAAGGTGTTGTTCTGCTTGTAGTATCGGAAAGAGGTGTTTGAAGTGTAAATGGGAGGAGGCGAGGGATTTGGAGCTGTTGGTGGCCCCCCCGACAGAAGTGTGTGGGGGATGTCGAGGATGTTGTTGGGGAGGCTGAAGAGGCAGAAGGATTTAGCCCGATTGCAGGGAGAACAAGAGGACAACAAGGGGAAGCGGGGGAGGTTTTACAGGCTGCCCTTCGGCAGGTGGTTGGAAATACCAGACCAGTAACAGTTCAAGTGCCTTTCTCTATAATGGAGTTAAGGTCCTGGAAGGAAATAGCAGGGAACTATAGAGAAGATCCGGGGAAAGTGGCAGAAGTGTTTGTAACTCTAATTAGGACTCAGGATCCAGATTGGAATGATTTACAGGTAATATTAGACACCCTGCTAGATGATACTGAAAAGAAGAAGGTATTAAACACTGCTCGGAAGCAAGTGGAAGGAGCACTTGCTGGTGGGGATTTGCAGGGGATGCTAGATCAGAATTTTCCTGCTACAGACCCGGGGTGGGATCCTAACCTGCCAGGACCCCGGGGACTTGTAATAAGATATCAGAAATGGATATTGTATGGTGTAAAACATGGTATGCCAAAAGCAGTTAATTGGTCCAAAATAAATGAGGTCAGACAAGAACCGAGTGAATCCCCATCTGCTTTTATGGAACGATTAGAAGTTACTGCCAGGAAATCTGCCAGCCTGGATCCTGAGAAACCAGAGGAAGCCCAGCAGCTAGCTTCAATTTTTATGGGACAATCGGCCCCAGACATAAGAAGGAAACTTCAAAAATTAGAGGGGGCAGATTGGAGAGATCTGGGGAAAATGTTAGAAGTGGCCTCGATAGCTTTTAATAGGATGCAGTGCTACCAGTTGTATGGGCTAGCGGAATTCCAGGTAGGTCTACACTGGCGAAACCAGTGAAGGTTGTTCTAAAATCTGGAGCTAAACCGGTAAGACAAAAACAGTATCCTATTAAGTGGGAGGCCCATGTACCTTTGGGTTTCTGACGTTGTTCCGTCCCAAAAAGTTGTTAATTGATGGAACTGCCCGTGTTCGGACAAAACGGTCCACCCACAGCTTTACATCAGACTGTAATAGCGACATGGAATTGTGGGACCCAACTAAGTGTGTCTTGAGTAGTGTTTTTGCAGGAGTAGGAACTGCTCCCACTTTATCACAACTTAACAAATTAGGATGCTGGCTTGCAGAGGAAGCAAATGCTACTAGTACTGCTTTGAACGCCCTGTTAACAGACGTAGATTCAGTTAGACATGCCACCTTGCAGAATGGGGCTGCGATCGATTTTTTTTTTTTTTTTTTTTTTTTTTTTTTTTTTTTTTTTTTTTTTTGCTATTGGCCCAAGGCCATGGCTGTCAGGATTTTGAGGGAATGTGTTGTATGAATCTGAGTGATCATTCTGAGTCAGCACATACGAGCATTGCAGATTGAAGGCGTTAACAAAACAACTGCAAGAAGACGATGGGAAAAACATATGGGGAATGTTTGATTGGTTGAGTATGCTTGCTGTAGGACCTTGGTTAAAACGCATCCTGATTCTAGGACTTATTATAGTTTTTGTATTTGTTGCAATACTAATGTGTGTGCCATGCTTATGGAATTGCATACAAAGAATGATTGACCGGAGTATGAAGCAAGTCATGACCCTGCAAGTTCATACCGCCTTAGCCTTTCAGTTAAAGGAAGGGGGAGATGTGGAGGGTCATGACAGGGTTCAACTGGTGGAAAGCTACAAGTAGCAAAGCGTATGGGAAAGGAGAAGCAAGGAGCGAGGTACAAGGAGTTACAAGTAGCAAAGCATGCTTCTGGAGGAGCTTGGAGTTGTTTCTGTGTGCTCATGAGGATGTTGCTAGCTTCTGTGCTCTCCTTCTCTAGGTTCCTGTGTGGCATCCCTCTGCGTGCTGTCCGAGAGCCTTCTGCATGCACTGTCACGTATCGGAGAGCAACAGCTTCCTGGGCTGGATTTCGATCAGAGCCATCAAGATGAAGCATGCACATCATCCTGCATGGTCAGCTCTCCAGGTGAGTCCAACTGACCAAAGTCTATTCTCTTTATGGGTTGGTGTCCCTGCCAGGATCCTTGAATACGTACCTGCCTGGGATAAGGGCTCATTGGATGCACAAGCAATTTGCAGAGCACGTGGACATGTAACGTTGTCCCTACGAGGCCTCAGAAGAAGGCTGAGAACCACCTAGGCAGGGCTGCCTCCTGCCCCCAGGAGCAACGGATGCTCCGGCTTGCCCAGGAGCAGAGTGCAAGAACCTTGCAAGAGGAGCGTGCCGCAGAGCTGGCCTTAACCCTAGATACCCCCCAGAGGTGGAGCAGCCCTGAGCAGTCCTCGCTGGCCCTTGACTTGCCAGTGACTGGAAGAGAACTGCAGGTGCAGTGCAGTGGGGTGACATTTGGCAGCCTTGAGACTGCAGTGCCAGGGACTGTGGCTGCGATGGGCACGAGCGCTTGCAGAGTGGCCTGAAGAAGGCAGAGAGCAAGGGGAGGCCCCTCTGGGTGAGCATGTGCCTCTGTAGGACCTTAGCAGCCCCCTGATGAGGTGTCGCAGCATGCATTGCAAGCAGCGGCCCCATGCCTCCCTTGGGCAGAGGTCAAGGACACAGGCAGCAGTGGGGAAAAGCAGGAGAGGACAAGGCAGTAAATTGGGGCCAGACGCTAAACCCGCAAAGGAGCAGGCAGATGCCACCACTGCCAATAATCACGCAGCCTCTGAGCAGGCCAAATACCATAACCCGCGGTCACCTCGGGCCCTCTTTAAAGTGCCCCTCAGGTGGGTGAAGAATTCAGACCTTTGGTGGCACCCATGCAAAGGGAACATATCCTCCCCCTCCACTGCCGCAAAGGCTGCCTGAGGACAGGATGCAAGCTCTCCACAGACAGGTTTATGAGGCAGCTGCTGGAGGGCCAAATATGACTGTGAAGAAGGCAAGGTCACAGAGCATTTGAGTTGCCTGCTGGAGAGCAGGCTCTTCTCTCTGCTCCTGAAACTTCTTCAGGGAACGTTGGGGCTACGTTGCTTCGAATGAAGAGCTTCTCCTTTGAGCTGCTCCCCAGCTCAGCTACAAAAGGCTGCTGAGGCACCATGAGCAATTCCTCTCCCTTGCTGAGAAGATGGTCCCCAGAAGCCCAGCTGAGTTGCCTTCCAACTCAGCAGGCACCTTTCCCCTGCCCTGGAGGGGAACCTAGTCAAGCCCTACCGATCAGCTGCCCAGCCTGAGCCCAGGGGAGGAAGAAACCCCAGGACACTGGGACTTAGTCTCACTTCCAAACAGGCCCCTTCCCAGCACCTCCGAGGGGTGAGAAGCTTGGCAAGGGAGCGTGATGTCTGCGGAGTGGGGCAAAGGGAGCTGCATGCAATTGTGAGAATGAGCCTCGGAGCAGTGCCCTCGTCATTTGCTTACGTAGCTTTCTTGGTCCTTTGTATCCAGAACGTCAGGTGAAATTCTCATAATCCTGTTAGCTCTGTGAAGCCTGCAGGGCTGCTGGCAGGAAACCTCCTCTTCTGTGTGCAGCGGATACCTGGAGTTTGCTCTGAAGTAGCCAGCTCCAGAAGATTACTGCTTTTGATTTGAGAGTATTTAAAACAGTATCCAGGGTTTCTTTAAGCTTCTTAGCAGGACTTTTTCTCCTTTTTGCATTTACAACCATTAGTAAGTTTTGAAGAACATGCTACAGTGGGGATGGGAAGGCCTTTGCTGACACTGACTCAAAAATATGCTTTCGGGGATCCGGGGGGAGAGCTCCAGTAGTGCCCAGTCCAAGGGGAAAGTGGGCGAGAAGGTGTGCTGACTAAGGGCTGCTGTTACACAAATTTTGGAGGAGGCTGCAGTAACTTAGATAAGTGTCTCTAACATAATTCCACTAGCCCTCAAAACATCCCAGGACTGGAAGAGTCTGAATTTGGGTTCAAGCCATCCTTGGCTGCAAGTACTGTTCTGTACCTCCTTCTGGTGTAATGTGAGCTTTTACCCGTAGGAGCTAAAGTCGAGGAAGCTGCATGAACCCTGGCCTTAGAGCAGTGGCTGCTGCCAGTGGTACCAGTAGAAACCCCAGTCAGCCACACAGGCAAATTCACTAGACAAAGTCCGTGTTTGAATTTTAAACAAACGCAGGTGTGACTTCTGGCAAAGGTCTGCTCTGCTTGCAGAAGTCATTGCTGCAGGGACAGCAGGATAGAATGGATGTATTTCAGGTGCACTGAGCCTCCTTTGGATGCTCTGTATTTTTGGTCTCCACGTGTGCATAGAGTCTGGGTCCTGGCTGCCCCGTCTAGATGACCGGATATCTCAAAATCCTGATTGCATGTTCAGCGTTCTGGGCTTCTCCAAGATGAGGTTTTTAGGTGGAGGGAGACACAGCTGAAGAATACAGGTTATATCTTAACCCTGTGTGTTCTGGTCTGAGTTTTGCCTTTCCTGCTCCTTGCTTGTCTAACAGCACAGGAGGCCTGGAGAATGCTGGGGAGACTTTCCCCTTGTCTTACCTTCTGGTGCCTGACTCTGCAGTGATTTTGGACTGCTGGAAGGAGAAATGGCCCTGCAAAATCCTGTGACAGTCTCAGTAGCATTGTGATGATTTGTTCTTACTGCACATTGCAGCTGCAAAGCAACTTGCTGTCTCTCTGTAACGTGTGTCTTAAAGAACACACAGCAGCAGATGTTTTGGGGGCTTTCTTGAAAAGTCATAACTTGTGCATATTTGGTCAGTTTTCACAGAGACACCTGAAGATACATCAGCTGATTGTAAGGGAGGCCTTCTGCCACACTTCGGGTGGTTGCTTCATAGCATGGATGCACTAGAAGTTCTCCCGTAATAAAAACGTAGGGTTTTGCCTCCCTCAAAAGATGGGGCATGTTGTCCCTTCTTCCAGTATGTCCAAAATGGCAGCACTTTTCTAGCTGGGCACCATGAGTATCACCCATCCTCCCTTAAAAATGAAATTGAGCTTAATGCAACGTTCTGTTCCATCAGGAATGGAAAAGTTCTACCAAGGTAGCTGGCTGGACAACTGAGAACATCCCTGAAAAGTGGGACTTAGTAGAAATGTTACAGTCTGTGGTATCCTTAGAAGTGCATATGCATACATGTAATATTGCAAGGCATCTTTTCAGATTTATGAATAATGAGCCATACAGCCCTGAGCATTTCTCTCAAAACAGAACACCCAAATCCAGGCACTCAAAATGTGATTTAAACTCAAAATATGAAAAGCAGACATCATTCCACCTAGTTTTAGGTATTAAACTTTCCCCTTCTTGCTTTTAATAATCAGTGGAGAAGAAATTCCCTCTGGATGTACTCATCTCTCTACTGACTAGAGAGTGAACCGCAGGTTACTGCGCTGCTAGCATAGCACATGAATGCAAGACGCATGAATCTGGGCAGAAAAGGATGGTCATGTATTTCTAGTCATTAACTGGATTGCAGTCAAAATTGGATTGTCATGTAATGCAACAACTGGAATCACGTGCGCTCCTGCTCTCTTATGCTTTGTGCTTCAGAGCAAGTAAGCCCTTCCTGTTTTAATCTTGGAGAAGAGTAGCCACACAGGGAAGGAGATGTTGTTAGAAAGTAAAGCAGAAAAGTACTACTTCTCAGCAACTGTCAGCCTTGCTGCTGTGCTGCAGGAATGCAAGATGTCATTTGTCCCGTCCCCTCCCCAGCTGCTGTTTATCGGTTGTGTGTTGAGATAAGAACATTTTAGCGGGCAGGAGTTCATATGCCTTCTGGAATACTTTGATGAGTCTCATCTTTTCAATAGTGTTTGAAAATCTGGTGACCTGAGGAATGTTATATACTGATAATTCAGCATTAATTTTCATGCTGTGACAGTAAGTGAAGATACTTTTCTTTATGTAAGTTGAAGGAATCCTGTACTTTCTGTTCTGTTTGTAGTAATGTTCCTGTTTGTTTGCCTTCAACAGTTTCTTGTACAAAAGCTACACTGGATTCTTGAAGAGAGACCTAAAAGACATTCAGCTCAGCACCACTCTTCTAGGACTTTGGAAAAGAATGAAAAATGGGGAAGTGGAATGAAGACGATCGATAGAAACCGGTATCATTCTGTATTGAAACAACCAAAGCGATGTTATCAGATTCAGTTGTTAATGTGTAGCTTCAGTAGTAAAAAAGGACTTGTAACATTTGTGCGTGTGTATTTTCACAGGACTGCTGAATGAAGGATGACTGTAGACAGATTGTAGCAGAACAGTCTCTCTCAGTACATGTGCTCCATTTCAGAAAGAAATCAGGGTTTTTCCTTAAAGTTAAACTTGAATTCTGAAAATTATTGAGCAAGCTTGTATTTGGATTCTTACAGTGTCCTGTGCTGCCCGTTTCCATGGCAGTGTGTATGTCTATGTATATTTTGGTATACTGTTCAGCTGCTATGTAACACCAAGTTAGGCAGTCCAGTCTTTCTGCATGGATTAAGATATTTCAAAAAAAAATGGCCACCAGTCATTTATCATGTGAAACATGTGTCTTGTAAACTTTTTTAAAACCAGGAAAGACTTTATTAAAGAAATGATGCTAGCTGAGTGCTTCTATGTGTTTGCCTGTTGCACTGGGGAAGAGGCAGCAGTGTGCCTAACAAGGCAACTCATCCAGAGCAAAAAGAACAAGCCAAGAAACACGTCCTCAGGCAACTCCTCCACCTCTCTATGTGACTACGTGATGGTGTGTGAATGTTGTGAGGGGCATGGCGATTTTGTGCCAATGTCTGCGTGGGCATGGTGTGTGTTTGGGAGGAGCGAGTGGAAGCAGAGAGGGGCAGTTCTCTTGAGGCTGCACTTGGCATGCCACTGCTACAGCGAGGGCTGAAGAGGGCTTCTCGGCAAGGCCTTGTTGGTGGGGGAGCCGTTTCAGAAGCTCTTGCATGCTGTGCCCATCTCTGCGTGCTGCAGAGTTGAGAGTTGTGTTCTCATTAGCGCCTCATGCCCCTTTGTGCGGTGGGCAGAGCGAGCGTGGGCTTTGTCCCTGCAGCATGGGGGCGGATGGATGGGGGAGCTGCTGCCCTTGGGCAGAAGTGTCCTGGCGCAGAGTCCCCACGGAGCCCTTTTTCTTCTGGCCAAGCTGAGCCTGCCCCTTGCTACTGTCTTTGGGCGAAGAGACAGAAAAAGGACAGTGGGAAGGGGCAATGTGGGGCCAGAGCACTAGTGTTGGGTGTGGTGGTGTTTTGGGGCACTTTGGGTTTTTTCAGCACTTTGGCAAGGCAGCAGCTTCTTCCCGCTTTGCTTTGCATGGCAGCTGAGTGCCTGCCTTCTTCCTTGTGGGGTGTCCTTGCATTACAAAGCCTTTGGGAGAGCAACTCTCGAGTGCTGGAGAGGACTGGAGAGGTGGGGCTGAGGTGGGAGCAGTGTCCGGGTTTGTGAGCGGGGCCTTGTGCCTGCGCGTGGCCCTCGTGCCATGCTTGTTGGCGTGCCAGTGGCGGGGTGGGTGCGTCTGGGGCCGGGGCGCTTGTCCCTCTTGCCGGGGAGATGGTGCCTGTTGCCGAGGCCATTGTCAGCGTTGCGCGGGGTGGCAGCGAGTTCCGTGTTCCGTGTTCTGGTCGGCGTGGAGGGAGGCTGCCCTGGCTGCAGGCTTGGTGTCCTGCTGGGCAGCCGGCGTGCTGGCGGGGGGCCCAGCACCGTCACCGGCCTGCGGTAGTGCGGGGGGCGCTGAGCTGTCTCTGGGCATTGGGGCAGAGGGAGCTGTGGGCATTTCCTCACGGCAACTTCTCTCCTCCTTTGCTTTGCTTTGCTTTGCTTTGCTTTGTGCGGCGGCCGAGCGCGGCGCTGAGCACCTCCCGAGGACATACCGGGCCCACGCGGCGCAGGCGAGCGCGCCAGCGTTGGCGTGTGGAGGGGGCCTGTGCTGTGGCACACGTAAGCAGCCATGTGGTGGGCCCCGGAGGGTTGGGGGTGATGGGGGGGGTGGGAGAGACCCGAGGACCCTTTTGGGTGGTCCTGCCTGGTGCCTTGGGCATCTCCATGGAGTGCCCCAGGGCAGCAAAAAGGGCATCCCCTGGGGCCGGGCACTTTGGGTGAGGGGGCTTGTTTCTTGGTGGGCTGGCACTGGCATCATCCACTGATGGCCTCGCTCCTCCTTCTCCTTTGTCCGGCGGCCGAGCATGGTGCTGAGCAGCTCCCGATGGCGTCAAGGAGCTCCCGACGGTGTCCCCGGGCCGTGCGTCTTGGCGGTGGAGGCGAGCGTGCCGGCGTCAGCTGCGGGCATTCCCACTGCTCAGGAGAAACAGGCGTCTTGTCACCTTGTTTCAAAGCAGGACACACTGTATTAAAGAAATGATGCTAGCTGAGTGCCTCTTTGTGTTTGCCTATTGCATTGGGGAAGAGGCAGCAGTGTGCCTAACAAGGCAACTCATCCAGAGCAAAAAGAACAAGCCAAGAAACACCTCCTCAGGCAACTCCTCCACCTCTCCTTTGGGAGTGGGTGCATGCAGTGGCTTCTGCCTGCACCAGTTCCTTTCCCAAGTCGGGCACTTGCTCGCACCTTTCTCTTGATGCTCTGCCAAAGGTGGGCTAGCCCCCACACAGGCACATGCTGCATTCCCTTTGGCAGCATGCTGGCAAAGCCAAAAGCAGCCATGGCTCTTCTGAAATCATTCCACCCATGTTTCACCTGAGACAACTGCTGGCTGCTTTGCCCACAGAAAACAGCCACAGCTGCTCTTTTTCCTACTCAGGAAATCACAGAGCATTTGCTGATGGCAAGGGCTGTGTTGGCACAGACCATTCTCCAGGTATGTCTTGCTCTTCTGCTTGGTACTAGCCCTCTGCTCTTGGCCACTGCCAAGTTTTTACCTCTTTCAGCAGCTCGTTCAGTCACTCATCAATGCTGCCTCTTGAGGATGGTCGCGTTGCTCCCAGAGGCAGGGAACAGATGCAGCAGTTCATGCAGCAGTGTCTGGGCTCTGCTTAGAACCTCTGCGAACCTTGCTGGAAGCTGTGGGGGCGTTGTGGGGACCCTCAGAGCAACTAGAAGGTGCTTGCTGCTGACAGGTAAGAAGAGCTAGGTAAGGACAGCTACAGCAGGCCTGAACTTCTCCTGGGAAGCTCTAGCCAGCTGTAGCTGCTGCTGCTGCTAAGGAGCTCTGTTGGTTGCCCTTGCTGAGGGCAAGAGAGGGAGGTGGGGCCTTTGTTCCAGCTGCCCCTTGATTTGGGTGGGTCAAGCACCCTGTTAGTCAGGGCTAGGGAGAGGCCTAGAGAAGTGCCAGGCCCAGAGCCCCAGCTCCCTGGGGCAGTGGGGCTGAGGCAGCAGTTTGTGTGGCAGCTGGGTGCAAAGAAGGGGCCCTTGTCTCTGACCACAGTAGCATACACTTTCTCAGCTATGGTTATGACACACTGCAGCGTGCGTTCGCCAGGAGCTGTTGGAGTTGCTGCCTCTGCCATGGGGGAGGCTTCCACCCACCCAGACAGACCTGCTGACAGTGGATGCAGCCCTGCAGGTCTTGGGCTGCAGGGAGTGCCTGGGGCCTCTCTGTGAGCCTGGGGCTGGCAGTCATCTTTTCTGCAGAAGGTGTGCTGTTGTTGACGAGTGCTGTTGCCAGGTCAAGGAGCTATGGGAGGAAGTAAGTAGGCTGTGTAGCATCTGAGAAGGTGAGCAAGGGATGGATAGGATCTTCTCAGAGACCCTACAGCTTCAAGAGTCTCTTCCCCCCGCCACAGCAGTGGAGGTGCATGTGGGCTCTGTGCCGTGGCAATGCCAAGTCATAACTCCATAGAAGATGAAGGCTGGGAGCTGGTCACTCCTCAAGTGAGGAGAAAGGCTCTTGCTCCTCCTGAAGACTTGCAGCTGCTGAACAGGTTCAGTGCCCTCCAAGCTGAGGAGGGGCTGGGCATGGCTTCAAGTGAAGCAACTGAGCCCATGGACCCTGTGCCATGCAGGAACCCCTGGAAGAAGTGGTGCGTGATTGTTGTGGGTGACTCCCTGCTGCAGGGCACAGAAGCACCCATCTGCCGACCTGACCTCTTGTCAGCAGAGGTTTGCTGCCTGCTGGGCACTCGAATCTGAGATGCCAAGCAAAGACTGCCGGGGCTTGTCCCCCACCCCTCCGACCGTTGCCCCCTGCTGCTCTTCCATGTGGGCACCAACAATACTGCCAAGGGCAACTAGGAAAGAGTGATGCTGCAAGTAAACAACTGGCTGTGCTGCTGGTGTTGGCAACAGGGTTTTGGTTCCTATGACCTTAGCACTGTGTTTGAAGATCGACTATGGATTGGGAGAGGTGGGATCCACCTCACCTAATGGGGCACACACTTCTTTGTCAACAGCCTGGCCAACCTGGTACGCAGGGCTTTAACTGGGAAAGATGGGGAAGGGGAGAATTGTAGAGACCGTGCAGTCAGCAAAACAGGGCTCAAGCAGGGATACTGCCAGCAATTGCAGGCAGCTAAGGCAGGACCTCCAAGACAAGACAATGGGGAATCCTCTTGCACCCCTCCTGGGAAATCAGCATGCTCAAACACCTCTCTGAAGTGCCTGTACCCAAATGCACGCAGCGTGGGCAATAAACAAGGAGAATGGGAGATCTGTGTGTGTGTGGTTGCAGGGCTACGATCTCATTGCAGTTACAGAGGCAGGGTGGGATAGCTTGCATGACTGGAATGCTGCCAGGGATGGCTACACGCCCTTTAGGAAGGACAGTCCAGGAAGGTGAGGGAGGGAGCGACCCTCTACCTCAGAGAGCGGCTGTGGAGCTCCACGGCGCGCACGAGAACCGCGCATGCGCAGGCACGGGAGGGGCGGGAGGCCCCCGCCGGCGGGCTCGCCCCTGCCCTTGCGCATGCGTGCAGTGCCTGCGTGCAGTACCGCGTTGTGAGCGAGAGAGGGCAGCAGTGAGCGTGGCGGCGCCGCTGCGCATGCGTTGGCCTGCAGGCGGCGCTACTGCGCCGTGACGAAGCGATGGTGCCGGTCAGCAAGGTGGCCGGATGCAGCCAGGCAAGCGAGGCTTCCTGCGGAGCTTGGGGCCTGGCTAGCAATGGCAGTGCCACGCTGGCCGGGCTACTGGTCTCTCTACGCCCCCTGCACGGGCTTCGGGGCCGCCCTGTGAGCGGCGGAGGGGGGGGGGGCGGGCAGCAGCGCGCATGCGCGAGCTGCCGGCTGCAGTGCTGGCGCGTGAGCAGGAGAGGGCAGCGGCGAGCACAGTCGGTTGCACTGCGCATGCGCTCGGTCGCCCGTCGTCGTGCCGGTGTCTGATCCGCGGGATTCCGCGGCGAACGTTGCGTCGCGCATGCGCAGTACAGCTGCCCGGCTGACGCAGCCACCGTGTGTCGTTGCTCCCTGCTGTGGTGGGACCGCGTAGTGCCGTCCCGGTTCCCTCAAGGCCGCTCCGCGGTGCTCCAGTTATTTTTTTCTCCCCAAAGGGACCGCAGGAAGCTACAATACAGCTTGCAGCTCTCCTGTATTGCAGTTGGGGAGTGTGGGTTCTGCGTAGCGCTGAGGCTGGTCTACAGGAAAGTCTCGGTGGACTCTGAAATCTGCTCTGCAGCTGTAGGGGCAGCGCAGAAATGGGAAAAATGAAAATCTGTTAGGACCACCCTCCAGGAGACCCAGGACTGAATACTGCCCTGCATGCCTGACGGCTGTATACAATTTACAGAACAACCTTTCAGTAGCTGTTTCAAAAAGCAGAGACACAGTGCTTTTGCTCATCGTTTTTGTATCTGTTTGAAATGCGCTTTCAGCTGGTTGACTCACAGGAATGCTTGAAACCCAAGGTGGATGTCATTTTATTTTATGTTAATTCTGACTGTTCTGAAAAATCGAGAGAGTCATCATTCATCCGGACTTCACAGTCATCTAAATCTCCCTTACTGTTTCATTTTGTATGAAAATACAGGCTTCAGCATGTATATAATGTTGAAGTTCATATTTAAAAAAAAAAACACCTAACCTGTGCAAAATACCAGTTTCACGCTCTGGGCAGGAGATCAGAAGCAAGATTGCATGTTCTGTGCCTGGCTTGGATAAGTCACCTTACATTTCAGTTTTGGTTACGAAGGCATGCATTGCTGATACGCTCACAGCAACCCCTTTTAATTTGACTAAATTCTGTCGTGTAACAAGCAGAATTTGGTTCTTGTGGAATGCTTTGCTAATGATGAGCTATAGTCTGAGCTACTGAACATCATATTTTACAAAATAGCGAGTTCTGACTATGCTTGTTCGCTACTGACCCCAAAAGAGACTGCTTGCACAGATTAAGATTGACAGCAAAATACTAAAATAGAAATGTGATTATTATGAAGTACAGCACCACAGGCAATCTAAGGAAGCCAAAGTCTATGGCAAAAAATAGTTTCAGTTATGCAAGACTTAAAAAAAAAAAAAAAAAAAAACATTTCATTTTGCCCTCTGGTTCAAGCCATTCCTTTAGAAAAATCTGTATCAGACTTTTAAAATAGTATGCTGTTTTTTTTTTCTTTTGGTATCTGAAAATACTGATGTTTATACAGAGTTCTAGCCTGAAATGAATTGCATAATATTACAAATTTCAAATCTAAAAATTGATTGAGAATCATATGTAAGCAGGGAAGGCAAATGTAACAGCAGCAAAGGAGAAACATCAAAGACCCTTGCCATTCATTAGTAAAACTCTTGAGATGTGTATATATGTGATTGCTCGTTCACATAATGACTGAAAATTACCTAGTGCTTTGCTCCATTTACCAGGAGTCTTCAAACTAGTATTTTATGAAGTCGAGGTAGGAAACATACCATTAATTTGAGATGTCTACATCTCAGCTACTCAGCTCCTATTCCCTTCACAGTGAATGGTGGTACGGTTAAAATTCAACTGCATTTAGAGCATGTTCCATCTGATCAAATGCTGGGGTCTAACTTTGGCTAGGATGAATGCTCCTCGTGTTTATGAGAGCTTGTAAGAGTCAAACCACACGAATGGCTGTTGCAAGCTGCTCCCTTAACCTGAATGACAATGAAGGAGACTCTGGGAGGGTGGAGTTGGCAGGCCATGATCCTTGAGAAAGGAGGATGCATGCCATTAGGCTGCTTAGGAGGGCTGCCTTCCAGCAGGCTCACGGAGAGGGACCTGGACCACAATAGTGCATCGTTGCAGAATCTTTCTGTATTCTTGTGTGCTGTGCATCAGGCCTAGGCCAAGATCTGAGCAGCACAAAATTGTGTTTTATCTGGTTTTACACCTTTTTTGCCTGATCTCTGAACATTTCACTCTGGAACCAAGGATCTGGTCCTTGCTTCATTAAAAAGCATCTACGTAATATGGAAGACAACGTTGATTTGTAATAAGCCTGCCAATAAATATCATTAGGCTAGCAACCTCTTTGGCACAGCAGGCTAAACTTACTGTCCCCCAAACCACTACCTACATTGCATCTGTACAGAGCAATTATCCAAAAATTAATTCTTCTTGAAAAGTAGCAAAACCAGATTATCACATTAATGCAAGACAACTCTTTAGGTCAGCAGTCTTAAATGTGGTTTATCATCACCACCACTTCCTGTTGCTTCTGCTGTTAAGAGAGGTGATCAGAGTTCATTTTTCAAAGTTTGGCAGGGAAATTATCTTCCAATTTCATCTCTAGAGCTTTGGTTTAGCACGGGCAGAAAATACATGCAGAAAAATCTCAAGTGCTTTTAGATTTGCTGATCACAAATGCAATACAAAAGCTAAGTTTGTCATTATAATAGTAACAAATCTGAGTCATTTAACACTGACATAGGCAAAATATTACTCAATAATTCCACTGACACATGTGGGTTTTGCTTCAGCTTTTTGTAATAGTCTCTGAATAACTCTGGAAAGTTTCCACATTCTTATTTTTCTCAGTTTTTAATCTCTATTTCCATAGACATATTCTTTGGAAGTGCTGAGACACCAAGTATGCAATTAGTAATTAGGTGTAGTCTTCAAGATTAATGGTTCTTACAAGCCAGGTCCAGAAAGTTTCCATCTTCCTTCTTTCAATTTTGATGATTAACCCAACTGCAGGAAGAGCATGCAAACTTTATACTAATGGTGGTATTTCTCCAGTGGGTTAAATAGGTGATAGAGAAAAATGGGGGACTAGAAGACCTGACGTTGTACTCCAATTCTGGAGTCTAATTGAAAGGTAATAACGTTAAAAAAAAAAAAAAAGGAAACTGCTGTGTTTAGCTTCTGTTGTTCAATCTGACTGGAACAGAGTAAGGAGAATTCCCGCAAGCACTTCATTTGGCACACGTAAGGGCACAGCACCTGTGGCAAAGGGGCAATAAGCAGCTGAACATAGTAACGTGTTGCAGCAACACCACTGCATCTGGCAGGACAGATGTCCATCACCCTGCACAGCCGTACCGGCACCTGATAGTACATTTTAATCCACTGCCGTAGCAGTACGCTGCCCTCTGCAATACTGCGTGGAGGCACCCCTACTAGCATTAAACACAGTCCGGTCCTGGGCAGCCCATGCTCACCAGGCCGTGCACAGGCTAACTGGACCTACTGAGAAGCCCAGTGAATTACCTCAAAGAGAAACCTGTGCTGAACAGAGACTGCTTCTATTTCCATATTATCTCAATTGCACTTGCTCATCTCATTGTTTAATGACGTCCTCGTAAGCCCCTTTGGGATTTTTTGACAGCCGCTTAGAGACTTCTGTGCTCTAATATGCTTACTGGTCTTCTTCCTTGGGCATTATAAATGAGCTAGAAACCACTTTGCTATGGCAAACTGTTTTCTTCATCAACAAAATTCACTCCATTTCTTTGCCAGGAGGAGATTTATTCCAGTTAGGCTCTTTATAGAAGTTACATATTTGTTTTCATACAGAAAATAAATACATGGTTCTGTTTTCGCATTTGATAATTCCACGGAGACACAAACAAAAATAAACTCCAGTTACAGCGGCTTCAATATGAATTTGTTACAAATCAAAGATCATAAATGCTTTCTTCCTATGGTCATCGCACATCCAGTTTTAGGAATCAAGTAGACTGTGGATATTCCGGAAACAGAAGAAAACTCTCCTTGAGGCAAGTACAGCATTCCTGGGGACATTCGTTTGAGTAACATGGTAATTAGCACCACAGATAAGAGTACTGCTTGTCCATAATCTGGCCCGTGGGTGCTGCGATGTGTGAGGCTTCCAGTCCGATGGCAGAGGTTTGGGTAGCATCTGTTCTTAATCATTCCCTGGGCAAGGTCACAACGATCTTTTTGACTTGCACTTAAGATGTATTAGTTTCAAGGAGTGTTACTGTCTCCAGAATTGGGGGGAGGGGGCAAGAGGTGACCCTTAACCGGTACTTTGTAGCCTAAAGGTGAAAATTTATATGCGTGCTGCCTTTTGAAATAAAACATTAGAAAAATGTTAAAAATGAAAGTTTGTCACCACAAGGTGATCACAGCATTACTCTCACAGCAGTTGCTGATGCATCATTTCCCACATCATCTTCCTACAGAAGTAAAGCACATGATTCTGAAAGGAAAAAGATGCCATTAAATTTGAAGTCATAGTAGAGAGGCAGAAATATGCTTAAACTTCCCATTGCTAATTCCTTCATGTGACAAAGTTCACTTTAAGAACAGCCAACGCCTTTGGATGCTGCATGGGTTTATCCTCGCCTCGCCTAGAAGAGTGCAAGACATGACAACCCAACAAAACCACGCTTACTTCATTTACCAACAGCTTACAAGCCCTTTAAGAAAAGCTCGCTGCAGACAGCAGGATGCTATGGGATATTCACTACAAGTGAAGTAAGGCATTTGGGGGGGTAAAACCCCAAGTATTAACTTCACATACACAGTGATAGGCTCTGAGCTAATGGCTGTTGGTCAGTAATGAGACCCAACAATTCCAACAGAGATGTCCATGAAAGCTTAAGCTGCTTCCTCAGCAGAGGTGAAAACAAGCAAAGCAAATGTTATTAGAGAAGGAACAGAAAAAGCAAGCAAGCAGCCTCATTATGCTCTTCCATAAAATCATGGTGTGCCTTCAGCCCACATACTAGGTGCACTTCTGGAAAGCAAATACATCAAAGGCTATTGGGCTAGCGCCTCTGGCTGAGGAACTTCCCAGGCCACAGGTTGCTGGAAGAATACTCTGGGGAAAAAAATCATTGTATACAGCCCTGTTCTCACACTCCTTCCCAAGTATCTGCTGTTAACTGCTGTCTGAGAGAGTAATGGGCTGAAACAACATCAGATTTGACCCAGTGGGTCCTCTGCTGTTCATCTGTAAAGCTGTTGGACTGATGCTCTTCACTACTTCTGTGTCAGTGGCAAAGACATCTATAGATGCCTGCTTAGACAACAGTTACAATGGTAAAAATGTCAGTCTGTGCGCACCAAAGAGCTGTGCCCGTTATGTTTGAAATGTATGTTATGCAAGCTGATGCATCTGGAAAAGTTTGCTAACACTAATGAGCTGAAATAATATGAAAGCTGTTGAAGAGTGGGGTGTCGTGAGGAGTTAAAAAGCTCTTGGAAGAATGCAGCGCCTCCCATGGACATCACATTTCCCCTTACAGTCAGGTTGGTATTTCGAAACACTTCCATGACATCTTTCCCTCTAGTCAAAAGCCCGGCTTTATTCATTGCTACCAACATTTGTACCTTGTGTGAGAGGGCTACGGCATATTTGACAGCTTGACAGCGAAGCTTTGGCTGGGAATACACTGGGAAGTCAGGAGCATGCAGACATCCAAGACCCCACATGGAGGGGACAATGTGTGGCTACATAACTAACTGATATCGCAATTCACCTGCAGCTTGCAGAAAGGGAATGAGAAATATTTCTGTTTTGTATCCAAGAGAAAAGCCCCTACCTCGGGGCTCTAGTGACATTGGGAGAACTGTCGAGGGCACCCCAGCTTGCTGCTAGCAACTGCCCAAGGAGCCCCGGGGCCTTCCCCAGGCACCCAGCTGGGTCAGGGAGGCAATAGCTGGTGCTGCAGGAAGGGGAACTGGGAAAGAGCCCCAGAAAGGAGTTGACCCACATGTGCAGGAAGGAAAAGCCTTGATGGGCCTGGAGCAGGGTATGTGGGCCTGCTGCTGTGCCCATCGCCCTGCTCTGAGCCTCCCCGAGAGCATGTGGGAGCTGGGACTAGGTCCTGCAGAAGCTGGTGGCGGGACAGGGAGATCTGTGTCACCAGGGTCCCTGGGATGGTTGGGAAAAGGGGAGTATGTTCAGTGCTGGTGGGAATCATGTGTGTGCTCATGGAAGGGTGATTGAGAGGAGAGATCTGTTTGCACAGCAAAATGCTGCTGTTGTGGTTTGGTTTGGTTTGGTTTGGTTTGGTTTGGTCTGTCCTGAGAGCAGCCCGGAGCGAGGGCTGGGTGCAGGGCTGTGTGCCCGAGGAAGGGCTGCAGGACAGGGGAAATGAAGCTCTGTTTTATTTTCTTTCTAGCACATCCTGCACTGCAGAGTCATGAGCAGATGGTCAGTGAGAAGGCCTGGACCTGCAGCAGCCCCACCTCACCGCCAAAGACCCAGCGGATGGGGAAGAGCAGCCTCCTCTCCAGTGCCTCTGCCCAGGGAAGAAGCTTGCCTAGCCCTGCCTGGCTGATGTGTACAGCAGGAGCAAGGAGGTGGGTGAAACACCAGACATGGAGCAGCCCTGGAGCCTGCTTCATAGTTCTCAGTGTTCCCCAAATCCCTTGGCTTGCTGTTCTGCACCCCCAGAGCCCTCCATGTGCCATTCACAGCACCCCCGGAGTCTCCGTGTACCTTTCCAGTGCTCCCCAAGGCCCTCCGCGAGCCTTTCGTTTCCCCCCAGGACCCTCTGTGGACCTCTAGACCCTCTGCGTACCCTTGGGTGTGCCCCAGGGCTCTCCATGGGCCTTTTGGTGGCTTCGGGGGCTCGCAATGCACCTTTTGGTGCACTCCACGGGGCCACCATGTAACTTTTTTTGTTGCTCAGGGATCTCTGTGTGCCTTTTGGTGCTATTGAGGGCCCTCCATTTGCCTTTTTGGGGTGTCCTAGTGGCCTTGTGTGCTTTTTGTTGCCCCCCCCCCCCCAGGGCCTTCCATTTGCCTTTCAGTGCACTCAAGCCCTCTGGGCATCTTTTGGTTGCCAGCTTTTCCATGTTGAAGAGGAAGGGGGCTATTTTATTTCCAGCTATGCTTTGGAGGGGCCAGACCAATCCAATTTGTACAATGGTTCGCTTAATCTAGTAAGTCCTTCCAGCCCCGTTTTGTGCCATGTATGGTGATCCTGCTAACTTACTTGGCTGGCTGACCAGCAAGAAGAAATTGCTTTGCTGGTGGGGGTCTGTCCTTAGGTGACTAGTTAACCATAACTCTTCTGAATTTAAAATCGGACATTTGGGTTTCCCAGCCAGCCATGTAAGTTTGTACCTGCTTTTTTAAAGCCTGATTATTGATTCTGTGATAACCAAAATGCAGCTGGTGGCTGTAATGCTGACATCTGATTGCTGTATGTTTGCACCAATTTTTCTTTCTCTCTAATTCTTCCTAAAAGTCCGCACAGTAAAGGAGTGCTGTTTTATCATGACAACCAAGAGGATCATACTGACACATAATATAAATATCTAGCGCATCTAAGCTTATCCCGGCTCCTATGTCTTCTGGGCTTTAATTTTGCCAGCATTTTGCTTTTTTAGTTTTTGATGGGAAGCCCGCTGTTGCAGTCCAGTTGCATTTTAGTCTTCTCTTTGAGATTGCTGGAGAGCACATAGGGCACCAGGTGGCAGCAGAGCTGTTCCTGCTGAGGTTGTGTGTTCATGCACAAGTTCCTGTTTGTCATTTCTTTGTTCTTAACAGAAGTTGGGAAGTCCTGGGAATTGTGTATGTCCTGAAACTTGTGCATATCTCAAAATATCATGCTGAACACATTTGGGGCCTAATGGGAAGGGAGGATGGGAAAACCTAAAGAAGCCTCTCTTCCACAGTAGTTTCTCCTTAAAATTGTGAATTGTTGCTATTGAAAGAGGTTGCCAACAGAAAAATAAAAGTGCATATGTTAAAAGAGAGAGCTCTGGAGGAGAGAGGGTTCACAGAGCAATCTGGTGACTCAGGGCACTTCCTTTGCTTGCTCAGTGAGTCTTTGGGCTTCATGGTGTGTGCACAGTAAGACTAGCTAAAATCTGAAATAATAAATATCCTCTAGATAAACTCTCCTGTTTTGCCCACCTTCGTATCTCAAGTGTATTAAGGATTTTCTCAATTAATAATATTCATAACAGAAACTGAATACAGCAGTGCTATACTGACGACTGATTTATCTTGAGCTGCCTTTGCTGAAAGCGAGGGTGGTGATTGCTTTGAAAGTAGAAGTTGAATGAAGAACATCAGATAAAAATAGAAGCAAGCTGATCCTAGTGCTAATGTAACAGATGAAGCATTTGGTGTTTCTAATCATTTAGACTCTCATATGCAATTTCCCCTTTCTCCTCAGTGTCTGAGTAAGGAAGAAGTAAAATCAATAACTGTTGCTTTTTAGACTCATGGAATAGAGATCAGTGACCTCTAGAGGTCACCTGTGCTGTCAGCCTGCCCAACAGCAGGACTAGGCAGACCAAATCCATCTGTGTCAGAGGCTGCCTATCCTATTCTCAAAAACCTCCGGGGATGGAGGTTCTAGTTTTCCTCTGGGCAATCTGTTGCAGTGCTTTACAGCTTTACTATTAGGCTAGATGTTAAGAAAAATTGTGCAACTTTTGGTGTGATCTAAACCCTTGACTGATTGCCTTCATTCCTATGGTCATAGTTGATGTGCTTCCTGTTTGCTGTTGCTTATTTCCGTATATGAAAAGAGGTATGGTGTCTTTTCTTGCTGGGTGCAAATTGTCAGAAGTAACCCCCTTTTTGTGCAAGGTGCTCTTTTGAATTCAGCTTGATAGTTATTTTGTGGAACTGGCTTTACTCTCGTACATGCTCTGCAAATTCTCTTTCCATCACATTCTTGTTACAGGGCTAGAGAGCAAGTTGATTCCCTCCCCTCCCCACTCCCCTTATTTACTGCCTTTGGGGATCCTTTTAGCCCCATTACTTTGCAGAGCTGCAGAATGCTAATTTGTATAGAGAAGAAAGTAAAAGGTGGAAGTGTGATCTTATTCTTACATTTTTTAAGTGCATTCGAGGATACACTTGCTGAACAGGGATTTGCTTGCTGAACCTTTCTTTGCTGCAAGGTTGCTCCTTTCTGTGTCTATGGATTGAGTAGTAGGGTTTATGCTGTGAGAGCCTGTTGGTTCAGCTGTCCAAATGTTATCAGCTGTACTCCTTTTGGGAGATCTGTGAAAGTCCTGAAGGAACCCTGATAACTGATTAAGTAGAAATTTTCTTCTGCTGAAGAAGGCTTTGATGAGAAGCAGTAGGGAAGAAGGGTGTGGGGAGGAGGGTTAGGGGATGAGTGTCACAGCACTATTTTAAGTATAAGAACTTTAATTTGTCTCTTTTGAGAATACTGCCTCTGAACTGAAATTCCAAGATTAAAGGCTTATTTCCACAAAATACAACACTACAATTCATTGGCAACCACTGCACAGCACACATCCCCATTTATGGTCCTCTGTTTCTTCTCCCTAACACGTGTGTTCCCAAAATAGCAAAACCTGTCCGATTCTGTTCCATGCCCCTGGAATGACAAATGTTTAGACTTATCCGTTTTCTCATCCTTTGGCCTTCCAGAGCTATTCCACATTTACCTGTTTGTAATCTGAATCTTTGAGACTCAGTTTAGTCTTTCTGTTTAAACCATAAAACATCGGTGATCAACAATCTGGACTGAAATGCTGAACAAAATATCTGTCATAGTAAAACTGTCCCACCCTTCAGAACACTAATGAGACTATACATGTTTAATTTATTTCTCAGGTCGCAGACAGATTTCCACCTCATTTCTCTCCCAGTTACAAGCATAGCTTGCAAAAGGCAAATAGGAGATTTTTATTCCGTAAGAAGCTCAGCAAAATATATCTGATACTGTAACTTCCTGGTCGCTTTTGTACGGTCAAATGCTGCCCTGTTCAAAGCATAGACTTCTGTTTCTTTTTGACATTATGTACAAACACAGAGATGATTGTCTGTGTACCTGAACTTCTTACGAGGTTTAACAGTAATTCCTTTAAGATGTTCTTCTCTACATATACACTCTGTCTTTGTACAAATGACTTAATTATAGCAGGTTTTGACATCTCTATTGATTGGATAACATCTAAGGAGATAGAAGAATGCTAAACTTGTCAGACAGCTTTTAAAAGCTTGAGATATCACCACTAAAAAATAACAGAGGGCTGCTCTTGCTTCCTTGAATAGCTCTGTCACGGGCCATGACATGAGTGATAAGTCTGCCTTTTTTGGCTCTCTTACTTTCAGATAAGTCTTTTCAGGTTTCAGGAAATGGTTTTCAAAGATTTCTTCTTTGTAGGAGATGAGCCCACTGGGACATGATGGGGAGTTGCAGGTTGTGGTGACATCTTGGTGTGCTCACAGTGCATAGTTTGGTAACTGTCACTCTGCAAGGTCCTTGCATGTGAGCAGTCATCTTGGAGGCGGTGGAAATGCTCACATAGCTTGAAACATGCTTAGGTACCATATCAGGGCCTGCAGCTGGTCTCCTATGATCCAGCCAAAGTAACCCATTTCCTTAGTCAGCAGTAGTTTAAGGTTGGAGTACTACATATAACCCCCAAAGCTATCATCGAGCATTAGTGGTGGTCATTCTCTGTTTTGCTTTCAGTAGAGAGCTGAGGGTTGGAAAGGGCCTGATGCCAATCTTTCTCTTTTTTTCTTTTAGTCAGCTTCTTATTGATCATCAGGTTTGGGGCATAATAATGTACAGTGGTCTCCATGTCTGTCTTCATGTGATGGAGGAGACGTGGGAACTGAAATGTTGAAACTCAGTATGATCAGTAAATGCATTTAAGATTGCAACTATATACTTTAAACTTAACCAATGTTGTTTGCTGAGCAAAATCCTCAGGACTGGTAATGTATCCTCAGTTGTCAGGATGAGCCTGAAACTCTGCAAAGGTATGTGCAATCTGTCTCCTCCACTGATACTGTACAGTAACAAACCATGTGAGACCCTTGCTAGCAAAATCTACTCCCAAGTTCAAACACGTGTACTTCTGTTTCATAGAACAGAATGACAAAGTTGTCTTTTTAAACTTGTGATGATACATCTCCTAAATATTCAGGATTTTAATGACTCGGATAAGGAGAAAATAACCCAAGGGCTGCAACTATAGTGAGATGGAATTAATCTGTTTGTTAGACACTGTAGCATAACTTGAAGAAGCTTGAGAGTAACTTGTGGAGAGAAGCTCCAAAGAACAACATTCTCACGTTCACTTACTAATTTTCTGGAAGTTTATTAAAAGAGCTTTCCAAAACATCTCCAGAGAGAGTGGTCTTTTTGTAATCCAGTAGCTGCTTAGCTTTATTTTATTAAGGTTGAGTGACCACTTGCCAATACTAGGGATTAACAAAAGGCAAACGTAGGAGGAACATGCAAAATAAAACAACAGACTTTCGAGATGGTCTTTGTCCATGGTTGTCTACAGTCCTTGGAGAAGCTAAAAGTATCTCTGTCATTTGTCTATGGATCACTAATTTTGTTCCCTTGTAGGCTTGTCGTTCACTGTAACATGTGGTCACTTTGCAACTGCTTGTAACTGGAGTGAGTAACATTGCTGTTTCTTTCTGCCTGATCCTTTTGGTCTGGAGCTTGACTGTAGGGAGGGGAAGCATTTTTTGTTTCAAAGTTGGTCAAAGCTCTTGCTGTCTAGGTCTCCCTAAGTGAGACCCACAGTCCATGGTTAGCTAGACCGCAAGCTTTATCACCCAGATCTGTGAGGATGACTGGATCGTTGCTGCACCAAGGAGAAAGGCATAGACTAAGTGGCATTTGCTAAATAGACAAATTTTTGTATTTCTGTTGGATAATGTTGGGGAGTAGTGCTTTAATTACAGGCAGTGTGTATTCTGACAGTCAAATGGAAAAAATGAGCAATGTGTAGCCCAGAGTGTCTGGGAGACGGAAGGGGTTCTGTTATTTCTAGAGTGATAAATGAACACAGATTTCTGTTCGGTTTTCCTTAGAAAAATGTGAGATACCTATAAAGCAGACACTTTGTGCCAGGGATCTTATATTCTCTAAGAGTACTTGGCCACTTCTGTTGCAGTGTGAGCAGAAAACTTAAGCTCTTCTGCAATGATTTCAGTATTAATCTTCTGCATACCTCAGAAGTTGGCGTGCCAAGTTTAATAAGGCTCAGCTTTCCAGGTATCCATTGTAATACATTTTTTCCCCCACAAACTTCTGATTTCTGAAACATTATTAAAAGTGGTCTGCCAGTATTTTTGCAGGCCTTGGAGTAGATTTCAAGTTTAATGAGTAGGAAATAGCATCTGGCAACAATACCCTTAAGAGAAACCAACTGAGAAACACCCAGTCCATAGGGAGAGGAAGCTGACAAAAGGAACTCTTTTTTTGTGTGACTACCCCTTCAATATTGAAGGCTAGACATTTAATAAGACAAAACTGTGGGCACTAGATGACTTGCTTTTACTTGCTGTTAATAGCAAGAAAGATGAGAAAGGTCTGTTCTCCTCCAGCACTCTTCTAGAAGGAAATCAGCGGTGGACTGAGTTCACTGATAGCAGGGCCAAATCAGCTTCTTCCTTTTATAAACAATTTACTGTTTGTGGATGGCAGGGGGACAGTGAGCAAGGCTGTGAGGACTGCTTTGCTTTGATGCAGAAGCACCAGACCCTCTGCAGGTCTATGAAGGTGGTGCTGTGTCAACCAACGACACTAAGCTCTTAACCAAAAGATTATGGCAGCCACAGCAGTCCTAAAACGTGTAATGAGAGTGCGTCCATGGCATTCAAAGGCTGGATGATTCTGAATGGAAAATCAATTTCCAACCTTAGATAATACGGTATTTTGGAGACCACTGAGTTCTTGTGTCATTTCAGTTTACCCCACAAAGGAAAAACCAAAAATGCAGCGCTTCTGTATTTAATAGCAACTTTTTTGTTTTATCATCAGGCGTATGGATAATACCTCTTGAACATATTTTTAAAAAATCAAGTCTGTCTGCTAGCTGCCAGAAGGAATGCATGGATTCACACGCATTCATGGTTTGGCAATTGAAATGATTTGCTGATAAAATCTGTTGACAATACAGTGGTTGATTTTATTTGGGGTGCTTTATTTATTTTAAAATCTGTCCAGCTGACATATTATGGTTATCATGTCTCTTAATTCCATTGTTGCGATCTAAAGTCCTTGAAGTTCTGTTTGCATTTTGATAAGCCATAGCCCTGGGAATAGCAATTTACAGACTGCAAGGACTGTCGTTTTTTATTGGTTATAAACAGCTATCCAGCAAGCAAAGAGGCTGGCCGTACCTGTTTAATCAAGCATGCCGTTCAGTTAGGTTAAGGGGCGACAACCAACATTATGGTTTCCGTAGATGAAAGATAATTTACATGGCATTGAGGCTTTCTTTACAGTTTCCTGAACTCCAATGGATGTTAACTTCAGAAGTGAAAACCTCTCTGACTTCCATAAGTGATTTAAACCTTTGTTTGTAAAGTTCTGTTTTTCACAAATGAGAATAGGCAGTAGATTTCAGGCAGAATATTAAAAAACACAAATCTTTGAATTGTACTTGTACCAAGTATGCAGCGCAGCTGACTTGTGCTTCAGTAACTGGAAGCAGGTAAGTCCATGATCTTCTGTCAGGGCAGTAACTGGGAAGATCCTCCGAGAGGCCAGGTCCTGCTGGACATGGCATATCTCTTCTTGAATAATACCATAATCAGCAGTCCTGGCCAATGTTCAGATGGTGCCCGGAAGCAAGGCATTTCTAGTCATTTAATGATGCTGCTCCTTCTTATGGATTGTAAAGTTTCCATTTTCTCCTCAAGTTTGTTATGTTATCCATATCTTACTGTGCTGCTGCTGTTTGTCTCATCCTCAAGTTGAATGTTTTTTTCCTCATGAGTGTCTCTCCAGGATGGTGAGTTTTATTCCCTTTTCTGGGCTTCCTGATTTCTTGTTGTAGCTTTTTTGAGATACAAGGAACAAAAGCAAACTTACTATTCAAGATTTTGCCTGTACTTGTCACCGGCTTTTTCAATTGTTTCCCTGCCTGCCCCCTTTTTCCTTGCCAGACAAGTGCCACTGAACAGGCTTCTTTCTGTTTTGCAAAGTGCTCTGTAGAATGAGTCTTACGTGAAATTATAACATACGTGTGAAAAAGTGATGTTGAATTAAATAGTAGCACACGTCAAAAAACGAAAGAGCTGATTCTGATACAGGCTATAATGTCATCTGTGTTCTCCCTGATGAAGAACTATATTGTCAGCAGTGTTGTTTTGTTTTCTTTTGAAGCATGTCTCTGTCTCCTGTGATGTTCTTGAGCACTGACCCAAGCACAGAGATGCTTCCCTCATGTATAAAACTTTCGCACAATGAGATGTAACCAGAACTATGTCTCCCATGGGGTTAAGATGTTCAGGTTTGACTGAAATAGGATGTGCTTGTGGCAGATGCCTCCAGATCCAGCTTCACAGTGACTCAGATACCCTCTATCCCAGCATATTTCTATCCCTTATTTGACCAGTAAAGTTTTAAAAAATGGTTGTTATTAATGCTACAGTACAAGACAGTGGTTTAGTTTCTTTTCCTTGGTATTCCTCTGTGACAGAACTTGAGGAAACCTATCAATTTTACATACCTGAACTGGGGTCAGACTTCTGTCAAAGGTAAGTAAAGAGGTATTTCAAATAATTGTCACCTGTCCTTCTACACTGTATTACATTTGCTTTTCGAGCTCAGTAGTACTTTTGAACTGTTGGTGAAACTTGCACCAAAAATATTGGTTTAATCAACTGGTAAAAGCTGGATGGTTGGTCAGAAAAATATGCATGACTTGCAGTTTTGCATTATACTCACTCAAGTCTGTATTTTCTTCTAATTCTCACAGTTCCTTTCTGATTCTGTTCTTACTGATTTTTAGGTGTTTTTTTTTTTTAATATACTTTTCTTAACAGTTTGTCAGACCTGGAGGGATGCTTAGCATCTGCTCTTCATTTTCTGGAGTGCATCAAACCAGTAGATAAACAGTGAAAGTTTAAGATGTCAGGGCCCCAAGTGCCTTAATTGCCCTGACCGACATCCCCTGGGGCCTCCGTCAACACCCCACCCATGGGCCCAGGGGCTCCGTTTAAGTTCAGCCCTGGGCCTTCAGTCCCTGTGTAAGCTATATTGTAGGAGTATCTGTCTCCAGCTCAGCCACAGCCGTGTCCATGGCTGGCCACTGCCCCCACTGAGCTGCTGGACTCTGACCCATGGACTGACTTCCTGCTTGACCTCGGACCTGTCTTATCACTGTCGACCTGCCCAGAGACCACTGGGCTGTGTCTGACCCCGACTACCATCACTGGACCAGATCCTGAACTTGACCTGCAGATTGACTTCCCAGCTTGACCTTGGACCTACCTCATCACTATGAACTTGCCTGATGATCTGGACTCTTGGTTGAGTGTGACTACCATTTTCGGATCTGCCCTGCTCACCTCACCTGGGTACTGTGGGCTCTAGTTGGCGAGGCCTCTACCCTGCCGCCCTTGTTATCATGCTCGGCTCCTCGTTCCCCATCCGTTAGTGAGCAGCCCACCCTTTCTGCTCCCTGACATTAGAGCACTTTCTCTCTGAGCATTTTTTTATTCAGTGAACATCTGAAAATACCTTGGGTGGCTTTGAACTCATGAAAAAATGCTGTATTCCACTTACACCCTTCCATAGGTTGCTGTGATCTTCTCCTATCCCTGGGATGTTTGTCCTTTTCCTTGTGTTTTGGGTGGTTTTTTTTGTTTTTTGGGGGGGTTTTTTGAGTCCCATGGTCCATGGACTTCAGTGAGTTTAAATAGCTTGGCCTTAATTTCTTTGAATAGTTCCTAAAATAAAAAAAAAAAGAAAAAAATGAGGAATGTTACAGATTTGTGTCTAGCTTTTTTAAAAATAGATTGAATAAAGTGATGCAGTCACCCCCTGGGGAAAACCTGTTGCTCCAGCAGAAGAAAGGATCAAATGAGAGGCTTCTGCCCTTTCTAGTTCTGTGGCACCTATTGTGCCTGCACGGGTCATTCTTCTAATAAGACCTCCTAGAACTTGACCAGTACTATGAAGAGGGACTGCACAATTATAATTTGCGTACTGTGGCAGTCCTTGTTTCTAGAGCGTGGAAACACAATAAACAGTGCTCTGAACTGTTTGACATAATGCATGTTCCACCCTGTCAGATAGGATCTGAGAAAGCTTTGAAGTTTCTTCCATCTAGTCTCTCTGCTTGCAGGGTTTCGCGTGTTCAAAGGACAGCTCTTGAACCATTGCATCTTGTTTCCTGCTAAAGTTAACTCTTCCTTTGGTGTCCTTTGGTTTCCTGCATCTCAGTAATTTTTAGAATACATGCAAGCTGAAAAGACTACTTGGTGTGGAGGTGCCATCCTTGCGGATGAGAGAGCCTAGAATATGTGACAGTGCAGGCTCTCTGAATGGAAAGTTTGGCATTTGTTAAGGCAAAGAGTAAGAGCAGTCCAGAAGTCCATTCCAAGTGCATGACCTAAATTTCTAAGTCACATGAGATGTCATTTTCCTGGAAACTCTGTTCTTAAGAATAATCAAGAAGCTATGTGCTTGATTCCTTCAAAATTATTGATGAAAATCTGGCTGCCATGGTGTTTAGAAGAAATAGTGCTGTGCTGCGAAGGATTAGCCCTAGACGCTGCTGGACTCAGGGTGACTTTGTGCTGCAGTGGAACTAAGGAAGTGAAAAGTAATGGAAATTAAAGGGTTCTCCTTTCCAAAGTGGTCATGTGCTACAGCTGTGATTGGATGGGTAGGTATATGGAGACTGGAGTGACCGGGGACCCATAAGTAACTATCACCTTTCTAAAGAGAAGTGTGGGTTAAGAACTTAAAACAGATTTTCTGTGGAAGTCCTGTGAAATGAGCCTTCATGGAAGAACAGAGGAAGGGAGTTCTGCAGATGTTATCAGCATCTACATAAACTTGATTTTTCCTCTGTGTGGTGTTGGGTTGGAACAGGAAAAGAAGAGCAGAGATCTGTATATTTATCTACAGAGCTCCTATCTATTCTACCCTACTAATTTTGGGTAGGACTTGGCTGTACTTGATCACTCACACTCCTTCGTGTTATGTGGGAGGTGGGAAGTAATCTGAACTAGGAAAGCCAAAACTTGAAAGTGATTTCTGGTAGAAAAAAAGGTAGGGAGAAAACTTAGTGAACTGTAACTTCCAGAGAAAAGCAGGCTAGTTACTGTTCCTGAGGCAGGGGGGCTGTCCTTCCAGACGAAGGGTTTTTTCCACTGCAGAAGCAATTCAAAAGTAGTGGTTGCCTTGGGTATTTGTCTTGAGCAGCTGAGGCCCATCAAAGGAAGGCTTGCTCCTCAGCCACAGCAGGTGTTTTATGAAACATCAGGGAATCCAAACCATAAAGCTCCCATAGCTCATCCTGGGGAAGAAACCACTAACCTTCACAAGCACAAAGACTAAACCTTTGCAGAAGCAGAAAAAAGCAATTGCCCTCATTAAACAGAGCCTGCTACATCCCAAGTGCTACTTGGGGAGTTTGGTAATTGTAAGGTATTTTGAGTGTCTAATAACCACTGTAGTACTAGTAAAGCCCTGTTTTGGAAAATGTTTTGGAAGATGAGGATTAGTGCTAGAAAAGCTGTTAAGACGTGTAGTAAAATCATTAAGAGGTACATTTTAATTTTTCAGAGTAGCTGTAATGTTACTGTTTGACATGACAAAGAGTGAAGTACTGTTCCATGCTTTTCAAAGAAAATGAAAAATCTGACTTTATGATTATTTTCTAACTTTAGTTTTAACTTTTGCAAACCCGCTAAGGTGCAGTTTGGTGATATTATATCCATAAGAGAAGGACTGTTGTCCAAAAAATAGCTAAACAGTGGTTCGAAGATTATTATTCCCTAGCCCAGTTACAGTTTTATTGAGTGGTACTTCACAGTTGTGTCCTGGGTATTAAGTAGGGTTAAATTACTGCTAAATTGTCAGAAAAGGTGCATAAGTGATTTTGTGTGTAGCATGTTAAATGCTTTGAGAGATTAATGTGGTTAAGATTTTTTTGTTTTTTCCTTGAAACTCTCATAAAGAGAATGATCAACATAAGATGGTAACTATGGTCATGGGGATGCTGGGATGTGAGTGTGTTAGCAAATCAGACTGAAAGGTTTGTGTGTAGCCTAATTACTGAAAATAATAAAGAAGTTACAAAGGAGCAATGGCTGAGACTCCCTCCTTCTTGGACTAGCTATAATTAATTCCAGTGATGGACTTCTGTATCAGATGTAGCAAAGACACCTGAGTGATGGGGGCAACATGACACATCTAATCTCTAAAAAGCAATCAAATTGTAATAGAAAAGTTTTTCATTCAAATCCTGGAATTTTATGATAAAATTTCCTGTTATTTTTTCCAGTGCCATACTAAACAGAGCTAAAGCTCACACTGAGAAAAGTGCTGTGGAAGGTGACTTTGTAGGAACAGGTTCATGAAGTTCCACATTCTTTTAAATATCCTTTTAAACACTGCATTTTGTTAAACTAATACAAATAAAATTTCTGCCAACTCTGTGGACAATCTAGGATCTGAAAGTTGAGCTGGCCAATTTCAAAATGTGAGACAGAAGCCCCTTCTGGGTAGTTTTTTTTTTTTTTCCTTTGGTCCCATCACTGGTTTGAAAAAAAAAAAACAATTCTGTGAGAGGAGGTGCCAAGGAAGGCAGATTTCATCCAAGTTTGTGTCCTGCAGCTGAATTCTGTGATATCTAATTAGGAAAGAACTCCAGTGTTACTTTTTGTTTGAAGGAGGAGGTATCTCTTTTTTCTGGTTCCCTGCTCTCACCAGAAGTGTGATAACCAGATATCTCTGATGCCACTTTCTTCAGCTAAAAGTGGCAAGTGGAAAAGTGCTGAGGGGGCAGATGGTACACAAATACATTGACTGTGAAAGCTCCATTTCCTTAAAAAAACAGGCCAAAAGTACATGGCTGCATTTCTCTCAAAGGAAGGGAAATCTCCGATATAAAGGTAGTATTTCTGAAAACAAGTCCACATATCTAACTGATATGAAAATATGTAAGAGAAGAAGGCAAGTCATACAAAATCTGTGACTTTTTAAATAGACATCGAATGAGCGTGTTATCTGCTTGCACACAGGCACTTCTCTGACCAAATTGCGAAGACGGAGCACTGAGAGTTGCTGGGGGCTATGCTGTTACAGTGCACTCATAGCAGCAGCAGCAAGAGCATGAACAGGTGAAGATCAAGTAGTTTCTGGTATTTTTACTCTTGTCTTGCTTAATTTGGCTCTGTAACCCACCCTTCTGTTTTGACACAAGCAGAGCCTTGTGCAAGTTAGCAGCCGTCAGCGCCTCATCCGTGCATCACAGCGCTGAAGGCACCAAGGCCTGTGAAGGTACCAGTCACGTGGCCTCTTTCCTTCTTTCTCCTCAAAATCCACCTTTCAGAAAGAATCAGGAGGTTAGGGAGAGTCTGCCTGAAGCCCGTCACCAGACACTGAGTCAGTATTTTCTGTATCAAGCCAGGCCTTCTGTTCAAGTTGTTTAAGTCTCTAAATATGTAGCTTGTGTTGGCCCACTTTAGTTTAGAGATACTGAGTCAAATAGCTTACTTTCTAAAACATTGTTTTTTCTTGCCTCTTTCAAAGTTATCAGAAAAGATGATCCTTGCTTACTGGAGAAATATAACAAAACAAGACTTTAAACAGGTAGTTTTTAAAGCAGATGTAAGCCATAGCTGGATAACACTGAAGTAGTTGGCAGAGATTTAGGAACATGTGCTCAGAGGATGTATCAGCCACCAGCACCATCTTTTGGTGGCAGTTTGCTCTGATGATAAATGACACCTATTTGGAATGTGAAGAACTATTTCTGTCCCTGCAAAGTGCATATTAAAAATAAATGTGGAAGGTTTTGTTGTGTGTATGCATATATATGAATTATAGAATTAATTATAACAAATTAATTACAATTAATTGTAATTATTTAATTCATTACAATTATATATTTTTATATATTATATAGTATATATTTTACAAACCTTTATATTTATAGAATGTGTATTTTTTAAAAGGAATGTAAAAGGAACATATCCAGGCTAGTTGTAACATACATTTTGATAGGTTAACTGCAGATCTGGAGATGTATAGCATTAGTTATAGATGCCTTGATGAGCCAGTGCTCAGCCATTCCCTTTCCCACAAACCACTGTAGCATCTGAGCTCCTCCCAGGCATTTAAAATTAGAAATAATCTTGTTCTTCCTTTGGTTTTAGAATATAGAAAGAATGTATTGATTAGTTTTATTAAGGTTTTCTTTTCATTGCTCATTTGTTTTATGGGTGTGCCGTGTTCTTCTGTTTGGAAGGCACTTTGCTGGCAAAGAAATGAGTTTTTCAATTAGCTCTGAGAGTTGGAAGCTCCTTAGATGATACTTTTCCTTCTTGGAGAATGAGTTCTGCAGTGGAAGGCCAGTCCATGGTTGCATGGAAGAAGAGGTGTTTTCTGTGGTATTTATAGACAGTCTCATGGAGGGGGAGGGCTTTGAGTATTAGAACGAAAACTGTGACCTGAATTTCATAAGCTCCTGAGGCAAGAACAGAGGGCAGAAAAGCAAGGCAGCATATTCACAGGAATCTATTGCTGAGCAAATAGGTGGTTGTCTGTTATACCTTTGGGATTTTTTTCAGATAAGTATGTCTAGATATAATTATAGAGAGCGCTGTAGATCATAGCAATGGGAGGATGTGAGGTCTGTCTTAAAAACATCCAGTATATATGTAGGAGTGAAAAGGTATTTATTGCTTTTTAATCAAACTCTGCTTAAAATTTGGTACCCAAATTTGGCTCCAAGTATTCAAATGTGACACTGTGTTCTTCAGTTTTTTATATGGAAAGATTTAATATGACTGGTAGCATACATGATACAAGGGTTTTCTTTAATGGAGCTGAATAATCTTGCCTAGCTCCGATGGCAGCTAATTGTTATTTAAGAGTTCCTGATGCCTTGTCATTCTGAGTTTGACTACTTTGTGACTGATGTCCACATTGTTCATAGCAACCGGGAATTAAAATAGACATGAGTCACCCCAAGCAATATGTCTCAAACCGTTCTAATGCCAGGTTCAACAAGATCTCAACTCTTAGCGGGAGTCCTGGGAAGAGACTGGATGACTTCTCTAGGACCATCGTTTCCATGGTAACTTCCGATCATATGAAGTGGCCTATTTCTGATGGTAAATGTTAGCTTCCAGTTGAAACCTGCACCACTTTCTCTGGGTAGCCCAGTCTGTCTGCTCACACAGGGATTACCTCCAGCTATTCACCGGGCGTTTCTGCTCACAGTGCCTGGTGTCACATACTTCTCCCAGCCAGCTCCACCTTATGTCCTGTTAGCTGTGGAGGATAACAGCACCCATAGTCAACCAGACCTAGTTTAACAGTGACTTCTGCTCTTTGAACTCAGCAGTATTTTCAAAGTACGTGGCCTTTCTTATCCATAAAAAGTGAGAAGGAGGCAAAAGAAAGTCATCCCCTTTATTTTTATTTTTTTCCCTGTACTGCAAGTCTGTCTGGTGCTGCTCCTTTGATTCATTTTTCTTCTGTTTGGGAGTTCTGTACTCAGGGCATAAATTTATAAATTTTAAATGTGCCTGAATTATTTCCTTTATAGGTTATTAACCATGGAATCTGCTTCTTGCACTCAAGTTTATTTATTAATATATTCATATAAGAAAAGTAATATGACAAATGAAATGTCTTAAGCTATCGCATATTTTATTTAACTCTTTAATTACATTTATTATGGGAGGGAAGGGAAATGTGTTTAGCAGATCCTTTGTCCTCTTAGCTACCATTCAGCAGCAAATACTCAGTTTGGGTTTTGGCTGGTTAGACTCCAAGCTATGCAGTTTCTAAAGCATTGTTCTCTGTAGCATTTCTTCTCTTGGCTGCCAGAGTTAGGTATTCTGCGCTCTCTTATGCAAGTGTGAAGTGCTTGATTCCTTTCTGTTTGACCTTTGGTACCCTCTGTCATCTCTCTGATTTGTGTTTTGGAATAGGTGTTAAAATATTTTTGACCATTTGTTTTATGTCTGTTTACTTCATTTCTGAAGAACTGCAGGACATAAAGTTTAAGTTATGAAACCAAAGTACCCTACTGGCTCATGCCTGACCTGCTTGGATTTATCACCAGATTATATGGAGAAGAAACATTCCTGCTGGAGAAAGTTTCTAGCAGCGAAGAGGCGAGGGGAAACACCCCACTGAATAAATAACCCTCTGCTTCCCTTGGCATGAAAGGAAGCCTCTTGAAGTGCCTGCTGCCCTGGGGTCACTTGGGCGCACACCGCGTGGGCCCTGACGCTTTGTGGCCCTGGGTTCAGTAGGAGTTCAAGGAGCTTTATGGACAGGAGTTACCTGTGTCTCGGAGCACGTGGGTGAAGAAGGGAGGTAGCATCTTCACAGAAGTGGAGACTGGCTCTGCCATTTGCTCCTTAAGTGAAGGAAACATGGGCTATGTAGTCGCCACTCCTTTTTTTGTGTGGTTTTGTAAGAAAATAAGGCTTCTGCAGTTGTCTGTCCCCTTTCTTGCAGCTGCTTCAAGGTCTTCTGGCCAATTTCAGCTGAATGTGACAAGGGTTAGGGGCTTTTGAAGTGTGAAATGCTTACACATCTTGTAAAAATCAGGTTGTCAGGTAGAAGAGGGAAAACCTAGTAGTGCATTCATACAGTCAAAAGATAATCAGCTCACCTTTTATTAGACAGAGGAGAATCCACAAAGGGAAAAAGACTTTGGGAATTAGGCTGCATTCATTCCGGAACAACTATTTTAAAATACTCCTGTTCATAGAATTACTTCATTAAAAGAGGACCTGATTCCATTATAAAATCGGAGGTAAATATTTTTTACCCTCTCTCTGAAGGTTGTTTTATGGTGCAATTTTATTTTCTATGACTGATTTGAAAGGCCAGCCAACTTAGTAACAGTTGCTGCTGGAAAGGCGCTCTATGGTGTTATATCAGTATCTGATAATTACTGAAGTTCACAAGCCACAGTCTGTTTTTTTAAGAACATATATTGTGTTTCCTGGATCTTATTCTGCATGTTATCTTGCTTGAAGTTGGCTTTTATTTGTTTATAGGTTGCTTTTTATGAGGGATTTATAGTATTTGTGCTTTCATTCCACTTCTGTAGATGCAATCAGTCAATAAAATATCTGCTCTTGAAAGGAGATAAACATTTATATATGCTCGTAAGCTGTGTTTTATTAATGGCTAGTTTATCTCTTCTGCAAGAGCTCAGAAGTAAAATAAAACTGAGGAATATACCCTGAAGATATTCGTCCTTGAGTCCTAACTGAGCATTGTGTAAGAGTGAAAAACTGAGGGGCTGCCAGCTTTAAGGATCTTGTTCCTATAAAATAATGTTTTGGTAAAGAGGGGACATTTTAATGCACTTTTCCCTACATGTGGCAGAGGGACTTTTCTGAAGGCCGCCAGACTTGCCATAGTTGTTTTCAAGGATTGCAAGGGACCTTGAAAAGTTCAGAGCATCCTCCGCATGCGTGGGCCAGCTTTTACTTGTGCTGCCAGGTTGCACGGACTTGTCTGGTGCCTACAGGCTGGCTCTAAACCAAACTTTCTGTGTGACTTGGGGCAGTTTGCTTTTGACTTAATTTTTTAGTGGTTTTATCTAACTGAACTTTCTTCCAGCTTCCATGGGAGTCACAGGCATGCAGCATCTCTCCAAATTGGGTTTCTGGTCTCCTTTTCTCTTCCTTTTGTTTCATAGCTGGAAAGGCTGCACAGAGACAGTTTTCCCTGGGACTTTGACCTCAGTCTTTTTGCCATGGGACCTGTCTCAGAAGCTCCAGGTATTCATCATGTGACCAGTCACCCCCTATCATGGTCAGACGTGTATGCATATTCCACTCCCAGGCTAGATGTACATTTCCCGCATGGCCAAACAGGTATTAAGTTATATGACCCAATGCTTGCATGTTTGCCATGTCACACAGTCAGCTCTGCACCCAAGAAACGGCAGGTAGGCTTGTTTTGGGGGGGGGAAATTTGGGCATTCCTTGCTCCCATGACAGGAAAAGGGGGCAGCAGGCCATCAGAAGAGGTGGTAGGGAGTCAGTGACTGACTATACCAGTTGTTAGGGTCACTAGGCTGCTCTTTTTCTGATTTCTCTGTTCAGGGGGAAGATCTTTAGTAGGGCAGAGCAGAAGCAAATGAAATTTCTGACCTTGCAAACAAACTGGAGAACTGTCTGTGAAGTGCAAAGCGTGCAACAACTGGGCAAGAAGTGCTGTTTCTTAGCTTCAACAGTGAGACTCACGGTGAGTGGCCATGTTTACAAATGAAGTGTTTTTTCATATTCCTGTGTGTCCAAATCCCATCAACTGAATGGAATTCACAACTTGAGTAATATTACTGTTAACTCCCTTCCCCAGTGGAAATATCAATAAGATAAAAGTATGAAAAGAACAAAACTTATCCTTATTATCATAGTTGCCTTTAAAACCCCCAGAGGGTTTTTGGTAAAATTAAATAACAGTTAAAGTTAAAAAAGGAATTGATGCTTATCAGCAGGCAGACTAGTCTTCCTAACACGGAATGCATGACTAAAGCATTTGAGGAGGGAACATGTTGGAATTAAAACTATATAAACTAAGAAGCGGTAAACAGTGTGTGGCTGATATTTCTGTTGCCTTAAACAGATACGGTATTTTGTTTTGGAGTTGGTTTCCCTTTACCTCCAAATTCTGTTCTGTATCCTTTTGTTATGTTTTACTCACCCAAAAGAACTACATCCATCACATTTGTTCCCCCTCTTTCTCTCTGGACCTTCATAGCTTTAACACAAAGAGTTCTCAGCCCACATATTTAGGAGTAGCAGCTCTGTCCTTGAGAGGAGGAGTGCCTGCAGATGTAAGCATCCACATCGCCACTTGGAGGAACTGAGCTGCTGCCCCATTTGCCTGGGAAACGGTGTCTGCAGAAAGCTGGATGGCAGTGCGCTTTGTTCTCCCCTTTGAATTGCTCATCAACCCTCAGGAGAGTCAACATCTCAAGAGAGTCATAGCCCACTATTTTCCGGTGCCATGTTAATGGGATAGAGCTGCTAAGACTGAGGTTTAGTCAGGGTACTGTGACAGGATTGACCCTCTGGCTTTGCCACTCCAGCTCTTTGTGGAACAGGAAAGGAAATGTTCCCTCCATGCCACCTGGCAAATTTCCCTTCCCATGTTTTTCTGTGCAGACTCTTCATGCTCTTAGCATCACTCTCCCTCAGGTGCAGGTGGCCATATCCTTTGATTAGCAGCATTTGTTGTGGCCTGCAGTTGAGAGCGTCAATGACTGTAGTAGTCTAGTGGGAATCGTTGACGTAAGGGTAGGGGAGTCACTAGAGGATGGCTTTTGTCATGGATAAGAGACAATGGGCACAAATTGAAACAGTGGAAATTCCATCTGAACGTAAGAAAACACTTTTTCACTGTGACAGTGGTGGAACACTCGAACAGGCTGGCCAGGGAGGTTGTGGAGTCTCCATCCGTGGAGATATTCAAACCCCACTGGACATAGTCCTGGGCAACCTGCTGTAGGTGACCCTGCTTGAGCAGGGGGGTTGCACTAGATGATCTCCAGAGGTCCCTGCCAACCTCAACTATTATGTGATTCTGTTATCTATGCCACATTTCAAGGAACCCTATTTACCAGAAGATCAGCAGCTCTTTTAACTGTTACTGGGTATCTTTTCTAGCTCATTTGGGGACCTTAACATGTAGTGTCAGAGGCACTGCTGTTTAAGACACTCATAAAGTTCCCTTCACAAAATTGTTTGACGTGTGTGCCAGCACCCCTCATTCATCAGACAAGATGTGGGATGAAGAAGAACCGCATTTAAATTTGTTACTCTCTTTCCTCTTCCCTGCCCATTGTATTTCTTTTGGTTGTCATTTAGTCCGTTGATTTGCTTGTAGGATGGGAACTAAGGCAACAATGGGGTTTTTTTCTTTCTGCTTTCTACTTTAGCAAGAAGAGATAAATAAACCATCGTGCAATGCTTAGTGTAATGCTGACAAAATGAGATTAGACAAGTAACTGCTGATGAATAATTCTTTTATGTCATTGGATGTGACAATGAAATGACTTTTTTCTGGAGTGGTTATTTGTGGTTGTAATTGGTAACCTGATCTTTATAATTCCTTAGTAATGGTGTCATTAGTGCTATGCCTACCTAATCCAAATGTAATTTTATATATTCCTTGTGATACAGAGTTGTAAATAAATTGCTTACAAAATCAATCAAAAAATAAATATATCCTTCTCATTCAATAAACATATGTATAGAAGAAGAAAATATCCCAGCTGCTTGTGAAACCTTAGTAAGCAGCAGTAGCTACTACAGTTTAATTGGTTGTAAACTGCTCAGTTCTGTTTTGGTCTTATTTAATAGTAAGTAAATGATTTGAAAGTCTAAAGTGAAACAGAAGTTTCTTACACCACCAGTACTTGCTGATTGCTGGGCCTGTTCTGAAGACTTGTGATTTGCAAATCTGTTAGAATTTTGTTAGACTTGTGAATGTAATAATACAAAAAGAGCTGACATTTAATTGAGCTTTAACTGAGCTGTCAAAGCACCTTTTTCCCATGTCTTTCGTACAAAGAATTTTGCTTGAAAGGCAAAATAAAACCATGGATTAGAAACTGGGTAAGAAACAGAAAAATATAAAGGCATAAAATGGCAAAGGGTCAATATAAGGGTGCTGTGATTCTGTTCCAAGTTTGATAATAGTGACTACATTTTATTAAGGAAATGCTGGGCTCTTAGCAGCAAGATTGTAGGATTCATTCTGACAGTATTTTTTCTTTTTAGTAAAAAGCAGAAAAAGATATGAGGCATTTCATAGGAATGTGAGCAAATCAGCTGAATGTGTAATATCTGTATGGACGGACAACTTCAGTATAATGTGTGTTTTAACGAGTAGTCTTTGAGAGTGAGGACAGATCAGGTATTTCTTTTCACTCTTGGTTATGATGGAGAAAACAGAAGGATTTTTGTTAATAGCCTAGTACAAATCATAAGCACTATAGTTTCTAGCTTTAATTTGTGAAGCAATTTTGGATAATTCCTTTTTGAAGTTAGATGCATCCACTTGGATAATACCGGACAATACTTGATTTTCATAGATAAACCGAGGACCTGTGGAAGTCATACCAAAATTCACATCCCTGGTTCTGCAACATCTAACCAATTAAGTTAGATGATTAGATTGAGAAATGTTCTTCATCTGCTGGTCACCCTAAATATACCTACAGTGTAGTTTGGGAAAGAGAGGACTGTTTAAGCCTGTTTTCTTTGGATGATGAGCCTTATGTGAGTGTGGGAAATGACCCAGGAGAATGATACTGGAAACGAGGCTATGTTAGTTCTGCTGCGCAGAGAACAATTTGTTGGTAAGTCCTTGACTGCAGGTCAAGGCAGCCCTACTAGTCCGATCCTGGCATGGGTATGGTGGAAGGATTGTCCCCGGGTGAGAGAGAAGTGTCCTCTTAATGCTTGCTTGGCTTTTTTCCTTCATACGCAAACTTAAAACTATATGTAAGGCAGTCATGAATGTCTGCTTTCGGTATTCCGTGTTTCTTGTGGCTTTAATACAGGCAGTGCTGATGAACTGTGAAGGCCCTCTTTGAGGCAAGGGCAGGGGAGCTGATTACCTAAGAAATAAAATATTCGATTATTGCTTGAACAAACTACCAGTGCTGTGGGCAATAGCCTGCTTTTGGAAAGCAGTCTTCTGCCATGGAAACAAGCATGAATCTTGCTGGTAGCACTGTTTGAGAGTTACGGGGTTTGGGGGGAAGATCCGCTGTTCGTTCTGGAATTAATGGACTAGTTCTCAAAACTAACACTTGGTATAAACCTTTGTGTGCAAATGTATTCTACCAACACCCATAAAGAACCTGTGTTCGGTAACTATATGATGAAAACACCAGTTACAGAGGCCAATACTAGGAGTGCAGCAAATTTCTCTGCTCTCTCACTGAAGTTTGTTGTGGTCATTGCTGAGTTTAGGTTAGTTATACCCAGAACGCTTTGTACGTTTATATCCTGTTTCAGGGGAAGACTGGCTTGGTGGAATGGTCTGTTTGGAAGGAATCTGTAGCTAGCAGAAGAAGCCAGACAGCGATGGCAGAGGAAGAGGTTTTAGAGGGTGCATGAGGAGGTGACATGGTGACTACTCAAAAAATAAAAACCTTTGAAAGCATTATGGATAATTATGGAATTTAAATTGGAAATGTTCTGTGCATTTTTAATACTTTTACTAAGGGAAGGAGTATAGCAGTTTTAATGTTTAATGCATGTACAGTAATAGAAGGCTGAATTGATCTCCATGGGCCCATTTGTTCCATTACTGTCCAGAAGGAAATAAATTAAATTCTATTTTAGACCATATTTTGGAACTGGACACTGTAGTGGGAAAGATCGGAAGAATGAAACATTGGAACAGATCTTTGTCAGTGAACCTGTCTTCATCTGTCCTGTAAAGCGTGATGCACATGCTTGGTATGATGAAAGGAATAAATAATAATATAACGCCCCTTGGAACTGTCAGTGAGTAGTGTTTTGAATGAGAGAGGATCTTCTTAAGATTGAGATTTAACTGATTTATATTTTAAATGGCAGGAGGATCTTGAGTATAGAAAATTCATTAAACGAATTCCAGATGAATATTCTATCATTTATGCTTTTAAAAAATTCTCATAACTTTGCAGCCAAGACTGATTTCTCTGCTGAATGTGAAGAAAACCCACACCTAGTTTTTAGATTCTTTTATCATTTCTCAGTTAAAACCTTTAATACAATCTTGCTGAAGGCATTTAGGTTCCCCAAAGATGGCATTGCTTCAGCTTGTGATTTTGTTTTAGGGAGGAATGGGGATTGTCTTGGAATGGTGTAATCAGTTGCACAGTGCTGGTGCAGCTGGTCTAAAATATTTTACGATATTGAACTAACCTAAAATGTAATTATCTTGATTACTTGCCTTCTGGTTTCTGGTATTTCATATGCATGGTATCTTGGAAGCAAGAAGCGCATTTATCATACTTGAAGTTTTATTAATAAAGGATGAGAATGGGGGAGAGAACTGTCTGCCTACAAATGTGAAAAGGTAGTGATCACAGCACACTGCTGGTGACGCACTGCAAACTTTTTAGACTAGTTCCACAGGGTCTCATATCTTGGTTTTCTCCTTTCCTTCCTACCTAATTTTAAGGAAGGAACTTTCTAAATCCATTCTGTTCCTTTCTTTCCCCCCTTGTTCTATTCCTCTTGTCCACTGCTGCCTTTCCACATTGAACCACAGTGGCCCTCACTTGAGTTCGTTAAATGAACTCTGCCTAGTAATTAAAATGGGTCGCTGGAAGGACGTGAAGCAATTTATTCAAGTTGCAGGCTGAAGGGGCTACCTGTACAGCTTTCCTGGTCCCTTACAGGAGGAAATGAGCTCAGAACTCAGAAGTGTCATTTCTTTTTGAAAGCATAATACACCATTTCTGGTTTTCCTGGTATAGAATAAAATGTATCTGAGCCATTCTGTAACAGTTTGCCAGATCTCAGGCATGTGAGTGAGACCCTCTGTATGGCAACATAGCCTGAGATTAAATGTACCAAAGCTATTGCAGTTAGTCTGGCATAAATGAGATCAAACTCAAGCCATCTGTGGTTTAACAAAGTGACGTCTTTATCCCATACCATTTTGTGACAGCCTGAGCTGGGAGGTTTTATGTCGCAGTATCACTCTTGTGAAAATTCAGCCAGAATTTCCTGAGTGCCAAGTGCAGGATGAATCTTATGAGGGTGCTTCTTTTGTGGTGAAATAGGTGAGCAAGAACAGGGTGTTTATAGAAAGTTCTGCCTACAGATGGGCTGGGCAGGAGGAGGGTGAACATCATGGGTGGCATTTCAGCTACACTGAAAAGGCTCGATGAAGCTGGAAGATGTTCATTCCTTAGCTCAGGTATCCCCAGCTGATTGTTCCCAGATCTCATGGGCTCTCTTCCAGCTTTGCAATCTGCATCCTTTCAGAGGCATATGATTGTCCAGGCAGCTCAGAGCAGCTACACTGCTTCAAACCAGATTGCAGGCAGAGATGGGATCTCCACTGTTGTTGAAACAGCTTGAGATATTAAGGCCACAGATGCATGCCATTAAAATGATTGTTTTTTTCTGCTCCTTCTGTGTACCACTTTTGAAAGAAGGAGGTTTTGGTGTTGTCTCTAGCAGTGACAGAACCTGTTTTGCGCATGTTCCTTAGGTAATGATACTTTTCCTTCTATGACTTATTTTAATGCTTATGATGGTTTTCTTTGGAATGGTACCAGCATAGAGAAGAGAAGAGAATAGCCCACCAAAATGAGGAAAAAACAATGTCTGAACAGCAAAAATTGAAACAGGAAGGACAATAGGATGACAATTGCTGGCCAGTGAGAAGACCAGCCCAATTAAATGAATCGAAAGGGTTTTTTACCCCAGTCATGGGCCCAGAGGTGTGACTTGACAAATTAGCATGTGAACAATGTCTTGTTGTAAAGGTTCAGGCCTAGCTAGTTCCCAGAACCGGTGGGTCTGTAACTTTCTGCCAAGCTGCTAAAAAAAGATTCAGGCTATTCTCCTTATGAAGCAAACATTCCTACCTCTAAAGAGGGCCAGCTAAATAGTTCATCTCCTCTCCTATCTGATCCCGCTGAAGTATTTTCTCTCTTATCTTTTTAATTTTTTTCTTAAATGGTCATGTTGATCAGGTTCTCCAAGTGGTGCATTATACAGGCGAAGAGTCTACTTCTGGCAGTTTGATGTGGTTGAGGAGGAGAATTTCCAACTGAATCTCTCCCACTCTGAACCTATAATTAGAGGCACAAAAGTAAAAATGTGTGCCTAAATTGGAGAGAAGAGCTGCTGAGCTCCATGATTTGCTGACATTCCTCTGTGTGTGCTTATATATTAGTTAGCCTCCTCATTTCCCATCTAGTTCTTGCAATTTTAGAACTATTCTGTTGAGAAGTTTTTTGACAGATGAAATTTTTGGTGGGAGGGGATTTTGCTAAAAGTAGCTGTAGTCATTCGTCTGATCTCTGAATATTTGAAGTATATCTGCTCTCTTTTTGACTGGCAGTAGGCTGCCTACCCATTTCTTTCATGTAGGGAAAACACCTAGTCTCAGGGATGCAAAGAGGAAGATTACCTCAGGAAAAAAGGGCATGGACATAACTGTAGCTATGTAGCTAGCTAGTAGATAGACTTCTTCCCATTTTCCATTCCGTGCAAGGAGGAGAGGTCTTCTGCCACTCCTCCATTTAAAGGATGATCAGAAGAGATATTTGACTTGCTTTGATTAATTGCCACTTTGCCTTCTTCCGACTGTTTTCCTTCCTTTATGGTGCTTCTTTGTTAACCTTCTGTGTTTTGAATGTGCCGTGAAAGTCGGGGTGATTGTGTTGCTAAAACCAGAGGGAACAAAGCTCCAGACTGAGGTGTCTAGTTACTGAAGTAAGCAGTGGTGTCAGCAGCTCGGACAGTGTGCAGGCAGTTTTGAGTGCCATGGGTCTTCCCTTCTGTTTCCCCTTACCATCACTTGAGTTGTCTGGATTTGGGAATAGGCTCGAATGTGTAAGGCACTATCCTCTTCCCTGTAAGAAGCATGCCGCAGATTTGTTTCAAAGCTGGACGTGTCTGAAAGAATTCAGGCTTAGTAAAGAGCCTGGGGGAGGATTCCCATTTAAAAAGTATGCAGGATATAGATAATGCTAAAGAAACAAACAGAACGTGTCATGGTAAGACTGTTAAGAGCTGCACAGCAATTTAATTTGCCTCCCTGGAAACGGAGATTTCACTCCAAACTGAGAACTCTGCCCCTTTCAGGTGGGTTGTTGAGAAAGAAATCAAAGTTAAGACTCCTTGCAGCTCTTTGGCAGCTTCAAAAGGACTTGAAGTGATGTTAAATTACATTTGTCTTGCTCTAAGGCCCTCTGATGCTTCTAGATGGACAGAAATGTGAATGAGAAGTAGAGTGCTAGATTTTCCTGGGCTAACGTTTTTTGATTCCTGTTGTTTTTTTTACATAGGCATCTGCAGTGTACCTCTGTATCCAGGGAAAATGTTATGTATCGTATTCTTGAGTGTAAATTAATTGTTGAAAGCACTTGGATTAAAACATGCTGAGTGATATTTCCTGAAGCAGGGATTGGACTAATTCAGCTCCCATTCAAAGCAATGATAGGATTTGTCCATCTGCTGAAAAAGAAGCAACAATAATATTTGCAAGAGTTCTGTTCTGTTCTAGACTTACTCAAAACATCTTTTGGCCTGGGGTAAAAGTAGAAATAAAATAGGACTGGATGGGGTCGGAGAGGGCTCAAGCTCATCACATTGTCTGAAATCTCTTGCAGATTTTCTCATTTAAGGTAAATACCTTCTAAATTGCAGGTGCACAAATAATTTCTTCTCCTGAGCTACACAACTTTACCCTTATTAATAATAAATCTTACCTGTGGCACCCAGTGTGCTGGGTTTTGTACTTCCAAGTGCTCTGTAGTTTTCTTTGGACCTCCTGCGGGTTTTTGCGACTCTGGTTTCTCTGCTGTTGAAAAATTTGATTGTGGCTGAAACAGTGCCTCCGCCTAGATTGCTAATGGAAATATTAAATACAGAGCTCTCAATCCTATTAGCAACCCCCTGCAGTACTGTACTTGCTGCTGTTCCTCACTTTATGATCTTAGCAATTACTCTTTTCTGCTCCTTAAAGCTGAGGCTTCTTTTATCTTTTCTGGTGTGGTTGACTCTTTTGACTTTCTACAGCTTTTCGTGTTAGGCTAGAAACAGTTTGCCTTCTTTAAACTGATTCTGTTTGAAGAAGTAAACCTGCAAGCTACATCAGATGCCAATAGATGATCTTGTATTAACCTGTTTCACCATCCTAAAGGAAAAGAAGAAGAAAAATAGTTTTTTGAGTTGCCTAAGTGGAATGTCAACTAATGGGTTTAGATGTTTTTTGCAGTGCGACAATATTGGGTAATATTTTAAATATGATGCACTCAAGATGTGTGTTAATTACTTTAAAAAAGTTAAAGGAGGTACAGCTGAATATTGATGTTGCCATGGAGAGTGCAGAGAGGTTCAAACTGTGTTTAGATTGCACTAATACGCAAATCTTAAAGGTTCTGAGAGGAGACATATTATTAATGAGACTGTCTTTACATTTGATTGTGGGAGGAGGAATGAAGTGACGGAGTCCCTTCCGTTGAAATGTTTGTTCTTAAATGCCTAGCATCCAAGATCAAATGTGTCCTAGGGAAAAAGGTAACTCAGTGTTGTCAACATCAAATAGTATTCCAGTCATAGATCCTTCCTGTTTGGAAATATCAGGAACTCTAAATGCGAGCTAAGTTTGGTTGATGTCTGTTTTTTTAAATAGATGCTTCAGTGTAAAAGTCTTACCTAGCAGGTTAGCTCTCATAAAAAACCTTAATTTAAATGCTTTTTGATATCATCTTTAATGTTTTGGTATGGCTATTAATTAGTCATAAATCTTTATGATTTTTATTATATTGCTTCTTTCCAAAACTTTGAATATTTTTAATATGAGCCATTTCATATAATTTCACTGAAGCATTGCAAAGCATTATGTTTTCTATCTATATTAGCATGGCAGAAAGTAAATAGGCTTAGAAGAAAACAAAAGCCAATTGCTGGCAGTACAATTATAGGGAAATGACAACACATAATTGTGTGCTAAGCATAAAATATCAAGGTCAGTGGGAAGAGATGCTGGGGGAATCATTGCTGAAAACTTCATAGATGAAGGATCAAAAATTTAAGATGAAATCGTGGAAAAGAATATTATCATGTTATTTTGTGATCAGCTCAGGCCAGTGTCATTGCAAGCTCCAGAAGAAGGTCTTCCTCGGTTGCGTTTTCCTGCCTCTACCCCTCACACCAGTGCTGGTTTTCATATAGGGAGCTAGCTTAGTTCACATGAACTTCTCTTTCCTTCCACCAGTCTCTCTTTCCAGTTATTACATGTGCTGTCTACATCCCCAAGGCTTTTCTTTTTTCTTTTTTTTCTTCCTTTCTTCATGTCCCAAACCAAGTAAGCTATTGTGGCTAATTCTGCACGAGTAAGTAAAATGGGAATAGGGCATGGGTTCAGGCACTGGTTCTCTAGCTTCTGTACTATTTAATTGCTTGCATGTTGCACAGTTTTGAGCACCATCTGATGCGGTACTAGACGGTATTGAGGGACAGTTTGCGGGGCAGCGTGTGATGGAGCGTTCACAGGAGGTGGTTTGGATGTGGACATGCTGCACTGGGAGGAAATAAAATTTAAACGTTGGGACATATTAGGTTATATCCCAAACGTAACTTCACTTTTGAAATGAGTGGCTCTGAGCTGACTCTTCCCACTCAGGAAGGAGATCTGGATGTTAAAACAGCTAGTTTCATGAAAACATCAACCTGGTGCTCTGTAGTAGTCAAAGCAAATTGAATGTCAGAAGAGAAGAAGTAGATACTAAAACAGATCAGCACTGTGAGACTATAAATCAATGGTTTGTCCACACCTTAAATATTATCTCCAGCTTCTTGTCTAACAAGTATCTGTTGGAACTGGAGAAGGTTTGGAGAATGGCAGTGAGGGTGGTCAGAGGTCTCGGTTGGCATTTGTACGAGGAACAGCTGAGTCTGCTGGGACTGTTCAGTCTGGAAAAGAGATGATGTAGGGGAGAGATGATGCTAGAGGTCTGCAGAATCCAAACTGGTTGGGAGGGAGATGGGTTGCTCACTGCCTCTGCTGGTACAAAAATGAAGGACCACCAAAAGAAGCAGATCTGAAATGAGCAAAGGTTTTTCACCCGGTGGACAACTGAGCTGTGGAAATCCTTGCCAAAAGATGCTGTGGATGCTAAACATTTATTTGAGTTTAAGGTGACACTGGATAAGTGCATGGAAGAAAAGTCCAGTGAAGGTCTTTAAATACACGAAAACACATCCATTTCAGGAAGTGCCCTGATCTGAAGGGAGGATGAGGGAATTCTTGGGAAGTATCTTATCTGCTCGTCCTGTTCTAATTTTTCTCTAGATGTATACTTATGGCCACTGGAGACAGGTTGGTGAACCTGTGGTCTGATCCAGTAGGGATGTTCTTGTATTCCTATCCAGTTTTAAGGAGGTGTTGTCTGTTTTTTCTCATCTTTCCTTACCCCACTTCCAAGACTGTGCTTCCTTCAGGGTAGTGTTTCCTTTTCCTATCTCACTTTGAGTGCTTTTGTCAATAGAAAAAATAATAAGCACGCTAATCCTTTGTCAAATCCTACAGTATTTTGCTTGCAAAGTGGAGTTGATTAGAGGCTAAGCAGAACACTGTGCATGCTGAATAGCCCTCTGCAAGACCTTAGTGAACGTTAGTGTGAAGAAACAGAAATACAACAGAAAATGAATGTCTCCAGCTGTGCAGTGGTGTGCTTTTTAATTGTTCTGTGCTGGAGGATGGAAAAACTGGTTTGGAATAATCTGGGGGTTTGACAGTGCTTTGCTCACCTTCTTTACAGCGTTCCCCCTTTTCTTCATAATATATTCCTGTAGAAGAAAATAATAACCATCTTGACAATTGTTCAAATTTCTTTTAAGAAAAATAGAGTGAGTACATAATTAGCATGGAAATTTAAAGTAGATTTAATAGTTTACTTTTGGATTATGGTAGCATTTTATTTTTTATGATTATGATCCATGGGAAGTTTGTCAAATGCTCCTCCATCTTCATAGCTTGTGAGATGAGAGAGCTGGGACAGGAAAACCTTGATTTGCTGTGTAGTTTATGTACTTTATACCAAAACATGTCATGGCATTGTGTCAGTCCTTGCTGTCACTTACTCCTACACAAGGATAATATTTGGCAAAAAGCACATGCTCCACTAATTTTCTGATTCCTAAGGTTAGGTTCCTAAGGAGCACCTATTTTTACTCCCATTTTAACACTGCCTTGTTTTAATTGGTGACACTTAACTGATGCCATCAATCTCCAAGCTGTGACAGTGACTGATCTGTGGCCTTGTCACCACTTTCCCTAAGAATTAACCAACTAGCCTCTAATTCTTGAATCAGCAGTAGCTGGTTAGTCCCTCTGGACTCCATAGCCATCAGCTCCTTGGTCAACAGCATTCAGTATTCGGAAGCTCTTTAGTCAGCCTGGCTTCAGTCTGCAGAAGCTCCCACGTCCTGAGTCCATGTCCAGCAGCACCTTGGTCGCCGTTCAGGGAACAGCTGTGAGCTCCTTAGTCAACGCTGCCCCAGTGCCCAGGAGCTAATTGCTCCCGCTGCTCCCAAATCCCTGAGCTCAGGAGTCGGCACCAGGCAACAGCCACGAGCGCCCGGCTCGGCGCCGCTTCCGTGCCCCCGCGCTCGCTCGGCGCCGGACCCCCCTTCCCCGCCGCCGGGCTCGGGGCTGCCCCAGCGGGACGCGGCGCCGTCCCTGTGCCCGGGGCAGCGGCTGCTTCCCGGCCGCGTCGCTCCCGCGGGGGCCCCGCACCGGGGCGGCGCCGGGCAGCAGCCGGCAGCTTTGGCCCGGGGCCTCGGCCCGAGCGGCAGCTCCGGTGCGGCCACAGCTCCTGCGGCTCTCGCTCCCGGCGGCGGCTCCGGCGGGCTCGGTCCCGGTCCCGGTCCCGGTCCTGGTCCCAGTCCTGGTCCCGGTGCGGCAGCTGCGGCCCCGCCGCTCCCGGCTCCCGCGGCGGGAAGGGAAGGGAAGGGAAGGGAAGGGAAGGGAAGGGAAGGGAAGGGAAGGGAAGGGAAGGGAAGGGAAGGGAAGGGAAGACGCGTCCCGGGAGCGCTCGCAGCCGCCCTCCCCGGAGCAGGGCCCCGGTGCTGCCCTCCCCGGCCGGGCCCCGCCGCCGCCCCGCGGCTCCCCCGTCCCCTCCCGGCGCGTCCCGGCCTCGGCGCGCGGCTCCCGGCGGGGGCGGCCCGGGCCTCCGGCTCCTCTGCCCCGCGCACAGACGCGGGCCGGCCCGGTTCTCCCGGTGCCCCCGCGGCAGAGCTAGTGCCCCGGCTGCCCCCCCCGGCCCCGGCCCTCCGCGGGACCCCGCTGCCCGCCGCTGCCTGCTCCTGCTGCCGCTGCCGCCGCTGCCCGGCCGGGCGGTGCCGCTTCGGGCTCCGGGGCCGCCGCGCACCTGCCGCCCCTCAGCGCCGCTCGCCCGCGCACGGCGGCGCCGCTTGGCGGCCGCGGGGGCGCTGCAGGGCCCGGGCAGCCCCCGCGCGGGCAGGAGCCGCAGCCGGGGCCGGGGCCGGGGCCGGGGCCGGGCGGCGTCACCCCGCGCCGGAGCCGCCCAGGGACCCCCGGCGCCCCCGGCCCGGGCCCTCCCCGAGCAGCGCGCGTTTGACAGGCGCCGGCGACAGGGCAGCGCCGCGGCGGCTCCCGGCCGCTTGCGCCGTCGCCCGGGGAAAAGCGGCCGCAGCCCCGGCGCCGCTGGTAGCTGAGCTCGGGAAAATTATCCACTGACCTGGCGACCTGCACTGCGGAAGGAGTTTGACTGGTTACGATTTAGGCCCGGAGCAGCTCTCCTGCCCGGAATCACAGAGGCGCAGCATGGCTGAGGCTGGCAGGCACCTCTGGAGATCATCTAGTCCAACCGCCTGCTCAAGCAGCGTCACCTACAGCGCCTTGCACAGGATCGCGTCCAGGCAGGTTTTGAGTATCTCCGGGGAAGGAGACTCCACAACCTCCCTGGGCAACCTGTGCCAGTGCCCTGTGTCACCCTCACAGGGAAGAAGTTTCTCCTCATGTTCAGATGGACCTGCCTGTGTTTCAGTTTGTGCCCGTTGCCTCTTGTGCTGTCGCTGGGCACCACTGAACAGAGTCTGGCCCCATCCTCTTGACACCCTCCCTTCAGATACTTGTAGACATTGATAAGATCTCCTCTCAGCCTTCTCTTCTCCAGGCTGAACAGGCCCAGCTCTCGCAGCCTTTCCTCATAAGAGAGATGATCCAATCCCCTAATCACCTTTGTAGCCCTTCGCTGGACTCGCTCCAGTAGTGCCACATCCCTCTTGCACTGGGGAGCCCAGAACTGGACGCAGGACTCCAGATGTGGCCTCACCAGGGCTGAGGAGAGGGGCAGGATCACCTCCCTCAGCCTGCTGGCAACACTCTGCCTAATGCACCCCAGGATCCCATTGGCCTTCTTGGCCACAAGGGCACATTGCTGCCTCATGGTCAACTTGGTGTCCACCAGCACTCCCAGCTCCTTCTCCGCAGAGCTGCTTTCCAGCAGGTCAACCCCCAACCTGGACTGGTGCAAGGGGTTATTCCTCCGTAGGTGCAGGAACCTGCACCTGCCTTTGCTGAACTTCAGGAGGTTCCTCTCTGCCCAGCTCTCCAGCCTGTCCAGGTCTCTCTGAATGGCAGCACAGCCCTCTGGGGTATCAGCCACTCCTCCCAGTTTGCTATCATCAGCACCAGAGGTGCCTCCTGGCACCGGAGGCTGGACTTTGTGAGGCTGGCTTGTGTGCCTTCCCACCCTCCCCTCTTCATGTCGAGCTCCCCAGGTCACTTGCGGAGTTCTTCTCTGGAAAGAAGAAAGCAAGCAGTGAAGTGACTCTTTTCAAGGCAGGTGTTTTTGTGGAAGAGCCAAGCAGTAGGAACACTGTCATAATACAGCTAAAGTCATTTTACTTTTGTAGACTGCACTTTCTAATTTACATCTAACAAATTAGCAGAGTGTGCTTTAAGGATTAGTAAAGTTCAGTCATGGAGTGTAACAGAAGAAGGTGCCAGCCAAGTCTGTAGATGTTTTGTCCTTTTATTGTTGACAGATCCCAATCATATGATGGAGATCTTCTGGGTACATGGCTCAGCCCATGCGAAGCTCTGTGACTTCGTTGGCTTTCCAGCTGCTGCTTATACACATTACGTATTCTTCATCAAATGGGTTTTCATCTGAAACATACTGCTTTATGGATGCTTAATAAATTAAGCTTCAGTATCCTTCTTGATTTGAAGACAGAAGATAAATAAAGAAGGGAAACTGAGGCAATATAACATTTTAGTTGCCTTTGTAGCCTTTACTTTTCTGTAACACAATCTCTTTTATGCCTAGCTTTGTTGCATCGCAGGGTTCTAGTTTTGACGTCAGAGAAAACATCGAGTTTCCTAACTGCAAGTTCAGAATGGAGCAGGTAGAAGAGCTGGATAGAGATTGTTTTCTGTATGTTTAAGATAGAAACAAATAATCCACACAGTGGCAACTCTGCGAAACCTGAGCACTTTGAATATACATTCCTTTTGGTATAGAGCATTAAGGTTCGGCACGGCATAAAAGAAGTGCTCAGGTTGTACGCATTTCACCTTCCCTCCACCAGCGTTCCCTCCTTGTGCTTACCATTACTTTTCTCAACAACCCTGTCTTAAGACTACACCAGGTAGCACACGCTAGCTCTTCTATGTCTAACTTCATGCTACAGCCTGAAAGATGCACTCCTGGCGGGGGACTTCTTGCACAGATTTTACCCGGAAATCCAGAAAACATTGCCTCTTTCGATCGTTGCTCTAGCATGTATCTAGCAAACATGTTCTGGCCCTGCTTAGCATGTCAGCTACTGGCCTAGGGGGGTGTTATTTGGGTCTTTTTTCTTTTTGATGAAGGTGTTTGAGGAGCTGCACAATGACCAGAAAGATATGATTTTTGACTCCTTGTCTCTTACTGGTGTCACTGAATGTTTAGGTTTAGCTTAAGAGAAAAATTTCTAGCCTCACTGAGCCTTGTGCACAACCGGAACCAAACAGAGGTCTCGTGTCCCTTTGTGCTCCTGGTGGCTTTTGCTGCTCTCGGCAAGAAGGAGTTCCTGACGCGCTCCCATATCCTGGCACTGGAAGCTGGACTTTGTGAGGATGGCTTGCGTGTCTTCCCACTCTGCGCTCCTCATGCTGAGAAGGAAAAAGCAGGCAACTGGAGAATACTGCCATTGCCCTCCCCCTTGAGAGACCCCAAACTGTGTGTCTGCCTGTTTCAATTACGGAGTCCCTCAGACCTGTTTACCAGGCCACCTGTGGACTTCAGGAGCTCACAGATGCAGTGTGACTTGAGGAAAAACTGTAGCCTCGACTCAGGCTGGCTCTGAGGCAGGGAGAGCAGCTTTCAAAAGAGACCTTTCTGAAGCTGAATAGCAGAGGGAGCAGGAGAGAGAGGCAAGCTGCCTCCTACCGCCTGGTCCTTCTCCATTCCCTTTTGTTCAGCTTCCTTGAGGCCTTCCCACTGTCCCCTGTGTTTCCCTTTCTCCTGTGCTGCAAGTAACAAGCCTTCCCAAGTTGGGTGTTTTCCCCTCCCGCATTGCCGGTGCTCTGGCTTAGTTCCGAGCAGAGCAGAAGAGGCTCAGCTAGGAGGAGCAGCTGTTGGAGAAGGAAGTGGAAGGTGTGCAGTGTAGCAGCTCTGGTGTGCTCAGAAGGGCTTGGGACCTTCAGGTGGCGCTTCTGAGCCGAGAAGATCGTAGAATCTCTGAGCACGGGTGCTGACTCAGGCTTGCCTTTTTGGACCTAGCTGCACGTCTCTCGGTAACTCTAGCTCCGGAGGGATACACTTCTTTGTGGCATGGTAACGTTTACCAAGATGGGTCTAGGTGTTTAGAATTGGGACCTTTTTGGCTGGTGGGAGTAGAGGGGTAAAGCGGAAACGTCAGTGTCCATGTTTAGTGTTGCTTGTATGAGTTTTGCACAGCTTTGGTGTTACAGTACCACAGCTACTAGAGGCCCGCATCCCGGGTGTTTTCAGCCACGTGCCTCTTAAGAGAAATCCCCAAGCAGGAACTCCTTGACTGGCTGGAGAGCTTCCCTTCTCCGGCTATTGCTGCTCTGTTCCTGATGGGAGTGGCGAATACGCAAGCTCTTTGCTTGCCTTTCTCTCGAGTAGTGTAAGCAAATCGTCTACTTCTTCCTTAACTCTTTTGGCTACGAGCATGGGGGTGCCCAACACTGGTGCAGGTAAAACCCTCACCTTTGTGCTGTGTCCTTTGAAGAGCTGGGACACTCGTGGTGTAGTCAACTGATGGCTTGCAGTCTTGGCAATAAGGTATTGGCCTGTAGGTGTCCCTCTCTAAGGCAGGAGTGACTGTTTGTGGCCCTGGTGATCAGGGGAACAGCACCTTTGGGAAGGGCAGGAAAGAGAACGGAAGGGCAGGGAGCTTCCTGCATTTTTCACACCTTCTGGTAGGGCTGGCATTCGTGGGCTGCGGTGGAGCAGCAGAGCTGAGCCTGCCCAGCCGCCTGCCCCTGGCTTTCCTAGCAGAAGCACGGACCCTGTGTCTTAAGCACAAGCTCTTCCAGGCAAAGTGCATTGATTACATTTCCTCTTGTCCATTCAAGGTGATGTTGAGTGATTTCTGAGTCACAAAAGCTTGGGGGCAGGGGAGGCAGGAAAGGTCTCAGAGGAAAGAATCAGTGGCCCAGAAGAATGTGCACAGGCAGGGAGGCATTTCTGTCTTTACTCATGGTTCGGCTTGCGCGTCCCCCGACTTCTACAATGACGCCGCAGGAGCGTGAAGGGCTCTCTTCTGCAAGACCGGCCATAACTAGCATGCAGGTGGGTTCCGTCCCTTCCCAGGTGTGGACGTGAATCGTCCGCCTGGACATGAGTTTAAGATGCCCGAGGTGCAAATACTTCTCCTCCTGCAGGACCCAAGTTTCCAGTGGCAAGTAGGTGGCTTTGGAATAAAGCGTGGACATGCAGGCGCTGGCACAGTATTTGTTTCTTCTCAGAGCTTGTTGCCTCCTTATTTGCAGAGTCCAAGGCTGCTCTTCAGCTCTGAGGCACTTTGCTGTGGGTTTAGTTAGACGTGAGGAGGCAAAGAACGCCTCTGCCTCTGGAGGCGGCTGGGAAAGAGGCTCTTGTTGAGTCTGCTCCGATTCACAGAGCTGGTCTGTGGGACTTTTTGGCATGACTCTGTTTCCCTCCTGTTCCTGGGAAGTGGCATTTACTTTACTGTCATTTCTCTGTGCCCAGTGAGCGCTTCTCTGACTCCAAGCCAGTGTGTTTCGGTGTTCTCCCTTTTGGACTCCTTTGAGACGAGGGGGCAGGTAACCAATCTCATTTTCCTCAGCCCGCAGTTTTCAGACTGCAAGCATCTCCCATTGTGAGGGCTTTGTTTTTTCTCAGAAGCAAGTTTGGTCTTTGTTCCTATTTCCCCCTGCCGGGAGGCATTTCTTGTGCTTTGCCGTGGAGCAGTTGTTTGCAGATAAAAGCTCCATTGCTCACCACCTTCCGTTTCGGCTGCACGTTAAACACCACCGTTGTTTAGCACGCTGGCCAGGCCCTTATAGCTGTTGCTGTCGGAAGGAGGCCAGCGTGGGCTTCTCTGGGTGTGTACCCCTGAGAAAGGGCAGTGTGTTGACAAAGACATGGTCTGGCTTCTGGCTGGAGGGATGGATGGAAGGAGCAGCTGGAGGGACTTTGTCCACTCCCTAGAGGTCGCGTTCTCTTTCTAGGATAGCTTTATTCCCCGTTCCCGAACCATATGAACACCCGGGATTTTAATCCTTTAAAGGAGGAATTACAGGCAGTAAGGTCAAGCTTGCTCTTTTCGTGTCAGTAGTCTGAAGAAGGAATACAAATACACTCTCATCACCAATGTTAGGGAATTTCTGCTCTTTGGCCAACCCGGGAAGTTATTTTCATTGACCCTGTTTCAAGTTGATGCAACACAAGATGTTGGAGGCAGTCTTCCTGCAAAGGTGTGAGGAATGAAGAACAGAGGAGCTTGTTGGTCTATCATTCAGCGCAGCGTATGGTTCTGTAACATCGCAGCATATGAAAAGGCAGCATTCCTTCTGTAGCAGTCTCGTGTGCTCATCTACAGCAGCACGATCAGTTTGGCAGCTGCCGAGAGAGAGGTCTTCCTCTCCCCAGACAACCGCCTAGTTCCAGAACGTTGAATATGCACATACTGGAGAATTATGCCATTGCTGGTTTTCTTGAGCCTACCCTTCTGCAACAGAGATACCCTCTTCTACAGGTGAGCAGCTGAGGCTGTCAGGATGACTTGCCCCTGTGTCTCTGCGGTGGCATGAGGAACGGAGCCTGGAACACCCGAGTCATGAACTGCCCGGTCCCGTCACAGCCATCCTCCATTTTGGTCTCAGTGTAATTAAGTAATGCAGATTATGCTACCTCTGTCTTTGAAGGCTCATTGCAAGAGGTCTGAGGAGAGTGAAAGAAGAAGCAACTGCGGATCTGTAGTCTTAGACTTTCTACCAAAGAGTGCATGCAGCATTCACTGTATTTTGGTCTCTTGGGGGACTGCAAGGGTCTTCTTCTCTTATGATGCTCCACAGGTTTTCAGCGCTGTCTGATCACACAGCCAGCATCGTCTTTGGCTCTGTTTTCAAGAAGTTCATTGCGCAAAGTTCTTTGGTCTTGCGTTACCAGCCAGTATTGCAGTTACCATCCAAGTTTAGTGGCTGTTTTGTGGGGTACTCCCTTTGGCAAAAAAAAAAAAAAAAGCCATTGCCAAGCTGGTTTGATGGCTATCACTGTCCTTTTGGTCTTTAACACACCATCTCTTTGAATTTTTTACAGAGCTTTCTAGGGTGCTGCATCAGCGTCACGTTCGGGCATCAGAAATGGTCCATTTCATTCATCAAATGCAGTATTACATCACATTTGAGGTACACTTTATCCACCCAGTTGGTTGCTTAAAAAAGAAGCTGGGACAAGTGTAAAAGTCATCCGTAGCAGGTAGTGAATTCAAACAAAAGCCCCCGAATGGTGTTTTTTTTGCTGCGATAACTCACCCATATTTTCCTTTCAGCTTGTAACAGTACAGTAGGTACAGGTTATTTACAGCAGCTATAATGGCGACTCTGTACCTTTTCAGCACGTGCACAGCATTTCCCAGCGCTTCTCTCCAGCAGTTTCCACCATAAGATCCATTTCTCTAGTGCCTACAGCTTTGCCAGGATATAGCTACCCTGGATGAAGTGCTGCATTGCCAAAAGAGTTCAGTTCACATGCAAGTTTGAGGGAAAACAGGTCAGAAGTGCTAAGGTCAGAAGATGCTGGTGGCTGTTGTTGGAGGCTGTACTGATCCCAAGCTATTGATGCAAGGACTTCAAGTTTGGGAGCAATTTGCCCTCTGGCTCCAAATATGGCATTTTTCCTGCCTGTGAAAAATTGTGCTCAATTCTTTAAGAATTGAGAGCCCAGAATAAATTGTCATTTGCACGTTCAGAAGAACTGCTAGAGGTTGGCGATTTAGCTTCTGTCTGCCTGGACTATATTCTGGCTCAGCCCCACCATGAATTTCCCAGGCAGGACCTCCCTGGCCAGCCTCCGTCATGTCTGAAGGTCACTGGGCGCTCTCCCTACGCATACGTCCACACTAGCATTTCAGCGGAGATCAGGAGCGAGCTCTTGAAGTGAGTCTTCCCACGCTCCCTACCTCCTGAGCTGCGCTCCATCCTGGGGAGAGCTCCCGCAGCCCCTTGGCTGGAGCTGAAGGGCAAGAGGGGCTGCAGGCCTGTGCCTCCTGGGTCCTGACTGCTGCCGGCTGGGCAGTTTATAGATATTTATTATGATATAATCGTTGGCTGCCTCCACGACCGGACCTAAATGCCCCCAGGTTTCGACCGGCTCCAGCTGGTTCCAGTGCAGGAGCAGGGAAGCACAGGCGGGGGGCCGGGGGGCCGGGGAGGCGGTTTTGCAGGGGGCTGGACGGCACCAGGCACAGCGGGTGGCAGCTGCTGCTTCGCCCACGGCTGCATCTGGGCCGCGGCCGTTGGCTGCTGGTGCCCAGGTGCCGGCGCAGTGCTGGGGGGCCGCGAGGGCCGCGGCGGGGGCGGCCGGGGCGGCCGGGGTGGGCGGCTGCCCGCGCGTGGCGGGTCCCCTTCTCTGGGGCGGCCGGGGCGGTTTTCCGGGGGCGAGGGGCGGCCGCTGGCGTTGGGTCCAGGTCTCCCGGGCGCCGGGGTGGGGGACCAGTTGTCCCGGCGTGAGAGGCGGCCGCTGGCGTCTGCGCCGGATCTCTGGGCTGCGCGGAGGTTCCTGCGGGGAGAGGTGGCTGTTCAGGACACGCAGGCTGTGGGTCCCAGGGCGCAGGAGAGCCTGGAGCTGCCGGGGCGCAGCAGCCCCGCGGTGTGGACGGGCTCCGAGGGCTGCTGCTTCGGGCCCCATCGGCCGCCTGGCTGGGCCAGGCCACAGCTGATGCAAGGGTGCCGGCGGAGCGGCGTGCAGCCCCCGTGGTGCCTGGCACCCTGCCTCCGAGTAGGAGCTGTGGGGTACCGAAAGCTACACGTAGAAAACAGGGCACACTTGCACCCACACAGCGCTGGTTTTGCTCCCCTGCACCGGCCACCCAAGCCTAGCGGCCTCTCAAGTTCTTCTTGGCCCGTACCACATTGACCTGCCTTCTCTGCACACGCTGGGAGGGGGATCGAACTCTGAGAAACAGCGGGGACTGAAGTACTGCACAGTATGCCAGAATCTGGGAGAACTGCCTAGTCTTACTTCTCAGCGCGCCTGACAAAGACCAATACTCAACTTGTAATATTTGACTGACAGCGACTACCCAGGGCATCCCCAAGGAAACAAGATCACAACTTCTGCTGCAATGACAGCTAGGCTGAGCAGCACATTTGGAATTAATGGCATTAGATAACAAGGTGATTTCTGTCGCCAAATTCCCTCATAGTGGACTGTAGCTATTGCAGTTCTTACTTTCTATGGCAATCTCGCCCTTCTTTGTTTCTCTTCCTGACTTGGCTTTGCCTTCGTCTGTGCCTGCGTCTTCTCTTTTAGCAACAGCGTCAGTATTAGGTAATACTGGCAACAGCAGGAATGGCTTTCAGCAAAGAATACTCATTGCTACGAACTAAGGGGCCAAATAGAAAATCTTACACCAGAAATCTCAGGAGAGCGCCGTCAACAGCTAACCTTGCCCTCCTGAAGACTACATCTGTAAACTCTTCCGTACTAATAGCAGCCGTCTAATACAGAATTTTAGGGGAAAAAAGCACACGCACCGTTTCCTCTTCCTCCGCAGCAAAATAACTAGGCAGCACAACACTGCTCCAGCCACAAGGATCCCCAAGGCTGCTTCAGTGCCTATCGCGCGATGCTTCCACACGTCTTTTGGCTCTGCAGCAGCTGCGCTTCTCTCACTCGCCAAAGCTGGAGGAAATTACATAAGGCCATATGTTACTGTGTTCTGAACTGCTGATAATCTCACAATGTGCTTGACATTCCCAGGAAATTTCCTTTTTCCCCTTTCTTAGCATCTCTGAAGGAGTGAAATCTCGGGGACTGCAACGCTTCCTTGGTTTCAGTAGCAGCAAAAAGTGCCCAAGTCACTGCAAATGAGCACGCTTTGGAGTCTCTCTTTAGCCTCTCAGCCTTGCTTACGTTCTGCGATGGCCATAATCCAGTTCTCCCAATTGGATGGGTTTGCTCCCCCTTTCTGGCGATCCTTTACATCCCACAATTCCTTTGGTGCTCTCTCGCCTTTCTGAGGCTCAAAAGTGCTGCTGCACGGAGGCATGCTCTGACCCTTTGGGACAAGTCGTCCCACTGAACAAGACTCATTAGGCCAGGCGGAGAGCACTCGGCGGTGCTCATCTGCTTTACCAATAACTCCTTTGAGTGACGTGGACAAAAGCCATCCCGGGTCCAGGGAGTGCCACTCCGACTCTTCCCTCCCCGGTCGGCACACTTGCCCCAAGGGGAAAGAGTCAGGCTCCCTTGGGCTCTGGCTTCCATAGCCAGTGACACCGGTATTCCTGGCTACACCGTGGGCCGGCTCCAGCTGAAATGGTGCTGGCTGCGCTCCCCAGCCCAGCAGCCAGGGCCGGCTCCTCTGGGGCGGCCGGCAGCAAAGGAGACACCTGAACCTGGCTCTCTCCCTTTGCCTTTTCTCCAACACAGGCACCACCTCCCCTTCCTCCGCCCTCCGCTCTTCCAAACACCACTTGTGTGCTCCACATCTTCAGAACAACTCTCTCACTTAGGCATCCCTGCAAGACTGCTCAGTACCTCGGTGCTTTGGAAAAAAGGAGTATTTCCTGTCGTGGAGGGCTTCCCCGGGCCATGACACACTTGGAAGCCCTGTCAAGAATCAGAGAGAGGTAAAGCCTCAGCACTGCTCAGGCACACAGCATGCAGAAGGACGGACGAGCTTCCCTCCAAACCCCTGCCCGACCGCTGAATCAGGGCATCGCTCGGGACCTCCTTTCACAGCAGGCATCCCACTCTGTGCTCCTTCTGTGCCTAGGGCCTCTGGGGACTCCCTGCAAGTTCTGAGATGCAGACACGGCAGGAGGTCGAGTCGATTAAGAGTTGTGGAGCCTGTGGAACCTGCACTCAATGTGGTTAAAACTGCCTCGTTCCCCAAATGGCAAAGCCCCGAAATCCCTGGGAGCTGCTTGGGGGGGGGGGAAGTGAGGCTGTCTAACAGGACCCACAAAGGTTGCTATGCACATCTCGGGCACACTAATTGCAATCATCTCCACACGCCAGAGACAAAAGTCATCTTCAGAAAGCCGCTCCTGGCTTGTTTCAGAACACTTCTGGCGCCCTCATACTTGAACATTTGGTTGCTGACATGCTGTGCAGTAGTGGGCCCCCGGGGAAGAGCCTGCAGACACACAGGGATTTGGAGTTCCTACACCAGATGACGATGGACAGCAAGTACCTGGCATGCCCGCTGCTTGAATTGCCTCTCCTTCTTCATCAGGGACTGCCGGAAAGGTCTCCTTCTCCAGGGTCTCCTGATGATTCTCTTTGGAAAGAAAGCAAGACAGCTTGATTAGAAGGAACTGTTCCTCATCCACTTCCTCACGGTATCTTCAGGAGGCAATACTTTTCAAAAGGCTTCAGGAAAAACCTCAGAAACAAAACCTGGCGTTTCAGGGCGGGCACCCGGTCACTAGCCCAAACAATGTGTCCTTTGTAGAGAAAAATCAAAGCGCGCAAAATCTTCCAGATAACCAATACGGGCAGCAACACCGGCTGTTTGGGTGGGGAGACGAGACAATTGCATGTGATCCTCTCGTTCCCATTCCACTTGGTGCCTTTTTGAGACTTGGCAAGAGAGATTTGGCATGATGAGCCTTGTTTCTCAGAAGGCCTTTTTCCCAGCCGAACCGGCTACAGCTTTTTCCTGCTCTCTTCGAAGGAAAGCATTCAATAAGGCTCATCACGCCAAATCCACCACACAGTACGCACAGCAGTCACATAGAGTGCACTGAGCCCCAAGCTCTTGCCGCTCTATATCCAGGGCGCTTTCACAAACATGGTGAAGAACACGCTCGTAGAAGAGACCCCGAACAAGCTCTGCAGCTTGCCAGCGCCTGCAAGGTGTGAAATGGTGCGTCACTGCGGCAAGGCTCTGCTCAATCCCTTTCTCCTGCGTAAGCTACAGCTTATCCATTCCTGTTTCTAAAACCTCGGGTTTACAATGATTGCGCTTAACACACAGTGAAATCTACCCACCAGCTGCTCTCTCCAAGTCCTTCAAGATTTCCTGGAGGACTTCAGAAGATCTCTGAGAAGGCTTTCCTGTTTGGGCCTTGTACTTTCTTCGCCAAGGACCTAAACAGAAAGGATTAAGCTGAATTTCACATGAACGAGACATGCACAAAGAAATGCTGCTTCTTTCAAGTAAACCAAAACAGTAGGAGAATAGTCACGACCCACCTGCACGATTCCCCAGAGTCTCTAAACCTGCATCCAGCTGAGAAGCTGCAGAGACATCCTCTACGGCCACATCTGTAACCAAAGAGACGAGCAGAGCTCTTTCCGTAGGCTGCTTCAGATTTGAATGGGAGTCAATGAGCATGGAATGTATCATTAGACCAAGGCACTTGTCCCGCCCTTCCACTCCTGAGTCTTCTGCAAACACTTATCGGGTACCTGCAAAGGCACCATGTGGCTACAAATCTGAGCATGCGGGGAAAGGATGCCCTGCAGTTCACACAAGCTGTAACCTCAACCCCAAAAACCTGCTGCCTTTGCTGTAGGCGCTGCAAGAAGCACAAGGCTGGAGGAGCCAGGCAGAACACCCACCGTACATCTCTGAAGCCCTCCCAAAGCCCACTCTGCTCCTCTGCAGGCATGAGCCTCGGCCAAGGAATTAAGCTACACGGCCCATGAATAAAACTCTCAAACAAAATGCTCATTCCAGGAAGTGAATAAATCTCCACCACTTACTCCTCGCATGCCCCTCAGGCTCAGAGATGGGATCCAGCTGAGCAACTGGAAGGCCACTGCCTGCAGGAACGCCTGTAAGCAAACACAGACAAGACAAGTTTTCATCACGTGGTGCCACATACTTCCGCAGAAGTGACTTGCCGTGAACTTCCGGAAGGGGAATGGGGGACACACATGTAGGTCGAGAGTCTCCCAGCTGCAGGAGGGCCAGGGGGACTTGTTGGCTGGGACCTGGCACCTCTCCAAATCCTCCTTCAAGGCGCTACCCGACAGCCCCCAAGCACCCCCAGGACAAACACCCGGCCCCTCGGTGCTTCCTTCTGCGGAGGTCTCTAACACACACCAGGGAAACCAGAACTTTACCAGCAGGCAAGCTGTAGAACCGGAGGACAACAAGGATCATTTACATTGCTCACGCACAGGAGACCGCGGGCCGGTGGAAGACCGAACCAGCGTTACCCCTAGTTGTTCTGCTGCCCTTTGGTCAGGGGATGTGTGCTGCAGACTTTGGCTTCCTCAGGAGGGCGCTACAGAGTGAGAAAAGAAAGGCCTATTTGTTCAGCTGACTGTCTGCTGACTACTCACCTCCAGGTTCAAATCCAGGGTCCAGAGGAGAAGACAAAGGTCCATCGCCTATGCCCACACCTGTAACCAAACACACATAGGAACAACTCCCATTACACAGATTTCCATATGCTTCTTCAGATTTGAATGGTAGTGAACGACGGCGGGGAACACAGAATCACAGCTAGGCACTTGTCTTGCCCTTCCACTCACGAGCATCTTGCAGACGCTCACCACGTGCGTGCCCAGGCACCGTATGGGTACCAATCTAAGCAGGCACAGAGCTGCCGCGGGAAAGCACACCCTGCAGTTCACACAAGCTGTAAACTCAACCCCAACAAGCCCGCTGGCTTTGCAGCAGGCTTTGGAAGCAGCACAAAGGCTCTGCAAGGCAAAGCACCCCGAGGCACATCTCTGAAGGCCTCCCGAGTCCCACTCTGCTCTTCCGTCTGTGCGAGCAGCAGCCAAGCACTTATTCAGTTACACTCCACACCAAGAAAAGTTGGAAACGGAAAAGCTTCTTCTGTGAAGTGAATGCATCTTGACTACCTACCCCGCGGATCCTCCCGAGGCTCGGGAAGAGGGTACAGCTGAAAATCTGGATAACCATTACCTACAGGCAGAGCAGAAAGCCAACACATAGGTGGCCAGTTTTCCTTACAAGCTGCTACCAGCTTCTTCACAAAGCAGGTGTAATGAATGGAAGGGGGGGGGGTCACGTCATGACATGGGACATATATGCAGGTCGAGAGTCTCAAAGCTGTGGAGGGGCAGAGACGACCTTTGGCCTGGCACCTGGCAGCTCTCAAAGTAAAGAAATGCTCACAACTTACCCCTGGGGCGCCCCCGCGGCTCTAAAGCCCTTGGACGACCTGAAGAGCAAGTATGAAGTACAATTTCATGTCAACAGAATAGTACAAAGTAAGTTCTTCTTCTTTCAGGGAAGTAAAAATGGACTACGTACCCCTGGGAAGACCCCGAGGCTCAGCAACAGGATGCAGCTGAGAAGCTGGATAAACGCCCACTACAGCCGCATCTGTAACCAAGCCGAGACGGGAACAGTTCTCATTAAGTATTTCCATAGACAACTGCTGATTTGAAGGGCGGTGAATGACGGGGAACATATAATTACACCATACTTCTGCTCCCGTGCACCTTGCAGACACCTAGCGGGTGTCTGCACTGGCACCGTATGGGCATAAATGTCAGCAGGCACAGAGCTGCTGGGGGAAGGGACGCCCTGGAGTTCACACAAGCTGTAAACTCAACCCCATCATGCCCCCGGGCTTTGCAGCAGCCACTGGCTCGGGGGCACTCGCCAACAGCGCTTTGCGAGCCAAAGCGGCCAGCGCAGATCTCGGAAGCCTTCCCCAGGTCACACAGGCAGGTCGAGAGCCTCACAACTGCAGAGGGGCCGGGGGCACCTGTTGGCTGCGACCTGGCAGCTCTCCAAACCCTCTGTCCAGGCGCTATACGACAGCCCCCAAGCGCCCCCGGCACAAACGCACGGGGCCCCTCGGTGCCTTCTTCCGGGGAGCTCTCAAACGCCCACCAAGGAAGCCAGGACTCTACAAACGGGGAAGCCTCAGCACCGCAGCGCAGGAAGGCTCATTTACACCGCGTGGGCACAAGAGCCCGCCGGCCCGCTGAAGGCCAAAGCGGCGCGAGGACATCCGTGCTTCCAGCCCTTCCAGGGAAGATGCCCCGACGACTCGCCTCCAGCCCGTCCGTGAGGCTCACCGCTGGCACCCGGCCAAGCGCCGCCATCGCCATCGCCCCCAGGCACCGCTGAAGCCACGCGCGGGGACAGCAGCTGCCGCCACACAGCGCCAGGCGCTGCTCCACGGACAGCTCCCGGCGCCGGCGCTGCCCCGCGCAGCGCCCCCAGCGCCCCCAGCCTCCCCGCGGCCCCACGAGCCTCGCGGAGCCGCTCCCGGCCCCCGACGCCGCCGCCGCCGCCGCGGCCCCGCAGCCCGGCAGCCGCCTCCCGCCGCCCCGGCCGCAGCCGCCCCGGCCGCTCGCCAGCCGGCCCCGCGGCCCCCAGGCTGCCGCGCCGCGCCGTGCGGGGGCGGCGGTGCCTCCGTCGCCGCCCGCCCTACCTGGGCCCGGCGCTGCCCGCGGAGCAGCCCGGCTGTCCCGGGCACGCAGGGCCGCCAGGAGGCCGAGCAGCAGCAGCAGGCGGCGGCCGGGGGCGGACGCCCCCCGCGCTCGCACCATGCTGCCCGGCGCCAGCAGCCGCCCCCCGCCGGCGCCCTCGAGCAACGCGCGCGCGGAGCGGCGTCTGCCGGGCGCAGCGCAACAACACGCCGCAACACGCCGCAGCGCAGCGCAACGCAACACAGCGCAGCGCAGCGCAGCGCAACGCGGGGCCCCTCTGTGAGCTCACGGGCGCCCTCCGCGCGCCTCCGCGGGGCGCCAGGGGCCGCGCACCCCCGCCGCGGCCCGCGCTCCCTCCGCGCGCCGGCGCCGCCCTGTGCGGGCAGCCCGGGCCTGCTGGCGGCCGCGGTTGCTGCTGCTGCTGCTGCTGCTGCCGCCCTCGAGGAGCCCCTCGGCGGCAGCCCGGCTCTCTGCCCGCACGCTCGGGCCCCTGCGCTCGCCTCGCTGCTCTGCAGCTCCGCGCCAGCGCCTGCTGCAGCCTCGCTCCCTGCTCTCCTGCCCGCCCCCCCTGCAGCCGCTTTGCTCCAGCCCCAGCTCTGCGCTTCGGCAGCTGGCCCGGGGGCAGCTGTGGAGAGGCGTGGGGGCTCCGGCGCCAAGCCTGTGCCCCAGCTCCCATCTCCCGTCAAGCTGCGTTCCGTTCTCCTGCTTTCTTGCTGGCACCGCTCCCTCTGTACGTTTGGCCTTAGCACGAACATTTCTAGCCTCGCTGAGCCTTGTGCACCGCCTGAAGCAACCAGAGCTCTCCTGGTGCTGTACATTTCCCTTAGTGCTCCTGGTGGCTTTGGTGCTCTCTCCCAGCAAGGAGGAGGTCCCGACGCTCTCACATATCACAGAATCGCAGAATCACAGAATGGTTGAGGTTGGAAGGGACCTCAGGAGAAGATCATCTAGTTCAACCCCCCCCTGCTCAGGCAGGGTCACCTACAGCACCTTGCACAGGATCGCGTCCAGGAGGGTTTGGAGTATCTCCAGAGAAGAAGACTCCACAACCTCTCTGGGCAACCTGTGCCAGTGTTCGGTCACCCTCACAGGGAAGAAGTTTCTCCTCATGTTCAGATGGACCTGCCTGTGTTTCAGTTTGTGCCCGTTGCCTCTTGTGCTGTCGCTGGGCACCACTGAACAGAGTCTGGCCCCATCCCCTTGACACCCTCCCTTCAGATACTTGTACACATTGATAAGATCTCCTCTCAGCCTTCTCCTCTCCAGGCTGAACAGGCCCAGCTCTCGCAGCCTTTCCTCATAAGAGAGATGCTCCAATCCCCTAATCACCTTTGTAGCCCTTCGCTGGACTCGCTCCAGTAGTGCCACATCCCTCTTGCACTGGGGAGCCCAGAACTGGACGCAGGACTCCAGATGTGGCCTCACCAGGGCTGAGGAGAGGGGCAGGATCACCTCCCTCAGCCTGCTGGCAACACTCTGCCTAATGCACCCCAGGATCCCATTGGCCTTCTTGGCCACAAGGGCACATTGCTGCCTCATGGTCAACTTGGTGTCCACCAGCACTCCCAGGTCCTTCTCCGCAGAGCTGCTCTCCAGCAGGTCAACCCCCAACCTGGACTGGTGCATGGGGTTATTCCTCCCCAGGTGCAGGACCCTGCGCTTGCCTGTGTTGAGCTTCAGGAGGTTCCTCTCCGCCCACCTCTCCAGCCTGTCCAGGTCCCTCGGAATGGCAGCACAGCCCTCTGGTGCATCGGCCACTCCTCCCAGTTTGGTGTCGTCAGCAAACTTGCTGAGGGTGCACTCTGTGCCTTCATCCAGGTCACTGATGAAGAGGTTGAACAAGGCTGGACCCAGTACTGACCCCGGGGGGACACTGCTACCTTCCTTGCTTCCTAGCTTCAAGGACAGCACCTGGGAACATGGCTATATCGGATCAGTCAGGAAAAACCAACAGCCAGCTGTAACCGAGAGTGAACTTTCTTCATTATAACAAACACCATTATAATGCTAAAACTCACCCCCACCAGGCTGAAGACCCCCAGCCGTGGGAGCCCCTTCCCCACCGGGCGTGCGGAAGTGAGAAGCGCAGCGGAAGCAACCCGCAACTAACTGAACCCGGCCTGTACCGGGGCAGGACAAGAGGCAGCTTCTGGCCGAGAAAACCCGTCCGGCCGGAGCGATGCCGAGCAGCCTGGCTGCTGCCTTTGGGGATTCACCCCCGGCGCCGACCGCGCGCAGCCGCGAAATGAACCCACGTCTCGGCTCCGTGGGCGCATTGACTCGTTGCAGCCCGGGCGACGAAGCCCCGATTTGGGACAACGCCGCCAGCAACGGCGCCCGCAGGGGCCGCGGCCGCCACGTGCCGCCTCGGGCAGAGCCGCGCCGCGCCGGTCACGCGGGGCACGAGCGGCCCCTTTGCGCCCTGCGGCGCCGCCACGCGGGACCCCGCGCACGGCGGCGCTTGGGGCAGATCCGCCGCGGCCCCGGGCGCCCCGCGAAGCCCCGCGCGGCTCCGTCCCGGCGGGGTTGGGGGGGGGGAGGGGGGCGACGATGCCCCGCGCCGCCGCCCGTCACCGGGCTGCAGCCAGCACGGAGCGACCCGCCCCGGCCCGCGCCCGCCCCCGCGCCGCCCCAGCCGCCCTCAGCCGGCCCCGGCCCCCGCGCCGCCCGCGGCAGGCAGAGCCGAGCCGAGCCGAGCCGAGCCGAGCCGAGCGCGGGGTCCCCGCGCCGCCGCCGGGGCCGGCGCGGCTGCAGCCCGGGACGGGGATGGCGGGCGCGGGGGGCGCAGCGCAGCGCCGGGGCCGGGGCCGGACAGGGGCTGGGGGAGCCCGGCTGCTCCCGGGGCTGGAAGCACGGCCTCATTCCTGGGAGTTTGGGCTCCAGAGCAGCGGCCGCGGGGGGCTTTGGGGGCTGGAGGAGGGAGGCAAGGTCGCTGCTTCCAGCTCTGCCGGGAGGGGCCGAATGCTGCGTTTTGGGGGCCCCAGGCTCCGCGTTCAAGCGGGTGCCGCAGGCCTGTGTTTCTGAGCTCAGCAGCAGGGCTGAAGCCCTGGGTTTGGGGTCGGAAACAGGCTTCGGGGGCTGTTTTGGGGGGTGGAGAGGGAGGCTCAGGCCTGCCTTTAGGGGCCCGAAACAGGGGCTTTTAGTTGGCTGCTCTGTGGTTGCAAACAGCAACTAAGGCCTGTGTTTGGGGGGCCTGAAAGGGAGGCTGAGGTGGCTGTTTCTAATCCTCAAAGCGGAGACCAAGTCGTATGTTGTCAGGTCCAGAAACAGAGGCTAAGGAGTCGCATGTTTCTGGGACTTGGCAGCGGAGGCGAGGTCAGCTGTTTTGGGCACTAAAAACAGAGGCCAGTGCTGTGTTTTGGGGCCACCGAGGGCAGCTTAGTCCCTGTTTTCAAGCACAAGAACAGGTGAATGAGTCCTGCATTTTGGGGGCCCAAAAGAGAGGCTAAACCCTGTGTTTTGGGGGCCACAAACGGAGGCTCACTTGGCTGTTTCTGTGGCTGAAAACACAGACTGAGTCCTGCGTTTTGGGGACTTGGAAACAGAGGCAAGTTTGGCTGTTTCCAGTCCCAAAGGGGAGGCTGAGGGGGCCCTTTTTGGGGTGGGGGGAGGCGGTGGGATGGGGGGGAGGGAGGGAGGGTGCGTGGACCCTCCCCGAAGGGGGGGGTCCATCCGCGAGTACCCCGAGGGCAGGGAGGCTGGCATGCACCAGGTCGAACCTCGCGTCTGAGATAGTTTCTGGCGCAAAAGTGGTTTTGGGGAGGAGGAAACACCAGGAGACACCATCTTCCAGGGCCAGTATTTATTCAACATTCATCCAAGACTTTCCCCACTAATTAACCAATTAGCTTAGAAGTATTGAATCAGTCCTGACCAGGGAGTCAATATCGATTCAATATTCACAAGCTAAATGCTCAATTAGTTCAAGGAGTCAACAGGGAGTGGACATATAGAAACCAATTAGTCAACATTCACCCAAGACTTTCAGCACTAAATAAACAATTAGCTTAGAGGTTTTGAAGCAACATGAACTAACTAGTCACTAGGGATTCCAGATGTGTAAGGTCATTAGTCATCCCTGAGCCAATGTCCCTGAGCTCATTACTCAGCCTTCACTGAATATTCATAAGGGAATTAGCCAACACTGATCCCATATCCATCAGCTAAGGCTTCAACACTGAAGCAACCTTCAGTGATGCCACCAAGCTCTGAGCTGCGATAGCAACTGATTTTTGGCCCTGTCAGTAATTAAACAGTGATTAACCAGTTGGCTCTTGGATCAGTGTGAGCTCATCAGTGCAGGCTGATGCCATGTGCACAAGCTCATCACTTCGCACCAGCTGTTGTGCCCGAGCAGCGGCTCTGTTGTGCCTGCGGCTCCGTCCGGCGCTCGCTCCTGGCAGTGGCTCCGTCCCTCCGTCCCGCTCCCGGCGGCAGCTCCGTCCCTCCGTCCAGTTCCTGCTCCCGGCGGCGGCGGTTCTGTCCGGCTCCCGCTTGGCGCTGTCCATCCATCCATCTGTCCGTCCATCTGTCCGTCTGTCCGTGCGTGCGTGGCAGCCCCGCGGCTCGCGGCCCCCGCGGGAGGGCAGAGGCGTCCCGGGAGCGCTCGCAGCCCCACGGGGCTCCGCACCGGGCCCGGCCCGGGGCTCCCCCGAGGGTGCCCGCTGCTGCCCTCCCCTGCCCTCCCCGGCCGGGCCCCGCCGCCGCCCGCCTGCGGCTGTCACGGGGGCCGGGGCCGCCCCCCCCGCGACTCCCCCCGCCCCGGCCCGGCCCGGCCCGGCGCTCCCGGCGGCCGCGGCTCCCGCCAGCCCCGGCGGCTGCGGGGCCGGGCCGGGCCTCCGCCCCCCGCTGCCCCGCGGACAAGCCCGGGCCGCCCGCTGCGACCCCCCCGGGGGGGCCCCAGGTGCCTCCCGGCAGAGCCGGAGCCCGTCCCGCCTCCCCGCTCCCTGCTGCTGCTCCTTTTTCTGCCCGCTCCGCCCGCTGCTTCTGCCGCCGCCGCCGGTTCCGGTAGCGCCCCGCCCCGCCGGTTCCGGTTCCGGTAGCGCCCGCCCGGCCCGGCGCGGGGCCGCCGCGCACCTGCCGCCCCTCAGCGCCGCTCGCCCGCGCACGGCGGCGCCGCCTGGCGGCCGCGGGGGCGCTGCAGGGCCCGGGCAGCCCCCGCGCGGCGGCGCCCCGGGGCCCCGCGACCGGCGACCGGCGACAGCGGCGGGGCCCGGAGCCGCGGGGAGAAGAGCGAGAGGGAAAAAGGAAGGAAGGAGACAGAAAGAGAGAGGGAGAGAGAGGGGGCAGAAAGGGAGAGGGAGGAGAGAAGGAAAGAAAGAGGGAAACGAGGAGGAAAAAGGAAAGAGAGAAAGGGAAAGCGGAACAAGGAGGGAGAGAGGAAGAGAAAGACGGAAGAGAGAAAGAAGGAGAAAAAGAGAAAAGAAGAAACAAAGGAGAAGGAAAGAAAGGACGAGAGAGAGAGAAGGAGAAAGAAAAAGAGACAAGGAAGAGAGAGAAGGTGATAAACAGTGAGAGAAAGGGACAAAGAGAGATGGATAAAAGAGAAAAATAAGGAGGGAAAGGGAAAGAAAGAACAGGAGAGGCAGAGAGAGAGAAAAGGAGAGAAGGAAAGACAGGGAGAGAGAAAGAACAAGACAGAAAGAGGAAGGGAAAGCATGAGAAAGAAGAGAGGAGGAGGAAGGGAGAGAAAGACAGAGAGGGAGGAAGCCAGAGCGAGAGAAAGAGAGAGAAAGAGAGAGAGAGGGAAAGAAAGAACAAAGAGGGAAACGGAACCAGAGAGAGAGAGAGAAAGGGAAAGGGGAATAAAGAGGGAGAAAAAGAAAAAGAGGAAGGGAGAAAAAGAGAAACAAAGAATGAGAAAGAGAGAAGGAGAGGGAGAAAGAAAGATGGAGAGAGAGCGAGAAAAGACAGGAGAGAAGGAAACGGGGAAGAAAGAGGGAGAAAGAGGGAGAGGAGGAGGAAGAGAGGCAGCAAAAAAGACCAAGACAGAGAGAGATGCAAAGCATGATAAAAAGGAGCGGGAGGGGGGAAGAGAGGGGGGAAGAGAGAGGGAGGGAGAACAAGAGAGAGAGAGAGGGAAAGAGAGAAAGCGGGAGAGAGAAAGTGGGAAAGAAAGGAAAAGACAGGAAGGGAGGGAGGGAGGAACGGAAGGAGGCAGGGAGGGAGGAACAGAGGCAGGAAGATGGTGAGAGAGAGCAGGAAAGCAAGCGGGAGAGAGAGAGAGAGAGGGAAAAGAGGAAGAGCAAGGGAAAAAAGAGAGAGCAAAGGCAAAAAGGGAAAGAGTGAAAGAGAAAGAAAACAGGGAGGGAGGGAGAGAGAGGGAAAAAGACAGCAAAAGAAAAGAGAAAGTCAAAGAGAAAAAGAGCAAGAGAAAGGAATGGCAGAAGAAGTGAAGGAGAGAGGGAGTAAGAGGGAGATCGATACAGATAAAGATAGAGGGAGAAGACCGGGAGAGAGAGAGAGTGACAGCAGGAGGGAGAAAGGGAGAGAATGAGAGAGTGAAAAAGAAAGAAAGAATGAAGGAGAAAGAGAGGGAGAGAAGGAAGAAGAGTGGGGAAGGGAGAAAGGGAGAGAGAGAAAGGGAGAGAGTGAGAAAGAAAAGACGACAGAGGGAAAGAATCAGAGAAAGAGAGACAGGAAAAGCAGGATAAAGAGGGAGAGACAGAGGGAGACAGAGAGAGAGAGCAAAGGAAAGAGAGAGAAGGAAGAGAGAGAGAAACAGAGAAAGAAATAAAGAAAGAAACTGAGCGAGAAAGGGGGAGAGAGGGAGGGAAAGAGGGAGAGAGAAAGAAGAAGATGGAGAGTAAGAGAGGAGAAGAGAGAGGGAGAGAGAACAAGAGAGAAAGAGGCAAAGAGAGAAAGCAGGAAAGAGAAAGAGGGAAGGAAAGGAAAAGAGAGAGGGAAAGAGGGAGGAAGGGAGGAAAAAGGCGGGGAAAGAATAGTAAAGAGAAAGAGGGAGAGAAAGAGGAGGGTGAGAGGAAGAGAGAAGCAGAGGGGGAAAGAGACCAAGCGGGAGAAGGAGAGAAGGAAAGAAGGGCAGAGAGAGAGAGTTGAGGAGAATGAAGGAGAATGAAGGAGAGAAGGAGAGAGAGGCAAACCGAGGGAAAGACAGGAGGAGGGAGGAGGACGGGCAGATAGGAGAGAAAGAAGAGAAAAAAGCAAAAGAGAGCAAGTGAGGGAGAGAAAGACAGCGGGAGAGAGAGAGAGAAAGCAAGAGAAAAAGAGAGAAAGAGTAAGAGTGAAGGAGAGAGAAAGAGGAGAAACAAGGCTAGTGAGAGAAGAGAGGGAAGGAGAGAGCGAGGCAAGAAGAGAAATGCAGAGGGACCGAGGAAGAGAGAGCAAGAGAAAGAGAAGACAGAGCAAGAGACAGAGGGAGAAGGAGACGAGATAAAGGGAGGGAGCGAGGGAGAGAATAACAGAAAAGGAGAGAAGAGAGGGGCAGGTAGAGGGAGAAATATAGGCTGGGGGAGAGAAAGGAACAGAGAAAGAGGAAGGTGAGAGAAGGCAAGAGAGAGAGAAAAGAAAAGTATGAGTGAGAAAGAGAAAGAAGAGAGCAAAGGAGGGAGAGAGAGGGAGAAGGAGCGAGAAAAAAGGAAGAGGAAGAAGAAGGTTGCAGAGAGAGAAAGAGGAGGAAAGAAAGAGCAAGAGAATGAGAGATGTGGAGGGAAAGAGAGAGAAAGAAGAGGGAAAGAGAAGGAGGGAGAAAAAGGGAGGGAAGGAAGAAAGAAGGAAAGAGCAAGAGCAAGAAAGGGAGAGAAAGAAAAAGGGGCAAAAGAGAAAGGTGCAGAGAGAGAAAGAAAGCAAGAGGGAGGGAAAGCGAGGGAGAGGAGAGAAAGAAAGGGCGTGCGAGAGAAGGGCAGAAAGAGGGAGAGGCACTGAGGAAAAGAGAGGGGGAAGAGAGGGAGGGACAGGGAGAGAGAGAAAAAGAGGGAAAGAGGGAGGAAGAGAAGAGCAAGAAAGGAAAGAAAGAGAGCGAGAAAGAAAGAAAAGAAAGAAAAAGAAAGGGGAAGAAAGAAAGAGAAAGAAAGAAAGGAGGGAAGGAAGCCTGAGAGAGAGAAGGAGCGAGAAGGAGCTAGATGGTGAGAGAGAGCAAGAAAGCAAGCGAGAGGGAGAGAAAGGGAAAAGAGGAAGAGCAAGGGAAAAAAGAGAGAGCAAAGGCAAAAAGGGAAAGAGTGAAAGAGTGAAAGAAAATTGTGAGGGAGGGAGGGAGGGAGAAAGAGGGAAAAAGAGAGCAAGAGAAAAGAAAGAGTCGAGGAGAGAAAAAGAGCAAGAGAGAAAGGAATGGCGAAAGAAACAACAGAGAGGGAGTAGGAGGGAGATCAATACAGATAGAGGGAGAAGAGAGAGGGGAGAGAGAGAGAGAGACAGCAGGAGGGAGGGAGAGAATGAGAGTGAAAAAGAGAAAGAAAGAATGAAGGAGAAAGAGAAGGAGGAGGGGGAAGAGGAAGGGAGAGAGAGAAAGGGAGAGAGTGAGAAAGAAAGATGACGGAAAGAGAAGCAGAGAAAGAGAGGGAGAAAGAGAAAGGGGAAGTGGGATAAAGAGGGAGGGAGGGGAGAGAGAAAAGGAAAGAGGGAAGGAAGAGGGAGGAAGGGAGGGAGAAACAGAGACAGAAAGAGAAAGAAAGAAAACCCAAGCAAGAAAGGGAGAGAGAGGGAGGGAAAGAGGGAAAGAAAGAACAAGGCAGGGCAAGAGAGGAGGAAGGGCGAGGGAGAGAGAACAAGAGAGAAAGAGGCAGAGAGAGAAAGCAGGAAAGAGAAAGAGGGAAGGAAAGGAAAAGAGAGGGAAAGAGGGAGGAAGGGAGGAAAAAGGCAGGGAAAGAATAGTAAAGAGAAAGAGGGAGAGAGAAGGGTGAGAGGAAGAGAGAAGCAGAGGGGGAAAGAGACCAAGCGGGAGAAGGAGAGAAGGAAAGAAGGGCAGAGAAAGAGAGTCCAGGAGAATGAAGGAGAGAAGGAGAGAAGGAGAGAGAGGCAAACCGAGGGAAAGACAGGAGGAGGGAGGAGGACGGGCAGATAGGAGAGAAAGAAGAGAAAAAAGCAAAAGAGAGCAAGTGAGGGAGAGAAAGACAGCGGGAGAGAGAGAGAGAAAGCAAGAGAAAAAGAGAGAAAGAGTAAGAGTGAAGGAGAGAGAAAGAGGAGAAACAAGGCTAGTGAGAGAAGAGAGGGAAGGAGAGAGCGAGGCAAGAAGAGAAATGCAGAGGGACCGAGGAAGAGAGAGCAAGATCTGTGCCTGACTTCATCAAAATATGCCCAATCCATTGTACGCGATGCTGCACTGATCACACCAGTGCCAAGGGCTAAATGATGACCCACAGCACAAGGGACGGAGAACTGCTGTCGTTACTGAATATGTCAGACCTGATCCCAGGCTTCCTTAAGCCACGTGAGCACCCCGACTGCAGCACTGAACCTCACACATCGAAAAAAACCCTAAAAGCAATTCAAAAATGGGAATGCTGCATATGCTTAGCCCACAGAACAGATATCTTGAGTCTGAATATTAAATCCCGTTCAGTACACACACTCATCTTCAAGTGCCCCTGTCCCGTCAAGGAATGGGTGGCAGGAACGTAAGCCACAGTAGTGGGCAGCAATGTGTCTCCTAACTAGGCTGACAACACTGGCGCACGTTTAAGGCAACGTGCAGTGCATCATCCTACACTTCTCCACAGCAACAACTATTATCAGTTGGCTGTGATGTACGGAGGGAGAGTTAGGACTTATTTTCCTTTGGGAAGGATTTATAGACCCGTTAGCTGCTAGGCAGACTTAATGCTATACTTTGGAAAAGGAAATGAAAGAGGAAGGAAAAGGAGTAATAAAGCAGGTTGGAGCAATTCTGGTTTAGGACAAGTTCCCTCAGCCAGCCTTGTTTTTTATAAGTCAGGATATTCTGTTTCTTTATCTGCTCAAGGGCCAGCAACGATTTTGGCCAGTTTCAAACAGTATAATACAAACAGTGCTATTAAAAGGCACGTAAAATTAGTACAGACACATATAAAGTCTCCTGGATAGGAGAAAACCTGAAAGTCCTGCGAATTGTGCTGCTGTCAGAGTTCAGCTGCCTCTAGGCAGCTTTCTTCCACAGCCACTTCTGGGCCATCTGCAGCACATTTCTGTCTCCCTTCATGAGAATGAGAAGCTTGTTGTGAACATTCATTGCTGTAAGCAGACAGTGTTCTCAACACATGCTAGCAGAAGACTGAAAATTAGTATTTCCCCTGTGGACTTCCTTATCCCTCCTCCTCCTGTCCTTTAGAAGAGAGAGAAACTTTTCTTAAAAATTAAAACGAGCTTTGCAGCCCTTAAACCCCATCCTCCTGGCTTTGAGGCTTCTCATGAGCCCCCCTAGCTAGCTTCACATCCTAAGAACAGAATCTGGATTTACCTCTATTTTCAGGCAGAAAGGTGGTTTCGCTTCCCAAAGCTCTGCGGAGGTTTACAGCCCCCATTCTACTTTGGGTCCTGTAAGCATACAAAGTCATGCTCTTGGACCTGAGAGTCACTTTCCAAAGCTGGTAGCCAGCTTTCTCCTTTGTACAAGCAAGTCTGCATTTATCTTACCAAAGTGCAGGCTCCTGGGGGCAGCGTAAAAGTGGACATACAGGTAAGCAGGTTCCTCCTTTCACTGCTGAAGAGAGAGGCATCAAAGAGAGAGATTAAGCTAGGAAATGCCTAATTCTATCTGCTGATTTTGCAGGAGACACTGTGCTCCTAACTGTTGTACCTAAAATTAGGTAGGGTGAATCAGGGTCACAGTGCCAGAGCTGGTGCCACTGGGCTGATGTCACATAGCAACACTGGGAAGAGACCGTAAGGGTGTTTGGGAACTTTGGGATAGGCCCTCCTTTCCCAAAGTAAATGGTTATTCTAGGAAACCCCATTTTGGTGTACACAGTTTGAGACACCTTATGGAAATCTGATCCTACTTAAAAAATACTTAAAGGTATGCCAAGTTAAGCCTGTTTGCCTTAAAACTATGGCAAACAAGACCACTAGCTAATGTTTCAAAACATTACAGATTTTTAAGATGCTTAATCTGGATTAAAGAGGGAAATCTAGGATAATTTTGCATCACCATCCTCCTCTGCATGGTGCACCTGTCATTTGAGAGGGGCATGAACTACACAGGAAGAAAGATGGAAGATCTGCTTCTGAGTGCGTTTCAGACCAATTTAGACCTCAGGTTAGGCCACTCTGCAAATGCAGTACAGCTTCTGCCTTCTTTGGAGGAAGCTTATTCCAGCTACCGGAGGAGACAGAAGACCGGACCAGTCTGAACATGGGTCTGTTCTTCTTCGGCAAGTCCTGTGAGCCTAAAGAGACTTTGGTCCTATTGACTCCATGACAAGTTTCTGACGCAGTAAAGCAAAACTAGAGGAAAAGACATTTTTCCAAACTGCTGCTATCTGCAAACAAGATGCCTCAAGAGACTAGAAAAGTGGGCTTTTCAGACCCACTGTCCCAGGAGCTGCTTGCCAGCGGGGAGTATGGCAATGTTCATCCTTCCACCAAAACGTGACCTGCTTTTCTCTCCACTGAGTCCCTTTTCCACCACTGCCAGACCAAGGCCGATCGATTATAACCACATGCTGAGCAGGAACTTGAGGAAGGGAGGAGAATTCCCTGTTCCCCTTCTCCTCTTCTCTAACACCACACAGTGCATTTGTTTTCAGCCGCTCAAAATGGGCATCCCACATGTCCCTGTGTCTAGGACAGATCTTCTCATCTATTATCCAGGAACCAAGCTGTGGACATGGAAACAAATCAAACACTCAAAGTCATGGCTCCATAGAGCAGTGCTGAAATCTGCATTGATCTTAAACATCTTGAGCCATTTTGAGTAAATGGTACTGCGCACGGTCAATATGAGAGAAAGAATTGACTTTGTCCTTCATCCTACACTGTCAGACTTCCCTATTGCCCCTGCCTAGCCCATCTGCCCAAGCTACAGCACGGTTTGCAGACTGGCTCCTCCGAGTCAAACGCATACTGTGTCTAAATTATGCAGCTGCAGAAAGCACATTGACTTTAGGAGGCAGAACACACATCATATTCCCTGCATATTTTGTCACAAAGATAACAGAGAGAAGTGCAATCAGTAAATGTGCAGATCCATCTTCTGTTGTAAGTAAATCCACAAAATACCTAATGGCAATAAGCAACTCTTTAGTGAGCAGAAAGCACAGGAAACCTGCCTCAAGCCCATAATGCCACTTAACAAAGCAACAGATGAATGGAAATTTAGTATCTCCCTCTCGTTGGCTGCAAAATGTTAGGGATACTCAGGCCATTCTCTCGCAGTGCCGGAGGCAAACGCCGCACTGTGCACTGTTCCCAGACAGAACAGAGACCTCTGTGCAGAACAGGATTCTCCTTGGTGGAGAAAACTCATCAGGAGCCTTTGGTTACTTGAGCCAGTAGAAAACACTGTTTTTTCTATTCGTACAGATGATAAGGACAGTCATGAATGAAAACCGCTGCACTGCAAAACACACTGTGTAACTCAAATTACATTCAGTTGACCTGCAAGCGTCCTTCAAAGGAAGCTTGCCACTTGCTGCCCGACTAGCACTCTCCCCATCCCACGCAGGAATAGCCGAGAAGCGAAAGACACACAGCACATCACTGCCCCAAGGACAGCAGCAGTCGCCTCCAGAGCAGGCTTCAGAGAAAACACAACTTTCCTGCCCACTAGGCACCGCACCGCACACTTACCAGCGGCAGTTCTAGCTCAGCAAAGGCAAAAGACCTTGTTCTTCAGGAAGCTTTGATCCCAGAGGCAAGTGGTTTACTAGGGAAGTGCATTCTTCCTGCTGGGTAACTGCCGTGCCGCTTCAAGCACTATTTGATTCTCAAACCGGTTTTCTTATTTCCTCAGCCCTCAATTTCCCCGTTAGCTCCGAAGAAAACACAGGCTGCATTTGTCAGCTTGTTTCCAGCAGGCAGGAGAAAGGGAAAACGGAAAGCAATAAACTGCAGTATGTTGCTCTGCTGGATAAATCATGCACCAAACAAATCAGCAACAATTTTTTTTAGGAAACTCTCCTGTCAATTGTAATATACAACTTAAAAATGCTGCTGTTATTCAGCATAATTCCTGTGCTCAGAGGCCTCAGTAAAGACTTGTACTTCTCCACATTTCTGCCTAAATCCACATATCTCCATGGCACATTAAATGCACAGTCTTTCTGCACGGCCCAAGCTACTGCTGGCTACACACCTTCAGAAGCAGCCGTTTTCAGCAGGCCCTTCATAAACCTCTTTTGCTGGCTAATAAACCTGTAAGAGGAAAAGGCTCGGGGCTCTAGTGTCTCCGAATCTTATAGGACATGCATATACAAATCAACACAACTTAAAATTTGGCAAATTCAGTGGACTCTAGTAGAAAATTTTGAGTACAAGTTAACTCAGGACATTTGGAAATTACTCTGGGGAAAAAAAATGTCCTTCCCTCTAAACGGGAAACTCCTTTTGTATCCCAGGTTTTTCTTGAATTTTGTGTCTTAGTAACGGCAAGCAAATAAGTTCCTGCCATATGGGCAAGCCCAGACAAACCAAGGCGGAAACTTTATACTTAGGATACCTTGAGACAAAGAATCTGGTCAGAACCTCAGCTGTTATTCATTGATGTCACTACATTAATGAACTATTACTATTAAACTGAGGATAAGATTACTTGAAAGAACTGGGTTGGTGGATGCTGCTGATTTTCTTTCAGCAAATATTTGATGACATGATCAGGTAATATGGACTTGTTCAATGAGTTTAATTACATTCTGGTTGAAGAAGTCTCCTCTGTTCTTCTACATGCCATGGAAAGGAGGAGACAAAACAATATTAGATTGTGAATGGCACAGATTTCACAAAGTGAGTGAAATACTGTTTAACCAAACAGCTACCATCTTCTAATTAGATTTGGAATTAAAATCAGGCCATGCAGAGGGAAAATCAAGAGCATAAATCTCAGCAAAAGGATTTTTGAAAGATTTGGAAATATAGGATGAAATAAAAGGTGATAATGTAATAGAAGAGAAGAAAGCAAGGCGGAAATGGAAAGTGTCGCAAGTGCTTCAAAATAAATTAGCGTGTGCCCAAGGGTCATGTCTGCCATTTCACACTTAGACATACCAGGACTGGAAAAGGCTAGCAAGGATGCAAAAAAGGAAAAAGTGCTTGAAGCAAGAGTAGATATGAAAGAGATGCAACAAAAGGAGATGCAAAAGAACATAAAGGTTAGCAAAGGGAAGCTGGGGGAAGAATGAGGAAACAGAGACAGAAAAAAACCCATGAGTGACAGCAGAATTGCTCAGGTTCAGTCCTGCGTTAAAGCTCCCTCCTGGCTTTGGGACCAACGCTGGCTCATACATGGCCAGCTCAGAGATGGATGCCTGCATCAGACCTCACGGACACGTCTTAAGATCTAACCCTGATATGAGAGGAAAGAAACCCTAATCCTTTGGAGAAAGATGTGCATTTAGCTGGGCATAAAAAGACTCTGAGGCCAGTGACAGCATGCGGGTAATCTTCAACTCAGGCCCAGTGAGGCCCAGAACATGGTGAGGGCAGACCTGGAAGGCATGAAGTCTCACACCACATCCACGGGAAGGGGGCAAAATTCTGTGATCAGCCACAGATGAGGAAAAGGGGGGGCTGGCCACTGCAGCTATTTCCTGAAAAATCCTGTGTCTATACAGTGCTTTGCCACCTGGGTGCCAGGCTCTTCCAAGGGCTCTCCAAGTTTAACCACAAGCCTGGCTTCCAAACCTGCCATGATCTAAACCCGCAATGTCATTTTGCACAAAACTCGCATGAACGTCTGACTTCTTGTGCTTGCTTCTTGATGCTGACTTGGTCTGTTAAGGGTACTCCAAGCACAGCTGGTGGCTCCTGCCAGGAACATGCTGAAGAAGGATAATACACACGCCGGTGTATTCTTGTACATCAATATTTCCAGGTTTTCTCTGCTGCACTGAAGGACCCACTAAGCAGAGGGTTAAAAGACAGTCCCCGTTTTGCCATCCTGCCTTCCAGATAAACTAGACACTTGCCAGCTGGCCCAGAGAAAGCGGAAGAAGGAACAGCAGACCGGCTGCGGGACCAGGGAAGGCTTTGCGGAACGGGCACAGCTTAATACACGAGATGCACTTTAGATGCCTGTTTCCTCGTGGTTTGTGTTTCTTCTCAACCATCCTGTTGTGACTACAGAGCTTAAGCTGTTTGCGGCAGGCTCTGCCTCCTGCATTAAATATCCAAGCAGCAGCTGGCAGAGCAGAGATCTGGTCCTGCGGGGGTTTTGCTCCAGACGTTGCATTCGCAAATAGCAATAAGTGATCGAAAGAGGAAACTGAAAGGAAGCAACTTAACGCAGAAAACGGAGAGGAAATGAGAGATCCCCCTGGGGACCCTTTTTGCTGACTTGCTCGCCAAGCCCTGCACTAGCACGTTGCCGTGTTAACTCCACTGGGTCCAGCGGAGGCAGGGCTGCCATGGAAGTCGGAAACTCCGTTCCTTGAGCGCTCTCGTGGAGCCTCTGGCCCCAGCGGCCGATTCTTTCTGCTTGCTCAGGAAGCAGTGTCCTGGCGATATTTCCTTTCTCTTTCATTAAAAGGTATAACCAAATTACGAATACAAAGAATTAGAAGGGGGAGATATCTCACAGCTCTCCATCTGCGCCACTTGCTCCCTCCTCCCATAAAACAAATAAAAATTGAAGTAATTTAAACTGGTGCCTGGCCAAGAACATCTTTTTAAAATGCATTCATTGTCATTAGGACAGATGTCCACATTCCCGTAACATTTCAGCTTAGCTTCTCAGCCCTGAAATAGTATCCCTAAAAAAACTGAGGAACGTCTTCAGTGAATTGACATGTGGGTGCCAGATCCTGATCTCACTTCCACCAGTGTAAAACACGGTTAGCAGTTCTGCACCACATCAGGTCTGGGAGAACTCCCCTGTTTTCACTTATCTGAAGTTATTCACTGGCCTAACTGATACCATAACACAGCCCATGAAGCTGTAATTGGGATCTGAATCCACTGTTTGATCCGTACATATTTTCTTGATTATTGCTAGGCATCTTCACTACAATACACAAATTTTGTTCTGGCTAGACTGCTGGCCACACTACCACGCATTTCTTTGAACATTAAGGCAAAAACTGAGCCACAGCGAAGCTGTAGTTCCCTGAACATTGCAAGGCAGCAGCAGACAGCCACTGCCGGAATAAGCAGCCCCCTGCCCCTCTGCTGCAGAGAGCCGTCCCTGCGCCAGCATCGCTGCAGCCCCAGCACAAGGAACGTGCAGCTGTGTGCTGAACCCGGCGGGAACTCCTCCGGGTTGAAACGCATCCGGCAGAACAGAAATGTTCTCTCTCAAATTCTTTTGCCTCTACACGCTGCTGCCAAGCCCCCTCACCCACGTCAGGGTTTGAGAAGCACCAGTGCAAGCTGTGCACACCCCTCGTCTCGGACTCAGCCGAGTCCTCAGTTTGGCATTCTCTGCAGAAGACCCAGGTGCATACCATAAATCCTGGAAAGTATCTGCTTTCTTGCACAAAAATCCTATCTGTGGCCAGAAACTGAAAGGGTCTGGATCATATCTTGTTCCACGCTATCTGGGGGAAAAAGGAAAAACAGCTAATTATGGCCTTCACCAACAAAGCAAACCTACAGCCCATCTCGAGCTTCTCATAACTCTTAAACCCACTAGTACGCTACAAACCATCACCAGCACCACTGTGCAGCACAGGAAGAGACACTAACGGGCTTAAGTGAACACGGGCATTTTTATACCTTTTCTGTTACCTGATCAGACTAAAATATTGACTCAGGGCTGCTGCTGCTTTTCCCCACACAAGGAAGTCTGTCGGCACAGCAGAGTGAAGTGAACTCAGATTCCATTTGAGCAGCGATGGCAGCACTTAAGACCATCTTCTCTGGAAATGTTCTTGCCACTAAATATTAACAAAACCTTTATATCAGAGGTCGGTGGGGTTTGAAAAGAAAAACAATATGTATGGAAGGAGACAAGCAAAGCAAGAGAAGCTGGGAAAGAATCATAAGTAAGTGGTAAATGAAAGGAGTGATTTATCTGAAGAGGGTGTCAACAGATGTGCTGGTATATTTTCATGAGCGATAAATAAGCAGAAAAGGAGGAACAGGATAGATACTGAGAGAAAGCAGAGGGGAGAAAGAGGAAAAGTGCAGCAGGAGGAGAGAAAAAAGTGTCTTAGATAGCGAGGGGCACTCTTCAGGACAGAACTAGTAGAAGAGTCACTTCCACGAGCGGGAGCCGTCACCTCTCTCACACCAAGTGCAGCTCTGCAACTTCCAAACCCTCCCAGTGCTGCTATATGCCAACCAGTGATAAATAACGAAGGCCTACACAAAAACCAGAAGGCACTCGCGCTGAAGCACTGCTGAGATTTTAAGGCGCAACACTGGGACTAGGTAATAGCTGCGCCAAAACCCCTCGTCTGTCGTGTAGCTTGTCACATATTTTCAGCTGATTTGTCAAAAGCACTGCGTTTGGCTCAACGCCTAACAACCTCCCGTTCCTCCCATTAAACGGGATCAGACCCGTGCCAGGAGCTCGTGCATTTCCATCCAGTGTCCTCGTGTTTCCGACGGGGCCTGACCAGCACTGACAGCACATTCAGGGTGTTACCCACAGGAACAACAAACTCCCCGAACAAACTCGTACACACGTAACGCCAATGCGACCAAGTGCAAACTCAGAATAAGCCTCGTGTCTTCCCTTCCCTCCTCTCCCATAAGCAAGGACTTTCTTCAGCAGGAAAGGTGAGGAAGGCACGCCAGGAAATGTGAACCCATGTCACTCATTATTTCTTACGATAAACTATTCGGAGATGTTAGGATATTTTTCAGAACTCTGCTGTAGATCCTGGTGCCAACAAAACCAAACATATGACAAACCTGGGACTTGGGACCTGTGTATCAATGAAAAGCAATTTGCAGACTTGCTGCCTTAGTTTTCCCCCTTAAATGTCCCACATTCAGCACACTTTGTTTGGACTACTTTTGCAATAGCTACAGGGGGAGGCACTGTTCTCACAAGCAATTTCTGGTTTGGGCACCCCAGCGAAAATATTTTCAAAGAACTCAACATTCAGAACGTGGGCGTTCCAGTCTTTGACACGATCGGGCAATCCGCTTAATGGGCCTCCACCCGGACACCTCCAAAGCTGGACAAATAAAACATATGGTCACTGCTAAAGGCTGCCCACCAAGAACGGTCTGCATGATTTATCTCCCAGTGCTCTTCCAGACCTAAGACAAATCACAGTGGTAGTTTTCAGGCAACTTTTTTTTTTTAGCATTTGCCCTGAATACCTTCCTTGACAAGAAAATAATATTCTTCACCAGAGAGCATCTCACTTTTTCTTTCCTATTCAAGACCATATAAATGGTACTGCATAGACATTTAACCCTTCCCATTGCTCTTCTTTTCCAGACTAACAAATTAGGGTACAGAGAAATTAAATAAATTCACGAGGTCACCTAACAAGTCAAGACCAAAGCAAGAGATAGGACTATAGAGGCCTTTCTAATTGTTACACTGCGATTGAGAAAATAACTTTGCTTAGAATCTGCTTAAGGAAGGAAATAGCTTCTAGCTAAAGAATTTGCATCTTGGCTTATATAAATGAATAAATCAGAGTCAGTGGCTTTTACTTCTTCCTACATTTCACTGTTATCTTGGATTTTATATTCAAATGACAGTGTTCTGACTAAGTTCATTGAATAGCATTTTCATTCCACAGAGCAATTACTTCATTTAAACTAGTGCTTCAATTAACCAAAATGCTTTTTTTTTTTTTTCCAGTGGGCAACTTCACTTGGAGACATTACTGATTTTCTGAAGGACTATTTAATGAAATTTAATAGAAGTGTCTTTGATTCATTCTTAATGAACTTGTAAACTTTTCATTTTTAGAAACATACTAGGAAAACCTTTAATTTCATATTTGCTTTTTTATTTATTCAATTTAATTTCAGTCTTGCATTTAAGTACTGCTATACTCCTCAAAATATTAAAAATCATATAACCCAATTATTATTATTTAAAATCGTTGCACATTTAGAGCAAAATACTTCAGTTAACTCTAAAAAGTATTTGATATTCTAATTACAAGAACCTCTTGGAATGAAACCAGAATGTAAAGGGTCAGCTTACTGTAATTTTCAACTGTTAAAGGAATTTTGAATTAGAATATAAGTAGCAGCTTCCAGGGAATTTTTCTCAGCAAAGTATCAACACCTTTGAAAAATGGAGAAAAATGAATGAAAGTATTGTCATAGTCTTAAATACACCAGCAGAAATGTTCCACTCAGTCATGAGAGAGAGAAAGAAAAGATGCGAGAGCCTTTGATCACCCAAATGCAAAGCCAAAGTCAGCATTTCTGTGATCTATCTGAAGCACTGAGACTCAAGAGTTCCTGTCTAGCTACCCACGACTGCTCCCACCAACAGCAAGTCACCCACCTGGGGCAGCACACGGTTTTCCTCCTCCAGCTGTCTCCCTCTTGCCTCCAGCTGCCTAACATAGGACAAGGCTGATTCTAAAATTAAAAAGAAAAAAACTCTCATTATCCACAGAGATCTGCTTGTGTAGACTAGTGTCAGAGCCTGTGCCACATGCTGACTTGTGCTCGCAGCAGCCTTCTTCTCTTAAAATCCCCTTAAACATGCAGCTCTGCTCCTCTCAAGGGCACTGCAAATAATGCTGGTACTAGAATTAATCCAGCTCTTTGTCACTTCTGATTCTAAACTGCTGCACTTTAAAACAATATTTATAGTCCCTTCTCAGACAAAGGAAATCTTACAGAAAGGCAACACAGACTTGATTTCTTCTATCCCATACCCCAAGCTCTGTGAGCTTGGACAAGAGCAATGCGTTCTTCTACAGGGTCACCACTTCAAAACTCAGAAAGAGAAGACTGTCTTCTGCTGGCAGATGCAGCCAAAGAGGTCCCTGCACACCAGGAAGCGGAGGGCTGGTGCAGCACATGCAGACTTCCCATGCAAGCAGTGATCCAGCCTGCAGGGAATACCACAGCTAGCCAGCACGGAGGCACAAGGTATAGCCTGTGCTGGGAATCAGGTGCGTTGTCCTGTCTTTAGCCTGTGCTGGGAATCAGTTGTGTGCATCTCCAGGGTCCTGAGAGAGCTTTGAGTCTGGCTGACAGAGTGCACAACCGCCTGAGACACAGCATCCTTACAACTATTATTCCTCGTGCGAGCTAGGGCAGCACCGTACTAGCATATGCTCTCGTAAAGCTGCTTGGCTGCAGAGCAAAATCCCACCCACCCTACTCACGAGTAACATCACTGGCCTTCATAAGATAAATTGATTGATTATGGAGAATAACATTTCCCGTGGATATGAGTACTGAAAGAGCATCTGAATGTTTCAATCAATGGTCTTATTTCCCCCTGGAAAATGAGTCACGCTCTGTTCTGTTCCCAAGAATTTACTGTAAGAAGAGTAGATCCAAGATCCATCGCTAGAAGCATCCGAGAGGTCTTGTATCATGCATTTTGGGGGGCACACAGAAATTCTGCCATTAAAATACTGTACCTAGAAAAAATACATGCCTGAGAAAGTAGTTGGTCACTGTAAGAGAAAAGACCTCTTCTCAATACAGAATCACTGCTATGACTCTAGTACCTCCTCATACTCAGGTGGAAGTCCACCATGGATTGACTCCTGACTCAACGATCCATTAAACTTTCTTTGAGATGTCAATTCCATTAATTTATATGTACTCACACTACCATGTAACTAGTGTACAAATAGAAACAACTGCATCTCTGATGTCTAACTGTATGGAATCCATCGGTGTCAGGGCAGTACTGGCAGTTGATACCAACCTGCAAAGCTGCATTGACACCAGAGCAGTTCTCTGATATAAATTATCAGATGAATTTGTGTACCCTTCTCCTCTGATATCTAAATCACTGTGCCAGCCTGCCCATAAAATAAAAGTGACAGGACATGAGGTGTCACTTATTGCTCTTGTGAGACTGCAGTAGGCTAAAATATGCACGCACAGATAGTGCATGCGAATTTACAGAGCATGAGGACAACAGACAGAAATTTGTCAAGAACGATTACTGCACAGCAAGGCACTGCATTAAAAATAGCATCGTACAACAAAAGGGAAAGAGGTAATCTGAGGTTCTGTGTGCTCTACGGCATAACGATTTTCATAGCTAGTGATGGGTGCATCTCTGGAGAGCTGCTAAGCCCGGTTCGGATGAGCACTTAGAAAATGAACAGCTTATTCAATTAACTATAGACGACAGGGTCCCTCCCATCAAATCAGCTCCTTTCCCAGCAGTAGCGCTTCTGCAAGGAGCTGTAGAAGCTTCCTCACTGGTATGGCCATTAGTGTTGGCAATAGCTCCCAGCACATTTCTTTTCTCCTCTCTGTTGTTTTCTACAGAAGATGGTTTTTTGTGCAACCACCTTTTCTGAGGGACTGAAGTAGGGGCTTTCTTCGGCACTAGCAATCTCCCAATTTGTTGGTTACAATTCTGCTGCTATGTCAGCTTGGGCACCAAGTTCACATTCAAGTCCAACTTCCCCGTTATCCACATCTGACAACACATTGACTAACACCCCAGCTCTGCCCGGGTGGAAGCCAGCCAGCTTTCCTGGCCCCAAAATCCAGGGGCAGGGCGGGCACTGATTTGCACATGGGGGCACAATTGCCTCAAGCTAATCGGATCCCAGGCCTGAGCCAAACCCGAGCACAGCTACAAAAGCAGTACAATATACCCCCGGCGACCCCTTCAGAGCATGCCGGGCTCACCAGCTTAGTTCATGCAAGCTCCCTTTTGAATTCCCGTTAACTCCAAGGCATTTTATGTGTTACCATTTATTAGTTCCGTATATGCTGCATAGCTCTCGGCAAAGTTTGCCTTTCAGTTTTATTCCTTCACTTATATGTTGGAGTCTAGCGCTGAGATGTCTGCTGCCTCCAAAAAGACAGCTCCACTGTCAGCTCAGAACCTCACAGTGCCAGTTTACACCAGCTGAGGATCTGGTCTGTAATCGGAGCCAAGACCAACTTCAAGATCTAATTTATGGGCCTTTTCATTCTGAAGGCTTGACTTTGCTGTCAGCACCATTAGTGTTAATTAAGAATGCCACTGCTATTTTTTTTCAGATTAATACTAATGTATAAAGGGGTCGTATTTAGCCATAATGTGGTTTGTCCCTTCTTTTATCTGTCTGACCTTTCACCTGTACTGAGCTTTTGCTGCTTTGGCTATTCCTCTACATCCCCCTTTGCAACCAGCCATTGACCATTGATTCATTTCTCAGTAACTGAAATTCTGCCCAACATAGACGTTTTAGCTTGAAAATTGTGTCACTGAGCATCAGACATATGTGCAGTTCAAGCAACACATGTCAAAGCGCTTTGAAGGGGTATTTTCAAGAGCGACTGTCCTCTTACATCTGTGCTCCTACCATGCCTGTTTTGTTAGAGGAGCAAGTAATAACCCTTCCAAATGAGAGTTACAAGAAGCTGTTGCACCGCTTTGCATTATACAACATGGAAGGAATAAAAGGGGAATAAATCACCAAGGGACTCCTTCACCGCAGTTAGAGAAATTGGTACTGTCTGTCCAGCACCACGGGTCCTTCTGTCCCCACACACATCACGCAGGTGGGCTGAGTTGAGGGTATAGGGACTGAGAACAGATCCCCTCCATTAAATGCTTCTTTTCCAAATGGGAACTGCCCACGTTTCTCCCTGCAGCCTTTTCCCACGTCAAGAGAGAAAATGTCTAGTTCCTCGGCTCATTTCAAAGAATATTCACTCACTGGCTTACCTCCGTGGGAAGAAAGCACTCAGCTCATTTTCTTTTAGAGGCTTCTAACTCTGAAAATGTCATAAATGTAGTGAACATGATGATATAGATGTTCATGATATATATTTCCTGTAATAAAACAGTTCAAACAAATAATGCCCCCTTCATAAAGAGCTACAATGGGAAGCTGTATGGATGAGATTATCAGTGCGAAGAGACTGACTGAAAAATTGGTTCTGATCTGTTTATTTGAATTATTCAATACAAGCAGGTGTGAAGAGAAGCAATTTTCCCTAAAAAGACAGAAGGACAAGCTCTGTATTCTTTGTTCTCTCTCTGGCTTCTGCCTCAGAAAATCTTAAAAGCTTTCTAGTTTCCATTTTAGAAAAAACATAAAAGCTTCTTAAAATTACAGCAGAAGTGAAGTCAGTGATTGCAATGATGGGAGACTGTCCACTGAGCAGTCCTAAAGGACATGCTGGCAGTTAAGGATTTGGTTGCAGCTGCATCAAACTTGTCTACTATCCGAAAAAAAACTTTCTTCCCCTTAGCCACTGGGCCTCTGGCAAATGGGAGCACAGTTGAGCCACTGTCCATCTTGAGGGTCCGAGTCTGACATATTTGCCCTTGGAAGACCAAGTGACGCTTCGTAAAACAGAAATATGTGTGTTTATCACAGTGTGCCTCAACCACTTGGATGTGCCTGTGCTTGCAAGTTAGATTTAAAACAGATTTCCATGCTTATAAGGGCATTTAGGTGGAACTTGGACTTCCACATCAAAAACTCTAACCTTGAAAAAAATCTGCTTAAACACCATCTCCAAGCTCCGTGGTCACATCACATTTTAAACTGTCAAATTTGCCAGGGAACCTGTTGCGCCTCTGGACTTGCCTAAAATGGCTCCAGCTTGACAGAGCAAAGGAGCTCCGAGTGGAGCTGGCACCTCAGGCAAACGTTCGACACGCCAAGCCTCAGGCTTGGTGGGAGAGGAAGGGACCGAGGCAGAGCGGATAGTCTTTCCCTTGCTTGTCGACCATGCAAAGAATTAATTGGAGACTAAGGTAAAAACAGAGCACAAAAGGGACAGCGAAGCTATCATCCTAAGAGTCTGGTCCTCAAAAGCAAGGCGGGGAAGAGACCTACTTCTGCATTTCAGAAGAGACAGAGCAGGCTGCGAGCAGACGGGTGCAAGACTACCTTCCCCCTCTGCCCTTCCCGGCAGCAGCCCCCGGGCCGGGCCCCCCTGCGCCGAGCGCGGGCTCAGCCTTCCCGTCGTTTCGGGCCACCGTGCCGAGACGCCCAACTAACTTCATAGACTGCAGACCGAGGGGAACAACGTGCGGACCACAGGCGTCTCTTCTTCCACCCTTCAATGGCGCTAGCCCTCGCCAGCAAATATCCCCGACAAATAATACCTCCCCGGCAGAAGGAAGCTGTGCCAGCATCATTTCTAGTATTCACTTTTCTTCTAAATGCACCGACTCAGGCTCTCGTAATACACAGAAAATTGTGAAGATGCGAGCTCTACTAACACAGAACAATAAATATTTTAGACAGTAGTACGTTTACGCAATCCTGTTGCATTACATACACTGGATTTCCCTGTGATCCTTCCTGCTGTTAGAACACCTGTATTCAGCACAGTAAAAGCGGAACCACTTGATTTTTACTTCACATTATATATATATATATATATAATATAAAATATAATAGAAATGTAATATATATATAAAACACATACACGTATTTGTGTTTCCATCACCAACTACTGTATCAGTAATTTCTTCAGACACCATAAGAGCTCTCTAGTTTGTGTCAACAAGCACAGCCCCCCCCAAGTAAAGGGCAGCTGGCACCAAGACCAGAGGCATTAAATTGTCGCTGGCGTCAGGACCACGGCTGCTGACCCCAGTTTGAAACCTGCCTTTCTGAGTAAATCCCAGGTCATCTTCATTTCTTTATGTCAGATGTAACCGCTTCAGGAAAAGGGACTGCCTCGGGCGATGTGTCTGCACGCTGCCTGTCCCAGCAGAGCTGCGATGCTGCCTGGCCCCATACACAGGCAGCGAGTAAACCAGCAGCCACCAAGGCAAGTTCCCTAAGGAGACGCCTGCCACCTGCCCCGGTTCGGCAGCCTGGCCTTGGCTAACAGCCGAGCAACGTCCCGGCTAATCCAGCGGTAACTCTCACGCTTTCGCAATGATTAATGTAGTGGGCATATCTATACTGCGAGTGTTGTGGTGCTCTACATACAGTACTGTACGTGTGCATACGGTGAATGTATTCACACTGTAAATGCTGACATCCGCTGTAAATCCACTGTTGCTGACATGGATTTATTGTTTAATAAATTACGGGCCGGATTTTGAAAGGCAGCCGATGCCCGCTCTGTTCTCCTTGAAGTTACCAGGAAAAGTCTCTCTCGACTTCAGCGGAAAAGTTAGAGGAACACTCAGAATTTTTTTTAAATCCTAACTTACATGGAGATGTAAAAGCTTACAAAATGGGTATACACAAATGTAAATTGCTCAAACAATTCTTTAAATTTACCTCAGAAAATAATTTTGCAGTTTGCAAGTATTCACTTCAAGGCCACAGCAGACATGAAAGTCAAGAGGAGCAGAGAGAGAGAACTGAGATTCATGACTCTCTTTGTTTCTTAAATCTGGACATAATGCATAATGTTTGAGTCTTAACCTAGACCTGAAGTATAATACACGGCAGCACAATGTTTCTTACAGCAAAAGGAGCTCTATCTTGTAGCAGTAACTTATAAAACTTAAGTAACATGAATAATTAAGAGGCGATTAACAGAAATATTAAATAAATAATATGTTGCATTAAAATAGCATCACATATAGGTTTTAAAACTCTTAACAGAGAGTGTAAGGAATAGTAAAGCACTTAGAGCAAATAATTTTTACCTTCACCAAATAATCTAACAGTTTAGTGTGTTTAAAGAAGTAACTACCATATACCCGGACTTTCAACATGACAGAATCTGAGAGGCTGTATACAGTTTTCTGTACTTAGAAGAGGAAGTACCATATCCTAATGCTACAGACATTATTCCCAAACATTGGGTTTTCTTAAGGGCAACTTACAACAGCAGTTCTGTCAAATAAATAAGGATCCAAATTGCTACCTTTGGTCATGCTGAGCTCCCTTTACTCAGGACCTGATCGTGCACGTAAACTCAAGGTGGGCATGAAGAGCAAGTACAAAGCCTTGGCTGCGCACCACAGCTCACAGGACCAAAGCCCATCAGGACAAAAACCCATTTCCTCAAGAAATGCCCAATTCATTTCAGAAGTATCTCCCATCCAAACACTAACACACGCACCTAAGCGTGATCCTAAGTACCTGCGCATTTAGGTACATCCAAGAAGCCATATCCCAGCGAAGAATAGTCTCTGTCATACTCCTGAGCCCTTTCACCGCCTAGATGAAAAAGAGTCGACGTCAGCATCTGCAATTGAAACGGAACGAATAGGATTTGCTTGCCCTTGAGGCAAAGGCAATAGTTATAAGAATCTAGCAATTAATTATTACTAAAATGACTTCTTGCATGAGCCTCTGCAAAGGTATTAGTTAAATGAGGGGCGTTTAAATTACAGTGAGACACTTGCAGATTCATAGTTATTTGGATGCGATAGCTCTCAGTAAATGCTGTCTGTTGTAAATCATGACAACGGAATATATTGCAAAACATACTAAGGAACAGATGACATCTGAAACCAGCAACAGTTTCAAATCGCACGCGGTGGACAGATGTCTCTGTATTTCAGCGGTCACCTTCTCAGATTATTCTTCGGACCATAATACTGAGCTCTCAACAGGCAGAGCATCTCCTATCTGTAAGCGCATTCATTTTATCAATCATCTGATTTGTGGCATTTGTGGCATCTTCCATTACCACCCATCATGAGACACACTATCCTTCAAACATTGTTACATTGTCAGCACTTTTGTACAAGATGACTTTTAATGTCTTTTTCTTTGCTTTCCCTATAAAGAATTAAAGATGAGGAAGGTGAGAAAAACATTCCACTTACCATATCTTTTCATAAAACTCTGATCAACTGCTTCTCGTGTAACTTCTAAAATGTGCCTTTTATTATTAATTCAGTGGATCAGAGAGCTCCTGTAAGACCTTCAGAGACTCTCTAGAACTATGTGCAGTTTACAAGCTTTAAGCACGTGTAGTATTAGACAGCTGCAATGGTTTATTCGGTTTGGGGCATTCATTTTTTCCCCACATATGCAAAACGGTCACCTCCAAGATCACAACGCCTCTCACCTACTGCCCACAAAAACTGCACGCTAACCATCTTTATGTGACTTTTTGCTTAAAGAGAAATGCTGCAGCATCTATGCCACAGGTAGATTTTAACAACCACAATCACGTTTGTATTCTCTCCAAATGCTCCAGCTCTTCCACTCCCTTGACATCTCCATTCTCCCAAAGATGAAGTCACGTCAGCACTGTTAACTGATCGGTAGGAGCTAAGTTTGCCATGGACAAGATCTGGCCTGGCAGGCGTGGTGGTATATGAAAGAGTAAAAAACAGGAGACTGCCTTTTCTGGCTGGATCTTACATTTGGCACTACCACAACCCAAGAAATTCTGTTTCCTCCCAGCACCCAATTCCATCTACAGAGCTATGGGACATGCTGAAGGGATGATAGCCTAAGTACGTGCCTTTGAGGGACTCTTCGAGGAAATCCGTCTGCTGGCATTCGTCCCTAGGCAACTATGGAGCAGCTCCATCTCTTTTGTGGAACAATCATAACCGAGCCAAAACTGCTCTGGTTTCACGTCACCGGAGATTGGAATCTGCTCGGAAGGTACAGCTGAAACATACCCCGAACAACCGGTCTGACCACTACTCTGGATTTCTAATAACAGTTGTTTAAAAGAGCATCAAATGCATCAGTGGATTTTCAAAGCAAACTATGGCCACCAGGAGCTGGATTTAGAAGCCCTACCTTTACAGAAAGATCAGTGGTTGTCTCATGACACCTTCAAAGTCAGATCTCAACTGAGATCTTCATGGTGAAAAGCCTTGAAAGCAATGGTATTTCCAAGATGCTATTCAATCACCCTCCCTTACTTCTCTCCTACACAAAAATAAATTGAGAAAGACACTTTGGGGGATATCATAGGATCTAAAGAACAGATAATGGAACAGTGAACCTTTCACTGCCAGGACACCAGAGACTTCACACAGCAGATTTCACCTGAGAGCGAGTTTTTTAATGTTTCCGTCCTACACCTCTAGAAATAGGGCTTTAAGAATATGATTTTCACATTCCCTCGGCTTCGGTGTTACTCTAAAGAGAGACTGCTAAAGAAAGCTCGATTACCTGGGACAAGATCAAAAAGACTTAAAAAAAATAAAAAAGGTTTCAGGGCAAGTAAGTTAAATGCAGAGTGTACACGTATTTGAGAGACACGTTTATTCCATGCAGTTGTATTTTCTCCTGTATTTTTCTCTTTACACAATTCTGTTTAAAATTAATAGGCAGATGGTCAAAATATTTTAACTGTGCACCTATCTCTAATTTTCAGTATCTGAGTGCTCTCTGATTGAGAATCTCTCTTGAGCAATTTTTTGCCATTTTAGCAAATACCCAAATAGGAGCAAACTGAAGAGCAAAACAAGCTGATTGCCAAATTTTTTTCAAGTAAAAAGCACAGCCTGTGGCTTTACCTACCTAACGGGGTCAGGATTTTCCAGCCCAGCAAGTGTTCAGAGAGCTGGCGCTGGTAGAATCCGTGCCCTGGTCTGGCAGCAGTTCACCAGGCAGCACCCCCACGTCCAGAGACCTGGTGCTTTCCATGAAAACCTTGTCCTACCTGGGAGCTATGATCAATGTATCTGGGCTTCAACCAGTCAGAACTCCTGAAAAGTTTCAGCCAAATTTTCCATGCAAAGTGCCAAAACTTTGTAAGTTCCAGCACACTAGTCTGCCAAAACGCTGCATAACCCAGACTTGCAAATCTTTCACTCTTTCAGCATAAACACCCTGTCAGGCGACAGACAGGTTTAGATGAATGCCATCAGAACCAAGGATTATAGTATTTCACTCCTGACCAAAATTAGGGTAATATATCACCAGAAACCTAGCCCTAGTGCACCAATGAACCCGTAACAAACCAATAGTAACAGCTGTAAGCAACATTATTAATCTCTGACACTAACTGCTGAATGTAAATATGCTGGACCTTCCCTGCAATTTGATGCAACAGGAATGCATGCAGTGTGGGCACGTGGGTCCAAGTCACCTCCGTTTCACAAAGGAAGGAATTTGCATCACTAGATCGTGTAGACCCAGGAGAAACATCAAGGGCAGGGAACAGTCTGACAATGAATATTCTGCCTCAAAATAAACTGATGGTGACTTAATAGCCTACTCCCACCTCGCATAATCTGCTGCCAATAAGGCTATGAATGAATGAATGAAACTTCTGCACCAGAAGAGTAAGACACTTTCTGTGTGATATTGGGCACTGAAAAAACAAAGGTTGTCTAGTAAAACTATATATGAGAACAGAACTGAAGATTTCTATTTTTCATTATGTAAATTGAACAGTTTATAGGACGAAGGTCTGTTTCATTTTCCATTATTGCAATTTATACTAAAACAAACAAACAAACAAGAGCTTTGCATGAAACACTCTTTGCAGGTTCTTTTTCAAGTGGGCTATGTTAAAAACATCTCCTGTTAATATTTTCAATATTGTTACCCAGTAGCTCTACAAAGATCTAAATTTTCAAGTACTTTTGCTCAAAGAAAAGGCCGTATATGAAGGGAGCAGACAACCTAGCTGTCACACTTGTTCCAAGTAAAAGTACAGAGTATTTGATGACAAATGTGAACTATACGTCCCAAAACCAGTGCTGTGCCACATACCTAAGGAACAACATAAGGAAATTTTTCAGAAAGCAGAAATACCAGTTTCCTTCTGTTTACCTTCTGTAGCGTAGTGAAGACATAATTACCCATGAATGGTACAAAAGGCTGCTTTGAATCTATGATTTTTTCTGAAATGCTTCCAAAATACCCAAATGCAGCAAGGCCCTAAATGAGAACTTCAACATCTCAAGAACATCAATCTTTTGTGAGACTCTTACAGGTTATGTTTTGAGTTGCAGCTGATACTCAGAAGTGGAGAAAAACCTATCTAAAAAGTTGAAGCAGTCTCAGAGGAAAGGGGTGGGAGGAATAGAGATTTGCAGAAAGATCTTTCAAATACCAATTCAATTTTTTAGACATCAGTGGATTTTGTGTGCACAATGATCTTCAACAGGCAAAACGGTACAGTAGTGGTCATCCTTTTAAGGTACAACCTAAATCAATAGTCTCAAAGATTTCTCGGCCATCTGAAAGACATATGGGCTTTTTTTCCATTTTTGCAATGCTACAGATATTTCTTCTACTTTAAAAAACAACAAATGTTTAAGTCAAATTAAGCTCTAAAAAAAATTACCTTCTGATAACAACCACATGCTAAATGGCAGTTGTACAGACACTGCAGTAAGAGATTACTCACATCTGCAAGTAGAAAGCATTTATAAAAATTAGAGTCTTATAAACCATCACACATAAACCTATAGAAAAATCAATGCCCATGGCTTATATTAGCAAAGAGCAATGAATTATTACTTATCCAGCAGATAACAGAAGCTTGCTTTTCCTGTAAAAATTCAAAGCCCTTCAAACCATACCCAAAGCCCTTAGAAGTCAGTGAAGGCTTCTCACTGACTTCCATGAGCTTTGGCTGACACCCATAGTCTGTCCTTAATCTTGGCAGCAAATTCTATCACTTCTTTCAGAGAAAATCCAGGGGTTGCTTTAAGTGTGTCTAATCCATGAGGACAAAACTTTAATGAGTTTCTAAATTTATATCTTTAGAAACAATATATATAGATAGATATATTATAAAAAACCCTGTGACCTAGAATCTATTCCAAACCACTGCTCTTCTTTTCACTGGCTCTGCTCACTCTCCCGAGCCAAAGTCTCTAGATCAAATTCATCTCACACACATGGGCTAATGGACAGAAAATATACTATAACTCTCTCGCCACACAGAAATAAGGTTTTTACCTTATCCCTCAAAAACAGCAAAGGGCTTGAGCTCTGCAGACCCATTATCACCTCAGGGAAGCTATCACCACATCTGGCTGCAGATGTAAGTCAGCAAATAGCTACTTACATTAATCATCGTCATATGATTTGACATACAGCTTGCTAACTCGGTGTGTGCATGCATGTGCAGGTGGATATATAAATGTGTGTATCAATATCTATATTATAATTAATCTGCACTGTGATCACTTCCCAGCACTAGGGGAGGCAAGGTTTCACCTTCCAACGAATAAACACATTTTTAACCAATGAGGCAAGCGTGGGAATGGTTATTTCCTGTCTGTCCGAGCAAATGAAAACCATTCAGGACATTCACAAGAGAAATTATCCTTTCCACACTGGGAGATGGCAACAAAATTGCTTTGCGAGTTGAATGACTAAGCCCTTTCCTGATCAACTTAAGGGAGTAAACAATTAAGCCAAATAAATAAGCACTAAAACACTGGGAACATAAACTATTTCATAGCGATTAACAGTTTAAGCTAGTTTCATCAACCCGTGGGCTGTACGGTTACAAATGACTAGCTATGTCTCATTCCAACTGACTCCTTATTTCCTTTTACTTAGTAGCTTTTAAATGAAAGCGATTTTCTCTTAGAATGACTTAAATGGCAGAATGCTTAAAAGTGTATTTTATTAATTACATTTTACAGAAAACTGCCTTGATTGGGCAGAAAAAATATTATCTGCAATTTATTAAGCTTGACTCTACAGTTCATTGGCCACCTGAAGTTGCCTGTTTCTCTCTCCATTAACTACAGAGGGAGCCTTGGGTGACTAAGCTCCCAGCTTTCGCAGCTGGGAATGGGAAGAGAGATGGGAGGAATACAGCCTTCAATTCATCAGACTTGCCAGAAAGATTCAGAGACACCAGTCGCTACTGAGCCATTACTCTTCCCCAGGCTTAAAAAGCATAAAAGATGATTTCTAGGGTCTGGAAAAAAAAATTGGAAAACTGAAACTATATTTGAACTGAAATGTATTTGTCCAATTGCCTTCTGAATTCCCCGCCTCCATAAATTCTTGTTCAGCAAAGGACCACAGACAAAACATTTCAGGTGGATTACTTTAGTTTTTACCAACCTGATGTGCGACTTCAGCTAGGGTTACTGGGATGCCTGTCTTAACTATGGAGACCACATAATAAACCTAAGCGTTCAGCATTCCCCTCGACTCTTTTGGTTTTCCAGCAGAGAAAAATAATGTTATGGAAAGTGGTGGTGTTACACATTTGATGATTGGATGCTCACTAATGTAACACCCTGCTTAGTGAATAAAAATACGTATTTGTGTCTGAAATGCCATTTTCCGTAATCACTAAACCATATGTTTGATGGAAGTTAGACTCTTTTTTCAGGGCAAGGGCTATACTTCAAATTTTCTGCAACTCTACAACCATACATGAAATATTTGTTCCCAGCAAGTATGTCCACATAAAGAATCACAGCAAGTAACATTTGGGTTAGACATTCACCAGACCTTTATAAGGGTAACAGCAAAGCAATGATATAGACAGCCTGAGGAGACTGTGAAATCTTCAGCATTGGAGATCTGAAGAAAAGGTTGGAGAAATATTTGCCAGGAATAGCTGAGACAGAGTTGATTCTGCCTTAGTCAGGCAGATGAGCCAAGGGACCTCCTAGAGTCTCTTCCACATGAATCTTCTACGGTTTTCTTTGTGTGTATGTGGGTGCCTGACAGCATGACATCGTTTCCAGATGAGAGATACTAGTTTTAGGAAAAATAAGAATTCAAAGAAATGAGGCATTGAGTAGGCCTTTGGGAACAGTAACAGGCTTATCCTTGATACTCACTGTCCATCCTGAAGGTGGCTTAATAAAGGGCAGGATATTGCACATCATAAAACGAAAGAGAGAAAACGCATAAGAACTTCTTGTGTTCCACTGGGTTGGTTTATAATTTGGCAGGTCTCTAATTTAAAGGAATTGAACAGTACTTTCTAGGCAGACTTTATCAACCTGAAAACAATAATATCCTACTCTAGTACCTAGGGTTTATTACATTTCTAGCAAAACGACAAATGAGAGCAAACAGGAACCTTTCACTCGTTTCTACCCAAGAATTTAAATTCCTTCACTGACCCATTTTCACAGTCTACAGGAAACTATATAGCAAAATCTTTTACTTAGTCCCATTTTTATTTAATTTTTAAATACATTTATTTACCTTAAAGTGAATAAACCAAAGCTGGTAAACAGCTGGGCGAGGGGACCAATGTATGGAAAGAGGAAGATAATTTACTGTGTTTAGTTATACATACACAGCGTAAAAATTACATAAAAATATGTGAACAATGAACTATGTATTTATGATCACACCGATCGTTAGAGTTGCTTGGTGTAGCTCTCTCTGCATCCCTTTTTTGCTGTTTTTCTAGTGTTTATCGTCTTTGTGGAAAAGACAATATTCCTTTGTGTTTCGACAGTGCTAGACGCTTTGGGGATGCCACCACAATCCAGCTCATATCTGTCCCCTTAGAACTCGTTGGCTGACACCTACAAGGCTCATTGAGTAAAAGAGAGCAGGAAAGGCCAAAACAAAGCAGCAGAAGTGCAGCAACGAACACTTGCCGCAGCAGGTGAAAAAGTACAAATCTGACTAATTCAGTCTTCTGTGTTCGTAAGCAGATTCGGATGTTGCTCTCAAGGCTTGACCTAGAATAACTTATGACTCCATCAGAAAAAGAGCGTGTACCAGGACTGCAGATGACATAGGTCAAGAAGATGTAATTTGATGTTATCACACCCTTTGACTCATAATGGTGATAAAATAGTTACTATTGAAGTTTTGACCTTTTCCCATCTGGGGCCAGGCAGAATCCTAGGAGGAAAACCCTGTCTTTTGCAAAAAAAAAAAAAAAAAAAAAAAAAGGGTTGTAGAGGAGAGACAGAGGGGAGATTTTGTCCCAAAAATATTAAGAAGAAAATTAAAATAAGAGTATACTAGACATCTGAAAAATAGGGATTTTTCCATCTCGGCATACTCTCTGGGCAAAAAGCTTTGGGAAACCTCTATTCCACTGTTGTCCTGCCAAGACAGCTACGGAAATATAGACTGGTTCTTACTGAATTCAGTAGCAGGCCCAGTGGTAAAGCAGGGGAGCTTGCAACTTAAATCCTGCTCTACCTCCCGGGAGCATAAAACGTACTGGCTTTTGCTCAACCACCAAATAAGAAATTGGTGCCTCCTTCAATACTTCACCACTTATCCTCTTTCCTAGCCAGCTTGCGTTCAGCACGAAGAGTCCAAAGGCAGCTGACAAGTGACACTGCTTCCTCTTCCAGCTCTAGCATCTGCCTTGCCCTTCTGGGCCGTGCACCAGGATGGTCTTGAGAGCAGCAGCTGGCAGTGTTTGAATCTACCCCTTCAGCCCTGATCAGTAGCACTGTCCAGCGCTGTTACTGCTGTCCTTGCAGATGCCAGATGCGACACCACCGCATCGCTGGGGTGCAGAACTGGCAGGGGCAGGGACGAAAACCTCCAACCAAACACCTACTGCACTCTGCCATTCTTCCTGTTTGGTGCTCCAACTTTTGTCCCGTTTGATCCTGCTGAACACATAATAAGTAAATAATGCCTTTCTCCCATTTGCAGATACTGCTAGAGGGCTTCTCCCTTGTCCTTGTTTCATGTTGATTTTTATTCAGTCACATTTTCATATAAAAATGTGCACATCTGTAGGATTTAATCCATATGGTGTTATTTCTGTACATATAGCCTAAACAACATTTCTGCTTGCAAATTCCCTTAATCATAACCATCCACTAGCACTAAAATAAGCCACAGTACCTAATGCTCATAGTCTTCAGTCACAACATGCTCAGTATGAGCTCACTTTGTGTGCAGACCAAATGATCCAGACCAGCTCTATCTATGCTGCATAGACAGGCAGACTCCTCTGCACTTAGGGCTCCTCACCAGGTGAGCAAGTTTCTGTGCATGACAGTAATCGATTCAAAAAACAGGTAATACAAACAATTGGTGGAATAGCACTTCAGGACAAAATGAAGATCCAGAATAAAAGACTACATACAGCCTTGAAGTGGACAAACTAACTGGCTGTTTCAGGGACACAGCAATTATCACACTGAAGAGCTGAAGTCAGTCTAGTCTCTACCAGTGATTGGATCAAGATGCTGCAGAGCAACAGGCAAACACTCCACCACAGGCTCATGCAGGTTAGTTTGCCCCTGTCAGTAGGGAGCATATCTTGTTCTTTACTGGACAGAAGCAAACAAAATCCTGAAATAAAATTATTCTAGAGCAAAGTTTATTCCATTTAATTATGATGACACTGGACATAACATCCACGTCCGAGTCTTTTTTCAAATATACCTACATTTTAAGCATTGACAACTTCTTTGGGTAGTAAATTTTATTTATATTTTTAAACAACAGATGTAGATTTTTTTCACTGATTTTGAATTTCCTGGTTTTAAATTTCATGGAGTATCTCTTATCTTTTCTACGAGAGAAGCAGAAAAAAGCTCCAAACTGTATTCTGCAGTTATTCATGCTTTACATATTTTCAATCTATTTTCTCTTCTTCCTCTCCTCAAAGATTAAAAATCTTTTCTCAATTGCCCTTCACTGAATCTTTTTTATGAGACGGAGATGACCAGAACTTGACATACTATTTAAGATAAGACTTATACAGAATATACATGTATTATCACATTCTCCATAGCATTCAAGGTCCCATGCAAGCTAGCATCGCCTTCACGTTTTCTAACCAATGCCACACGAGAATATGACCTCATTCAGCTGCAATGCCCAGGTTCAATAGCAGTATTGATGATGCCATGACTTTAGAGCTATGAAAAGTATCTTAGTTATTTCACATCCCTGTTAAAATTATCCTAGCTGGACAGTATGGCTGTCATATTCAGGCCACATATCGTGGCCTTGTGCTCTTTAGGCTCAAGAATCCAAATAAACGCCAGCCTCTCTCCCTAGCCTGCATAATACCTTTCTTAGGCACAGGTTTCCATCACTCTTTACAGGATATGCAGGCTTGGAACAATACAACACCCATTTAAGCTACTACAGTAGTTTAAGTTCACCACCGTATACAGAATTTATCGCTCTGAAGACAAGTTGTATCCTTGGTCTTTTTAGTGATCTATCACTGAACTGTGATGAAAACATTAAAGATGCAATCATTTCCCACACTTGATATCCTATAAGAAACAAGTGCACCAAATTTCAAGATTTTAAATTAAGGCAAACGTGTAAATGATTCATATCAGTCATCTTGTTAAACATGTCTAGTGTATGGCATTTGGTGTTAACCATTTCTCCTATCATCAAGCTCCAACACGTAACTAGCTAGCTCGAGTCATTGATCCAACACTGTCAACCCTAGCTTCTCACAGAAAGAAAACAACAGTAACATATAACGCTCTAGGCAACAGGGGTATCCACAGCTTCCCCATGAGCAAGCAATTCACACCACCAATGAAAGTATCATGTATGTCATTAAAAATGGAAGAGGGTTAACTAGCACTTGCAAGACAAATCCCAAGATGAAATGTCTTTCAATATGTTGCTTGATACAATGATGACTTTGCATCAAATTTTTGCAGAAAAATTTATTATATTCAAGTAAGCTGATCATGAATAAGTTTGTTTTGCTGTGGAATTTTTCCAGGCATGACTCACGTATTAAGCAAACACTATCCACAATGTGTTTTTATAGAAAAAAGATTCAAATGCCTTTAGGAGTAAAGAGACAGAAGGACAAATATTTGAGACTTCCTCCAGGGGCAATCTTTGTTCAATTGCTACTTTTCCACTGGCTTTTACTTGCTGTACTCACACCTTCATTGTGAATTCTGCAGAGGTTCCCTCTGTTCTCTTTCACATGTCATTCTCTTTTCAGGTGCCCACCATTGATCTAAAGACAGCTTTTCTTATTTAGTAAAAGGGCAACTGGAGGCAGAGCAAGAGTTTAACATTTTCGGTTCCAGTCCTGTTCGGTAGTCAATTTAATCTCATCACCTGCTTCACGCTCCTTTCATTCCTCTTGTTCAGAAACCCATAGACACATGGCAAGAGCTATCCAGAGGCAGAGTGAAACGGCATGCAGCAGGGGCTTAGAGCTGAACTAAGAAAAATTAATTCCAACAAAGGTCAAGTTTTTCACCAGAGGTAACAGAGGGTTCAGTATTGTACTAAAGCGCCCCAAATAAAAGAGCAGCACTTTCTGCATGGGCACTTACAGTACAAACACCTGATCTCCAGGTGACAGACACTGCTCGAATCCAGGCAAGGAGCAGTATTCCTCCTCAGTTGCTCTTTGCAGTTTTATAGTCAAGGTCCCAAAAGGCAACCGGTCACTAAGAGCCAGCGCCAGCGAGGAATCAAGTACTTCACACTCACCTGCGAGGTCAGTACTTTGGTGGTAGTGGGGTCTTCTCTGCTGGAATTTGTAGATATTACACCAGTTGTTCCTGCTGACAGTCCGCAGAACTGGTACAGCAAGAACCAGCGACCGGAGGGAGCATACGCAGGTGCCAGGTGGGAGACCTGCTCTTCCAGTCCCCAGGCCAGCCTTACTAGCGAGGATCAGAAGGCAGAATGAGGAACTTAAAGAAAAGGAGGTAAATGCCTTACATTCACATTGACCAGGTCTCCTTTCCTTTGACCTAACATAGTCCAAAATGAGAGTGAGGACCATCCTGACAGCAAGGGCAGGAAAGTTCAGGTAGCCACCTGTGCTACACACACTTCCAGGTGTAAACCAAAGGCAGAGTAACATAGAGGCAGTTCTAACTAAGAGATGGGTCCTGCTGTTTTACCCTGCTACAGTGTCTGCATCCTGCCTTCCCCTGTTTTGAAGGGAACAGATAACTTCCCGTCAGGATACCCAGGAAGGCTGAGCTACATCCATACGTGCAGAGCTCTAAGCCCTCCTGCCAGCCTGGCTGCCACTGCACCCCGGAGGGCTCAGCCGCCGAGCCAGCTCACACCAGCGGCATTGCACAGCCCTCCTAGTCAGTCTTCTGCTGCAGGAACCATCAGAAGCTCCACAGGACAAGGACAGGGGCCCTGCTGAATCAGAAAACAGCTCTATCTTGCCAGTACCTTCTCCTCTAGGTAACCGCAGATTTTGGCTGCCTGCAGACCACCTGGGAGAAGGTAAGCTGTGTTTCTGTGCTGTATAGCACAAAACAGCTTTCACGGAGGCAGTATTTTCCTGCTCAGATGTCCCCTCGGTTGAGAGAGGTTTCTAGCAACCCACCTATCCCACTATCTGTAAAATGTTGGATGTTCTATTTTAACCCAACAGAGATGCTTCTTGCCTTGTCTAAAGTTTTCCTTTATCATTCCTAGGAGATGCTGGAAAGCCTGCTGTCTTCTAGTGAGCTTTAGTTTTAAACCTTTAAGGCACAATACTGAAAGTTAATGGTGTTAAATTATAAGACGAATAAAAATAGCAGCTGATAAAAATCCCTGTGAAAGTGAAATACAGCTTACTCTTCTTGCAACTTCACATGCAGCTTACATTTCTTCATAAAGCCTCAGAAAAGGCCAGGAGACAGACTATTTATCAGGAACCATCAAGCTAGATTTTCAAGTCAGGCTAAAAAGATCCCAAGGGAGCTGTTCACTTATAACTAAAGTTACCCATGAAGTAGGGTTTGGAGCTTAATTTCCTTACCTTTGAACCCCAAAGCAGAATGTTCAAAATCAGAAAACTCTGTTCACAATTTAATTCACCTTATTTTTGAAGTCCTTCTGCAGCATCGATCAGCTTGCATTTGCTATCAGGCCTTCGTTGTGCATCAGACTATAAAATACACACGTGGCCCTTTGCAGGCTGTCAGCTCATTAAGGAGAGAGCGTTAAAAGCTACAGCACTGTTGGGACACCCTCCAAACTCTACGTTTGGACATGTCATTAAGCACTTGCAGAACAGACAAGAGATGACTGAATTGGTCTACATGTACAAATACCTTTTTGCATAGGCTTCTACAGATGAGGCAGACAAGCAAGAGTTTGGAGCCAGCCATGAATACCAGGTGCCGTGGCAATAGAATTAAGTGGTTAAAAAAGCATTAGAAATATTGCGATATTCGCTTTATGGCAGTGGTCTGGAACCAAACCCACAATATCTCCGAGGTATGCCTGTAGTCATATTCATAGTCAAGCAAGTCCATGTTAGGTACACGGAATTTCCCCCCCCCCCCCCCAAAAAAAAAAAAAAAGGCAGCTCCGTAGCAGTCTGTGCTTAGCCTGAGGTTAGGGGGAGGTATACTATTCACTGCAATGACAGAAGAGTTACCTCCATGCTGTATCTAGCTCTGCATACAGCATGGGCTCATCATTTTCTTCCCTCCTCACTACAATGTCTTTACATTTTAAAACTCTTTCATGAAGAATAGGGAAAAAATGAAAACAGCAAGAAAGATGTATTAATACAAGTAACCAAAAAGCCTCTCTTTCCTGGCTATTACTAAATTGGATTAAATGATCTCCTGCAATCAGAGCCACCTCTTACTGGAAAAAGGA